>NC_056630.2:233139685-233870935 GCF_002870075.4 Lactuca sativa | reverse complement strand
ATATTTTGAATAATTTAATTTAATATATTAGAATTGTTATTTTGCTCCAAATTTAACTTTTAATAATATTTCTTAATTCAAGTCATAAAATTGTTAGCAAGTATTAGTGGTTCTCTTATGCATAATATATTTGTACAAAAACTATATATCTAATAATTATTAAAATTCAAGATATGATTAATATGTTTTATATATATATATATATATATATATATATATATATATATATATATATATATATATATATATATATATATATATATATATATATATATATATATATATATATATAGTGAATCGAGGAACCTAAAACCCAATTACGAACTTTGAATTTTAAACTGTTATCTAGGTCTAATTCGTTAGTCAAGGGTATCGAAATAAAATCATTCGATGGTTTATTTTCAACAATGACTTTCTCCTTTCTCTCCTTAGTTCATTTCCCATCGACATTCGCTTTTGGAAGAGCTCTCCACTGTCGAACAGAAGCATTCAACTCCTTGGATGAAGAGCTTCCATTTGAAGACTCATTCAAGTAACTTTCATAAGCACCTTGATCTATTCTTGTGAAAACTTTCCAGTTTGATAAACTTGTCTCTTCCCTCCAACCAGTGATTGATATTTTGACATCTGTTTTTCCTTTGGAAAACGAAGCGTTACTTGGTTTCTTCGAAGGAGGATTCGGAAAATTAGGTTGTTTGGGTATGAATGATGTATGTTTTGTTCCTTCTACATCCAATTTTTCAAATTTGTGTTTTGGAAACACCGGTCTAACATGTGCTTGAAAACGATTTTGAAATTTTTTATCATATCCAACATTTGGTCGTTGAAAAGCTTGTGGAACATTCGGAAATTGTCTTTGGTTGGAAAATTGAGAAAAATTCTTTTGTTCATTAGGTTCAAAACCATTTCATTGAAAATTAATTTGTGAAAACCTTTTGTTCTGTGGATGAGGAACAAAATTATTTGATTGTTGATTTTTCACAAAATTCTCATGAGGAATATGAATTCAAAAATTGTGGTTTACTTTTTGATAAATCTTGTTGTGTTTGAGCGGGTGTTTTCTTTATATAAGATTTGTTTTGAGATGATTTCTGAACTGATTTACACACAATCGTTTCAGACAATTTAGTTAACAAAAGATTTTGTTTCTTTCGAGGCTTAATATTTTGCCAATAAACATTCTTTGTTGCTTTGTTCTTTGAAATCCCATTTTCTTTCGAAATCTTTTCGATTTGTTCTTTGAAACTTTGAGCATCTATTTTTTAGGTTTGAGAGATTGTTGCTTTTGATTGTTTTTCATATTTTGGTTTGTCAATTTTAACTACCCAATTTCTTTGTGGTTTTTGTCTTTGGAAAGTGAACGAGTTTTTGTTGAGATTATAGAAAAATCCTTCTTTCAATGCTTTCTTGTTATCCTCTTTAACAATTTTGTAGATTTCAGGTTTAACTTTATCACCATTCCCAGAGGTAACAAACACCTGATTTGGAAAGATAACTTCATTTATGCATTTGAAGGTTGGATACACAACCGAATTTGATTCAAGATAATGTGAGCCTTTTTCCTTCATTTCGTTGTCGAGCTTCTCAGTTTCACCATATGTAACATTCGGTTTAAATTAATTAAAATAAATAATAAATCCGGAGCCCAAGATGTAAATTTATAATTCATATTATTTTATAATAGCCCTAAAACCAATAATATTTAGCGGAGAGTGGTTTTGGAGAGCCAAATGATATATTTTAGACTTTTTTTTTTTGGGGGGGGGGGGGGGGGGGTGAAACTGTAATTTTAGGATGTATTTTGTAAAGATTTTTAGAAGTTAGGGTGTGTTTGGTAAGTATTGGACTGGATTTGAAAGAGATTTCAGAAGGTAAGTGCTAAAACGTAAATTTCGAATTCATTTTGAAACAATTAATAAAAGGAGGGGCCATTGTTGTTATTATGGGGAGAAGTTTGTACGACTCGGACATATAACCCATACAAACCCTAACCCTAAGTGATGAAGTTCAACTGCCACCCACCGCTACTTCGCAATCGGAGCACCTCCAACTGTCGTCACCCATATCGCCGTTCAGCTGTCGATGAAGCCGAGAACGCCAATGACCATCATCGTAGCTATGGGTCGCCATGTCCGGACGCGCCTCATCTTCTTCTTCTATTCGTTTTCTTCGCCATCATCCACGTCGTCGTGTTAAGAAACAACCGCCAAGGAATCACTCCATCCACCGCTGCTTCCGTGTGGCTAGCTGTCGCCGTCGCCGCCTTGCGGCTGGTACATCCAGTCAAGTTCAATGACGTCTTTGTGCCGCCGTTAGTTGCGTCTGTTCTTAGAAAAAGAATTCAAGTGTCGTCGCTGCCGTATCTTAACACCACCAGCCACCGTGGGAGGTGGTTGTGAGTCTGTGTGGGTGTGTGACTCTGCTTTTAATGTGTGTTGTGTGTGTTTTGTCTAGCCGAAAAAACAAGAAAAGGGCACCACCACCTTAAGGTGGTGGCTGCCACCATGTGTCACCGCCGGCCACCACTAGGGTGACTGTGTGTGTTTGTATTAGTGTGTCTGTTTGTGTTATTCGGGTTTTTGATTTGTAATATTGTAACCGATTTGAAAAGAATAAAAGAAACTCGTAACCATCACTACCTGAGGTGGTAGTGGGTGGTGCCTGCCTTATGAAACCCTAATGGGCGTTATGAGACCCTAGTGGGCCTAATGAAGCCCTAATTGATCTAAGGACTTAGTTTTGGGCCTATTGGGCTATTATTGGGTTGAAAACTATAATTAGGGTTTAGAAAACCCTTGTTTTGGAATTATTGTTTTGGACTTATCGGGACACGCATTTTGGACCATTAGAGTGAATTTATGACTCAAGCTCGATTTCATTGTTTGATTGGACTTAATGGATTAAGTCCTTACTGGGTTAAGTAGAAACACTTAACCCTAATTATCATTTTATATGAAACCCTCATCTTGCTTGGGCCTTATGTGGGGTCTTTCTATTGGGTTTTGATGATTTTGCTATTGATGGGCCATCCAAGAATAATCATATTGACTAAGAATATATGGATGGGCCTTAGGGTAAGGCCCATGTGAGGGTTTGGGCCTAATTTTCCATAGATGGGTCGTAACTAGACCTTAAGGATTATAAGAAGTTGGACCATTGGAATACCAAGTGGTTGGACTGGACTAAACGGTTGGGCCTTAAGATAAGCCCATGTAGAGGTTTGTGCCTAATTTGGAAAATTGGGCCATGTGTTAGGCTTTGGTCCATAGTTTAACTTTTGGGCCTCTGGATTAGGCCTTGGACTGAATAAAGCTAAGTTAAGGTTAAAGTAGTTTTTTACCCCAAGCATGGAATTATGGTTATGTATTGGAACCCATGTCACAACTAGCGTTTTTAGCTAGGAAATTCTATTCTCATATAAACATCATCCATTGTAAAAGCCTATACTCTAAGTAAATACTATACTCTATTCTCGTTCAAATACGTCTCATATGTTCAACTAAGGGTTGAAAACCTTAGAAATCCCGGTTCAAGTTCTTTATGGACTAAGATTTTATTATTGGGCCTAAAACGAATTAGTTTACCTCTAATGTGCCATGTGGGCCAATTTGGGCCACAACAAATCCAAATAGCCCTAATGGACCCTAAATCTCTTTAATTAGACTTCATTAGGCCGTGATCATCAATAAAGGCCCAATGGGCCGAGAAGTGATTATTGGGCTTCATGATTTCGAGCCAAGGCAAGTAATAGCCCAATTTAAATTCTCTTCTTCATCTAGCCCAAAATTTTCAGCCCATATTCAAAATAATAATAATAATAATAATGGAAGAATGCATGGACTAGGCTAATGACAACTCATAATCTCATAACATACATCTAGGTGATCCCATGTATCAAGAAGTGTATTACCCTTCATGCAAAACTCCTTATCTCTTCTCCCTCTCTTCTTCTACCCCTTTGGCCGAAATCCCACCACTCCACCTCCATTTTTCTCATTCAAACTACTTCAAACTCTCTCAAGAACTCGTTCATCTTCCTCTAAAATTTCGAAAATTAGTGTGTGTTTCAAGAGGAATTTTTCATCAAAGATCATCATCATTGGTAATATCTCACAAGCTAAGTTGATTTACTACATCTTTAAACTTAATTCACTCCTCTTACCACCTCAAATTCGTGACCATGCTCCCTAGAACTTATCAAGATTTGAAGATCACTTCAAGAAGCTAGCTAGAGTCATAACTTACACCACCTTCTTCTTATCTTCATCAAAACCGAAATCCAAACCCCAAGGTGAGTTCATACCCCTTGTTTTCTGTTTTTATATGATTTTTGGGGGAGAATACAAGTTGCTTTGTGTAGATCTATGTGTATATGCATGTCTATGCGTGTTTTCCATAAATTATTTGGTGATTATGTGTTGATTTCTTCACTAATCTAAAAATATGTTAAGAAACTTGAAGTTTATCACTAGGATCTTCATACGAATCTTGAGAAAAGTATGCTTTATCACAAGTATTACATGTGAACATGTTGATCTGGGATTTGTATACTTGATATAGCAAAAATAAGTGTTGTGTTCAAAGATCTATAAACTAAACCCACAAAACAGCCCTTGACAGAAAACTTATGGTCCAATCTCGGACTGTTTTGACCATCCAAATGGAAGTATTTTTCAAAACTGTTTTACACGGATAAAGTTCAGATTTATACCTTTAAAATGACTACTCTCCGTTTTCATACGATTTTTCTACAATTTCTGGCGAATTTTACAAAACTGCGTATCATATTTGAAATAATTTCGGACCAACCTGTGAAGATGAGTAATTTCACACTAGTTTGAAGCCGTCAAAAATTATGAGAAAAATTGTGGACAAGGTAGACACAATTTCCAAACTTCCAAAGTTTACGGATCCAAATTTCGACTTACGATGAATTTTCTACAGATTTTCTAAAAACTAGTTCGGAAAAAGCCAAAAACCAGAAAAATATGTATTTTCACAAAACCAAGCCAAAAATTATATTTTTGACAAAAATGGGTTTAAAATGCTATTTTTATCACAAAGTAGTCACCAACACAAGTTTTTAACAAAATTGGAGATTGAAGTGTTATTCTTACAAAAATTGAGCCTTAATTGTAAATTTTTGGCTTATTGGGCCAAGAATGTCATTTTTACAAAAAGTGGGCTTTAGATATCAATTATGTAAATAATCAAGCTAAAATAAACAAAACAATAACAAACGGGTTAAAAACGACATTCATATCCTTATTGGGTCTGGAAATAATATACATGTTTAGTGGGCCTTAGTGTCCTTTTACATGTATATTGGGCGTAGGATAGACATTCACATTCCTTTTGAGTCTGGAAATAATAGACACGTGTAGTGGGCCTAAGTGGTTCGCTTACATGTTTATTGGGCCTGGGAATGGGTTTTATATGTGTTCTTTTTATGCTATTTTAGTGAATACTTGAGCTAAAACCAATGATAAACCAACAAATGGATTTAATTTGATCATTTTCTAGGTTATTGGGCCTTAGTGGCCCATTTTTATGTGTTAGAGGTCCTGTATGTGTTTATTGGGCCTCATTGACCCATTAACATGTGCGACGGACCTTGGATACTATTTGTGTGCCATTTGGGTCTGTAAATACTTTACATGTGAAATGGGCATTAGTTGTCCGTTCATATATAATTCGGGCCCATGTTATATAATCTCATTCTATTTGGGTCTTGAAATGATTTACATGTTTAGCGATGCCTTAGTGGTTCACTTACATGGATCATTGGTCCTGGAATGAGTTTATACCTTTTTCTTCGTGTAAATTTGATTAAGGATCTAGCGAGTTTTTGTCGGTTGGCACCTATTAAGTGTACGATCGTAGCTTGTAGTTATAACCAGAGTCTCTTGGAGGGAGAACGGGGATTTGTGTATAGATCTATATGGGGATGACACCCCACACCTGAGCTATTCGCTACAGTTAGACTAACTCAGTCTAGGGTGACAAAAACCTTATTCTATTTTCCGTCGGCGTCCAACGACGCCAAGACAGGCGAAATTGTCATTATTTAGTATGGTTATGACGGCTCGCTTAGAGGAATTAACGTTATGAAGTTTACGGAAGACCATTCACCATTCACCATTCTCTTGGATTACTCGGAAACATTCTCTTACTAGTACTCAACCTCGGGGGTTGTTACGACAACTTTCTCTTGTACAGACAACATCGGGTTGTCTGGGAAAATTCTCTTTACATGCTCTTACATTCTCTCTACATTCTATTTACCTTTTTAGTCAAATAACAATAACATACATGCATTAATACAAGATCTTACGCAAACACACTAAACAGTTTTCAGAAAATATCGGATTTTCTGGTGGTTTTCAAAGTTATACAAATCATTTTCACAAACATGCTTATGAACTCACCAACATTTTATTTTGCCCGTTTTCAAAATAACTTGCATTCTCAGGAAATCGTTGAAGCAGGATGAACAAAGCAAACTAACGGATATTGTGTTATATTTTGTTTCATCATACTCTTACTATTTTGGCATGTAATATTCAAATACAATACACGATGTAAACAATGAATTTTGTAATATTACATGTGTGATGATGATGATGTTATGTTTCAATTATATTCACTGTAATGATGTTTCAAGATGAAGTCACACGCGCAAGCCCCCAGACGTTTCCGCCGTCTGGTTCGGGGGTGTGACAGATTGGTATCAAAGCATTGTTTATAGTGAACTAGCATATCTAATCATACAGGATATGCAACTATAAATACAATGGGACTACACAACTCTGAACATAATAATTAAAATACATACCTTTGTGTGCATTTTAGAATAAAAACACAACAGTAACAGTAAAAGTCTTTGGAGGATTTGGACATCGCTATTAAACTCGGGCAGTTATGTAGTCGTATTGGGGGTGAATGTAACCTGATCAACTACATTCATTCAAAATACGACCAACATGTGTTCGGGAGTAATTGTGATGGACAATGAATCAAAAACTTACCATTTAATTATCCAAAGAGCTTATAGAACCAAACCTAAACAAAATTAAATTACTATAGGAGTAATTGGTATGCTATTTGTTTCTAGTAGTCATAGCCGTTCGTGCAATACACTATAGACGAGTATCATTAGCCAAGAAACCCCTATCTCTCTAGTCAGGGAATAGCAGGGTGGCTCGACTAAGAGGAAGAACCAGAGGAGGAATACGAAGTAGAACTTGCAGTGGACCCACCGAATGAATAGTAGACCTCGAGGAGGAAGAGCCCGAGGGAAATGATGATGATGAATCGGATGGAGAATCCGATGTCATCAATCCTCCATGCAAAACCAGAGTACCGACATATCGTGTGGGCCCTGGTGGCCCCATGCCCCCTTAGGCACAGGATATTTGGATATAGATTCAGCAGCAGGGGATACGACCACACTACGGTAGGAACTGAGGTCTCTTCGATCTTAGTCATAGAGGACGAGCTGACCAGGCCCTCCCATTCATGGTCCGACACACCCGACGTATTGATAACCAAGCTCAGGACATCCCAAATCGAACGGAACAAATGTGGTTTGCTATTGAGAGAGATGAGAGGCAAACACAGGAAGTGAAAGGAGACTCTCGAGTGAGACATTTAGTTTGGAAAGTACGACTACAAGATACCGAACAACAAGTAGCTCGTCTCTGAGGTGCATCCACTTCATCAACACCACCACTAGACACTTTCCGCCACAATTAGGATCAACCTTTTCTTTTCCCCCTTACTATCCGATATGACTCTCTTTCGTGTACTAAGATGGTACTTAAGGATCTCGAAACCAAAACAATCCATATCCTCTGGGGTAGACGTAACGATCGTGCCAAATCTGCGATTACCTATTACCGTAAATGCATCATAGGGATGTAGATGGAAGCAATAAGAATTATACAACAAGATGCAAAATTTCTAGAGTATAACGAGGAATGACTATCATTACTTACGATTTGGCTTATCAACATGCAGCAGGAAAATGCCACCCCACAAGAATAACAAGCGCACCCGCGAGACACCGCTCCTGCAGATGGACTCTATTAGATTCCAAGTTGTTGTAACGACAGCAGTAACCGCTGCGATGGCGCAAATCAATGCAAACAACCCCAATGGAGGCGGGAATAGCATTGACAACTCCAGCCAAAGGAACGAACATGGAAACCAACAAGTGACAACCTATCAAGGAACTCCAAACCCCAGGCTTAAGAGTAGGAAGCAAAATCCTGGAAGTAAGAGAAAGGGACAACCCACTCAAGGGTTCTCAAGGAAGCAACATGTTGTTGCTGTTCATGCGACCATGACCCCTATTACACCAGCAACCAGGAGACCATATGCTGGAAACCTTCCAAAACGCAACCAGTGCAAATTCCATCATAATGGAGCCTGTCGGGAGATGCGTTGTAACAAATGCAACCGAAAGAATCACACCGCCAAATTCTGTAGAACTTATCCATGCCAGAATCGTCAGCCAAATGAAAATGACAACAATCGCAACAACCCTAACAACAACACCAATGATGAGACCATTCACACCTACTATGGGTATGGAGGAACCGGTCACTTCAGGCTTAGTTGCCCCAAGGATAACAATCAAGGTGCAGAAGGATCAGAAATGGTCCTGACCTGGGGTCAAGGCAAACCAGTCCAAGACCCAATGGTTGTTATTGGTATGTTCCCACTTAACAACTCTTTCGCTTATCTCTTATTCAATAGTAAAACTGAGTGATGCTTCGTTAGTAACATATTCAAACACTTACTAAAACCACAACCCCGGAGGCTAAACTAAGCCTTAACGGTGGAGATAACTAAGGGGTAAACCGCATCAACCAAAGATAACTATGTAGGGAACACCTTAACACTAAACAACCATTCATTTCAAATAAAATTTAATGCCAGTAAATATTAGGAGTTTTGATGTGATAATCGGCATGGTTGGGTTAAGCCCCCACCGTGCTGATACTATGTGTCGTGAGAGGGCCGTTTGCCTTCACCGTCCCAATCACGAAACTCTAATAATCTATGGTGATAAACATGGCACCAAATCCTCGTCCTATCTCGTGCATCAAGGCACAGAAGTGCCTGCACCAGAAAAACTACATTTTCCTCACTCTTGTTGTGGACAAGACCAAGGAAGAAGTAAGTATACAAGGTATTCCAGTAGCATGTGATTTTCTGGATGTGTTTCCCGAAGAACTTTCGGGAATATCCCAGAGAGACAGGTCGAATTTCAAATCGACCTAATAATAGGAGCCACATCAATTGCCAATTCACCCTATAGGTTAGCTTCCGGTGAAATTCAGAAGTTATCCAGACAATCAAGAAAGTTTCTGAGCAAAGGATTCATTAGACCAAGCTTCTCATCCTGGAGAGCTCCGGTCTTTTTCTTCAAGAAGACGGATCCTTCGGAAGGTACATCGATTTTAGGAAATTAAATAATCTCCCTATCAAAAATTGATACCCACTTCCTCGGACTTACGATCTATTTGGATAGCTCCAAGGAGCTAGTTACTTCTCTAAAAATAGATCTAAGAACCGGTTATCATCAACTTCGAGTTCGAGAAGACGACATTCCAAAAACTGCCTTCCGAACTCGTCGCGACCATTTCAAATTCATTGTGATACCCTTCGGTCTAACGAATGCTCCCACGCTATTCATGGACCCTACGAACCAAGTTTTCTCAACCACTCCTAGTCAACCATTTCATTTATTTTTATCAATAGCATACTCGTCTGCTCACGAAACAAGAACAAACACTGTCAACATCTACGACCAGCCTTGAAGGCATCAAAGCCGGAGAATATCGTGAAGAAAACACTATATGGATGGATAAAACTCTTGAAGTCGAGGGACGAACTTATAGTTACGCGAGTTGAGATGGGCATTATCCGGGTGATCGTCGATAGGTTAACCCAATCCGCCCATTTCCTGCCAACACAGAAATCAAACAAGACAGAAAGATTAGTTGGGATTTATATCAAGGAGATCGTGAGACTCCATGAAATATCGGTATCTTCTATCTCGAATCGAGATAACAGAATTACTTCAAGATTTTGACAGTCACTTCAGAAGGCTATGGGAACATAGCGACACACGATCGTTGTTTACTACTCTCAAACCAATAGCCAAAGCAAACGGACCATTCAACCAATCGAATTCATGCGACAAGTCTGGGTGTTTGAATTCAGCATGTCATGGGATACCCGATTGCCCTTAATTGAATTCTCATACAATAACAACTATCGCACGAGCATCAAGATTGCTCCTTTCGAAACTCTTTATAGTCATAAATGCTGATCACTCGCTAGTACTCTCATGAGACTAGAAACCAGTTGCGCAACAACAGAGAAGATAATACAAATCAAAGCTTGACTTCAAGCATCGAGAGACCGACAGAAGAGCTATTCTGACAAGCGGCGTAAGCCATTAGGATGTCAAGTCGGGGATCACGTGTTATTAAAGGAATCTCCTCAGAAAGGAATGATTCGCTTTAGGAACCGAGAAAACTAAACCCGTGATACATTGGACCGTTCGATATTCTTACTCAGATTGTTCCAAAAGCTTGCAGGCTGCAACTGCCTGTAGAGCTCAGCAATGTACACCCCGTGTCCCATGCCTCGAATTGGAAAAAGTGCCTATCAGGCAAAACCCTTAACATTCCTTTAAGAGAGGTCAGACTAAACAAGAATCTCCTGTTCGTCGAAGAACCTGTCGATGTATTGGGTAAGGAAGTAAAGCGTACAAAACAAAACCACATTCTGACTGTGAAGGTTCGATGGAACGCCAAGAGTAGATCGGAATTCACATGTGAAAGCAAAGACCAGATGAAGCAGAAGTACCCTCACCTATTCTATCATTCATGAACCTACCTTTCGAAAGAATTTCGGGACGAAATTCCCTCTAACGGGGGGATGATGTCACAACTAGCATTTTTAGCTAGGAAATTCTATTCTCATATAAACATCATCCATTGTAAAAGCCTATACTCTAAGTAAATACTATACTCTATTCTCGTTCAAATACGTCTCATATGTTCAACTAAGGGTTGAAAACCTTAGAAATCCCGGTTCAAGTTCTTTATGGACTAAGATTTTATTATTAGGCCTAAAACGAATTAGTTTACCTCTAATGTGCCATGTGGGCCAATTTGGGCCACAACAAATCCCAATAGCCCTAATGGACCCTAAATCTCTTTAATTAGACTTCATTGGGCTGTGATCATCAATAAAGGCCCAATGGGCCGAGAAGTGATTATTGGGCCTCATGATTTCGAGCCAAGGCAAGTAATAGCCCAATTTAAATTCTCTTCTTCATCTAGCCCATATTCAAAATAATAATAATAATTATAATAATGGAAGAATGCATGGACTAGGCTAATGACAACTCATAATCTCATAACATACATCTAGGTGATCACATGTATCAAGAAGTGTATTACCCTTCATGCAAAACTCCTTATCTCTTCTCCCTCTCTTCTTCTACCCCTTTGGCCGAAATCCCACCACTCCACCTCCATTTTTCTCATTCAAACTACTTCAAACTCTCTCAAGAACTCGTTCATCTTCCTCTAAAATTTCGAAAATTAGTGTGTGTTTCAAGAGGAATTTTTCATCAAAGATCATCATCATTGGTAATATCTCACAAGCTAAGTTGATTTACTACATCTTTAAACTTAATTCACTCCTCTTACCACCTCAAATTCGTGACCATGCTCCCTAGAACTTATCAAGATTTGAAGATCACTTCAAGAAGCTAGCTAGAGTCATAACTTACACCACCTTCTTCTTATCTTCATCAAAACCGAAATCCAAACCCCAAGGTGAGTTCATACCCCTTGTTTTCTGTTTTTATATGATTTTTGGGGGAGAATACAAGTTGCTTTGTGTAGATCTATGTGTATATGCATGTCTATGCGTGTTTTCCATAAATTATTTGGTGATTATGTGTTGATTTCTTCACTAATCTAAAAATATGTTAAGAAACTTGAAGTTTATCACTAGGATCTTCATATGAATCTTGAGAAAAGTATGCTTTATCACAAGTATTACATGTGAACATGTTGATCTGGGATTTGTATACTTGATATAGCAAAAATAAGTGTTGTGTTCAAAGATCTATAAACTAAACCCACAAAACAGCCCTTGACAGAAAACTTATGGTCCAATCTCGGACTGTTTTGACCATCCAAATGGAAGTATTTTTCAAAACTGTTTTACACGGATAAAGTTCAGATTTATACCTTTAAAATGACTACTCTCCGTTTTCATACGATTTTTCTACAATTTCTGGCGAATTTTACAAAACTGCGTATCATATTTGAAATAATTTCGGACCAACCTGTGAAGATGAGTAATTTCACACTAGTTTGAAGCCGTCAAAAATTATGAGAAAAATTGTGGACAAGGTAGACACAATTTCCAAACTTCCAAAGTTTACGGATCCAAATTTCGACTTACGATGAATTTTCTACAGATTTTCTAAAAACTAGTTCGGAAAAAGCCAAAAACCAGAAAAATATGTATTTTCACAAAACCAAGCCAAAAATGATATTTTTGACAAAAATGGGTTTAAAATGCTATTTTTATCACAAAGTAGTCACCAACACAAGTTTTTAACAAAATTGGAGATTGAAGTGTTATTCTTACAAAAATTGAGCCTTAATTGTAAATTTTTGGCTTATTGGGCCAAGAATGTCATTTTTACAAAAAGTGGGCTTTAGATATCAATTATGTAAATAATCAAGCTAAAATAAACAAAACAATAACAAACGGGTTAAAAACGACATTCATATCCTTATTGGGTCTGGAAATAATATATATGTTTAGTGGGCGTTAGTGTCCTGTTACATGTATATTGGGCGTAGGAAGGACATTCACATTCCTTTTGAGTCTGGAAATAATAGACACGTGTAGTGGGCCTTAGTGGTTCGCTTACATGTTTATTGGGCCTCGGAATGGGTTTTATATGTTTTCTTTTTATGCTATTTTAGTGAGTACTTGAGCTAAAACCAATGATAAACCAACAAATGGATTTAATTTGATCATTTTCTAGGTTATTGGGCCTTAGTGGCCCATTTTTATGTGTTAGAGGTCCTGTATATGTTTATTGGGCCTCATTGACCCATTAACATGTGCGACGGACCTTGGATACTATTTGTGTGCCATTTGGGTCTGTAAATACTTTACATGTGTAATGGGCATTAGTTGTCCGTTCATATATAATTCGGGCCCATGTTATATAATCTCATTCCATTTGGGTCTTGAAATGATTTACATGTTTAGCGATGCCTTAGTGGTTCACTTACATGGATCATTGGTCCTGGAATGAGTTTATACCTTTTTCTTCGTGTAAATTCGATTAAGGATCTAGCGAGTTTTTGTCGGTTGGCACCTATTAAGTGTACGATCGTAGCTTGTAGTTTAACCAAAGTCTCTTGGAGGGAGAACGGGGATTTGTGTATAGATCTATACAGGGATGACACCCCACACCAGAGCTGTTCGCTACAGTTAGACTAACTCAGTCTAGGGTGACAAAAACCTTATTCTGTTTTCCGTCGGCGTCCAACGACGCCAAGACAGGCGAAATTGTCATTGTTTAGTATGGTTATGACGGCTCGCTTAGAGGAATTAACGTTATGAAGTTTACGGAAGACCATTCACCATTCACCATTCACCATTCACCATTCACCATTCACCATTCACCATTCACTTGGATTACTCGGAAACATTCTCTTACTAGTACTCAACCTCGGGGGTTGGTACGTCAACTTTCTCTTGTACAGACAACATCGGGTTGTCTGGGAAAATTCTCTTTACATGCTCTTATATTCTCTCTACATTCTATTTACCTTTTTAGTCAAATAACAATAACATACATGCATTAATACAAGATCTTACGCAAACACACTAAACAGTTTTCAGAAAATATCGGATTTTCTGGTTGTTTTCAAAGTTATACAAATCATTTTCCCAAACATGCTTATGAACTCACCAACATTTTATGTTGACCGTTTTCAAAATAACTTGCATTCTCAGGAAATCGTTGAAGCAGGATGAACAAAACAAACTAACGGATAGTGTGTTATATTTTTTTTCATCATACTCTTACTATTTTGGCATGTAATATTCAAATACAATACACGATGTAAACAATGAATGTTGTAATATTACATGTGTGATGATGATGATGTTATGTTTCAATTATATTCACTGTAATGATATTTCAAGATGAAGTCACACGCGCAAGCCCCCGGCCGTTTCCGCCGTGTGGTTCGGGGGTGTGACAACCCAATTATTAATTAGGTGTCATTTTGATGTTGGCAGTTCGGGAACCTGTCAACTAGCAACTAGGGTTTTACCCACGAGACTTCAGCAGTACGAGGTGAGACTCTCCTAACCATACCAATGGGTCAAAGGCACCAAGGCCGGACCATTTACCTAGTTGTAATAATTATTGCAGATATGCTATGGATACATTATGTATTTATGTGAAGGCCATGCGGGGGTTCCCATGGATATTAAGTTACATGTAGTATGCCAGTTGTCCTTGTGACTCTTGCATGTAGTTGATATTTGTGAATGTGCTATCAGTATGTTATGTATTTAAGCGAAGACCACGTAGGGGTTTCCGGTTTCCCGTGGCAGCATATTAAGCCCATTATGAGGTTCCTATGGTAATCGTTATAAGTCCTTGGAGGGTTTCCATGGCTTCCTAGTATGTTTACTTGCTTAGCTTGTATGATATTCTCATGATTATTGTAGACCGTGTGGAGGTTCCCGTGGTAATTAGCCAATACCATGTGGGGGTTCCATTGGCGACTAGTAAAGACCACGTGGGAGTTTCCCGTGACACTTGGTGTAAGACCTTGGAAGGTTTCCACGACATCCCTATATGTTTATATTCATGGCTTATATGGGTTATGTAGCTTTCATAGCTAATATGGATTATATGATTATGTGGCTTGTGTGAGGTGTGCTTTGGGGAACTCACTAAGCTTCATGCTTACAGTTTTGTTTACTGTTTCAGGTATTATCGATTTGGAAAAGAAGGGCTTGGATTGATCGCAGTGCACACACCTATAAATTCCGCAATAAATGATTTTGGGGACGAACTCTGATAAATGTTTTATTTAATAATGTTTTAGAATGGTTGAAATAAATGGTATAAATGTTTTGGCTATAATAAACATGAAAATTTTACCTTGGATTTTTTGGTCGTTACAACATACACATGATCAACTACAGCCCTGGGTATAGTCATTTCTTTCGAAAGATCATCATTATCATCATGACTGTCTGTTTAACTATCTTCGACAGTCACATGTTCAAGATCATGAACTTTCGAAGTTGAGGGTTGGTCAGTGTCAACATTAACCAAAGAATCATTAAAGATTTCTTTACCCTTAGCTATTGAAGTGACATTAATGACGGATAACTGTGGGCAATCAAGAACTTCCTCCTCCTCAATTTTCACTAATATCATCAGAGTCGTCTTCGATATCAGCAAAATTGTTTTAAGAGTTAGATGCCGAATTCTCAGTTCTTTTCAAAAATTTTATTTGTTCGTTTTTGGGCAAGATCTCATTTACAATTTTAACAAGATCATTTGCATCTAAACATTCATCAATTTTAACAACACCATATGCATATCGATCTATTAGGACCTTGTCATACTCAAATATTTTCTTTTAACAATCATAGGAAGTCAAATCAATTTTCTCCCTTTCGAAAGCTAAAAAGGGAAAAATCTTCCTATTCTGTTCTTTGCTAATGTCTGACGATTGATGTAATGCAGTCAGTTTTCCATACAAATGTTTAGCCGAATTACTATATATATTTCTCTGTTTAAGTAAAATATTATTATCAGTTCTAAGGCTATCTCTGTCACACATGGTATTTGTCAATTGTAAATCTAAACATTTTATTTTAGACTTCTTGACCTCCAAAATCCTCTGAGTTTCTAGCAATAAAGTTTTAGTCCTTTTATCATCACTAGTAGCAGAAATAAGCAAATGATTAACATATGTAATGGCTTCATCAAATTCAGATAAGATCGAATTATATGCACAACAAGTAATATTAAAGGATTGAAAAAGACAACGTACCTGCGGAGTCATAGGAGACTTATGAGTAGTGGTCGAAATAAAGCATTTCCTTGTGACATTCTCATCATCCTTTTCCTCAAACCTTGCGAATATATCTCCATGAGTAGGGTTTCACATCTCCTCATCAGCTGATCCAGACAACCCGATTTGATACGTCCCTTCCTCAGTATCCATTCTAGGGGTGGAAAATCGGGCCATCGTGTGACAACCCGATATTTCGAGACAATAAAATGTAACACCAGTCAAATTTAGGTCAAAATTTAACTTCCCTAAAATCTTATTTGGGTTAAATAAAGTAGTAGGAATCGTATCAAGGTTTTCGTACATATAAAGAAACCTAAAATCCGAGTTATAACGAAAAAGTTATGATCAACCAAAGATTCTCGGCAAAACCGGCAACACTGATAGACGTATAACGCGAAGTTTCAATACAATATTTTTTTAGCCTTATGTATCTAAATGAAAGTTGTAGATATCATCAAACCTGAAACGTACGTAAAAAAGAACATCCAAATCTGACTTCGTATGAGGAAGTTATGATTTTTCCAAGATCCGGATATAGTAGTAGATAACTAAAAACTCGAAATAGAGATCGAGAGACTTTTGGCCGAAACAACCTAAATGAGAATTGAAGGTCTCAACAATATTAGTGCAACGGTAAGAAGTCTGATGAAAACGGACATCGGATGAAGACCTTATGGATTTTTAACGGACTTTTCGTGTCTCATCCTATTAAAAATAAATAATTAAAAATAAATCAAAATTAGCCGACGAAGTCTAAACTAGAGTTGTATAGTTTATTGTCACCTACGTGTGCATATAAAGAACATCGAAAACGGAGCTCGTACGCGAAAGTTACGGATTTTACAAGTTCGAGACCCGAAATCCAAGGCTGTCAGGCTTGCCACGACGTGGCACAGTTGGCCGCGACCCAGCCAGTGACTGAGGGCGTATAGTCAATGGAAGAGGGTAGGATGACTCACCGCGACGTGGCACACCCTTTGCCACGACGTGACACCCAAAATATGCCCCTATAAATAGATTTAAAGGGCTCCGAGTTTCATTGCTCAGTTCTTTTCTTTCTCGCGCCGAAACTCTGGGTTTAAGCCCCCGAAGCCCTCCCAAAGGCCCGGTTTTCACCTTCATGTTCCGAAGGAAGGTTTTGTGTTCCCGAGATTCCCGAAATTTCCGAGATTCCGAGAAAATCAACTTTTCCAAGTCGAAGTTCTGCTCGATTTTCGTCTCACTTTTTCAATCAATCAAGTGAGTTCATACCCCTTAATTAACTTTTTAAATATTTTTAAATGTTTATAAATGCTTTATGGGGGGGGGGGGGGGGGAATACAAGTTAAGTCAGGTTTAGTTATTATATCAATCACATGTGATTAATAAGTAGCATGCAAATGGAGTTACTATATGTTAACTGTTTTACCAAACAAATTTCTTCAAATGACTTTCTTAAACGTTTTTACATGTTTAAAACTCTTTATCAAACTGTCTTACACACTATAAGTTCCTTTCAAACTCTGTTACAAAGGTGTTTTCAAACAAAGGTTTTCCTTATACTTAAACTGTCTTATCAAACCAACTACTTTCAAATCATTTTATAAACTGATATCAAGTCATCATTTCTTCGTTATTAAACTCTTCAAAGGTATTACAAAACTTCTTTTGTACTTTTATATTGTCAAATGCATGCCCATATATGTATAGCTATATAAGTAATGTTTAAAAGACTTAGAACGGTTAGCTTGCTTTATTTCCTTTTCCTCGTTGAGATGTGGCCTTAGGGAATCGGTTGCTCGTCCGAATGTCGTATAAATATTATTTATATATCATGTATACAGATATAGGTATAAAGGTTCCATTAGTCAGTTCATCACCTTTGGGTAGCAAAGGTATACTTCCGGTTATACTCGTACATTACTAGTAACTATAATAGGTATAGTTAGGAGATACTACTTACAATTCCAAGTACAAGGAATCACACAAGAGTCAGTTCATTCATGAGTCTATACTAATACATTACATGTTACATGAATACGTTTACATATATACGCTTACGTGGATACGTGTACATAGATACGCTCAGATGAGTACATTTACATAGATACGCTTACATGAACACGTCTACATTAAGACGTTTAATAGATACTATTACATAGGATCTGTTACAAATGTTTTGGGACTTACCATTGCACACCCAAACCTGTTAGCTACAGTAGGGAAAAGGAGCGTCGACGGGTGTCCACGGTTGTACTGTTCGGCGAGTTTCCACGCCGTGAATATCCTAATGCAAAAGGATACATCTTTAGTTATTATATTATTCTCCTTCCTTTATTTTGTGACACATTCACATGAACAACTAGGTAGGATATATTTGATATAGATAAACTATTTTTCCTTATTACCTTTATATTGTGACTCATACACATAATCGACGAGGTAGACTATAACTTATATAATAATAGTTAAACAGGGAAAACCCGTCACATTTACAGTGATGCTTTCTTACAAAACAGTCGGGTCTTGGTAGAAGACTACTTTCAAAACAGTCGGGTCTTGGTAGAAGAATACTTTCAAAACAGTCGAGTCTTGGTAGAAGACTACTTTCAACACAGTCGGGTCTTGGTAGAAGACTACTTTCAAAACAGTCGAGTTTTGGTAGAAGACTACTTTTATACTAGTAGGAAATATAGGATTTTCTAAGGTTTTCAAACGTGTACAATTACTTACAAACATTTTCATACTTTTCTCCAAATGTTTACAAGTCTTTACTTTACAATATTTACAAATCAAAGACACATTAATACTTATGAATTCACCAGCTTTATTGCTGATACTCGTTTTCAAAATAACTTGTATTCTCAGGTCACAAATAGACAGGTACGACGACCAGGTTTTCTGAAGATGGAGAAATCAAGACTCCTCTTTTATTTTGATTAGTTATTATGTTGTCTTATAATATGAAAGAACACACTTGTAATTAAAATTATACTAATAATGCAATGGATGATGTTGTTTCTTGTTTACTACTTTAGATTATTGTGATACATTACATGGCGTCCTCCGCCCCAAAACGTTTCCGCCGTTCTCGGTTTTGGGGTGTACGAAATATAAACACAATGGGATTAAAGTACTCTGACCAAGAGTTTATACTTTTAAATAATAAAATATTTAACTAAGTATATGTTTCTGCACTCATACTAAAATCCGTGTCATAATGACAAGGACAAAAGTATTACGATTGTTGAATATCACAGGTAAGCTCGGGGATGTATGGTCAGTCTTTGGAGTTGCATAGCCTGATCAACTATGCTGGTTCGAGTAGTGATTAGCACGTGCCCAAGAATGGTTGTGATGTGGCAACAAGTCTAAAAAGTTACCAGCACTACCACAATGAGAACACTAGAGCAGAACAAAAGTCTAAAATACTATAGGAGTGTTTCGTGTTACTATAATTACTTACTTGAGAAGTAAAAAGATCTTCATTACTAGGTCAATAGTTGCTAAATGGATGCACTAAGGTTATATGTAACTAGGATGTCATAGACTTAGAATCTGTGAAATTTTTCTTTACCTCTGTTCCTTGTGAATTTGGAGTTAAGGTCACTTATTCGAAGGCCTATCATGTTTTGATTACATGTAACTGGTATGAACTTTACAAATAGTGATGTAACTAATGAAGATCGTTTAATAATTATCTAGTTAGTTCGTCTAATAACTATTTCCTTACCCCAATTCTCGCGTCGATAACATGGCTGGACTCCATCCCCACGACAACCCGTACCTTCCGAACGAAGGGAATGTTGGATGGTTTGGAGAAGAACCCGAGAATGATCATCCAATCCCTTTGAATGATCACCACGCTGAAGACCTTTCGGATGGTGATAACTCCGAACCCGAGGTTGAGAACCTACCCCCGGTAGCTCCATTTCTAAATCCTAACCCTCGTCCTGATTTTCATGGCCCGACACCTCCTTTGGTAGAATTCTTGGAAACATGGTGTGAAGAGCAAGATCAACCTATGTCGTTTAATGGAGACCGAAGCTTCTACAACGTAAACGAAGGGAGCTCAGCAGACAGAGTTCTACCAATCCTGATCCGTAGAGTTGCCCAAAACGAAATTCAGGGCAAGACGGCTCTCCAACGTATCGAAGAGGTTAATGCCAATGCAAGATTGCATACCACTTGCACCAATCTCCTTGATCATACTAGTGAGAGATCTGAGAGAACCCATGAGACCCTACTGCAAGCACTAGCTGAAACCCGAGCCGAAGTCATAGAGCTCCAAGTACGCCAGAAGGTGTACGAAAGATACCTGCTTGATATGGAACGTCAACTAGCCAAACTAAGGATTCACCATAGGAGTGACCGTCGCCAGTAGGAGATACCTTACTTCCTTCTTTGTTTTAAAGAACCGTGTTCCTGTCTATGTTCTGTGTAGTACTTTCTATGTGACTACCTTGTACTGTAAGTACTTTTAGTTAAGTCTTTATGCTGTCAAAGACTTTTCTACTCCGAATATGATGTAAGACCTACAACAACGTCAATTTCCCCAAACCTATTACATCTTAAACATCAATGATATCGACAGTCGGCTAACTTCCGTGTCAATCTTTGTTCAAATGCTTTCATTGGAGTCTATCTGAAACCCCATCTAGTCAAGTTATTGGACTATGGTAATTTAACTCTGGAATCATTTCCATGTCTCTTTCAAAGGTTGGATCATGTTATCCACCAACGAATAATACCCTGATTTGGACAATAAGCGTTTTGAGACCATTCTATTAATTTACTTATACTCCGTACTAGGACTGCATCATAGGGATGTAGGTCACACCTTCGTGAACATACTCCTATTCCCTATTGGGACTGCATCATAGGGATGTAGGTCAAACCTTCGAGAACATAATTCTATTCTTTACATGAACGATGGAACTACGTCTAGGTTCAACCATACTCGCTCACAAATTCATATTCTTTTCGTGTAACAGAATCATGTCGCCGAAGAAAAACAATCAACCCATCAACTAAACACCAACTCTTCAGATTGATGCAGCTACCTTCAAGCTGGAGTCTCGGCTGCCGTGTCAGCTGTTCTGACCCACCTTAACGCTAACAATGCGAATGTTAGCGGGATTTTTAACAATAATTCCAGTCCAAGTAACAATCAAGTACCTCAACGAGCAACAAACTACCATGACACCCCGAATCGCAAGCCCAAGAATAACAAACGAAAGTTCTGGGCTATAGCTAAAGGTAAATCACCCCAAGGGGCGAGCAAAAGACAACAACTTGTGGCAACCTTCGAAGCCACGAAATCTGTACCTCCTACTACCATCCGTTATGTTATCCCAATTGTCCCAACACCAGCTAGGCAGTATGCCAGAAACCTACCGAAATGCAATAAGTGCAACTTCCATGATCTGGGTAGTTGTCGTCCGTTACACTGCTTTAAATGCAACAAGAACGAACATACTACCAATTGCTGCAGGACTCGGACCCAACGGATTACTTCAAACACCAATGTCGAAATCTCTCGAATATGCCATCTATGTGGCGTAATGGGACACTTCAAGAGGGACTGTCCAACAGAGAAGAACAACGGCGAATCCAGAGGAGTTTGACCTCAGAATGAAAAGAGGCAACGAAGGATCCTACTATAGTATAGGTTCACTTCCAATCGTCAGTATTATGTATGTTTTTAAAACATGTTTAAAACTAGTGCAACTCGAGTCTTATCTTTTGCGAGATTCCGTCAGTTAAGGGATCCTCGTGCTGCGTATACTTGTCTTTTGTAGTATACTTTGTTCGCAGCAGTATTCCTGTAGTTACTCTAAAGTACTGTAACTCTATTAAAAGTTGCACCGTTGTGTTTTGTCTATAACGCCTTTATGTTCAAATTTGATATCTTTTAATTCTAAGTAAGTCCGACATTATCATACAACTTGAGTCAATTCGATCCGCACAGTACCAGTTTCGTGCGTACGTCTCCTTCTCCGAAAACGTCTTTCTAGCGAAGCCATCATTCTAGAAATCTGAAGTACTCATGCATAAAGTACCTTATGTTTCGTAACCTTTCCGAAGAAACCTCAACAAACCTCCCCAGAGTACCACTCGTACAGTACGTCAAGTTCAATCCAAAGACCCATACGGTTGATCTATCGTTGAAGAATCTATACGAAAGGGTAGTATATAATCAAGGTTTTACAGGTTTAGAATTGATGATTCCACTTTAACTTCTTTTCCTCGTTGGGATGTGGGCTTAAGGAATAATCATTTACTCGACTAACTTTTCAATCTTAATTATAAACGACTCGTATACGCGAAACTGTGATTGATGAACCAGGTATGAGTTCTAATATGAATTTCAGGATGGAGACTGCCTAAGACTACGAGTGATCGTGCTGCCATGCGAATAAACTTAGAAGCCAAACACATGGCCTTCCCGCCGATCGGGACAAGAGAGACAGATGGAACAAAAGTACCTATCCTTTTTCCTTAATTCATGAGTAATCATACTTTCTTTTAGATCTTCACGACATCTAATCGACCACAAGGTTTTGACGTCATAATCATTATGAATTGGTTGTGTTCTTATGGAAGAGGAAAGGTCACTGCCTATACCTCAAGACAGCTTAAGACACAAGAAGTTAACTATATAACACATGATCTTGAGTCAAGAGAAGCGGTAATTGCTCTGAAGATGTGGAGACACTACTTGTAGGGTACAAGGTGTACTATTTTCACAGTCCACAAAAACATTCAAAATACATTCGACCAAGAAGAGTTATCACACCAGTGAAGTCACAAAAAAGAAGCAAAGCCATATCCCAATAGTGAAAGATTCGCTGGACGGCCAAGCGAGGACCTGAGTTCACTTAAGAACACGGGGAGCAAATAAAACTTCTATCCGTAGCATGATTATTAATTCTCCTTAAACTCTAATTTCGAGACAAAATTCCCTCTAACGGAGGGATGATTTGACTACCCGATATTTCGAGATATTAAAATATAACACCAGTCAAATTTAGGTCAAAATTTAACTTTCCTAAAATCTTATTTGGGTTAAATAAAGTAGTAGGAATCGTATCAAGGTTTTCGTACATATAAAGAACCCTAATATCCGAGTTATAACGAAGCAGTTATGATCAACCGAAGATTCTCGGCAAAACCGGAAACACTGATAGACGTAAAACACAAACTTTCAATACAATAATTTTTAGCCTTAGGTATCTAAATGAAAGTTTTAGATATCATCAAACCTCAAATGTACGTAAAAAAGAACATCCAAATCTGACTTCGTATGAGGAAGTTACGATTTTTCCAAGATCTGGATATAACAGTAGACAACTAAAAACTCGAAATAGATATCGAGAGACTTTTGGCCGAAACAACCTAATTGAGAATTGAAGGTCTCAACAATATTAGCGCAACGGTAAGAAGTCTGACGAAAACGGACATCGGATGAAGAAGTTATGGATTTTTAACGGAATTTTTGTGTCCCGGCCTGTTAAAAACAAATAATTCAAAATAAATTCAAAATTAGCCGACGAAGTCTAAACGAGATTTGTAGAATATATTCTCACCTACGCGTGCACATAAAGAACGTCGAAAACGGAGCTCGTACGCGAAAGTTACGGATTTTACAAGTTCGAGACCGGAAATTCGAGGCTGTCAGGCTTGCCACGACGTGGCACAGTTGGCCGTGACCCAGTCAGTGACTGAGGGAGTCTAATCAATGGAAGAGGAAAAGATGACTCACCACGACGTGGCACACCCTTTTCCACGACGTGGCACCCAAAATATGCCCCTATAAATAGATTTAAAGGGCTCCGAGTTTAATTGCTCAGTTCTCTTCTTTCTCGCGCCGAAACTCTGCGTTTAAGCCCCCGAAGCCCTCCCAAATCCCCGATTTTCACCTTCAAGTTCCGAAGGAAGGTTTTGTGTTCCCGAGATTCCCGAAATTTCCGAGATTCCCGAGAAAATCAACTTTTCCAAGTCGAAGTTCTGCTCGATTTTCGTCTCACTTCTTCAATCAATCAAGTGAGTTCATACCCTTAATTAACCTTTTAAATGTTTTTAAATGTTTATAAATGCTTTATGGGGGGGGATACAAGTTTAATCAGGTTTAGTTATTATATCAATCACATGTGATTAATAACTAGCATACAAATGGAATTACTATACGTTAACTGTTTTACCAAACAGATTTCTTCAAATGACTTTCTTAAAAGTTTTTACATGTTTAAAACTCTTTATCAAACTGTCTTACACACTGTAAGTTGCTTTCAAACTTTGTTATGAAGGTGTTTTCAAACAAAGGTTTTCCTTATACTTAAACTGTCTTATCAAACAAACTACTTTCAAATCGTTTTATAAACTGATATCAAGTCAGCATTTCTTCGTTATTAAACTTTTCAAAGGTATTACAAAACTTCTTTTACACTTTTATATTGTCAAATGCATGCCCATATATGTATAGCTATATAAGTAATGTTTAATGGACTTAGGACGGTTAGCTCGCTTTATTTCCTTTTCCTCATTGGGATGTAGCCTTAGGGCATCGGTTGCTCGTCCGAATGTCGTCTAAATATTATTTATATATCATGTATACATATATAGGTATAAAGGTTCCATTAGTCAGTTCGGCACCTTTGGGTAGTAAAGGTATACTTCCGGCTATACTCGTACATTACTAGTAACTATAATAGGTATAGTTAGGAGATACTACTTACAAATCCAAGTACAAGGAATCAAACAAGAGTCAGTTCATTCATGAGTCTATACTAATACATTACATGTTACATGAATACGTTTACATATATACGCTTACGTGGATACGTGTACATAGATACACTCACATGAGTACATTTACATAGATACGCTTACATGAACACGTCTACATTAATACGTTTAATAGATACTATTACATAGGATCCTGTTACAAATGTTTCGGGACTTACCATTCCACACCCAAAGATGTTAGCTACAGTAGGGAAAAGGAGCGTCGACGGGTGTCCACGGTTGTACTCTTCGGCGAGTTTCCACGCCGTGAATATCCTAATGCAAAAGGATACATCTTTAGTTATTATACTATTCTCCTTCCTTTATTTTGTGACACATTCACATGAACGACGAGGTAGGATATATTTGATATAGATAAACTATTTTTCCTTATTACCTTTATATTGTGACTCATACACATAATTGACGAGGTAGACTATAACTTTTATAATAATAGTTAAACAGGGAAAACCCGTCACATTTACAGTGATGCTTTCTTACAAAACAGTCGGGTCTTGGTAGAAGACTACTTTCAAAACAGTCGGATCTTGGTAGAAGTGTACTTTCAAAACAGTCGAGTCTTTGTAGAAGACTACTTTCAACAAAGTCGGGTCTTGGTAGAAGACTACTTTCAAAACAATCGAGTCTTGTTAGAAGACTACTTTTATACTAGTAGGAAATATAGGATTTTCTAAGGTTTTCAAAGGTGTACAATTACTTACAAACATTTTCATACTTTTCTCCAAATGTTTACAAGTCTTTACTTTACAGTATTTACAAATCAAAGACACATTAATACTTATGAATTCACCAGCTTTATTACTGATACTCGCTTTCAAAATAACTTGTATTCTTAGGTCACAAATAGACAAGTACGACGACCAGGTTTTGTGAAGATGGAGAAATGAAGACTCCTCTTTTATTTTGATTAGTTATTATGTTGTCTTATACTATGAAAGAACACACTTGTAATTAAAATTATACTATTAATGAAATGGATGATGTTGTTGCTTGTTTACTACTTTACATTGTTGTGATCATTACATGACGTCCTTCGCCCCAGAACGTTTCTGTCGTTCTCGGTTTTGGGGTGTGACACATCGTGTCGTGTTCTTGTCTGAGACAAGACGACACGACAATGTTTTATGTAACACGAACACAACATGACACGATCTCGTGTTTTTTTTAACTAAAACAAAAATGCACCGATTAAAAAACGACAAACACGACACGACACGACAAAGATAACATGAAGTAAAAATTAATCTATTTAATTAATATTTATTCATACATAACACGAAAAACACGAAAAACACAATGAAAAATGTTAAATCGTGTCAATTTCGTGTCAAATTTTGAACACGGACACGACACGACACGACGTCATGTTTTTTACACCTGACACGAACACAAATTCGAATTTCAATTTCATCTCCATTTCGTTTTGTTTGTGTATTTTTGTCGTGTCGTGTCATCAATTGCCACCCCTAATCCATTCCATTTGCAACCAGAGACATTCCCTTAGTCTTTGCTTTCACTTCCTCAAGCCTCTCAAAATAGTAGGCTTCGTCCTTGAATCTACTCTTCTTCTCATCTCTCTTTATCAACATGCAATCACCCGCCATATGATTCTCTCCATTGCAATAATGGCAGTCGAATCATGTATCTCCCTTGAGCTTCTTCTATATCTTTGCTTCCTTAGTCTTCACTTCCTTCTTCTCATCTCTCTCTTCTCCTTGTTCACATTTTTCATAGAAGAACTTCCTTTCACCTCACTTGTTCTTGTCATCGAATTGAATGGACTTTTGAAGAATTTCTTCACTTGATTGTTCGAATAGAAAGCCACCGCTTCATCATCAGAATTGATGATCAAACCTTCATCTTCCGAGCCCTCATTCTCAACAGTCTTTTTCTCAGCTTCTTTACTAGCAAACTTCGACATCAGTGCCAAATGAAAACCCAAGCCAATTTTTTTTCCTCAGCTATCTCATTTACTTCACTTTCATGCGCCTTCAACACATTATAGAGATCATTGAGAGAGTAGTAGTAGAAGCTTTGTTGAGTTTTTATCATTAAGCTGACATTGCGCCATTCCTTGCGAAGTCCCATGATGAAAGTCAAGTTAAACTCCATTGTTGACATTGTGACTCCATATCTATTACATTTATAGATTACTTCATTCATTTGATCGTAATAGAGCTCAATGGATTCTCCTTCTTTCTGCTTGAATTCTCCCAACTCCAACAGACAGTGCTTAACTAAGCTTGTCTTTCTCTTCTCACTACCTTGGTATTTTTCCTTCAATGTGTCCCAATTTTCCTTTGCTATCTTGAAAGTACACACATAGTTGTACACAACAGGTGGAAGAGCACCACGGAGTTCATGCAACCATCGTTTCTTGTTTTTTTTTTTTTTTTTTTTTTTCAGTTTCTCAACTTGTTGAGCAACATCTTGATTGGTAGCAGACGTTCCAAGATTATATATCACAGTAGGAGAACGAACGTCATCAACAATGCATTTCCAGAGATCTTCATCGACTCCATTCAGATAGTCTTCCATTCGATCAGCCCATTGATCATAAAATTGAATCAACATAGGAATTTTTGTGGATGAACCAAGAAGATGAGAGTATGAAGTCATGGTGTTCATGTTAAAATTCGCTATTGTTGTACGTAAGAGATTTGAAAAAATCTTCAAAAATTGAAATTTGTTGGTTAATACTTTCAAAAATCAAATGTCGAATACTCGATTTTAACAAACAAAATGCATAATCGAATCAAAACAGATGATCTATAATGATTTTCATAATCAAAAGACCAGAATATTTTGAATCTATAACGAGACTCAAAAACTTGAGAAAACTCGAGAAAACCAGATCACAACTGAATGAATCATGCTCTGATACCTAATGTAGTTGTTATATGATCGAGTATGAAAACAGAAATAAGAGTAATTAACGAATTAAGAACACACGGTGTAAATATGATTTGGTTGGCTCGATTATGCTCTAGAAGATAGAAGAATACAGAGGAAAATATAGTACAAGAAATGCACAAGGGAATACATCCCCTATATATATAGGGAATACAAAGGCATACAAAAAATGCACAAGGGACTAAGCGTTACAGTTTCGAAACTAACAATGGCACTATGCAATACATATAAATTGACTTTCGACACTAAGACTAACTTAGATAGACTTCGACATCTCACAACTATATTTGACCTAACCATAAATCTCATTAATTTGAAAGAAATATGAATTGGATCTGATTGGGAAGAGATTAATCTGGAATCAATCAATCTCATTAAGATCCCACAAACGAAAATTAAGAGATTTTGAATATTAACAGATATGGTACATCAAAATAGAAGAATTTCAACGGATAATTCCTTCGTTTCAGTCTAGAAGAAAAATGTTCTGCATCAATTCATTATGGAAAGTATTGAAGTGTTTCACGAAGATCCTTGTAATAATGACCAAGAGATCATAAACACAGTCTGGCGACCGTCTGAGTAGTATGGCGAAGATCCTGGAACTCTCGCGCGCAACTGCCGCACCTTAATCACTTGTGAAAACTCGGCTCGAACCTAGTCGAGAAATCACCTCAGGTCATTGAATCCACAACATTATCACCCACAGCCTTGATGGGTTTCGAGCATTCTAACACTTCCTAAGTGTACATGCAACCCTAATAACCTTGGGTCTATGTTTGTCTAGTTATCATGCAAAGGTGATTTCCAAGGTTATGTTCCTATCTAGCATACATGGGGAACAATTTTTCTTTGAATGAAAGATAGAACTACATACCTTGTTGTTGAAAGTGTTCCTTAAAACCTTGTGAGCCTAGCACCTCAAGTGGGATGCCTCAAATGCTTCACACAACACCAAATGCAATGAACAAACTTGAGAGAAAACTCTAACACTTGCAAAATCGGCCAAGCCCTATTCTTCTAGTTAGTGTAGCCGATTTTGGGGAGAAACACATTGCTTATATAGTGTGTTGCATTAAGTAAACCCTAATGTAACATGACTCTTCATTTCTTGATCCATGGGTTAACTACATGGAGCATCCTATGGGTGGAACCCAACTTGACAATCCATGGAGCCTCTTAGCCCACTATATAAGATATGGAAGATTTACATAATCTACCCATTTATCTAATTAGTTATCTTTTCATCACTTAATTAATTCTAAACTAATTCTTGATCAAAACTAATTAAATAATATTATTAATATATTAGAACTTATAATATATTAATAAACCATAAGTGTTATTTCTCTCATTTAGTTTATTCAACTGCATGATGCCATGCAACCCAAATGGACCATGCCGGGTCGGGTCAAGTACATACTAGAAATAGTTATGGACTTAGACACCTTATCCAATAGTCTCCCACTTGGATAAGTCTAATAACTATAACTGTAATACTTCAGGAACCAATCAGCAATCGTAGCTCTTGCAAGGTTTCTCGGAACTGTGAAAATATTGATACGCCATTTAAGATAAGTGATCACATAATCCTCTGTTCTAGATATCAGCCAAAAAAATACATGGAACAATGTCTTAATTATTTTCCAGCAATTTGTTTCCCGATTTCCGATTTGTATGACAAAGAACTTAATTGAACACATCAAATTAGTTCTAACCGGGCCCGGTACATAGGTCAAAACAAAATAATTGAGGAGCCCAGATATCAAATTCTAATCCAAGAAGAACAGATAAACTTCGACTCGTATGTTTGTTCTACTACTCATTGAATTATACCCAAAAGCACGTTTTATAACATCGAGTTACCAATGCGTTTACGTACAATCAATGCATAACCAAATCATAAGTAACAAATCATATCTCTAGGTTTGAAGACTTATGTGATACTACCGTATCACGATCACTGGAGATAAATTCCATGAAGTGATTCTAGTGAGCGTGGGTTGATTCCACTACTAAGAACTTATGAGTACTCATGAAGTGTTGTCTTAACCTTGACACCTACAACCAACTTCATGACAGTCTTAAGTCATATCTACTTCCAACATATGACTGACTGTGGAGATTTGAATAATATGTAGAAACATAACATAATATTCTGGAAGTCAAAACATGCAAAAGAAATTATAGTAAATGATTGACAAAAGATAGTAACACTTTACTCATATATAAACAACCAACTATTATTTATCATCAAATGTCAATTACACTTTACAAATTTCATAATTTATCTAACTACTAAAACTTATATCATCCTTTAGCCCTATGCTCTGAGCATGCTGAAGATGCTTAGCCCTACTCAGTCCCTTCGTGTGGGGATCTGCTAGGTTTTCATCTGATGATACCCTCTTTGCAACAAGGATTCCTTCTTCTATGCGATGTCTGATAAAATGATATTTTCTGCCGATGTGTCTGGATCTCCCGTGATCCCTTGGTTCCTTAGCTAAGGCAACAACACTCTCACTATCACAGAAAATTTCCATAGGCTCCTTGATAGATGGTACAACTCCAAGGTCTCCAATGAAGTTCTTCAGCCATATTGCCTCCTTTACTACTTCGCTCGCTGCTATATACTCTGATTCACAAGTGGAATCAGCCACTGTCTCCCGCTTAGAACTCTTACAAGAGATTGCTCCTCTGTTTAGGGTAAAGACCCAGCCCGACTGAGAGCGGAAATTATCCCTATCAGTCTAGAAGCCAGCATCACTACACCTTACAACTCTCAAGTCATCACTCCCACCGAGGGTAAGGACCCAGTCCTTAGTCCTCCGTAGGTACTTGAGGATATTCTTTACCGCAGTCCAATGTGCCTCGCCAGGGTTCCCCTAATACCTGCTAACCATGCTCAAGGCAAAGGCTACATTAGGTTGAGTACACGTCATAGCATACATGATCGATCCTACAGCTGAAGCATAAGGTACTTGACTCATTTCTGCCATCTCAACCTCAGTACTTGGGCTTTGAGCTTTACTCAATCTGGCATTACTCTGGACAGGTAACTCTCCTTTCTTGGAGTTCTGCATGCTGAATCTCTTCAGCACCTTGTCCAAGTACGTACTTTGACTAATTCCAATTAGTCTTTTACTCCGGTTTTTAAAATCCTTATCCCTAGAATATAGGCAGCTTCTCCTAGGTCCTTCATAGAGAAACACACCCCAAGCCAGGACTTGACTTCCTGTAGAGTTGGAATGTTATTTCCTATGAGTAGTATGTCATCCACATACAATACCAAAAAGCTAACTATACTCCCACTAGCCTTGACATACACACAAGATTCATCTTCAGTCCTAGAAAAGCCAATTCCTTGACTTTCTCATCAAAGCAAAGATTCCATCTGCGAGGTGCTTGCTTTAATCCATAAATGGATTTCTCAAGCTTACACACTCTATTAGGGTACTCGTTGCTGACAAAACCTTCAGTCAACTTTCCATTAAGGAAAGCGGGTTTGACATCCATTTGCCATATTTCATAGTCATGAAATGCAGCTATGGCTAACATAACCCTAATAGACTTAATCTTGGCTACTGGAGAAAAGGTCTCATCGTAATCCAATCCTGGAGTTTGAGAGAATCCCTTTGCAACCAGTCGTGCCTTATAAGTGTGTACATTACCATCCATGTCGGTCTTCTTCTTGAAGATCTATTTGCACCCTACAGTCTTACGACCTGGTACATTCTCAACCAAGTTCCAAACTTGATTGTCATACATGGATTATATCTCGCTGTCCATTGCCTCTTTCCATTTAGCAGACTTGGGGCCTGCCATGGCTTCCGCGTAACTGTTAAGTTCATCCAGACCTACTTGTTTCTCATCACTAATAAGTGGATCACCTTCCGCAGTAATATGGAACCCATAGTAATGCTCAGGTGGATTCCTAACTCTCGTGGATCGCCTCAGAGGTACAGACTCGTCAATTGGTTCAACAGGAGTTTCCTCCTCAATTTGAGGGCTAGGGTTTGAAGTTCCTTCACCACTTGACTCTTGAAGCTCTTCAACTCAATTTGCCTCCCACTATCTCCTTGGCTTATAAATTCTCTCTCACGAAAGACTCCTCTTCTTGCTACAAATACCACATTATCATTGGGTCTGTAGAAGAGGTAACCAAAGGATTTCTGTGGGTAGTCGATGAAAATACACCTCTCGCTTCGGGGTTCAAGCTTATCATGAGTCTCACGTCTCACGAAAGCCTCACAACCCCAAACCTTGATGTGGTCTAGTTTGGGTACTTTACCAGTCCACATCTCGTGAGGAGTTTTGGCAACTTTCTTTGTAGGGACTAGATTAAGGATATGGGCGGCGGTCTCTAAGGCATATCTCCAGAATGAGATTGGTAGCGAAGCTCGACTCATCATGGAACGAACCATATCCAACAAGGTTCGATTACGCCTCTCAGCCACACCATTCAACTACGGTGTTTTGGGAGGTGTCAATTGAGAGACAATCCCACATTCCCTAAGATACTCGAGGAACTCTGAACTAAGATACTCACCACCTCGATCGGATTGTAGCATCTTAATATTCCTGCCCAATTGATTCTCAACTTCCTATTTAAATTCCTTAAACCTTTCGAAAGTCTCTGACTTATGCTTGATTAAGTAGACATATCCATATCTACGGTAATAATCAGTAAAAGTCAAATAATAACGATTAGCATCCCTTGCGGCATGTTTGAAGGGTCCACACACATCTGTGTGTAGAAGATCCAACAAACCTTCACCCCTCTCACAAGAACCTATGAAGGGTGACTTTGTCCTTTTTCCAAGAAAGCATGAATCGCAACTGTCATTTGACTTTAGGTCAAATGACTCCAAGACTCCATCCTTTTGGAGTTGGCCTATGCGTTTCTTGCTTATATGTCCAAGACGACAATGGCATAATGATGCTTTATCCAAGTTATTATTATTAACATAATCAATACACAATACATTATTTCCTAAGTTATCAACCACATATACAGTTTCATACACACCATCACAAGGTAATGCTTTACAGTAAAGAACATTATTAATGAAAGAACATAATTTGTGGTTTGAGCTAGGCATCCTTTTTTATAGTTAATTGTGTCATTTTGCAGTGTTTTGTTTGTAGTCATGTAATGTGTGCTACCATACGTGTGTGTGCGGCCGCACACCCATGTGCTTGGCTGCACACTCTTGTGCTGGTAGGAGGAGTACTATTTATAGCAATTGAGGTTTGTCAGTCTGTACTTTTTCTTGCTAGAAGTCAGTGACGTATGTGTGTGTTTTCCCAAGGTGTACCAGCCATTTATATGATATAGATGTGTGCATGCTTGATTCATTTTCTTCTTCTTCTCAATCTAAATCTAATTGCAATTAACTTCATTGATTACTAAATTGGATCCTCAATTTCGGGGACTTACAATTGGTATCAGAGCCAATTTGGTATCAATTGAAGTTGCTTTTTGAGTGTTTGCTGCCAACTGTTGAAGGTTTGCTGCTGACTTTCAAGGTTTGCTGTTAAGGTACGTGTGCGGTTGAGAGTTTGTTGTTAAGGTACGTGTGCGGCTGAGAGTTTGCTGTTGAAGCTGTGTGCTGTTGAAGTGTGTGCTGTTGAAGGTGTGTGCGGTTGAAGGTGTGTGCGGTTAAAGTGATTGTCGGGTTAGTGTGCGGTTAGATTTGTGTGTGCGGCTCAATTCAGTGTGCGGCTGGACAAGTGTGTGCGGTTAAGGAGTGTGTGTTTAAGAATTTTAGTGTGCAGTTTAAAATTACTAAAATGGAATCTCAAAACATGACTATTCATCAAGATTTGGATGCAATAATGGGAACAACTACTCGTATTCCTAGATTGCTATCAGCTGAAGGATTTCCTGAATGGAAATATCGAATTGAAAAATACATCAAAATGAAGGATTTCAAATTTTGGAGAAGCATTTTGAGAGGACCAATTCGGATTACTTCTACTTTAGAAGATGGAACGGTAATTGACAAACAAGTTGAAAACTACACTGATGATGATTTTGAATGAGTTGAAGAACAAGAAAAGGCTCTTGCCACACTGACTATCGCGTTGTCTCCGGAAATAGCACAAGGATTTTGTGAGTATACATCAGCAAAAGCATTATGGGAAGCACTCATAGAAGTTTATGAAGGAAATGAAGACATGAAGCAAAGTCGACAAGACATGCTCCGACAAAAATTCAACATGTTTAACTACGTATTGGGAGAAACATTGGAAAATCAATTGCAAAGATTTATCACACTAACCACTGAAATGAGCTCCGCAGGAGTGATGGTTACTAGATCTGAAATCAACAAGAAGTTACTAAATGCTCTTCCAAAATCATGGGACATGAATGTCTCGGTGATTAAAAAGACAAAAGATCTGAATCGTTTAAGCCTGTCTGAAACAATGGCAATCATCAAAGCTTGCGATCTTGATGATAAACAAAGAGAAATCAATCATGTCAATTCATACTATACAGCCAATCTTGGACTTCAAAATAACAACACCGCCTTTTCAAGCTTCACCACTCTTCAAAATACTCAAATCCAGGTTCCTCAATTTCAACCTCATACAGTCTGTCAAAACATACCATACATCATACCTAACATGCAACAAACTCAAATCCCTCAAACCATATCTCAAGCTGGTTCTAGTGTTAGTCCTCCCACAGATGTTTTAATTCAATCTCATGGAATTGGTTCCCAAAGCTCATTTGCAAAAGAAAAGGAGGAAAATATGGCTTTGGCTACTGGGTTGGTGAACTGCTACAATGCCTTTGTTGCTGGAGAGCTCTCTCTACAACTTTCATTCACTGATCTTGATCAAATTCATCCTGAAGATGTGGAAGAGATGGATATTACTTGGCAAATGGCAATGGCAGTATTCAGGGCTAAACAATTCTTAAAAAAGACTGGAAAGAACAACTGGGGTGTAAATTCATACAAAAAGATGGGTTTTAGCAAAGGAAAGCTACGTTGTTATAATTGTCATGAACCAGGACACTTTGCGAGGGAATGTCCAAAACCAAATCAGCGAGAAAACTCCGAAAGAACCATGGTGCCAGTAACGTACGTTCACAGCAACAATAGAGGATCATCTTCAAACAATCAGTCTGCAAACATGGCAATGGTAGCTCAATCGTTCAACTGGGAAGATCAAGTTCAGGCCCTAAACATTTCGGAACCTGAAAAGGCAAATCTTGCTCAAGTCAAGGATGCAAGTAAAGAAATGGAAGCAGATCTAGAGGAGGAGATGATGAATTTGCAATTTGCATTCATGATTCAGACCATTCCTGAACCAGTCAAATCTGAGGTTAGTGAATTCGGTTGTTCTCAATCTTGTATTAAAATTGTTAAGTTTTTGAGAGATCGAATTGAAATAATCAAAAGAGAGAACGAGGACTTGAAATATGAGGGATATACTCTTAGAAAAAATCAAAAGCCCTTAAAAACTCAATTAGAAAACAAAACAAAAGATTTTAAAAAATTGCAAGAGGATTACAGCAACAAATGCGAGAACTATGATCATCTCAAAAGAAAACTTGCTGCTGTAACCATGGAACTTGACACATTGAAAAATTGTTTTGAAAAAGCTGAATTTAATTTCAAAAAGTACGATGGGTCAAGTGAAAATATTGCAAAATTAATTGAAGGACAATCACACTGGAGAGATATCACTCATGGTAATCAAATAAAAGTTGGATTAGGTTATGAGAGTGTCCCTCCTCCCTTCAATCACAATTATACTGCTATTCCCTTGCCTCAAGAAGAAATTGACAAAGAACCTTGCATGGTGTATGGAAAGCCAACTTCTGAGCAGAAAATACAGTCTAATTATGAGACTTTGCATACTAATGTTTTTGCTTCAAGTGCATATATATCAATAGTCCAGGGGGGAGCATGCTGCTGAAACTTTTGAGTCAAATAATGTTGTGATTGAGTCTGGTGTTAATTACAGTCATGAGTCTGTGTCAAAATCAAACACAAATGTTTTTGTGTCGGGTGGTATTTTATTTCAGTCTGAAAATGATTCTAATAGTGTTGTTTCTGATCAAACTGCTAAACCTGATGTGACAACCCGAAATTTCCATTGTACGAACATCATCTATTCATTAGAAGCTAGTTCAGTTTCAGTGATTTTCAAGCTTTTCCGAACAAGTTTGTGTACATTAGGGTTTATGTTTTAAATGATATCAGGAGAGTGGATACTCCTGGCATTGTGAAACTTGGGCATTTCAAGTTTCATAATATTTCAGTCCAACATCAGGAATAAAAACATCTTCTGTCAAAATATTCCAGGACTATAAATAGTTTTCTGAATTAAAATAATTCATTATTCACAATTCCAAATAGAGAAAACCCATATTCTCTCTGACGGATCTTCGGGTTTTCATCCCAGATTGTGAGTCTGCTTTTCTATATGTGATTCAATACTTGTTAGGTGTTTATTAACATAAATTGCATGCTTAGATTACAAGATTCGGGAGTTTACCGCCCAAGAACGTTCTTGGGGAGTAAACTCCAAAATGGAACTTTAATGCTTTCTAGACCCATCCACATGTTAGAGGACTTATCAAGGACATTGTGTATGAACTTTATAGCCTAGAAATCATCCAAGAAACACAAGTTCTAGGAGTTTACGGCCAAGGAACTCCCTTGGGCCGTAAACCCCTTTTCAAGGGCTTAAATGCCCTAAAACTTTCCCCAAATGCTTAAGGACTTTAACTACTAGTACTTGTGCTTGATTAGAACACCAAAAGCTCATCAAAATCACAAGTTAGTAGGAGTTTACGGCCAAGAACTCCTCTTGGGCCGTAAACCCCTTTTTATGGGACAAAAATCATTCCAAGCTACCCTTAAGCCTTTAGACAAATTACCTTGCACCTTTGGGACTAGAATGGAGAGTAGAACACATAGAAATCACTCCTTGAAAGGAGTTTACGGCCAAGGAACATGACTTGGGCCGTAAACTCCAAGTGATGGCACCAAAGTGTGCCTCTTGTCCCCATTAGCCTTAGATAAATTCATGGATGCCATTCTTGATGTTTAAGTGCCTCAAACCAATTAAATTCCTAGAGTTTACGGCCGTAAACTCGAAGGTGAAGGACCTTAGGCCGTAAACTCCCTTATGGAGTGTTCTAGAGCCTTAAAACTACTTCATGCATTATTCCAATAAGGCTAGGAGTGTTCTAGATGCAAGATAACACCACAAGACACCCAAAAACACCATTTGAGGAGTTCACGGCCATAAACCTATGAGTTTACGGCCGTAAACTCCAAGGTGTGGGGTTTGTTAGGTGGTGAACTCCTATACAAGGCTATTTGATGTTTCAAACCCTTTTTGCCTTGTCCCGTAGCAACTTAGATGCAACCATTTGAACCTTAAACACTCATAAAAGTGTTTAAATGTTTTCTAAGTGTCTTAACTTATTTATTTAAGTTATTATATGTCTAATTAGTTATATATATGTTTATTATATGATAACTAGGCTCGTGCGTGTAAACCAGTCTCCGTTTGCCACCTAGCACGGTAGCCGACACTGCAATTCAAACGACTCACCACAAGTGAGTTCATACCCCTTGAATCAACCTTTAAAATGATTTTAAATGTTTTATAACACTTTATGGGGGGGAATACAAGTCAAATACTTATAAGTTATTACTTCAATCACATATGATTGTGTTTAATCACATGTGATTAATAACTAGGAAAACAACGATTTTTACCACTGTTCAACTGTTTTCAACTGCTTTACTACTGAAATGTTTTACAAACTGTCTTACTATCCAAACTTACTTATAGACTGTGATTAAATCAAATGCTTGTTATACTTAAAACTGTTTTATCAACTTATGCTTTCAAAATGATTTATAGATCGACATCAAGTCAATCTTCTCTTGAAATTATATTTATGCTTCAAAATGTTTTATGAAACTTATTTATGCTTTATATATACAATTGCATGCCCATATATGTATAGATATATAAATAATGTTCAAAAGGCTTAGGAATGCCATCCGCCCTATTTCCTTTTCCTCGATTTGGATGTGGTCTGGTGGGATTTCGGGTGACCATCCGAAGGTCGTTTCCATATTACTTATATATCATATATACATGTATAGACATAAAAGTACTTCCATATTCATACTCATCAATACATCATTAGCTGGTTACCATCGGGGTAACGCAGGATCAATACATATACAGATATACTAGAAACAATACATATACAGATATGCGAGAAACAATACACATACAGATATACGAGAAACAATACATATACAGATATACGAGAAACAATACATATACAGATATACTAGAAACAATACATATATAGAAATACTAGAAACAATACATATACAGATATACGAGAAACAATACATATACAGATATACAAGAAACAATACATATACATGAATACTTAACAATTGTGATCCACTGTATCGGGCATGCCTTAAATGTCATGGCCTGAGTTGTAGCCAGAATTCTCTTGAAGGGAGAGTGTGAGTTTGCGTATAGATCTATACTGGATTGACTATCCTACACCTTGCTGCTAGCTACAGCCAGACCTGCAGGTCTGCGGGTGCCAAACGTCATTTCTTATTACGACCGTTCATTATGTCGTTGATTATTAGTCGACAGCATCGTGCAATTAATCACAATATACCTTAATATAAATCCGGTTTAAGGTAGTAGTATTTAGTACAGCAGTAGTCTTATTATACAAAGCTACAGTACTACAATGATTTACCTATTACATAATTTAGTGATAATCTCACTTAAACATTAATGTACAAACTATATTTTTAACAAATGATAGTTATATTTGGGTAATCACACACTTTACAACAGAAAGGTTTACAAGACAGCCTAGCCTTGGTAGAAGGTTACTTTTATAGAAAATATAGGATTTTCTAAGTGATTCGAACTTTTACAAACACTTTCAAACATTTACTTACATTTTTACAACTTATACATTGAGTCAGGTTCAAACGTTTTTACAAGATACATTGACACTAAAATACTTATGAACTCACCAGCTTAATGCTGATAAACTCTTTCAAAATAACTTGTATTCTCAGGTCATCAGTAGACAGGTACCGAGGCCAGCTTTTGAGAAGATGGAGTGCATTCAAGACTCATCTCATATTATTTTGTGTTTCATTATTTTTGGTGTCTATAACTGTACAGAACACACTTGTATTAAAATTATATATTTAATGCAATGGATGATGTTGTTTGCTTATTTACATTTACTGTGTTGTGATACTATACATGACGTCCTCCGCCCCAGAACGTTTCCGCCGTTCTTGGTTTTGGGGTGTGACACCTGATTTACATGTCTCTGCATCTAACACATCTGTTACTAAATTCTATGATGGATCTTGCAAGTGTAAATGTGTTAGAAATAGAAAAGCAAAGAACAACACTGACAACAGCAGTGCCAAAGCTTCTGATAACAAACAAATTTGTTTTAACTGTGGCACTGTTGGACACATTGCAAGAAACTGCATGAACCGGATGTTTGTATCTCATACAACAAAAAGAGGGGAGAACGAATTTCGGGGACGATCTTTGACTAGAAAAATTCCCAAAAGTCATTCTAGAAATGGAGTTTTGAATACAACATTAAACAAAAAATTCAAAAGATTTCAAAAGAATAAACAGGTTTTTCGCAAAAACAACAGAAGCTTGCCAAAGTCAACTCAGGCCAAGCCTAAGTCGAATTTGTCAAAGAGCAGGACAGGATTTTCTAACTCTTCAAATAAGAGATCCACCAGTTCAAAGCAAACTCACAAATTTTTGAAACCTAACCTTCAATGGATTCCAAAATCTTTTTCAGATCAATCTCCATTACTCTCCAATTCAAAAGTAAAGAATGAATCAAATGAAAAACTTGTAAAAGGAAAGAGTCAACCCAGGATTGTGATGACCTGGGTTCCCAAAACTAAATAATTCCATTCATCATGCAGGGACAGTTGCGGAGGAATGTCGACAGACCTTGGTATGTCGACAGCGGCTGCTCCCGGCACATGACTGGAGACATATTCCAATTGAACGACATTCAAACTTCTAATGGGGGATATGTTTCTTTTGCGGGCGGAGAGGTTGGAAAAATTACTCAAAGAGGAACTGTGTCCAATGGAGTGTTGAATTTTGAGAATGTTAACTTTGCTCCTAAATTGAAGCACAGCTTGCTGAGTGTATCCCAGATATGCGACAAGGGCTACTCTACTCATTTCACAGATAAGGAATGTCTGATCTTAAAACCTAGCATTATTATCCCTGACGATTGGATTCTTGTAAGATCTAAACGGGATGGAAATGCCTACATTATAGACATGAATAGCAATTTCCCTGATGATGTCACATGTCTCTTCTCCAAAGCTTCTGAACAAAATGCAATGTTGTGACATCGTCGTCTCGGTCATGCAAATGCAAAGAACCTGAATCGGCTTGCGAAGAACGAATTGGTTCATGGGCTACCCATCAAATATTTCATTACTTTTGAGAAATGTGTTTCGTGTGCCCAGGGAAAACATCATCGAAAACCACACTTTCCAAAGAAAATAAACTCCATAAGTCATGTGCTCGAGTTATTGCATATGGATTTATTTGGTCCGGTTAATGTTTTGAGCATCAATCGCAACTCTTTTTGCCTCGTTGTGATAGATGATTAGTCTCGTTTCATTTGGGTTTTCTTTTTGTCTAACAAAGCTGAAATTCCTAACCTTATCAAAAGATTCATTGTGATGATCGAAAATCAGACTAACAATCAAGTGAAAGCGCTGCGTACTGATAATGGAATAGAGTTCAAGAACGTTGTTCTTTATCATTTTTGCGCTGAGAAAGGGATTGTGCATCAATTCAGTTCTGTTCGAACACCTCAACAAAACAGGGTTGTCGAACGTCGGAATCGAACTCTAAAAGATGCTGCAAGGACGATGCTCTGTGATTCCAAGCTTCCTGTATTCTTCTGGGCAGAGGCGATTAACACTGCGTGTTATGTTCAAAATCGTGTGCTAATCAACAAAGCCAAAATGAAGACGCCGTATGAGATTTTATTTGGACACAAGCCATCTGTCAGTCATTTCCGAGTATTTGGCTGCCCTTGCACCCTTCTCCACTTGGAATCCACTCCCAAATTCAATGCCAAAGCCGATGACTGTTACTTTGTTGGATATGCTGCTCGAACTGCATACAAGGTTTACAATAAGAAGACTAAATAGATTGTAGAATCATTTGATGTTCGTTGGCTTGAAGAAAATGAGACAGATGCTAGAGTGGGTCCTGACTAGTTGTTTGACTACACATCTCTTTTCAAATCATTCAATGTGTCTTCAGATAATCAAGAAGGATCTACTTCCAATTCGAAGATTCCTAGTGAAGACGAAGAAGATGAAGTTGTTTATCGACCTCCATTGATTTCCACTAATCCTCCCTCGGTACCCCCTACTCATTTTGAATCTTCTGAATCTCCTCAACAACCTTCTCCTGATGCCATTGCTACTCCCTTAACTCCAATGGAAAAAGAGTTCATGAATCACGAGACTTCCGCTGTAACTTCAACTTTGATGGAACTTCTTTTTCCAAAAAATATTGCAGAAGAGTTTGTAGCGGATTCTTCTAACGAACCTTGTTCATCCTCTACAGACCATACAACAAATGATGGAGCGGTTAACATTCATAATCTTCCTGTTACGGTCAATGATATTAGTTATCAGATCCCTTCACGCATTCAGCGAGATCATCCAATGGAGAACGTCATTGGCCAGTTGGGCGACGGGGTTCAAACAAGAAGTAAAAGTGGGGATGTAAATACATGTCTTTACTCTTGCTTCATATCTCAAATAAAACCTAAATCTGTCGAAATGGCTCTGAATTAGCCCAGCTGGGTTGAATCCATGCATGATGAATTAAATCAATTTGAGAAACTCGGAGTCTGGAAATTGGTGGAACTACCAAAAGGAAAGAAATCTCTTGATACTCGTTGGGTATTTCGAAATAAACAAGACGATTCAGGTGTCATTGTGCACAACAAGGCAAGATTGGTGGTTCGAGGGTTTCGACAGGTTGAGGGTCTTGACTATACATAAGTTTATGCTCCAGTTGCTCGTTTGGAAGCCATTTGTATCTTCCTTGCTTATGCTTCCTACATGAACTTTACTGTATACCAAATGGACGTCAAGACGACTTTCTTGTACAGCAAAGTCAAGGAGGAGATTTACGTTGACCAACCACCAGGTTTTGTTAATTCATCTCTTCCAAACCATGTTTACAAGTTAGACAAAGCTTTGTATGGATTGCATCAAGCTCCTCGAGCTTGGTATGCTACTCTTACTTAGCATTTGCTCAATCACGGCTATTCCCGAGGCACCATTGATCAAACCTTATTTCTCAAGCATGTTGGTCCAGATCAAATTCTCGTTCAAATTTATGTGGACGACATTATTTTTGGGTCGACAAGCCAGCAACTTTGCAAGCAGTTTGAAGCGGTGATGAAGAAGTGCTTTGAGATGAGTTCACTTGGGGAAATGACCATGTTTTTGGGGCTTCAGGTCCAACAATCTTCAACCGGAATCCTTATTCATCAAGCAAAATATGTGGAAGATGTACTGGAGAAGTTCGGGTTTCAAGACGCAAAACCTGCTCTTACGCCCATGGCGGAACGGCCTCTTCTGACTCCTGATCTTGAGGGTGAATCCGTAGATCAAACTCATTATCGATCAATGATCGGATCACTCATGTATCTTACTGCTAGTCGCCCATACGTCATGTTTGCGGTCTGTCAATGTGCTCGCTACCAGGCTAATCCTAAACTCTCTCATTTAATTGCTGTTAAAAGGATTTTTCGGTATCTCAAAGGGTGCCCAAAACTGGGTCTTTGGTATCCGAAAAATCCCGAATTTGATCTCTATTCTTTTGCAGACAACAATTATGGCGGGTGTGAGCTTGATAGAAAATCGACTTCAGGAGGATGCCAATTTCTGGGAGATAGATTGGTGTCATGGCAATGCAAGAAGCAGCACACAATCTCAACCTCAACAGCAGAAGCAGAATATGTTGCTGCATCTGCTTGTTGTTCTCAAGTCATCTGGATCCAACATCAATTGTTGGACTACGGTTTGAATTTTCAAGAAACCCTTATTTTTTGTGATAATGAGGCTGCGATTCAAATTGCCAAAAACCCGGTCATGCACTAAAAAACCAAGCACATCGACATTAAAATTCATTTTATTCGAGAATGTTATGAATGTTTGCTTATTCGGCTAGAACAGGTCCGATCTGATAATAATGTAGCAGATCTGTTCACCAAGCCTTTTAACAAAGCTTGATTCGATGTGCTGGTTAATTTTCTAAAAATGATTCGTTTTGAGGATTAATTTTTTTTAAAAATAAATTTGTGCATTTCATTTCTTTTGTGCACAAATTTAGGGGAGAAAAACCAAAAACATTAAAAAAAGAGAGAAAATCCAAAAACATTAAAAATTTAGAAAAACCAAAAACATTAAAAAAAGGGAAAATCCAAAATATTAGAAAATAAAATTATGCTGGTTATAGATTGTGTTTGAGGGACATAATTTGGGAAGTGATATGATAAAGTGATAACAGGCAACCTGAGTCTGCGTAACGTACCCGAAGTTGAAGGGTCTATGCTCTGGTTTGATGTGTCGGTAGGCACGAAGGATTCTAAATGGACATGACTAGGCAGAATTGAACTTAGGAAATCAAATGACTTGACAAATCTTGACCTAGATAGTTCCGTTCAGCTTGACAATGCGACGCTCGGATAGGTTGGGCAGGGAGATATATATGGGAATCTACTCGTCACATTAATTGAACCTGTACTTGGAACCGTGGTTTAACTTTTCCTCGATGTGTGGATTTTATCCTTAATTCCAGTTGGATGGGGCGACTGGTAAATTCCGATAAATTAGGTCTGTAGAATATCATTTTCTTTCTTTCCCTTTGTTAGTCATATGTTGTCTCCTTTGCGCGATCTCTAATCCGACCTGGTACACAACATATGCAAGTCTATTTCTTTGCAAGCTATATATATATATATATATATATATATATATATATATATATATATATATATATATATATATATATATATATATATATATATATATAAATGTGTGAAATGTGTGAAAAACTTCTTATCTGTTAGCCATATGCTGTCTCCTTTGCGCAATTTCTAATCCGACCTGGTACACAGCATATGCAACCTTCTTATTCTCAACCCCTCTAAAGAATTCTGTATCTATTCTCTCTCTGAATGGTTGTGTGCTCACCCGGTGTAAGGAGTACTCTGTAAGTTCTTGATGGCTGGGGCATATCAGGAAGCGGGAAACACGTTCTAGTACACTTAAAAATTGAACACATACAAATTGTCTATAGATCTCGCTGCTCAATTTAGGTGGACAACAATATCCCTGGTCATCGTCAGCTAATGGTCCTTAAGATATAGTATCTAGAAACTTAGGATCAAATATAATTATCTAGGAACTTAGGATCACATTGTCTTGTCACTTATAGTATGTCCTATTTTTGTCACAATTTTTCGTGTTTAAGTGGACCACAATACCGACAATCGACCAGACAAAGATGTGAATATGAAAGGTACCGACAAGCGGATAATGGTCGTCGAAAAACTTTGATCCCTAATCCTCAACAGATTAAAGGAATTTATAAAGGTTTAAATTGATTCTTGTCGATTAATAATTTTTTTAAAATTTTATTTTGTTTTATTTTATTTTTTATTTTTTATTATTAAATCTTTGAAATTAAAAATCTATTAATCCTCAAAACAATTCCTTTTAAGAAAATTGTGTGCGAAAAAGGGTGTTGGAATAAATGTTTAAAAGGCAAGGGGGAGAATGTGTAAATTCTGTGAATATATATAGCGAGTGTGCGGTGAGGCTTTTTCACCGTCATTTACTGTTGCCTCAACCGCACACACATATTTTCTCTCAATCTTTTGAAAATTTCCATCAAATTTCAGTGAAAACAATCTCGTACTTGGTAATTCTTATGAACGTGGATGAATTTTTCATCATTTTTCAAAAATTTCTCTATTGTTTGCTGTTAGTTTTTCATAAAACATGTTTGTTTGGGTAACCGCACACTGTGTATGCGGCCGCACACGTGAGTGTGCGGCTGACCGTGTGCGGCCGCACACATGAGTGTGCAGCTGACCATCTGCTGCCCCACAAGCGTGTGCGGCTGACCGTGTGCGGCTGCATGATTGTGAATGTGCGGCCGAACATTTTCTTGTTGCCCTAATGTTTCATGTGTCTACTTTCAGATTAAAATGGGAGACCAGGAATTTGCTAAAGCTCATAATTCTGCAATTTTTCTTGAAGACCCTCCTGCAACCCACAGTGACATGAAATTCATTGTGGATGGATTGAAGAAATCATGTTTGGTTCATGCCCTAACAACAAGTCCTGCTATCTACCAGAGTTTGATCAAAGAATTTTGGAGAAATGCTGTCGTAAAGAAAAATGGTCAGGGTGACAAATTTGTTGAAGCAACAATTGAAGAAAAGAAAATTCAAGTAACGGAGAGCATCATAAGAGAATCCCTTCAAATATCGGACAGACCTGAGTATACCATGGAGATTGATATTCATCAGACTCAGGATGTCTTGGAGCATATGGGCTATGAGGGAACATTTCCCCCTACAATCAAGAAGTTGCTTCCTCCGTGTTGGAAGTATTTGGCTCATGTGTTCGTGAGCTGTATTTCCGGCAGGAGATCTGGAGCTAACGAGATCTCTCTTGCTAACACTGGTGCCATTACAACATTGGCTGCAGGTTTTGAGTTTAATTTCTCAAAATTCATACTGAATGAAATAATCCTGAATCTTGAAGGGAACAAAAGAGACAAATTCTGGATGTATCCAAGAATTCTGCAAATCATCCTCAACGTGAATCACGCCGAGCTGCAGAGAGGAAATGATGTCTTGGATTTTAAATCCATTGGTCCAAGTGCTTTTGGGCTAATGAAACAGAAGAGAGGCGGGAAATTTGTATTTGAAGGAAAATTCCCATTGATAAAATTTGGAATTTTTAAAGAAGATGATAGAGACGAATCGGAAGAACAATCTATGCCAATGGAAAATGAAGATACTCATCAGTCTCCATCCGAACCTGAAGTGGAGGAGATTCATCATTCCCCTACAGCTTGTGTAGCTGATGAACATGATTATCAGAAGGCAAATGATTCAAAATCTTCTCAAGGGGATGATGACGATAATCTTTATGATGATGTAGAATTCTTAAAAGAAATTGACTTTACAGGAATCAATGATGACATCCCAGCAAACCTAGAATTTGATCTCAATGATGAAGACTTTGATCCTTTTCTCGGTATCACCAGCAGCCATGCAAATAAAGTCAATGAAGTTGTTTCTCTAGCAACCAAGACTAGAGTTGAAGAAGATTCTCTCAAAATTCTACTCTCCACCTCAAAGCCCTTGAAGGTCACAACAAGCCAAGGAGATGTAACATCAGAGATTCCTCCCTCTGTGTCACTTGTCTCAACATCAGCTCCAATCATTTCTGACTTATCTGAACCTCAGACTTCTCAGACTTCCTTAAGAACAAGCCAATCTCTTGAAAGTCTAGAGATTCCCGCTGTAAAAAGTGCTCCTCAAGTTACCTCAACAATCACTGCAACCTTTGCTCTCTCTCCTCCAAAGCAGACTAATGAAGGTCCAAGCACCATGTTCGAGATTGGTGGATCCTCTTATGTTCCAGAATATTCTCCAACTCGACCTTCTCTAGATGAAGCTTCTATCAGACTAGTAAGACATTTGGCTCAATCAAGTCCAACCTCTTCTCGCGGGAAAGGAATATCATTTAATGAGGGTCGGACAGATGATGACAAATTCTCTTCATCTGATCTTTGAGAGGAAGTTGGAGTTCTCCGCCAATAGCTCATTGAAAAATCAATTCAAATGGATCAACTTTTGCATATATCTTTAAGCTCAGGGCAAAAGATGAAGAAAAGACCAAACAAATCAAAGATTTACAAACGAGTCTTGGATCCGTTCTGGCCAGTTATTTTAATCTCAAGAACGTATTGTATGATGCTTTTGGTGAAAAAGTTAAATCTCTCTTCCAACAGCCTCATGGAGTAGTTGATCCTCCTTCTGCTCAATCACCTCCTACAACTGATGATCTTCCTGTTGACCCACCTGCTCCAAGAACAACTACCATTTTCGACAGATTTGAAAAAGAACCAGAAGGAAGCAGAGCCAAAATCACAATTAAACAGGGTAAAAGGATTATGACTGCAAATCAACGCGAAGGACTTCTATTCATGAAAAATACAAATGAGAATCGCAAAGCAAAAGACCCTGCTCTAACTGTAACAGATTTGAAAAAGAGAAAGTTTGGCGATAAGTATGGTGACAGATCTGGTATCCGTATGTGGGCCTTCGATCCAGAAACGAATTTGTGGGTGGTGAAGCAAAACTCAGGAATATCTGAGTGTTACAAAAGCACCCATGATTTCAATTCTTGGACTAAGACTGATCTAGCAGAATTATCTAGAGTCCCCTTTCACAATCCCTCACAAGATCCAAGTGCATCTAACTTTAAGAGGTTTCTTGATAGGCAGGTCAAAGAAATTTTTCCCAGCATGAAGACTCCCAAAGCCCTTTATCGAAAGGATAAAGATGTTCTTGATCCAGAAACAGGCAAACCTATGAAGATAATCTTATGGCCTGCTACAAAAAAGCAGAAATAAATTCCAATCCCTCAGCATTTCCAAGAGGGATATCTTGACAATATGGAATTTTGGGCATACGATGACGAAACTGCAACTGCTGCCATCAAATTCTAGGATCAAGAACGTGTTTTGAGGCTGATCAATGCAAAAGATCTTCGTTTTCGAGAAAGGGACATCCGGACTCTGGCTCGTCACCAGATAATCTGTAGAAAAGAAGTAATGGAAGTTGCCGCTAAAGAATACACTGCAATGGTAGCTACAATCATAAATGGAAGTTTGTGGATGGGTTCAATGGGGAGATCAGATCTGAGGCTGTTTGAGAAGCCTGCTGAGGAGCCAAAGGAATGATGACAAGACTATGCTAGTCTCAAACCAAGGGGGAGACTGAAAGAACATAATTTGTGGTTTGAGATAGGCATCCTTTTTTATAGTTAATTGTGTCATTTTACAGTGTTTTGTTTGTAGTCATGTAATGTGTGCTGCCACACGTGTGTGTGCGGTCGCACACTGGGTGTGCGGCTGCACACATGTGCTTGGCTGCACACTCTTGTGCTGGTAGGAGGAGTATTATTTATAGCAACTGAGGTGTGTCAGTCTGTACTTTTTTTTTGCTAGAAGTTAGTGACGTATGTGTGTGTTTTCCCAAGGTGTACCTGACATTTATATGATATAGATGTGTGCATGCTTGATTCATTTTCTTCTTCTTCTCAATCTAAATCTAATTGCAATTAACTTCATTGATTACTAAATTGGATCCTCAATTTCGGGGACTTACAATTAAAGAAAGCATTAATCGAACCAACTTCATTATCAAATGAAAAGGTGAAACCTTGTTTATACAATGCATGAAAGGAAATAATGTTTCTTGCCATTTCAGGCGAATAACAACATTTATTCAAATATAAACTAAACCCACTACTCAACGATAAAATATAAACTCCAATCTTGGTGACAGGTGAAGCTTCCCTGTTTCCCATGATCAAGTATATTCTTCCTTGCTCCACATTCTTACTTCTTCTTAGTCCCTGCAAATCAGAACATATATGAATACCACAACCGGTATCAAGGACCCATGAGTTAGAATGAGGTGAGTTATTAGATAAGATTGTGTAAATACCTGCATGGTTGGGTTTAACTTTCCCATCCTTTGGGCAGTTCCGCTTCCAATGTGCCTTTTCATGGCAATACAAGCATTCAGCCTCTTTTGGGCAGAACAAGGAGTGTTGAAACCTTTCTTGGTTCCACTTGAAGAAGAGCCATCAAGGGTCCTAGCCTTGGTACCCTTCGAAGAACTCTTTCTCTTCTTCCCTCGTCCTTTCCCGATTGCCAAGACAGGGGCGGAGTTGGTAGGAGTAGGAGTAGTAACAACCGCCTTACCCTTGAGACCACTTTCCGCGGTCTTTAAGAGTCCTTGAAGTTTGCTGAGAGTGACCTCTTCCTTGTTCATGTGATATGTCATGCAGAATTGATCATAGCACGATGGTAAGGAGTGCAAAATGATATCTATTGCAAGCTCCTCGGGGAAGTTCACATTGACCTTCAGCAACCGGTCCAAAAATCGTTGCATTTTCTGCATGTGGCCCGTGATGGGTTCACCATCCTTCATTCGGGTTGTTATCATGGAGGAGATGATTTCATATCTCTCTTGTGTTGCACTTTGATGGTATCTTTCCATCAAATCTTGGTGCATTTCAAAAGGGTAGAAGTCCTTGTAGGACTTTTAGAGATCGGCTGTCATAGTAGCCATCATGATGCATGCCACGTTGGTGGCATCCCATTCATGTGCCCTAAAGTCAGCGATCTCTTGAGGAGTAGCAATTGTCTCATCAATCTCCTTAAGCTCCTTATCCAGAACATATTCTTTGTCCTCGTAGCCGGTAATCATTCGGGTGTTTCTGATCCATTCATTAAAATTGGACCCATCAAAAGTGACTTTCCCACACAAGTTCATTAGAGAAAAGGAGCCATTAGGATTAGAGCCAGAAGCAGCAGTGTTTGTAGACATCTGAAAAGAAGAAAAGTTTAGTTTAGATATTGAGATAGTCCTTAATAAAACACCCAAATGTAATATGAAAGCTAGGACCCCATCACAAGATATTATACTTAGAAGAGGTATTCCGTAATCTAAGTAATAAAATATTTGAAAGGTAGGTGAATGACGACTCACCAATTTCCACCATGAAAAACGAAATATTGATATTAGGTTTTTAATTGGTTCTTAGAAATTCCTAGATTCTTTGAGATTCATTGAACTTTTCAATGGCATGTTTCAGTCTCGAGTGTGCCTTCCAAGTTTTGTGACTGGGATGCCGAGGATCACAAAACGAGGTGTGAAGTAACAATGCAAATAACTTGGTACGCTTAAAGTATTACCCCTCAATCGATGTGACGGTTAACCACACACGCTCCATCAATACTATGATAAGCATTAAGTCACCCTTTACCTACCTTGTTAATTTCAAGTTAGTGTGCCCGTTAACCACACATGCTCCACTAACGACTTAAACAAAGTGTAAAGTGTAATTTCATGGATTAGCACCTTATTCACATTTTTCCTAAAGTAACTTAGATTGGGAATTTAATAAAAGCATTTAGTTACTTTAATATATTCGTCATACTTTTAATGAGAATTTATAAGTCCTTGTCCTACCCATTCGGCTAACGACCCTCCACCGATCAAGGAAGCGGTGGGTGAGAGTGGACACCCATTAAGTTGCCATTTTATAGGCAACAACCTTATACCCCCCTTATAGACCGGCTTCGTGAATGAGGCGTACTAGCGGTAAGACGACTTGATCTTATACATATATATATTATTAGCTTATAATATTATAAAGTATAAGGGTTGAATTTTAACTTTTAAAATTCTAAGGGTTGGAACTAAAGTTTTAATCAAGACTTTACTTTTTCCAAAACTTGTGGGAAAGTTTTGTAAACTTTCAAAACTTTTCATTTCTTTTAACTTATGAGTTAATAGAGTATTAAAATGAAGACTCTTGATTTTTTTAACTCATGTGTTCTTTTAATGGATTTTAACAAAGTGACTTTTGGTTTTCCATAACTTGAGGACAAGTTATGGACTCCATTAAAACACATAATGATCCTGAATTAATCTACCACATAGGTTACAAACAATTCCTACGATCATCTAAACATCATAAGAACAAGAACATGAATATGAACACTTTCAAGAATCAAAAATTACACTTAAAAACTTGTAATTTTGATAATTGTCATTATAAATGGATTAGCACAAACATTACACCATCTACAACATGTTTTCAAGTACCAAAACAATTTAGGGTAATGCTTCTAGTCGATTTCCAGCAACAAAAGTCGAAATTCTGAAAACTGCAGCCTTTACTCATCGAGTGCAAGAACAAACTCGACGAGTAGCTTGCATTTGGTCATGGACTCGTTGAGTCCCCCCATGGACACGTCGAGTTCATATGAGCAGAAAGCAGAAAATCAAATTTTTCTAAGCAGATTGCACAAATAATCAACAAACAAGCCTAGGCTCTGATACCACTGATGGGTTTTGAGCATTCTAACATTTCCTAAGTGTACATGCAACCCTAATAACCTTGGATCTATGTTTGTCTAATTATCATGCAAAGTTGATTTCCAAGGTTATGTTCCTATCTAGCATACATGGGGAACAATTTTTCTCTGAATGAAAGATAGAACTACATACCTTGTTGTTGAAAGTGTTCCTTAAAACCTTGTGAGCCTAGCACCTCAAGTATGAATTCACAACTCAACAAGCTACTTAGCTTCATTGCAGCCCTCCTTGAATCGAGTATGAATTCTCTTCTTCCAGTAGTATGAGCCCATACTACCTTCCATATCTATCAGTACTTTCCTCAAGAAGTGCCTTAACTCAGCCAAGTTACTTTATAACCAACAATTCCCTCACAGATAAGGCTCCCAGGAACTAAATCTCATCATTAGTTTTCCTAGGGTAAACTCCACACCACTCTCCACCATGAACTGCAGAAGGAACTCCCGCTAACTTACTCTAACTAGCCCACGAATACAATTACATATTTCAAAACTAGATAATTCTTCGAATGAGAGGTCTCACACTACAATGGTTGGACTCAAACAAGAGCTGCTCAATAGAGTTAAAACCTAACTCTCTAAAATTATTTAGTTCCCATAATATGTATCTTATCATATTTGTTTACTAATTAGCCGAAACTAGTTTGAACTCCTAAAAGCATAAAGCAAGCAACATTCAAGCATCAAGTAATCAGAACCAGGCATAACCTGGTCAGGCTATCTATTACTGATTGATTAGTACTAGCATGCATGTATATAAGCTTATACAAAAGGCATACAAATGAATCTCTTCTAGTTCCTTAGCCCTGATATAGCATGGGATTCACAGATTCACAATTCAAATTACATCATAAACATGTATAGGTATTTTGGAAAAACTTACTTGAGCTCGGCCGATTGCATGCACCCCACCCTTTCTTATTTTAGAAAACCTTTTCTTAAAATATGTTTCTATTTGAAAACATGACCAAATCCTCGGTTTGAGTTCAGATACACCCGAGAGTGTGCCCGAATCCTTCAAACCAAGGCTCTGATACCAACTTGTAATATCCAAAAATTCAACCCAAAAATTTCATTTTTGATCTAAGTAAAAAAAGTTTTCTAATACATTGTTCATGCATCCCAAACAAATAAATATGTCAAACATCATGAAAATCAGAGTATGTCCCATAAAGAGAATCCATATGGTACATGCAATGCAGTCAACCCGAGCCCTTTCCCTTGGAACCGGAAGTACTTGAAACACAAACTAAAAACCATAAGCACAAATCTTAGTGAGTTCCCCAAGATACCGCACACCAAACATATCACATAATGGACCATGCCCAAAGAGATTCGGTCCCAGCCCACACTCACATAACGGGCTACGGGCCCCATATACAATCGCATAATGGGCCTTGCCCAATGAGATACGATCCCCGCCCACACTCGCAATACAGGCCCCACCCAATAAACATTCATATACAAGCACATACAAGCATCACACAGACAATAAGTATATCCACATAATCAATCAAGGGTTGGCCTTAGTGCCTTGCACCCGCTAAACCCAGTGAGGAAAACTCACCTCGAAAACTCGAATGAAACGAATGATCTCTGACTGTTGGTCCAACAGCTCCCGAACTATCAATAGGCACATAAAGACTAAGTAACATTTGGGATCTAAATCATCACCAACAATCTCTACTTGGGGTAAAAAGACCATTTTATCCCTAACCTAGCTTGGTCCAAGAATGAAGTCCATAACCATAATCCAATGGGCCCTAAATTTAAACAATCCATCAAGGCCAAAAATATGGCCTAATTTCCAATTGGGCTAATTCCTTCACAATGGCCTTAGATTACGGACCAATAACACACTTGACCCAAAATCTATCAAAATAAGATGGCCCAACTAAACCCTAATCTTCCAAGCCCAAACCAAGAGTCCATTATCGAAATGCCATCAGACTGAGTATGCTGAGTGTACTCAACTGGTACACTAAGCGTACTACATTGAGGGCTTGTACATTGTGCGTACATGCTTGTACACCCAACGCACTAAACGAATTATGCTAACTTCAAGATTAACCTCCTAACTCGTTAAGACTTTGCTCCAGGATGTAGATCTGACCCTTTTAAGCTGAAATACCACGTAAAGTTGCTAAATTTGTGTCCATACATGACCATAAGAAGCCCTAAAGCTCAAAAAGAACTTAATAGATGCATGAAGCCCTTAAACTCCATAAAATTGGCACCTTTATACCAAATGAGTCCATGAAGAACTTAGATCTGAATGAATAAGCCTTTGAGACGTCCTAATCCTAACATCCATCCAAACCATGGCTTAAAATATAACTATTTAACCAAAAATGAGATCTAAGCATCTGGTAAACAAGATACGAACTTGATACCTCAAACTCCTTGCAAAATGGGTAGAGGTTTTGGACCCAAGACCTCCTCTTCATTCCAAGCAACTTCTAGTTTCTTCAACTCCTTTAAAATGCACAAAAATGAACACCAAAACCTCTCCAAAATCTCACACGCTATACAATTGAAGATAAGAGTTGATCTTAGGGTTTCTGGACATAAGAGGATGATAGAGAGGCTAGCAGTTGGGAATTAATGACATTATATAGGTCTTGCACCCTAAAATTAGAGTTTTTGAGTCTAACCATGTACGCTGCGTGTACCACGATATATGTTGTGCGTACATGCATGCCTCCGCGTTGCTTTTGATTCCTCTACTCCCCGAGTACACCAGGCTTACAACCAATGTACAACCTTAGCAAATCGCACACATGAAGGGCCATATCCTCTAAGGCCAACAATAGATTACATGATTAAAATAATTAAATATTTTGTTAAAATGAATAATTCCTTAGAAACAATGGGAGTTATAGTTTTTCAAGCTTGGATTAAGATTATTATTACTGCATAACAATTAAAGGTATGTTTAATAATACTTATTGTGTATGTTTATTATATACTCGAGATCTAGGGTTTATAGATTGTTGTTTATATTGTATGTTCAATTAGAGAAAACATAGATCTTATTTAGGGTTGCATGCACACATAGGATTATATGTTATGCTTAAAACCCACCCATCTTTGGCTTGACTATTAGTGGCTATGCGTGAACAAGGATGTGGCCTGGTATGTGGAGAGGTTCTTTGCTTGTAGGGGAGTCAAGGCCGAGCATTAGCGACCTCATGGAAAAATGGAGTCGTTGGGTATTTTTGTTTGGAAATAGGAAGAGATTACGATGGATTTCATCACTAAGTTGGCTCAGACGGCTCGCGGAGTGGATTCGATATGGGTTATAATGGATCGATTGACTAAGAGCATACATTTTATTCCAATAAAGGAGACTATTTAAGCTGACAAGCTGGCCTACATATACATTTGAGACATTGTGGTATGACATGGGGTGCTAGTTATGGCGGTTTCTAATAGGGATGTTTGGTTTACTTCCAGATTTTAGAAGAGATTTCATGAGGAGTTGGGTACTCCTCTGCATTTAAGCACGACTTTCCACCCACAGACTCATGGACAGAGCGAGCAGACTTTCCAGACATTGGAGGACATGTTGCCGTCATGTCTACTAGATTTTGGCGATAGTTGGGATACATATCTTCCTTTGGTAAAAATTTCATACAATAACAGTTATCATGCTAGCATTGATCGGCCTCCTTTTGAGATGCACTACGGGAAGAAGTGTTGGACCCCGATATGTTGGGGCGAGGTCGGTCAGCGGGTTATGGGGAGTACGGAGGTGGTACTCAAGACAACGAAATTAATCCAGTAGATCTGCAGCATACTTCAGACAACACAGAGCCGACATAAGAGTTACATAGATAGACGCCAGTTAGACTTAAAGTTACAAGTTGGGGCATGGTACACCTGAAGGTGTCTCCTTGGAAAGGTGTCATCCTAATCAGGAAGCAAGGCAAGCTGGGCCCTAGGTATATTGGTCCATTCAGGGTTTTAGCCTGGGTGGGCAGGGTTGCGTGTCATTTGGATCTACTCGAGGAGCTCAATCAGGTTCATAACACTTTTCATGTCTGTCCTTTGCGGAAGTGTTTGGTTGATGATTCTAAAGTGGTTCCATTGGAGGACATTCAGGTGGATGATCGTCTAAATTATAAATAGAGACTGGTGGCGGTCCTTGACAGGAGGACGAACACTCTACGAAACAAGGTTGTTGATCTCATAAAGGTGCATTGGAAGCACCTAAATGGTTCAGAATGAACATGGGAGCCGGAGGACAAGATGAGAGACCATTAACCCGAGTTGTATGTGGTGATGGACTTCGAGGACGAACTCTAATTCAAGTGAGGGAGAGTTGTAACACCACCACAATGTGGCAAGGCGAGAAGGGTTCAAGTGTTTTATTTAAGCCACCACGGCATGGTAGTATTGGCCATGGTGTGGTGGATGGCTAACGTGAAAACCCTATTTTTCTAGGTTTTCTCCCTATTTAAAGGAATAAGGAGGCTAGCGTTTGCTCATCCTCAGCCTCCATCATCCCTCTTAAGCCCTAAAGAAAACCCTAATCACCTTACTCCATTATTGAGCTAGTTTTTGTTTTCCTTAAAGCTAAAAAGGAAGAAGGATGAAGAATGCAGCAAAGATCAAGGCAAGTCTACATTTTCACCTTAACACTCTTTTGGACCTTTGTAAGTGTCAAAGACCCAGATTTTTATCATGTTAGGTTGCTAGATCTTGAGTTTTGTCCCATAAACTTTTTGTCCTTGTTTGATGGGATGTTGATATCTCTTGAAGTTTGCAACTTTATGAATCTCTGGAGCATTTGGTGTAGTTTGTTCCATGGATCGGAAGTTTGGTTGGGTTTTCAATTTGCACATGAGATTTAGGTCATAAACTCTCGTTTTGACCTAATATAGGTTGAAGAAATGTATTGAACATGCATGTCTATAAAGCATCAACTTTTAGGATAGTTTTGGTGCTAGAATCACTTCTTGAAAGGATGAACTTCAGACTATATGGAATAAGTGCTTGTTGGTTAAGTTCTTGCATTATTAAGCCTTTTGAGACTTAGGCATTTGGCTGTTGAACCATTTTGGTGGTCCTAATGGATAAAGTTAGAATCTTTATCCTTCTAGATCATATTTTCGACCAGATCTCAGCTTTAGAGCTCTTGCAATCGAAGAAAACAACTTAATGCATTAAGTTGTTGGAACCTTGACTACCCCGTCATGGTCTTAGGTCACCACAGTGTGGCGGCTGGGAATTTCCTGAATGTTTTGGTCATATGCGGGCCACGACATGGCCAAGGAAAACCATGTCATGGCGGTTGGTTGGAGTCAACATTTACTGTTCACTTTGACCGTGGACCTTGAGGGTTGACTTTTGACTCGTGGATTTTTTTCAACTATTAATGTCCTAGCAGTTAGATTAAGGTCTTGACTTCTGTGATTCTCTAGGTAGCGTTTAGCACATGTTGTGGGATATTGATAACATGTTGACTTTTGAGCCGCTTTGCGAGGTGAGTCTCTTCATAGTACTTGCGGGTCGAAGGCACCAATGCTGACCCATTGGATTGTGTTATAGTATGCTAGATATCATTACGACTCTTGCATGTACTGTATGTGTTTGTATGTATATCGGGCGGGGAACGACAGGCGGGTCCTGATGAGTGTATTGGGTGGGGCTCATCGCGCATTACTGATAGATATTTTTCGAGCGGGGCTCGATGGTTGTCAGGAAAGGAACTCACTAAGTTTTTTGCTTACCGTTTTCAGTTTATGTTTCAAGTACCCCCAATTCGAAGGGGAACGGCTCAGAATGGTCACATTTCACACAACATGACTTTTCAATTTATTGACTCTGATGTATTTTGAATGAATATAGATACACTATGATTTCCTTATGGTTTTGGTAAACACTTTTTGGTTGATGTTTTATTATACAAAAACAAAAATTTTGGTTGTTTGTTTGATGCAATTAACCATTTTAGGTCCAATTCAGAGTTGTACCAATCCTAGAAACATGAAATTTACAAATTCTTTAGTATTTCATGGCACATTCTTCATATTCATTTATAGGGCCTCCATTCTATACCATATTTGTAACATCCACAAAATTATGAACATTTTTAACATTCAAATAAATCCAAAACCATCATTTTTTACGCATTGTTTTCAAAGTAAGTTTCACATCAGAGTTTTCCTAGAAATCATAATACAAAATACGAGGAGGTGCACGATCAAGCCTTTGCCTTCCCGCAATCATCTGAGGTACCTCAAAGATAATCAAAAAAGCTATAAGCCCAGAGCTTAGTGAGACTTCCCCAAAATACCACCACATAAACATAACAGACAACATAACACATAAATGAGCCTTCAGCCTAACTGGAACGCTTCAAAGGGCCTACAACCTATTTGAACCGCTACTGAGCCTTCCATATTGAATCACCACCTTGCACCAAGTTTCTCCTCCTTGAATGAGCTTCAAACACACACCAAGACACACACAATAGGCTCACAACACTCTTTGAGGCTCTAGGGTTTCGAGATTTGGGTTAGAGGGCTATGGAGGTAGAAAATGAGGCCAACACCAGAGACTAAAGGTGTTTAAATAGGTCTCAAACCCTAAAAATTAGGGTTTTGGGCACTTCATGTGAACGCCCTGCATTCCCTAAGGAAATGCCTCGCGTTCGAGCTCTCCCTTCGAATCCAAGTTTGGTAGAAACGGTCCCTCCTCCCATTCCAATTTTTCTAAACAAGGCCAAAAGCAATAATTAATATGTATAAGGGACCAAAGTTGTAACATCCTATTTAAAATATAATAATTAAATAATAACTTGGGACCCAAGAAGCAATTTGTACTATTATTATATGTTGGGTGTTGGCTTCGGGGTGCCAAATGATATATTTTTGATCCCGAGGGTTAAAGAGTAAATATCGGACTTATTCTGGGATGGATTCTTAAAGCCAGGGTGGAAATGGTACTTCATGGATCTTAATTGAGAATAATTTGTAGAGGAGGGATTGTTTTGTAACTATTGGAATTATATTGAAAAGAATTATGGGGACAAGGGTTGAAAGGGTAAATTAAGGATTTTTTTGGATAAAAAAAATAGAGGAGGAAGGACCATTCTATTTATTATGGGAAAAAATGCTAAGAGAGCTGGGGGTATATAAACCCACTACCATCATTCAAATCCTAACCCTAAAGCATTATGTTCAACCGTCGTCGAGTTGCTGCTGTGAACCACCGAGGCAGCCACCTCCTCCTTTGCTACACCTAGTTATCGAGCAATTCTGGTTGCCTTCCTTCTTGCGAACTTGAGTGACCATCCATTCTCGTTACGTTTTTCTCCCTCTCTTTCTCCAACCGCTATATTAGAGCCTTAGCCGCTGCTGTTGTCAAGTCATACTTCGGTGGAGGCGCAGCCTCCCTTCCCCCATTGCAGTGGCCTTCTTCGACGAATTCTACTGCCATCGTGAGACTGTCGATATCGCCACCAAACACCACCAGGAGGGTGGCTGAATCCATTTGAAGCAATAAATATGTGGGTGTTTGTTTCTGTTGTAGTGAGTGTTGTGTGTGCAGTTTATTTGGCTGGAAAACCAAGAACCGCCACCACCACCACCTTGCGGTGGTGGCTGCCACCAAGCACCACCATGGGTGTGTGTGTCTTAGTGATTGTGTGTGTCTGTGTGTGTCATTTAAAATTCAGCATTTGTAAAGTGTAATTAGAATTGGAATAATGAAAATAAACCCTAACCACCACCGAGAGGTGGTGGCTGCCGCCTACTCCCACCACCTCCCGTCGTGTTGGGTGGTAATGTGCCTTGTTTGGTTTGTGACGTTTGGATGTTTGGACAAAGGGACTACTAAACCCTAATGGGCCCAAAGAAACCCTAGTGGAGCCAATGAGACATTAATGGGCCCAATGAAGCCCAAATAGACCTAAAAGCCCAACCATTTGATTAATGGGCTAGTATTAGGTTGGAAAACCCTAATGAGTTGAAACCCTAATTTTGAGGAATTATCGGGACCCGCACTTGAATTAATTAACAAACTCTTAATATTAAATTATAATCATTGGCAAATTCACCTAAGGCAATAATGGACTTAATAGATTAAGTCCTTAATGGATTATGTCCTTAATGGGTTAAGTAGGAACACTTAACCCTAAATTCCATTTCATGTGAAAACCCAAATTTCACTTGGGCCTTGAGTTGGGCCCTTCTATTGGGCTTTGCTAATTGGATTAATAATGGGCCATCCAAGAATAATCATATGGACTGAAATATGTTCATGGGATTAGGGAAGGCCCATATGAGGGTTTGGACCTAATTTGGGCAATTGGGCCGTAGATGGGCCATAGTTGGCCCTTGATGATTATATGATATTAGGCCATTGGAAATGCCAAATGTCTGGATAGGACTAAGTAGTTGGGCCTTTAACTATGACCATGTAAAGGTTTGGGCCCAATTTGGAAAATTGGGCCATATATTTGGCTTTGGCCCATTACTTGACTTTTGGGTCTTTGGAGTGTGAGTTAGACCTTGGGCTTGGACCCAAATTATTAATTGGGTATTGTTTGATGTTGATAGTTCGGGAATCTGTAAGACTGCAGCAGTGCCAAGCGAATTATCCTCACTATAATCAAGGGTCTAAGGCACCATGGTCGGCCCTTTTGATTGTTATCTGGTTAAGTATTGTCACACCGGAAAACCGGAACGGAGGAAACGTTCGTGGGTGGAGGACGTCATGTACAGTATCAGAACAAAGCATAGTAGTAACAAGAAACAACATCATCCATTGGAGTAATAATATAATTTAACACAAGTGTGTTCTATGAAGTTTATAAGAAAAAAAAATGTAAATCAAAATAAATAATGAGTCTTGAACGAGCTCCATCTTCTCAAAACCTGGCATCGGTACCTGTCTACTGTTGACCTGAGAATACAAGTTATTTTGAAAGAGTTGATCAGCTTTAAAGCTGGTGGGTTCATAAGCATTTTAGTGTCATTGTTTGTATGAAAATGTTTGTAAGTGTATGATGTATAAGCTTGTAAATGTTTGTATCTCCTATAAAATCGTATATTTTCTACTAAACGTAGCCTTATACCAAGGTATCAAATGTTTTGTATGTTTGTTTCTTGTAAGAGTGTGTATTTTTCCCAAGTGCGACTATCATTAACCAAAAATATAGTTTTTGCATTATCCTTTATGTGAAAAGATCACAATGTGAATGCAATGGGGAAATAATAAAGTACTGTAGTGTTGAATTATAGTAACTACTGTTGTACTAACTACCTTAATCCGGCCGTTAATTAAGGTGTAATGTGAAATGATTGCACCATACCATCGAGTAATAACACGACGATGAAAGATGTCGGAAGAAATGACATTTGGCACCCGTAGACTTGCAAGTCCCTCTGTAGCGAACAACATGGTGTAGGATAGTCACTCCAGTATAGATCTATACAAAAATTCACTCTTTCCCTTTAGGAGACTCTGGATACAAATCGAGCCATAACAGTGATGCCATGCCCAGAACAATGGTTTACATTTAGGTTATTGTATACTTGTATATGTAATGTATGTACTAGACTATTGTATGTTCTCTCTGTGTAGTATGTAGTATGTTCTCTTTGTTTCTCATCATAGTTTGTTCTCTTGTATAGTGTATAGTATGTATTGTTTCTCATTATAGTATGTTCTCTTAGTTTCTCATAATAGTATGTTTTGACTCATGTATGAACTTACTCTTTGTATGTTTCATTGTACTAGAATTAATGAGTAGTGTCTTCGTAAACTATACCTATTATAGTTTACTAGTAATGTTGTTTGTATAATTGAGTGTGTTGAACTTAGATAAAAGCATTCATGTCTATACATATATACATAATATATAACTAAGGATCAAACGACACTCAGACAAACAACAGGGTACACTAAGTCCACAACAAAACAAGGAATAGGAAATAAAGTGTGTTATCAGTCTGAAGTCCTTCAAACCTTACTTATATAACTATATATGCATTAGACAAGGTTTGGACAATATATAAGTGTAAAAGAGTTAAAAGAAAAGTTTTGTCATGCAATAACAAGTTTGATAAAGAGTTTAACATGTAAAAGAGTTTGATAATCATTTTGAAGTAGTTTGATTGATAACACAGCTAAAAGTATAGCAAATCCATTGTTTGGTAGTTATTAATCACATGTGATTGATATAATAACTATAATGTTTCAACATGTATTCCCGCCATAAAAGTATTTAAAATCATTTAAAAAGTAGATTAAGGGGCATGAACTCAACTATAGTGAGTTGTTTGGATGAACAAGTGGTATAGGATGCTAAGTGTCTAGTGAAGACTTGAGTACACACACACGGATCTTATTTAACATATAATGACACATATATGTATCTAATTAGTGTTTATAACAACTAATCATGAAACGGAGAAACTTTAGGGACTAGGAAACACTTGTTATGAAGTGTTAAACCACATAGGGATGCATATAAGGGGTGTAGGGCCTCACATAGGAGTTTACGGCCCAAATGGTAAGACTCCCATGAGTTTACAGCCCATGGGTTTATGGACCGATGAGTTTACGGCCGTAAACTCCTGGTAACTTGTACTATTTTGTGCGTTAAGGTCCTATGGTCTTCCTTGAAGTTTTCTAGACTTAGTTCCAAGGCTTAGGAAGGAGTTGTAACAACATTGCACCACTAATTAGGGTTTGCAGCCTAAGGAGATTGCCTTGGCCATAAATTCTCTTTTGATCTTGATTTGTTGATGTTTTCAAGGTGTAAACTAAGTGATTCAAGCATATAAGAAGCTAATGCAAGAGTACTTACAATATAGAAGCTTGATAGGGTGTTTAAGGTCCAAGAACACTAGTGTGTGTTCTTGGTGAAATGAAGAACACTTTGAAGAACACTTGAAGATCTATCAAAATGAAAGGATTTAATGGATGAAATCATGTACAATCACTAGATAAGGAGATGTAAGAACAAATCAAAGGAAGAATTTTTTACATTTTTGGAAGATTAAGATGAAGAACTTCATGATACTAGAGAGAGAAATGGGGTTTCTTTGACTTGAAATAAAGGAAATGGTCAAAAATGATGTAAACTCATGTATATAGCATGAGTTCACAGCCAAGGTTGAGTTTACATCCCAAACTCATGAAGTTTGGCCGTAAACACCTTTTTAATGGGGTTTAAGGTTTGATTGTTGCACATTAACCCTAGAAGATACTTCCTAACACCCGTCTCTTGAATATACTAGGCTTAGAACACTCAAACAGACCCTAAACAGTGCTAAATGATAGCAGAAACAAGTCTAGCTTTGATTGAATTGATTGACTGTACAAGATAGAAATTTCGGGTTGTCAAATCATCCCCCCGTTAGAAAGAATTTCGTCCTGAAATTAGGGTTTAAGAAATCAAGTTAAAAATAACTAAGCGAAAAGATGAAGATATTTTAATTTCATTTGATCCTCGCGCTCCCAAGTGAATTCAGGTCCTCTCTTGGCGTTCCAGCGAACCTTCACTATCAGGATATGGCATTGTTTTGTTTGCTTGTCCTCTCGGTCCATGATTTCTACAGGTTCTTCCATGAAGTTGAGGCTCTCGTTGATCTCGATCTCGTCGAGTGGGATAACTAGAGTCTCATTGGATAGGCACTTTTTCAGGTTCGAGACGTGGAAATTAGAATGTAGGTTACTGAGTTCGCGGGGTAGATTGAGTTTGTAAGCTACAGGGTCGATTCTAGCGAGAATATTAAAAGGCCCTACGTATCTTGGATTTAGGTTTGCATGCCTTCCGAAGCATATCAAACCCTTCCAGGGTGAGACTTTTAAGAGAACTTGGTCTCCCACCTGGAATTCCAAAGGTTTCCTTCTTTTGTCTGCGTAGCATTTCTTTCGGTCTCTAGAGGCTTTCAATCGTTCACGAATCTGAACGATCTTCTCTGTTGTTTCCCGAATGATCTCTGGACCTGTGAGAGTGCTGTCAGGAACTCGTGCTTTAGCTAACTGGGTGTCACCCACCTCAACCCAGCACAGAAGGGATCTGCACTTTCTGCCATAGAGGTCTTCAAATGGAGCAGCCTTTATGCTCGTATGATAACTATTATTGTAGGAAAACTCGACAAGAAGTAAATGAGTATCCCATGCCTTCCTAAAGTCTATCACACAGGCTCGCAACATATCTTCCAAGGTTTGAATAGTCCTCTCACTTTGTCCGTCTGTTTGCGGATGGTAGGTTGTGCTCATGTCCAGCCTCGTTCCAAGTGAACTTTGTAGTAGCTGCCAGAACCTCGAAGTGAATCTAGTATTTCTATCAGAGATAATGGATATGGGAACACCATGCAGTCGTATGATCTCCCTAATGTAAGTTCTTGTTAGTTTCTCCATCTTGTCTGTCTCTTTGATAGGCAGGAAGTGTGTGGACTTGGTTAACCTGTCAACGATCACCCATATGGTATTGAGACCACCCGTAGTCTTGGGTAACTTGGTTATGATGTCCATCGTGATCCGCTCTCACTTCTATTCAGGTATCTCCGGTTGTTGAAGTAAACCTGATGGTTTCTGGTATTCGACCTTAACCTTTGCGCAAGTAAGGTATTTACTCATGAAGGTAGCAATCTCTACTTTCATGTTAGGCCACCAGTATAACTTTTTAAGATCCAGATACATCTTATCTGAACTTGGGTGGACGGAATATCGAGTGTTGTGTGCCTTAGTCATGACCAAGTCTCTGAATCCATCATCTTTCGGTGTCAAGATCCGATCCATGAAATATAAAGCTCCACTACCTTTGACTTCCAAGTTCTTATCCATCCCTCTTAGGGATTCACCCGCCATATTTTAGGGTTTCAAAGCGTCGAGCTGAGCCTCCTTAATTTGTGTGGACAAGTGTGAATGGATAGTCATAGTAAATGATTTGACTCTACGACCAGAGTATTCTTTCCGACTTAGGGTGTTAGTTACTTCATTGGCCTTGTCGGGATGATAACAAATTTCACATTCGTAATCACTGAGTAGCTCGACCCACCGTCGTTGTCTCATGTTGAGCTCCTTCTGGTAAAATATATGTTGTAGGCTTTTGTGGTCGGTAAAGATAGTCCTTTTCATACCATATAGATAGTGTCTCCAGATCTTCAGAGCAAACACAAGTGCTCCTAACTCAAGATCACGTGTGGTGTAGTTGACCTCGTGTGTCTTCAGCTGTCTCGAGACATAGGCAATGACCTTACCTCGTTGCATTAGAACACAATCGAGCCCTTGATTCGATGCATCGCAGTAGACCACGAAGTCTTCTATTCCTTCTAGGAGGGATAGTATCGGTGCGGTGCATAAGGCTCGTTTTAGCGTTTGGAACGCTTACTCTTGCTTCTCTTCCCAGTCAAAGGCCACGCCCTTCTGGGTCAAATTCGTAATAGGTTTTGCAATTCGAGAGAAGTTCTGAATGAACCTATGATAGTAGCCAGTAAGGCCTAGAAATTGGCGAATTTCTGTAGGCGTCTTTGGTGCTGACTAGTTCTCAATGGCTTTGATTTTGTAAGGGTCCACATGAATTCCCACTTCACTAACAACGTGACCCATGAATTTGACTCTTCGTATCTAAAACTCGCATTTAGAGAACTTCACGTAGAGCTTCTCTGATCGTAATGTTTACAAGATTTGACGTAGATGCTTACTATGCTCTTCCTTACTACGAGAGTAGATAAGTATGTCATCTCTGAACACAATGACAAACTGATCCAAGTAACGACGTCATACCCTATTTATTAAGTCCATGAATACTGCGGGCACATTGGTCAATCTGAATGGCATCACTATAAACTCGTAGTGTCCGTAACGAGTTTGGAAGGCTGTCTTCGAGACATCTTCCTCTAGCAGTCGTAAATGGTGATACCCAGATCTCAGATCTATCTTTGAAAAGTAATTCGCCCCTTGAAGTTGGTCGAACAAGTCATCTATACGAGGCAGAGGGTAACGATTTTTAATGGTAATCTTGTTGAGTTCCCTGTAGTCGATGCACATACGAATCGATCCGTCTTTCTTCTTGACGAACAAGACCAGTGCTCCCCAGGGTGAGAAGCTTGGTCTAATAAAGCCCTTGTTGAGCAATTCATTTAGTTGACCAGACAGTTCTTGCATCTCTGTTGGTGCTAGACGATAGGGCGATTTGGCTACAGGTGTAGCCCGTGGAATTAAGTCGATTCTGAACTCGACTTGACGTTGTGGAGGCAATCCTAGAAGTTCTTCTGGAAAGATGTCAGGAAAATCGCGTACTAATTGGATGTTCTTGATGTCCTTCATCTTTTGGCTCACATCGGCAACATGAGCAAGGAATGCGCGACATTCCTTTCGCAAGTATTTCTAGGCTTGAATACTCGAGATGATACGTAGGTTCATGTCGGGTTTGTTGCCATAGACTACTAGAGTTTCGCCAGACGACAGATTTTGGCGAACAGCCTTTTCATAACACATGATGTCGGCATAATGCAGACTCAACCAATCCATGCCGATAATGACGCCGAAACTTTTAATTGAGACCGGCATGAGGTCGATTGTAAATGAATGGTTATCTAGAGTTAGAGTAAATCCTATGTATATACTGCTAGTGCTCTCAGTCTTTCCATTAGGCATTTCTACAGTGAACGGTTCTTTAAGTGTTCGTGATTTTTGCTTAATTAATTGAGCAAACTTTTTATTCACGAAACTCCTCTCCGCTCCACTAACAAACAGAATGCATGCATAAGAGTCATCGAGGAGAAACGTACCAGTGACCACTGTAGGGTCGGCAACCGCTTCCTCGTGGCCTATGGCCAAAACTCTGCCTACTCCACCCGCATTCCCTGCCTTCGGGTAGTTCCTTTTGTAGTGGCCCACCTAACCACAACCGTAGCAAGCCTGCCCCACCCCAGTGTCGGGGACTTGGTTGATTGGCCTCGCTGGAGCTTTGCAGAAACGGGCAGTGTGCCCCCTTCCTGTTGTAGTTAGCACACTGCATTTGTTGGCAGGCTCCTATGTGGTGGAAGTTGCATTTGTTGCACTTAGGCAAACTTCCAACGTACTGCTTTACCGGAGCAGCAGCGGCAGGTGCTATCGCAGCATTAGCGGCTACGACCTATTGCTTTTTGGCAACTTTCTGCTTCTTCTTGTCATCCTGGAACTTCCTCTTGTTGGCAGCGGCTTTGGAGGGTTCTGATATGGCTAGGATTGTTGTTGTTGACGACGGGTTAAGGATCCCATGGTCAATGAGCCATTGTGCTAATCACTTGGCACTATCGAATGTAGTGGGGATTGAATCTAAAGCATTCCCATGAAATGGAGGCACCAGCCCCCAGATGTACCTCTCTATTTTCTTTCCCTCCGTGTGAACAATGTAGGGAGATAGGGCCACCAGCTCGCTGAATCTGGCGGTATAGGAAACTATGTCGGACCCTTCATGGTTAGGCTCCATAGTTCTTGTTCTAATTTCTGGATTTCGCCCCTCGGGCAGTATTCTTCAATCATGAGCTCTCTTAGAGCTTCCCAGCCTATAGCATTTGCCACTACTAGAGTGAGTGACTTGACATGGCTGTTCCACCATGTTAGGGCTTTTTGCTCGTAGGTGTAAGCAACGAACTTGACCTTGCTCCCTTCTAGGCAGGAGCAGATTTCGATGACCGATTCGGTATTCTCGAACCATTGTGAGACGGAAATCACTCTGCCAGTCCCTTTAAAGGACTTCGGCTTGCAATTGGTGAAGTCCTTGTAGGAGCACTCTCTCGAGCGCACGAGGACCTCACCTTAAGTAGAATGAAAAGGGGTTCCACCTTCGTTGGTGTGACAACCCGAGACTTCTAACCCATGTAATTGATCTAGCACTAAAACTTGAGTTCATTGTCTTTTATTAAATCTTGTGGTTTCATTGAGTGCTCTAGACTTAGTATAATCTAAGATATGAGTCTTAGGAAGGGTTGGAGAGTGTTTAGTATCACAATATCGGGCCAAGCTCACTAAATAAGGTGTGTGTGGCCACACACTTGTGTGTGCGGCCACACACCTGTGTGTACGGCCACACACCCAACCGCAAACACCCTCAACCTCCCACCCAATTCAATTTATGGATGGATACCCCTTCATTCATTCATTTAGATGTTCTCTTCCCTCTCTCTACTTTCTCTCTCTAAATCATCAACCAATAACACTTGGAAGGCTTCATAATCATGATCTACTCCATCTTCAAACTAAGTATAGTGGTAAACACTTGGATCCCAAGCTTAAAACTCATTATGTTCATCATATTCATCATCCCATGAAGGTGTACGGCCGCACACCTTCATATGGGGGCAGCGCACATTCAAAACTCCCAAGTATGAAGAGCATACACTTCAAAAATCAACATATGGAATCAAATGAGAAGTGTACTGCTGCACACTCCTGTGTACAGCCACACACAGAGTGTGCTGCCTCACACACACTCCTGGCCGCACTCCCCAGCCGCACACTCATTTTCAAGACCATACACCGACTCTAATACCCATATTTGGCCCTAAACTTGCATAAATCATTATGTTTGGATATTATTTCATATTACATAGGAACCTCGCGTGTAATCAACCCCCGAACCAACGTTTAGTGTCCGAAACAGTCGCATTTCCTCGTCTGGTGAGTTCATACCCCTACCCCTTTTTCACTGTTTTTAGGGGGAATACAAGCAAAGTACAATGGAAAATTGTACTTAAAACTTGTTTTACATGTGTATGTTTCAAAACTTATATGCTTTTAACACTGATAACCACAACTGATAACTGTTTGAAACTTGCAGGGTAATCATATACATCATTTGTGAAATTAGTTGTAAATTGTTATGTTTTATTTATTTCACAAATGGTTTTCCACATTTTATCAGTTAAAAGTATGACATTAGAACCTTTGAACATAAAACTTCATACACTGTTTTGTGTTCGGTAACACTCCACAGAGATACGCGAGTGGAGGATTATCATATTATTACTAGTAAATTTGTTAGTCCTATATAATTGGAGACACGTCCTCGGCGAACACTCCACAGAGATACGTAAGTGGAAGACTGCACTCGTAACCAGAATATCTTGGATAGGGAGCGTGACTTGAGTGTATAGATCTATACAGGGCTGACTACCCCACACCTGGCTGCATGCTACAGCCGAACCGAAATGGTTCAAGGGTGACGAAAGTCATAAGGTGATGTGGACTACTTAGTGCCATATCTAGTCTATCGTATGGTTATGGAACTCGCAATTATGATAACAGAAATTTACTTAATAGTAATAATAAATAAATTAATTAGTTTACTTTGTTTTAAAACTAATAAGTTTCACAACGACAACCGGGTTTTCAGCTTACATCTTTCACAATTGGTAATGAACATTCAGGAAAATATGGGATTTTCCTGGGAAACATTATACATAACCAGAAAAGTGTAACCAACCAGATAAGTTTACATTTCATTACTGTTAACATGTTTTCAATGTACAACTTTACATCACATTTTGGCATTTGATAACCAACTTTTAAGAAAATATAGGATTTTCTTGGTATGTGTGTAACATTTTCAAAAACAGAAAGGAAACTTGTACATTTTTCACAAAACAAAATCGCTTATGAACTCACCAGCGTTATGCTGATTTTCAAACCGCTTGTATTCTCAGGTCAGCGTTAGACAGGTACCCGATGATTCCTTTTTGCAAAGACGGAATGCGTTGAAGACTCGTCGTACTTTTGTTCATATATAATATGTATCACACCTGTACAACTTCACTTTCAAACAAATGTAAACTTTTCTATATGTAATGTAATGGTTGTTTTACTTTACTTACTATGTGCATTGGATTTGATACTCAACGTGGAGTCAACCCCGGAAATGTTTCCGCCTTCGGTTTTTGGGGTGTGACAGATTGGTATCAGAGCCCTTATTTATATTGAATAAAGTATACCAAACCATACATGGTATAAAACTATAAAACTAAAGGGCCTAAGTGCTCTGAATTAAAAGTATCTTCAAACTATAAGTATTTTCAAAAGTATACAAGTATATCGAACCGTCGAGATCCGTAACTGCAAGTAGAACAAAACATAACTAAATGGGTTTTGTGTACTGCGGTTAAACCTGGGCAGTTATGTAGTCGTGTCTAGGATCAATATAGCCTGGCCAACTATATTCATTCGAGACACGACCAACATGTGCTTGGGAGTGACTGTGGTATGCGACATGCCTAAAACTTACCCTAATACCACAAACATTGAGCCAGTGTTGTAGCGAATCATGAAATACTATGGGAGTATTTATCGAGCCAATCCTTTGTAGAAATCCTCGTTCACATATAGATCCTTGATCATTCCGTTAGCGATAGTTTACCTGCTTTGATAACTCTTTCCTCCTTATCTCTTATTCGGAATATATATCTGTCATATCTCTCGATTCGATTCAGAGGACTTATCATCCTCTCTTTCTTGATCTTATTAGATCAAGAGGCCTCCAAGAAAGAGACCCAGCTCAAAGACCAACAACCCTCCGCCACCACCTCCTCCTGAATTTGACCCCGTGGTATTTCAGGCAACTATTATCGCCGCGGTGGCAGCTGCTATGTCTCAATTGAACACCGGTGGTTCCGGTGGTTCGGGAGGCAGTACTCAAACTCAGGATCAAGAAAGCAATCAGGGACACCGAAAGGAGGGTTCCTATAAGGACTTCATGAATGCGAAACCAACATCCTTCGATGGCACTGGAGGTGTCATTTCCTTATCCCGATGGTTCGACAAAATCGAATCCATCTTTGAAATCTGTGCCTGTGCGAAATCTGATAAGGTCAAGTTCGCAGCCTGTACCTTCATTGATAAAGCCTTGACTTGGTGGAATGGCCGAGTCAAATATCTGACCCTACCCGTGGCCAACACCATGGGATGGGAAGCCATGAAAGAACTCCTGATAGCCGAATACTGTCCCCGTGGTGAAATGCAGAAACTAGAGCATGAGCTCTGGAACCTGAAGATGAAGGGTTCTGATATTACTGCATACACTTCTCGATTCGATGACCTTGCACTTCTCTGCCCGGGATTGGTCACTCCTGAAAGTAAAAAGATAGAAAGGTTCATCTGGGGGCTGACCCAGCCAACTAAGGGAAACATCTTAGATGCACGTCCGGATACCTATGATAGTGCCAAGAGTTTAGCCCAAACCCTAATTGATCACAGTGATGACGTCGAGGAAACCACCACCGCTCCTGAACCGACCAAGAGGAGTGGTGAGAAAAGAAAGTTCTAGAAGAAGAAGAAGGATCAATCTTCCCAAGGATCCTCCAAGAGACAGCAGACTGTAGCAGTCCATACTGCTACTACCCCCGTTGCTGCTGCTTCTGTTGTGGGATCCACAGCTCCAACTCCTACTAGCAGATATGCTGGTAATCTCCCTCTATGTGACAAGTGAAAATATCACCACAACCCCGGCCCCTGCTGAGAACTATCTTGTACCAATTGTGGTAAAAAGGGGCACACAGTCCGATTCTGCAAAGCTCCGGCCCAATCGGCCAATCAATCATCTGGAGCAGGCATTGGTCAAGCCTGGTATAACTATGGAGAGGTTGGGCACTTTAAAAGAACTGCCCCAAGAAGTCAACAACTGATAATACCGGGAGGGATCTAGCCATAGGACGGGAGGAAGCAGACGCTGATCCCACTGTAGTCTCGGGTACGTTCCTTCTCGACAACTCATATGCTAGTATTCTTTTCGATTCGGGTGCTGAAAGAAGCTTTGTTAGTCATTCGTTCAAACATAACCTAAAACATAATCCCCAACCTTTAACTGAAATGTTTACCATCGAGATGGCTAACGGTGAGAAAGCTAGCGCCAGCGAGGTGTTCATAGGTTGTACTCTTACCCTAAATGACCATTCATTTCCCATTGATTTGATGCCAGTTTCCATAAAGAGCATTGATGTCATCATTGGCATGGATTGGTTGGGTCCCAATCATGCTGATATCCTTTGTTTCGAAAAAGCCATCCGTCTCAACCTTCCTTCGGATCAAACTCTCGTAATCTATGGCGATAAACTCATTCCCAATCTTCGTATTATTTCCTGCATCAAAGCTCAAAATCTCCTGCGAAAGGAGTGCATTGCATTCTTATCCCATGTAATCAACGAGAAACAGGAAGTTAAAGACCTCACGAGCATCCCCAAAGTCTGTAACATTCCTAACGTATTTCCCGAAGAGCTTCTAGGAATTCCTCCCGAGCGTCAGGTCGAGTTCCGTATTGACCTAATTCCTGGAGCTACCCCTTTGGCAAAATCTCCGTATCACTTAGCTACAGCAGAAATGCAGGTGTTATCTAGCCAACTCAATGAGTTGCTTAGTAAAGGATTCATTAGACCGAGTTCCTCGCACTGGGGAGCTCTGGTATTGTTCGTTAAGAAGAAAGATGGATCCTTTCGGATGTGTATCGCCTACCGTGAGCTGAACAAGTTGACCGTCAAAAACCGATATCCTCTTCCGCGAATAGATGACCTCTTTGATCAACTCTAGGGAGCCAGTTACTTCTCCAAGATAGACCTTCGGTCACAGTACCATCAGCTACGAGTTCATGAGAGTGATGTGTCCAAAACAGCTTTCAGAACTCGGTATGGACACTACGCATTCATAGTGATGCCCTTCGGTCTAACCAACGCACCAGTAGTGTTCATGGACTTGATGAACCGGGTGTGTCGTCCTTATCTGGATAAGTTCGTCATTGTGTTCATTGATGACATACTTGTCTACTCCAGAAGCGAAGAAGATCACAAGAAACACTTGAGGCTAGTGTTGGAAACCCTTAGATCCGAGAAGTTGTACGCGAAATTTTCCAAGTGTGAGTTCTGGATTCGAAAGGTAACTTTCCTTGGTCACGTGGTAAGCAAGGAGGGTATTCATGTAGATCCTTCCAAGATTAAAGCGATAGAGAATTGGTCAGCACCGAAGACACCTACAGAAATCCGGCAATTCTAGGGTCTCGCCGGCTATTATCGGAGATTTATCCAGAACTTTTCCAGAATCGCCAAACCCTTAACCACTCTAACACAGAAAGGTGCACCCTTTTGTTTGAGTGATAAGCAAGAAACTGCATTCCAGACATTGAAGAAAGCTTTGTGCAGTGCACCGGTCCTGTCCTTGCCCGAAGGAACAGAGGACTTCGTTGTTTTCTACGATGCGTCTAATCAAGGCTTAGGTTGTGTGCTTATGCAAAGGGGAAAGGTGATTGCATATGCCTCAAGACAGCTGAAAGCACACGAGGTCAACTATACCACACATGACTTGGAATTAGGAGCCGTAGTCTTTGCATTGAAGATTTGGAGACATTATCTCTACGGAACCAAGTGTACGATCTTCACTAACCATAAGAGCCTGCAACACGTCTTTGATCAGAAAGACTTGAACATGAGGCAACGGCGATGGGTAGAACTACTTAGTGATTATGAGTGTGAAATCCGTTACCATCCCGGCATGGCTAATGTGGTATCAGATGCCCTTAGCCGAAAGGAGAGTTCAAGCCGAAAGGTGAAGACCCTGACGATGACCATCCTTTCCAACTTATCCATGCAAATCCGAGAAGCCTAGTTAGAAGCCCTCAAACCCGAGAATGTGTCAATCGAATCCTTGAGAGGAATGGAAAAGAAACTTGATATCAGAGGTGATGGAGTCTACTGCTTCATGGATCGAATCTGGATTCCAAAGGCAGGAGGATTCAGGGAGATTGTCATGGAGGAAGCGCACAAGACCAGATACTCTGTTCACCCGGGTTCGGCCAAAATGTACCTGGATCTCAAGAAACAATACTGGTGGCCAAACATGAAAGCTGAGATAGCTATGTTCATGGGCAAGTGTCTAACTTGCGCCAAGGTTAAAGTTGAGCACCAGAAACCTTCGGGTCGGTCCAACAGCCCGAGATACCCGAATGGAAATGGGAAATGATTACCATGGATTTCATCACCAAGCTACCCAAAAGCCCGAGTGGGTATGACACCATTTGGGTAATTGTCGATCGTCTGACAAAGTCCGCTCATTTCATCCCAATCAAAGAATCATTCAAGATGGAAAGACTCGCGCGAATTTACATCCAGGAGGTAGTTCGACTGCACGGTGTACCTGCGTCCATTATCTCCGATTGAGATAGCAGGTTTACCTCCAGATTCTGGCAGTCCCTTCAGAAGGCTCTCAGAACCAAACTAAACATGAGCACGGCGTATCATCCTCAGACCGATGGACAAAGTGAGAGAACAATCCAAACCCTGGAGGACATGTTTAGGGCATGTGTCATTGATTTTGGAAAGTCGTGGGACACACATCTACCTTTGATCGAGTTCTCGTACAACAATAGTTACCACACCAGCATCAAGGCTGCTCCGTTTGTAGCCCTCTATGGTCATATGTGCAGATCCGCTCTATGTTGGGCCGAGTTGGGGGACACACAGCTAGCCAAGAGTCGAGTCCCCGTCAGTGCTTTCACTGGTCCTGAAATCATCCGCGAAACCACTGAGAAGATCATCCAAATCCAAGAACGATTGAAAGCGTCACGAGATCGCCAAAAGAGTTACGTTGATAACCGCCGGAATCCTCTGGAATTCCAGGTTTGAGACCATGTCCTGTTGAAAGTCTCGCCCTGGAAAGGCATGGTACGCTTTGGAAAGCGTGGGAAACTTAACCCTAGGTACATTGGACCCTTCGAGATCCTCGCCAGGATCGGTCCGGTAGCCTATAAACTTCGTTCACCCCATGAGCTCAGTAACATCCATCTCATCTTCCATGTTTCAAATCTCAAGAAGTGCCTATCCGATGAAACCCTAGTGATTCCTTTAGATGAGATCGAGATCAATGAAAACCTCAAATTCGTGGAGGAATCGATCGAAATCATGGATCGAGAAGTCAAACGTACAAAGCAAAGCCGCATCCCGTTATTGAAGGTCCGCTGGAATGCCAAGCGGGGACCGGAGCTCACTTGGGAGCGTGAAGACTCGATGAAATAGAAGTATCCGCATCTTTTTCCAGATCCATGATTTGTATCTTGACTTGTATCTTAATTTATAATTTCGGGACGAAATTCCCTCTAACAGGGGGATAATGTGACAACCCGAGACTTCTAACCCATGTAATTGATCTAGCACTAAAACTTCAGTTCATTGTCTTTTATTAAATCTTGTGGTTTCATTGAGTCCTCTAGACTTAGTATAATCTAAGATATGAGTCTTAGGAAGGGTTGGAGAGTGTTTAGTATCATAATATCGGGCCAAGCTCACTAAATAAGGTGTGTGCGGCCACACACCCAACAGCAAACACCCTCAACCTCACACCCAATTCAATTTATGGATGGATACCCCTTCATTAATTCATTTAGATGTTCTCTTCCCTCTCTCTACTTTCTCTCTCTAAATCATCAACCAAGAACACTTGGAAGGCTTCATAATCGTGATCTACTCCATCTTCAAGCTAATTATAGTGGTAAACACATGGATCCCAAGCTTAAAACTCATTATGTTCATCATATTCATCATCCCATGAAGGTGTACGGCCGCACACCTTCATATGGGGCAGCACACATTTAAAACTCCCAAGTATGAAGAGCATACACTTCAAAAATCAACATATGGACTCAAATGAGAAGTGTACGGACGCACACTCCTGTGTACAGCTGCACACACCCTTTGTACGGCCGCACACTCTTGTGTGCTGCCTCACACACACTCCTGGTCGCACGCCCCAGCCGCACACTCACTTTCAAGACCATACACCGACTCTAATACCCATATTTGGCATTCGATAACCAACTTTCAAGAAAATATGGGATTTTCTTGGTATGTGTGTAACATTTTCAGAAACGGAAAGGAAACTTGTACATTTTTCACAAAACAAAATCGCTTATGAACTCACCAGCGTTATGCTGATTTTCAAACCGCTTGTATTCTCAGGTCAGCGTTAGACAGGTACCCTATGATTCCTTTTTGCAAAGACGGAGTGCGTTGATGACTCGTCCTACTTTTGTTCATATATACTATGTATCACACCTATACAACTTCACTTTCAAACAAATGTAAACTTTTCTATATGTAATGTAATGGTTGTTTTACTTTACTTACTATGTGCATTGGACTTGATACTCAACGTGGAGTCAACCCCAGAAATGTTTCCGCCTTTGGTTTTCGGGGTGTGACAGTTGGCATTGGTAGAATGATATTGAGCTATGGCTGTTGCCACAACCGCAGCTACTGCAGCATTTAGAGCTACTGTATCGATTTGTGGAGGAGGTGGTGGTATTGGAGTTACCCGAGGATCACGTCTCGTTGATCGGTGCGGAGGCATCTTTTAGCTAAAAGTTTACAAAGATGACGATACCAGTAAGGATTTAATAGAGAGAAATGATGAGAGTAACTTATGGACTAACTCTCCATAGCCCAACAACACAATTGAATAGTATGATTGAATGTAGATCTAGTACTAGAAAGATGATAGCATTTGGATAATAATTTCCATCGGATTAGATATCTATCAATAATACTGGTTTTACAGATGTAACTAGTTCGGGGAAAATGACCTAGAAGTAGGTCTTACATCAAACCAAGATGAGAAAATTTTGACAGAAGTACGACCTAATCAAGACTTAACAGATCCAAAGTCTTTACAAAGATAGGAAATCAAACTAGAGGTTTTACATAAACTAAGTTATATTCAAAAGAGAGTGTTGATTAGACTCTATCTACGATGAGAACCACTAGAATGAGTCCTTTACTCTGACAAACGGTGCTCCATGTCTCTCATGCGCCTTTCAGACATTTCCTGCCGAGATCGAAGTTCCATGACTTCAGCTTGGGATGCAACTAGTTGTTGCTGCAGAGCCTCATTGGTTCTCCTAGTCGTTTCCATAGTTGCTTCTAGATGGTGAATGCGGATCAGCCCAAATTGGCATCAATTTCCATGACTTGGTCGATGGCTGCCCGACCTTGCTCAACATTCCGAGCAATCCTACAGACCATGGTTGGCAGGACTCGGTCAGCTGATCCTTCCTCGCTTAAATTTTAAAAGATTCGGTCTCCATTGAAGGGTAAGGGCTGACCCTACTCATCATTCCAACGATTCAATTTTGTTGCCCACAAGGGTGTGGGACCTTCAAATGCTGGTCAGGGGTTAAGCTTTAGGATTGGAGCCTCTTGTGGTAGGTTGTTGACTTCTGGCTCGGAGTCAGAACAATCAGAAAAGCCTTCAGCATGGTGATCATCCAATGGGATTGGGTGATCATCTTCTGGCTCTTCTTCAAGCCACCCTGCATTACCTTCGTTTAGGAAGTACGGGTCGCCATGGGGATGGAATCCATCCGTGTTATCTACGCGAGAAAAGGGATAAAGAAATAATTAATAGACGTACTAATTAGACAATTATAAGAAGATCTTTACCAGTTACTTCAATACTTGTATAATGCATACCAGTTATATGTAATCAAAATAGGATATACCTTCGAATAAGTGATCCTAACTCCAAACCCACAACCAAACAAGGAATAGGGAGTAAAGCAAAGATTATATATTCTAAGTCTATGACATCTTAGTTACATATAACCTTAGTGTATCCACTTAGTAACTATTAACCTACTAATAAAGACCTTTTTAGTATTTAAAAGTATAAACTCTTGATTAGATTATTTTAGTCCCGCTGTGTTTATAGTTTGTATATCTTTTATGGGTTGATATACTCAATTCACTATAAACGATGCTCTGATACCAATCTGTCACACCCCAAAACCGGAATGGCGGAAACGTTTGGGGGTGGAGGACGTCATGTACAGTATCACAACAAATCATAGTAGTAACAAGCAACAACATCATTCATTGCATTAATAATATAATTTAATACAAGTGTGTTCTGTGAAGTTTATAAGACACCAAAAATGTAAATCAAAATAAAAGATGAATCTTGAATGAGCTCCATCTTCTCAAAACCTGTCATCGGTACCTGTCTACTGATGACCTGAGAAAACAAGTTATTTTGAAAGAGTTGATCAGCTTTAAAGCTGGTGAGTTCAAAAGTATTTTAGTGTCATTGTTTGTATGAAAACGTTTGTAAGTGTTTAATGTATAAGTTTGTAAATGTTTGTAGTAAATGTTTGTATCTCCTAGAAAATCCTATATTTTCTACTAAACGTAGCCTTATGCCAAAGCATCAAATGTTTTTTATGTTTGTTTCTTGTAAGAGTGTGTATTTTCCCAAGTGTGAATATCATTAACCAAAAATATAGTTTTTGCATTACCCTTTATGTGAGAAGATCACAATGTGATTGCAATGGGGAAATAATAAAGTATTCTAGTGTTGAATTATAGTAACTACTATTGTACTAACTACCTTAATCCGGCCGTTAATTAAAGTGTAATGTGAAATGATTGCACCATACTATCGACTAATAACACGACGATGAAAGACGTCGGAAGAAATGACATTTGGCACCCTTAGACTTGCAAGCCCTACTGTAGCGAACAGCAAGGTGTAGGATAGTCAGTCCATTATAGATCTATACACAAATTCACTCTCTCCCTTGAGGAGACTTTGGATACAAATTGAGCCATGGCAGTGATTCCATGCCCCGAACAATGGTTCACATTTAGGTTATTGTATACATGTATATGTAATGTATGTACAAGAGTATTGTATGTTCTCTCTGTCTAGTATGTAGTATGTTCTCTTTGTTTCTCATCATAGTATGTTCTCTTGTATAGTTTAGAGTATGTATTGTTTCTCATTATAGTATGTTCTCTTAGTTTCTCATAATATTATGTTTTGACTCATGTATGAACTGACTCTTTGTATGTTTCATTGTACTAGAAGTAATGAGTAGTGCCTTCCTAAACTATACCTATTATAGTTTACTAGTAAAGATTTTTCTATAACTAGGTGTATTGAACTGAGATAAAAGCTTTTATGTTTATACATATATACATAATATATAACTAAGGATCAACGACACTCGGACAAACAACAGGGTACTCTAAGTCGACAACCAAACAAGGAATAGGAAATAAAGTGTGTTATCAGTCCTAAGTCCTTCAAACCTTACTTATATAATTATATATGCATTAGACAAGGTTTGAACAATATATAAGTGTAAAAGAGTTAAAGGAAAAGGTTTGTCATTCAAGTACAAGTTTGATAAAGAGTTTAACATGTAAAAGAGTTTGATAATCATTTTGAAGTAGTTTGATTGATAACACAGCTAAAAGTATAGCAAGTCCATTGTTTGGTAGTTATTAATCACATGTGGTTGATATAATAACTATAATGTTTCAACATGTATTCCCCCCATAAAAGTATTTAAAATCATTTAAAAAAGTAGATTAAGGGGTATGAACTCAGCTGTAGTGAGTGATTTGGATGAACAAGTGGTATAGTATGCTAAGTGTCTAGTGAAGACTTAAGCATACACACGGATCCTATTTAACATATAATGACACATATATGTATCTAATTAGTGTTTATAACAACTAATCATGAAACGGAGCAACTTTAGGGACTAGGAAACACTTGTTATGCAGTGTTAAACCACATAGGGTTGCATATAAGGGGTGTAGGGCCTCACATAGGAGTTTACGACCCAAATGGTAAGACTCCCATGAGTTTACGGCCCATGGGTTTATGGCCCAATGGCTTTACGGCCGTAAACTCATGGTAACTTGTACCATTTTGTGTGTTAAGGTCATATGGTCTTCCTTGAAGTTTTCTAGACTTAGATCCAAGGCTTACGAAGGAGTTGTAGCAACATTGCACTACTAATTAGGGTTTGCGGCCTAAGGGGATTTCCTTGGCCATAAACTCTCTTTTGATCTTGATTTCTTGAAGTTTTCAAGGTGTAAACTAAGTGATTCAAGCATATAACAAGCTAATGCAAGAGTACTTACAATATAGAAGCTTGAATTAACCCCAGAAGATACTTCCTAACACTCATTTCTTGAATATACTAGCCTTAGAACACTCAAACAGACCCTGAATAGTGCTAAATGATAGCAGAAACAAGTCTGACTTTGATTGGATTGATTGACTTCAAAAGATAGAAATTTCGAGTTGTCACATGTATGCTAGTATGATCTGTTAGATCGGTATCCTAGAGGGTCGGATAATACTATGTGATATGTGGTATGATCATTTAGATATGTATCCTAGTAGATAGGATAGTATTATGTGCTATGTTGCATGATCCGTTAGATCATTAGCCTAGTAAATAGGATATTTTATCTTGCTATGATCTGTTAGATCAGTATCCTGGTAGATAGGATGTGTTGTGTTGTTATGATCTGTTAGATCGGTTTGTGTGCATATAGACTGTCATGTGGCTATCTGTAATATATGTGCACATGTTTGTTTGCCGGTTGAGGCTTATCTGCTTTGTACGAAAGCCAATAGAACTGGGCATTCCAACCTGTTGGTTGTGGGTCATGAGTATTCCATCCCGAGGATGATTAGCCTCATAGTATGTGGGTATTCCAACCAATTGGTTGTGGGCCTAGGGTATTCCAACCTGATGGTTGATTGGACCCATAGTGTGTTGGCATTCCAACCTATTGGTTGAGGGCCTGGGGTATTCCAACCTGATGGTTGATTGGACCCATAGTGTGTTGGCATTCGAACTTGTTGGTTGAGGGCTTGGGTATTCCAACTCGATGGTTAGTGATGTTTGTGATTATATGTGTATTGTTGTATGTATGGGTATTTTGGGGGGAACTTACTAAGCTTCGTGCTTACGGTTTCAGTTTATTGTTTCAGCTACTTCAGATGACTTGGCAAGGCGAAGGCGCGATTGTACACCTCCTCATGTTTTGGACTTATGGTTTCTGCAATACTCTGATATTAAACTATTTTGAAAACATTTTGTAATAACTAATGTCTTTTGGTTGTATGAAAAAGTTTTAAATTAGCTTGATTTTTATGGGTGTTACAAGTTGGTATCAGAGCCTTGGTTTGTGTAAATTGGAGGAGCACTTATGTGAATCCAGTCTGAAACAAAGGAAAAGCCAGTAAGTAGACCCCAAAATGCCATACATTATTTGATTATGTGATATGTTAGAACAACATGCTAGTGCTAGGCAAGGGATCTTCAAAAATTGCTTGATAGTATTGCTTGATTACATGATGCCTGCTAGCCTAGGTTTTCCTTTATATGAGATTGACATCATTACTGTAGTTGCTTAGTGTATGCATCACGGTTATACATAATTAAGATCTTATTGTGTGAGAATGTTTGATTGGGCCTTATGTTCTGTTCTTGTTTGATTGGGAGCTTAGGGTAGGATTGGATATTCGATAGTCTATAAGGTCCAACATTATGTATGGCTAGCATACACTAGTACTGTAGGGTTGATGGAAGTTTCATGGATGAGTGGGTCGTGAGAGACCGGGATGCCAGTTATGAGATATTCAGTATTCCTCTAGGTGTGAGGATTGAGTGCTCGTTATGTTTGTATATGGTTAGGGTGTTGTGGTGATACTTGAGACAAATATGGGTAGGTGTGGAAGGTAGTATAAGTTCGTACCACTGAAAAGCATAGGACCCATACATGTAGCAAGGAAGTCACAACTCATAGGGTTGGTTGAGTGTTGGTTCCCTGTCATTATATGGATTATCAGAGATCTTTCTAGTGTATCACCAAAATGGTGGTTACGAGACGTCTTGAGACCGGATCCAAGTTAGGATCGGGAGCGGGCAGCCACGATAGGCCAACATTGTCAGAGGAACGGGTCAGTAAGATCATCCGGGAGGAGGTGATTAGGGTTGTCTGGGAACAGTTGTCGGAGATGTTTGGGTCTGGTATGACCGCCATAGTTGAGTATTTCGATGAGCGTTATGCAGTCATTGCCGAGACGGTTGTCGCGGCAGCTATAGCAACTGTAATGACTGCAGGGTAGGAGCTGGGCGAGCTTTCCAGTATCGGGACTTGTTATTAGTACATATTATGATGAGCAGGGGGCTGCAGTTACTTTGGACCAGGGAGGTATTCTGTACTCGTTACATCCTACGGGTTGAGCGGAGAGTCTAGCACATGAGTTTCTAGATTTGAGGCTTCGGGGGTTCTGCTCGAGGATGGAAGTTAGTCGCGAGGACTCCAGAAAGGAGTGATGATTATGTTCAGCTAGGGTTTCACAGCTAGAAGTAGAATGGTTAATTGGTGGATTAGAATATCGTTGTCTAGGGCAAGGATTGTGTCCTTCCGGTTTTTTAACTCGAAGGAGTGAGCAGACTCGGGACCCCAAGATCAGGTTGTATTCCATCTCGGGTTAGTTAGTTGCAGGGGTTGGCGACAGTATTTCAGCGCTGGCAAGCACATGTGGTTTGTTGTGGTGTGAGTATCTCGTGAAGCGTACGCGATTAACGTTCTGACACACAAGAGCTAAGATCTGTTTCGCCTTGGATCTCTCGTATCAGGAGGTAAGGATTGATTGTTCGATCTATTGCACTTTCAGGATTGGATACTATGTCTTGGGAGCAGGTGTAGCCTGGTTTAGTGCATAGGTTGTTTTAGCTACTACAATTTAGCTATGGATGTTCGAGCTGGTGGGGGAGTCAGGGTGCGAGACCCTGAATGATATGATTTCTAGAGCCGAGAGCAGGAGATTTGTTGGAGCACTTTGAGAAGAAGGGTATTATGTGGGAGGTCTACGGACATGGTCCTATAGGATGGTTATTCATCATTGTTAGGATTTAGTAGTTTTAGTAACCGTTAATGATTGGCGGATGGGAGCTCCAAGGGAGGCAGCTCGTTGTTGAGACATTGGTTGGAGCAACTATTTTGGACTTCAAGATTTGGGTGTGGGATCATCCGAGCAATAGGGATTGTTGGTTTCCATGGGATTCAGGAAGTCTTCATTTAGTTATGAGAAGCGTGTGATCATTTGGGGTTGGCTAGTAAAGGAGTACTAATTGGAAGAGTCTAGTTGTCATCAGATCGATCGTTGGAAAGCCAGAAAGATTGGGAATTCTCAAGTTTTCATGCATTGTGAAGACTTATTTGAATATAAGTGGGGGAGAATCGTCCCAGAACACAAAAGCAAGATCGGTTTTGAAATTGGGATAAGTTTCTCATCGTTTTCAGGAAGGAAGACAACCCTAGTGGCTTCTTGGTTTGAGTGTTGTGTGAGTTGGGAGTTTGGTAAAACTCCCCAACATGTGAATCGTTTTTTCTAGGAGCTTGATAGCAGAACTTGGGGAAATCAGGTTGGGATTCTAGCCATGAATTAAGTTCAGTGGTGTGTTAGGTTGAGCGCGTGTTCGACCAGTATGGGAAGTGTTGTAAGACTGCGGGGGTAGCCGTAGCATTCACTAGTGATCATGTAGTATGGAAAGTATTGTAAGACTGCGGGGGTAGCCATAGCATTCACAAGGTTAGCAAATAGTGCTAAAGTGATGTAAGTCGGTGGGTGTAGCCGCAGCATTTGCTAGATTGGTAAATAGTATGAGCGTGTTGCTAGGACGCGGAAGGGACAATAGTAACCACCAGTTCGGGTGTAGCCATATGGATATGAAAACCCGCGGACTGGATTTCAGAATTACCCAGACGGATTGGATCGGGTTGAGCCAATGATAGGATTGCAGAAACACCACTACTGTTAAGAGATCAAGGAAGCAAGGAATTGCTTAAGGTCGTTTGTGATATAAGTATATCGTTGGTCAGGTCGTAATCACTTTTAGCCTTGGGTTTGGTGACATCAGGATTTGACGCATGGGTCTGATCGGTTGGATCAAGAGGTTGTTAGAGTCACAGTGCCATGATAACTTGTGGCAACTAGTTCCAAAGAAAGATTTCGTTCAAAAGTCGTGCGAGGCAACTATGTGGGAGTCCTTTAGTTCTGCGACCGGGATGGAACCCGGTATTTTGGATGAGTGTTACTCGGTTGTGGCGAATCAGAGGATTGTTGGATGAGATGCAAGGATAGGTCCTTGGATTTCAAGTTATGGGTTAGACCAGAGTTATGTATATAGTGGTATTCCAATCTAGGGTATTCCATCATGAGGATGACCGGACCCAACAATTGAGTGGACCTGACGTGTTTGGTATTCCAACCCGAGGGTTGATTGGCCAAACATGTGTGTGATACGTCGGTATTCCATGTTAGGGATGACTGGACCCGTCGTAGGCATGTCTGGTATTCCAACCGGAGGTTGATTGGGCCAAGTATGACTGTTGGTGCTTATGAGCCGGTTATTATATGTATGTGGTTCGAGAACTGAGGAAACATTGTCTTGATAAACCTAAAAGGGTTCATCTCCCAGTTTCCATCCAGTTGTTCATTATATTATTGGGAATTGGTTATCGAAACGAGTTTCTCTTGAAGGAGTACCTAATCTCTTGTCAAGAAAATAATTAGAGATTACAGTGTGGAATTTGTGATTCTGTTTACGGGTGAGGACCCCAGGTTATTAGCAGTTGAGTAGCCAGTTGGGAGATAAGTGCAATAAATTCAACAACAGTGACCCAGTGTGGGCAGTTTGTCAGGAAGCCAGACCATCTCGAGACTTCAGAATTCGGTTTGAGTAAATGTGATCTTATTGCAAAAGATTCGTTTATTTTCAGGTTTTAGAACCATGTGAGGGTTGGCTACGGTTGCCTTGGAAAGGCTAGGGTTATGCTCGGGATTGTGGTTCAAGTTGTTTGGCGTGTAAGGAATGAGGAGAAACGATTTTGAGGACGAAATCAAATTTAAGTGGGGGAGAGTTGTAGCATCCAATTTAAAATATAACAATTAAATAATAACTTGCGACCCAAGAAGCAATTTGTACTATTAATATATGTTGGGTGTTGGCTTCGGGGTGCCAAATGATATATTTTTGATTCTGAAGGTTAAAGAGTAAATATCAGACTTATTATGGGAAGGATTCTTGAAGCCAGGGTTGAAATGGTAATTCATGGATATTAATTGAGAATAATTTGTAGATGACGGATTGTTTTGTAACTATTGGACTTATATTGAAAAGAATTATGGGGACAAGGGTTGAAAGGGTAAATTAAGGATTTGTTTTGATAAAAAAAATAGAGGAGGAGGAACCATTCTTTTTATTATGGGAAAAAGGCTAAGAGAGTTGGGGGTATATAAACCCACTACCATCATTTAAACCCTAACCCTAAAGCATTATGTTCAGCCGACGTGAGTAGCTTCTAGCCGCCGTCGAGTTTCTGTTGTGAACCACCGAGGCAGCCACCTCCTCCCTTGCTACACCGAGTTATCGAGCAATTGCGGTTGCCTTCCTTCCGGAGAACTCGAGTGACCATCCATTCCCGTTACTTTTTCTCCCTCTCTTTCTCCAACTGCCATATTAGAGCCTTAGCCACCACTGCTGTCAAGTTATACTCCTGTGGAGGCGCAACCTCCCTTCAACACCTACAGCGGCCTTCTTCTACGACTTCTACTACCATCGTAAGATAGTCGCTGTCAGCGCCAAACACCACCAGGAGGGTGGCTGAATCCATTACAAGCAAGAAATGTGTAGGTGTTTGTTTCTGTTGTAGTGTGTGTTGTTTGTAGTTTATTTTTCTGAAAAACCAAGAATCGCCACCACCACCACTATAAGGTGGTGGCTGCCACCATACACCACCGTGGATGTTTGTGTCTTAGTGATTATGTGTGTGTGTATTATTTGAAATTCAGCATTTGTAAAGTGTAATTAGACTTGGAATAATGAAAAGAAACCCTAACCACCACAGTGAGGTGGTGGTTGCCGCCTCCTGCCGCCACCGGCAGCCGTGTCAGGTGGCGATGTGCCTTGTTTGGTTTGTGACTTGTTTGAATGTTTGGTCAAAGCGACTACTAAACCCTAATGGGCCCAAGAAACCTTAGTGGGCCCAATGAGACCTTAATGGGCCCAATGAAGCCCTAATGGACCTAAAAGCCCAACCATTTGATTAATGGGCGAGTATTGGGTTGGAAAAGCCTAATGGCTTGAAACCCTAATTTTGGGGATTTATCAGGACCCACACTTGAATTAATTAACAAACTCAAAATATTAAATTATAATCATTGGCAAATTCACCTAAGGCAATAATGGATTAAGTCCTTAATGGGTTAAGTAGGAACACTTAACCCTAAATGTCATTTCATGTGAAAACCCAAATTTCACTTGGGCCTTGAGTTGGGCCCTTCTATTGGGCTTTCGTAATTGGATTATTAATGAGCCATCCAAGAACAATCATATGGACTGGAATATGTTGATGGGCGTAGGGGAAGGCCCATATGAGGGTTTGGGCCTAATTTAGGAAATTGGGCCATAGTTGGGCCTTGCTGATTATATGATATTAGGCCATTGGAAATGCCAAATGTATGGACTGGACTAAGTAGTTGGGCCTTTAATTATGACCATGTAAAGGTTTGGGCCGAATTTGGAAAATTGGGCCATATGTTGGGCTTTAGCCCATTACTTGACTTTTGGGTCTTTGGAGGGTGAGTTGGACCTTGGGCTTGGAACCCAATTATTAATTAGGTATTAGTTGATGTTGATAGTTCAGGAATCTATCAACCAACAGCTGGAGTTTTATATGCAGGACTTCAGCAGTGCCAGGTGAGTTATCCTCACTATACTCAAGGGTCTAAGGCACCAAGGTCGGCCGTTTTGATTGTTATTTGGTTATGTATGCTAGTATGATCTATTAGATCGGTATCCTAGGGGGTAGGATAATACTATGTGATACGTGGTATGATCGTTTAGATCTATATCCTGGTAGATAGGATGCTATTATGTACTATGTAGTATGATCCGTTAGATCATTATCGTGGTAAATATGATATTATATGTTTCTATAATCCGTTACATCAGTATCCTGGTAGATACAATGTGTTATGCTATTATGATCTGTTATATCGGTTTGTCTGCTTATAGACTATCATGTGATTATCTATTATATATGTGCACATGTTTGTTTGGCGGTTGAGGCTTATCTGCTTTGTGTAAAAGCCAACAGCCCTAGGCATTCCAACTTGTTGGTTGTGGGCCGTGAGTATTCCATCCCGAGGATGATTGGACTCATAGTATGTAGGCATTCCAAGCTGTTGGTTGTGGGCATGGGGTATTCAAACCTGATGGTTGATTGGACCCATAGTGTGGTGGCATTGCAACCTGTTGGTTGAGGGCCTAGGGTATTCCAACCTCATGGTTAATTGGACCCATAGTGTGTTAGCATTCCAACCTGTTGGTTGAGGGCCTGGTATATTCCAACCCGATGGTTGATTGGACGCATAGTGTGTTGTTGGTGATTATATGTGTATTGTTGTATGTATGGGTATTTTGGGGGAACTCATTAAGCGTCGTGCTTACGGTTTCTGTTTATTGTTTCAGGTATTTCAGATGACTTGGGAAGGAGAAGGCGCGATCGTACACCTCCTCATGTTTTGGACTTATGGTTTCTGGGATACTCTGATATTAAAATATTTTGAAAACATTTTGTAATAACTATTGGATTTTGGGTGTTTTAAAAAGTTTTAGATTAGCTTGATTTTTATGGGTGTGAAAAAAATGGAAAATTACATGAATTGGGTGTTACAATTCTCCCCAACTTGAATTAGACTTTGTCCTCGAAGTCTACCGCAGCAAACAGATCTGGGTAATGCTCTCGTATCTCAGCCTCTGGTTCCAAGGTCCACTCGAAGCCCCTCTAATGCTGCCATCATACCTTTACCAGAGGTACTTCCTTGCTCCGCAACACCTTCACCTTTCTCTCCAGAATAGCTATGGGCTTCTCAATATAGTTCAGGCGCTCATCGACCTGAATGTGATCCAATGACACAACTGCATCCTCATCCAACACACACTTCTGCAGCTGCAAAACATGGAAAATGCTATGGATCGGACTGAGCTCCTCAGGAACATCTAATCTGTATAAAATGTTGCCAACCCTGGCAATAATCCAGAATGGTCCAATATATTAGGGACCCAATTTTCCCCTCTTCAGGAAGCGAATCACACCTTTCCAAGGTGAAACTTTCAACAATACCATGTCACCGAACTGAAACTCTAACTCAGATCAACGCCGGTCGGCATATCTTTTATGCCGATTCTAAGCAGTCTGCAACCTTTGTCTGATCTATTGAATCATCAATGTAGTCTGAAGAACCACCTCAGTCCTACCGATGAATCTGTGACCAACCTCACCCCAACATACTGCGGTACGACACTTCCGCCCAATCAAGAGCTCAAACGACGGAGCACCAATGTTGGAGTGGAAACTGTTGTTGTGGGAGAACTCTGCAAGGGGGACGAAAACCGATAACCCAAGCTCGCAACACATCCTCGAGAGTCTGAATGGTCTGCTGGCTCTGACCATCGGTCTATGGACGTTAAGCAGTACTGAAATGAAGCCTCGTGCCCAGTTCCTCATTGAACTTATGCCAAAATCGAGAGGTGAACCGGACATCACAGTCTAAAAGAACAGAGACCGGAACCCCATGGAGAGCAAAGATCTCTTGAATATACACATCGACCAATGATACTCGACCTTGACCATCCTACAAGTCAAGAACCTCTCGACGTACTAGCCAATCTCTTTTTTCATGCATGACCACCAATAACTAAGTCTCAAATCCCAATACATTTTGGTGGCCTCTGTATGGATAGAAAAGCGAGACTTTTGAGCCTCCTCCAACACAATCTGTCTGACTCCACTAGACACAGGAAACCACACTTGACCGCAACGGGTCAACAAACCATGGCTTTCCATCACAAATCTGGTGATCTTACCCCTGATTCTCTCAATCTTCCAATTCTCCTGTCGAACACCCTTAGTCTGAGCCTTCCGAATCAAACCCACAAGTGTAGAATCCATAGATGTCCTCAAACATGCCACCTCAACAAAAGGTCCAGTCGACTTGCGGCTCAGGGAAACCGCCACCACGTTCACTTGACTACATCCAACCACTTTCACTGCCTTATGTTCAGGTTCGGCTGATCCATAATATGCCTGAAATGCTTGTGATCCGTGGAGATAGTACAACGGACCCTATAAAGATAATGCCTCCAAATATTGAGAGTGAAAACCACCGTTCCCAAATCAAGATCATGTGTTGGATATCTCGTCTCATGCGGCTTCAGCTTCCGCGAAGCAATAGCTATCACCCATCCTCTCAACATTAGGACTGCTCCCAAGCTGATGACGGATGCATCACAGAAAACCACAAAGTCCTCAATTCCCTCCGGGAGGGTCAAAATTGGGGCCTCGAAAAGTCTCTTCCGAAGGGTCTCAAATTTGGAATGTTGCGCACGGCCCTACGAAAAATCCACCCCCTTCCTCGTTAGATGAGTGAGGGGTACTGTAATATTAGAGAAATCCTAAATAAATCTCCGGTAGTACCCTACCAAACCCAGAAAACCCCTGATATCTGAGGGAGACTTCGGAACCCCCCAATGCATCACCGCCTTGATTTTGGCCGGATCGACCAAAATTCTATCCTGGTTAACAAGGTGTCCAAGGAACTGAACCTTTCGCAACCAAAATTTGTACTTCAAGAACTTATTATAAAGCCGGTATCGCCTCAAAATGCCCAGAAACTCGCGATGATGCTCTTCATGTTGCTCTTTGGTCTTGTAATACACCAAGATATCATCAATGAACACGATAAATGAGCGATTGAGCATCGACCTGCATACCCGATTCATAAAATCCAAAAATATCGCAGGTGCATTCGTGAGCCCAAATGGCATCACCACGAACTCGTACTACCCATAAGATTTTGGATTGTGGTCTTCTCCATGTCCTCCTCCCTCACCCTGACCTGATGGTACCCAGACCTCGGGTCAATCTTAGAGAACCAATAGATGCACATCCGGTTCTTCACCGTTAAGTTGTTCAGCTCCCTATAGTCGATGCACATCCGCTGTGAACCATCTTTCTTTGTGATGAAAAGAATTGGTGCTCCCCACGGAGAACTGCTCGGAAGGATGAACTTCTTGCCTAGCAGCTCATGCAGCTGAGATAACAGCTCTTGCATCTCAGGCGATGCCAATCGGTACGGTGCCTTCGCAATAGGGGTCACACCTGGCACAAGGTCGATCTTGAACTCGACCTGCCTCTCAGGGGGAACTCCGGGTAACTCCTCTGGGAATACATCAGCGAACTCCCTAACAACTGGAACATCGGCCACTGACACCTAATCTCCAACCCGCGTATCCACCATATAAGCCAAATACCCTGCACACTTGTGCTAAATATATTACCATGCCCTGGCTGACGAACAAAATACTGAACCCAACCTGGTGCCCTCTCCATAAATAACCAGTTCTTCCCCACTTAGGGTTCGAACTACCACACATTTCCCCTCACAATCGATCGTGGCACCAAAATGGCTTAGCCAGTCCATAGCCACGATCACACTGACATCCCCCATAGGAATCAGAATCAAATCGATCAGAAAGGATAGGTCAAAGATCTCTAGAAAGCAACCCTGATAAACCGAAGAAGCAGATATCCCGTGCTCGTTGGCGAAAGGGACTTGAAACGAACACTCCAATTCCCCTATAGGAAAAAAAAACTCCCTACTGAAGGACTGAGAAACAAAATGACCGACTCGCACCCGAGTCAAACAACACTAAAGTAGGAAAAGAGTTCGGTAGCAACATACTTGATAGAGCTACAATCATATGAATATGCAACAAACATAATCAATAAGATAAAGGATAGAAACATACTAGTCACAACATCTGGTACTGTCTTGGCCTCCTCGGGCAGTGAGCTAGAAAGCACGACCTCAAACCCTCGGGGGCTCCACCTTGCCTTGACACCGATCAGTGATCCTCAATGTAGCTCACGCGGGAGCCTGCGCTAGATTGGCAGCGAGCAACGGACAGTTGACCTTCACATGGCCAACCTGATCACAATGATAGCAAGTCCTCATACCCTAAATCGGGGAGGACTGGCGGTAGTCCCTCACATAATGCGCCTCATTGCCACATTTGTGGCACCACTACTAGATCGACATGCTCCAACATGAAGCTTTCGATACTTCCTACAAGCATGTCCTCGCTGATCCCCAGACCTAGAATCAACGACTTTTAAGCGCTTCGGCACCGGCTGCTACTGGGTCAGGTCCTGCCTCTGCTCTGTCAACTAAAACTCTATCTCAAGCTCACGCCGTCGGGCGGCTTCCTGTAACTCCAGCAAGGGATCATACCATTGAGAAGAAATGAACTGCCTAATATCCATCTTGAGCATGCTCAGATAATGGGTCATCTGAGCCTGCTCTGAAGCAAACTCAGGGTAAAACATAGTCATTTCAGTAAACATCCGGGTGATCTCCATCACCGACTCCGATCCCTGCCTTAGGTCTAAAAACTCCTTAGCCAACCTCTCACGCTCAACCCGAAAAATGCAGTAAGTATGAAACATCTCTCTGAACTGATCCGAAGATACCACAACCCTCTGCTCATCAGAGTACAATCCCATAACAAGTCTCCACCAATCCTTATCTCCAGACCTTAGAAGGTTTAGAGCACACCTGACCTTCTTGTTAGCAAGGCATAAACACGTGAAGAAACACCCCTCTACATCGGATAGCCACCTCATGGCCGCAATCGGGTCCTGCACTCCATCGAAATTTGGGGGCTTCGTATTATCGAAGTCCCAATAATGAAAGACACGTCCCATCCCAACACCTGCAGCTGCCACGGCTTCGGAGGCTGCAGCAGCAGCCGTCTCATCAATGGTTGTGTAACGATCATCAAAGAACTCCATCATTGCAGTCTTGATAGACCCGAACATCTTCGGAATCTGATCCCAGACGATGGCCACAACCTCCTCGTGGAGGACCCTTTTGATCCTGGCATCCAACTCATCTAATCTCATCTGACTGTCAGTCCCAGATCCCGACCTGGATCCGATGTCAACTGGTCTCGTAGTTATTACATCCTCATTTAGTATTTTTAAAACTTTTTGAAAATCTTTTCCTTAGTTTAAGACTTGATTCGCACGAGTGTTCCTCCAGTTCACTCAAACAAAGGCTATGATACCAACTTGTAACATCCATAAAATTATGAAAATTTTTAAACTTTCAAATAAATTCAAAACCATCATTTATTACATATTTTTTTCAAAATATGTTTCACATCAGAGTTTTCCCAGAAATCATAATACAAAATATGAGGAGGTGCAAGATCAAGCCTTCGCCTTCCTGCGATCATCTAAGGTACCTGAAACATAATCAGAAACTGTAAACCTAGAGCTTAGTGAGTCTTCCACAAAATACCACCACATAAACATACCAGAAAACATTATGCATAAATGAACCTTCGGCTTGAATGGATCGCCTCATAGGCCTACGACCTATCAAAACCGCTCCCGAGCCTTCAGCATGACTTGACCGATCGTAGGGCCTACAACCTATCCGAACCACTGGCCGAACATTCGGCCTGACTGGACCACCTCGCAGGGCCTTCAGTCTATCTGGGCAGCCCTGAGTCTATTGGCCTTCAGCACAAATCAGGACCGCTTCAACCTGACCACACACACACACACATGTCAACATATACATAAGTCATAACCACATAATCAATCAACATGCAAGCACAAATCCTACAGATCAATAAGAATAGCGTTATCCTATATACCAGGATGCAGATTTAACCAATTACTATAGTACTCAATTACACGATAACCAGGTAACAATCCGAAGGGTCGGCCTTGGTGCCTTCGACCCAACAAGTACAGTGAGGAATAGTCACCTCACAATGTCTTTTGTAAGTTTTCCCAAGTTTAAGACTCTCTGTACTAGAAAGTAGTTTGCCTTACCTTTTATGTGAGATGATCACTATATGAATGTAACGGGAAAATGAAAGTATGCAGTAATATTGTATAAGTAATTACTGAATCACTAACTACCTTAAAAACGAGTTTGTTAATTAAGGTTAAAATGTGAGATGGTTGTAACCATACTGATATGACTAGTGTTTAACACGATGACCTAATGGCGCCGAATTGATATGATATTTGTCACCCATAGACTTGCAAGTCCCACTATAGCTAGCAGCAAGGTGTGAGGTGTCAATCTCGTATAGATCTATACACAAACTCATGCTCTCACTCCAGGAGACTCTGGTTACAAAACGCAACCTAACAAGTATATTTCTAAGTCGTGAAGTAGGGGTTTCACATTATTTTTATCTTGTTCTTGTTATCGTATGTTCCTTCTGTTCTTGTTATTGTATGTTCCTCCTTGTTTCTCTTTATAGTATGTTCTGAACCCCTAAACTATACCTATTACAGTTTACTAGAATGTTTGTTTTGAACTGTCTCTGATTTGTTAGAAAAGGGTCGATTATCTACTGAGTTATGCTCGTACTTTAAAAACGGAGTTTTATAAACAATAAAGTAAAATAACTTAAAAAGATTTTTTGAAATGATTTTGATTACTTATAAAAACATGAGAAATCCTTTAACATGATGGTTATCACAAATAACATTTACACAGTTATCATTGTGTACAACTTGTATTCCCCCCCCCCCCCCTAAAAGCATTTAAAACATTTAAATGATTAATTATAGGGGTACTCGCCATATGTGGGTGATTCAATTGCTGATTCGAGTAAGGATGAGAAGATCGATGAATGAATTCTCGGGACACAAACGAGTCCTAAATGACATGTAATGGCATATATATCTAATTAGTGCTTAAACAACTAATATGCAAGGAAACACCCTTAAGGACTAGGAAACACTTACTAGGAAGTGTTACAATCACATGTGACTGACTAAAAAGAGTTTACGGCCAAAGGGGAGTGTGTTCACGGCCACACTTGAGTTTACGGCCAAGGGAGATGAGTTTACGGCTAAGGGATACGAGTTTACGGCCAAGGGAGATGAGCTTACGGCCATACCAAGTGTTTACGGTCGTAAACACTCCAAAATGATTCATTTGGGTATTGATTCTTGCTTGTAGGGTGTTTGTCTTATGAGGGTACAAGAGCTTCTAATGAATTACAAGATGATAGAAGAAATACTCACACTTTGAATGACTTTAGGGTGTTCACGGCCCAAGAAGCTAGTAGGTGTTGTTGGTGTTCTTGGTGAAAAGATGAAGGCTTGAAGATCTTTGAAGGAAAAGTGATGAATCAATATGAAATCAAAGAGCTTTCAAGTGTACACAAGTAAAGGATGAAATACGTATGATTTTGGAGTGAAATGAGAGCTTTCTTGCATGATACTTGAGAGAGAATGGGTAGTGTGCGGCCAAGACTTGGAGAAATGAAGAAAAACGAAGCAAACTCTTATATATAAGGGGTAGTTCACGGCTAGAGGGTGTTTATGGCTTTGAATAGAGTTTACGGCCGTAAATCTCAAGTTTTGGGTTTTCTGGCTCGTTTTCATTCCTCAATAACTAAGTTAACTCTTCTCAACTTCCATTCCATAAGTGTACTAGGCTTAAAACTCATTAGAATGACCCTTAACAAGGTTAAAAGGAAATAGAATATAGTCCGACTTTTGGTTGATTGGATTGACTTTACAAGATCAAAAAAATTTCGGGTTGTCACACCACATGTCATCATCTAATTATTATTTGGATCGTCATCTGCTAATCTAAATTATATCACATGTCATCATTTTAGTAGATGTTAAACTTTTTCAACATTTATTATATTTCCTAAAATATATTAACGAAATTAAAATTAATAATTCATAGATCGAAAAATGTTAATTTTAATTCAAACATTCAAAACAATTCATAATCCGATTATTTTGGTTACAATATCAATTGCATTTCAAATATCCAATATCGAATAATATCCTAATTTGAAAATGGTATTTAATGTTGTCTACCAAATCAAATACCTTTTGAATCTTTCATAATTTTAATAAATCCTAAAAATAAGGTTTATATTACTCTACATATCTTCTTTAGACACAAATCTCCATTTAAATACATGTTGCTAGCACAAGGTTTTGCCTTGCAATCTAATTGAAAAAAATATTTTGTTACAATTTTTTTATGACATTTAATATATATTCATTTTTATATAATAATTATAAACATATCAACTATGGTTTTCTCTTCAAACCTCATAATCTTATATAAATAAGTAATTTTTGATAATTAATAATAACTAAACAGAAAGTTCGCTGTGTAGTGATGTTGGAAATATATTTTTATAAATGTCATATTTACCTGTATTATTATCAAAAAATATTTACCTACATGTTAATATTTTAATAGCACATCTTCAATTTACAACATATATACACATTCATGCATTTAAGTATATTTCACTCTAAGTCCTACATAAATTTAATTAGCAACTTATTACATTATGTACATCTTTTCATCATAAATAAATATTTGTAGACATAAATATACATTTTTACATGCTATAAAAATAACCAGAATTTTATTTAACTTATCACATTAATCCAGCTTACTTGCAATTTAAAAATACATTGTTTTTTATTCTGTTGACATTTAATATTATTTTTTGCCTATATAATAAAGTTTTTAAACACATCAACCATGGTTTCCATACATTATGATAAATTCTTTTGTCCTTGAGCTTTTTTGAAGTTTAAATTTTGGTCTGAATTAACGTAGTTTTCTTTTGCAATTTTTGTCTGTAATTTTAACTGTAGTAACAACTTTGGTCCTGAGTTTGTTCAAAAGTTCAATTTTCAATATTGGCCTGTTGCAATTTTGGTGCGTATGGGGCCGGACCCATATCTCATAACATAGGCACAAAATCGAGAAGAGAAAATAATCTGCCAACCAAAACTGAAATTCTAAAGTGTTATGTTTATTTTGTATAAATAAAGTTTGTGGCTCTTAATTTTTCCAAGAAAATATTGAAAACTGAAAAGCATTAATTGGCAAAGAACTGAATAGAAGAGAATCTTTCCAATTAGTATTTAATTACTGTGGTGAAGGGTAAATGTAATGCCTAATTTAATCGGACAATACCTACCATGCATGTGCCGGTCTTAACTGAGATTGACCCATTGGCATAACACATTCGTTTTAATCCACAAAGAATAAATAATATCTAAGGCTGATTCACAAATAACATGCTGCTTTTAATCTAACAATTTTTTAATATGAAGAAGCATCTTTTCTAGCTAAATAAATTGTGAGATCAGCAGGTCAAAGAAGTAGTTAACAAGCTGGTTATAAATCGAACGAGTTTCTAGAAAATTAGCAGCAAAACCGAGAGTGAGATAGATATGGATTTGAGGGTTAAGGTAGGATGTGTGCAAGATGTGGAAATGTCAGAACCGGTGAGCCCAACGGGGCAGTACTTCAACACCTCGGTGCTTTCTATATCTCTAATTTGCATCTTGGAGTTTGAGAACCCCATTGATGACGCTTCAAGGCTTGCACTTCATATTATCGATGACTTTCTTCACATTAACCCTCGTTTCTCTTCCATCATGGTAATTCCACCAGTTCTCCGTCTCTCTCTCTCTCTCTCTCTCGCTCTCTCTCTCTCTCTATGAATCTCTCTAGGCTGATTTCTTAACAAACGTGGATGATAAATAGGGTTAGAGTGTGTAAAAATGACACAAGATGTTTAATAGTGCTAAAGAAATCACTTTCAATAGTTTTTGGTTCTATGAACAGGTTGAAGACAAAGAAGGCGGAAAGTGCTGGAAGAGAGTTCAAGTGACGGTGGAAGACCATATCAAAGTTGCTTGTTTTCCTGAAGGATTATCATCCGAATCCTATGATCATTATTTCAGAGATTACCTATCCAAAATGGCGATGGACCCACTCCCACAAACAAAGCCATTATGGGAAATTCACATCATCAAGTACCCAACAAGCAATGCATCTGGAAACGTTATTTTCAAGCTTCATCATTCACTTGGTGATGGTTACTCTCTTATGGGTGCCCTTCTCTCTTGTCTACAACGAGCAGATAATCCTTCTCTCCCCTTAACATTTCCAGTTCTTCGGAAAACCATCAAGCCAGAAAATGAGCTCAAGAACTTAATTAGTGTCATAGCACAGTCCCTGACTGGTGCATTAAACACTTTATTCGATTTTGGTTGGAGCATTCTAAAGAGTAGTTTCCTGGAAGATAGCCGGAGTCCGATACACTCAGGAAATGAAGGGCTGGAGTTTGGGCCGATCAGTATTATGGCAATGGCATTCTCTATGGATCAAATCAAGCAAATTAAGTCCCGCCTTCAAGTGGTATGCGTTTTTAACACACACACACACACACACACATATATATATATATATATATATATATATATATATATATATATATATATATATATATATATATATATATATATATATATATATATATACTAGGCGAATGCCCGCGCGTTGCGCAGAAACACCTATATAGTTAAAGTCTTTACAAATATATATTTTTTAAATATAACAATAACGTTGTTAAATTTGATATAATAATTTGTATATATACTAAATTGATATAATATATTGATTATTTTGAATTATATGATAAAATATACATTTATTATAACTTCATAATCTTAATCGTTTGAATGACTTCTACCCGCGAGTTACACATAAATAAAATTAAATATAATATATGATGTGATGTTATATATAGTTGTTTTTATTATTAATTAATCTTTTAAAATTTATTTGCTTAATGTTTTAATTTCTATCATTATAATTATTTAAAACATCAAACATTGTTTTTTTTTTATTTTAAAGCTAACAATATAATCATTTATATAGAGTTGTTTTTAACTATTGTTATTGTAAGTTAGTTTAAGCTATTTATTTGAAAACTTTTAATGATTATAAAAATATATTTAAGAAATATTTTAGTTATATTGAAATTAGAATTTAATTTTTGCTTTTATCACTACAATTTATCACTTTTAACTATTTACAAAATATTCTTTAGTTTTTTTAGATATAACTAAAATTTATATTTTAGTTGATAATATATATTTTTTAAAATATAACACTAACGTTGTTGTTAAAGTTGATATAATAATTCGTATATTAATTTGATATAATATATTGATTATTTTGAATTATATGATAATATATAAATCTATTATAACGTCATAATCTCAATCATTTGAATGACTTCTACTCGCGAGTTACGCATCAATAAAATTAAATATTATATATGGTTTAATATTACTTATAGTTGTTATTTTTAACTAATTTTTTAAATTTTAATTGCTTAATGTTTTAATTTCAACCATTATAATTACTTAAAACATCAAACATTATTTTTTGATTTTAAAAGTAACAATATAATCCTTTATATACAGTTATTTTTAACTGTTGTTATTATGAGTTATTTTAAGCTACTTATTTGAAAATTTTTAACGATTATATAAATATATTTAGGAAATATTTTAGTTAAACTGATATTACAATTTAGATTTTACATTTATCACTATAATTTATCACTTTTAACTATTCACAAAATATTATTTGGTTTTTTTAGTGGAACTGAAATTTATATTTAAGTTGACACTATAATGTTATATTTAAGTTAACAATTTAAGTATTTTGTCAAAATTGTTCAAAATTTGTAGCTTTAAACTGATAATGGTTTAGATGTAACAACATTTTTAATCTAATAAATTAAGTATAATATGTTAAAATTTAAAGACATAACTTTATAAATAGAAGTAAAGATATTATTTTAAAATTGAAATTTATTCTATTTATGATTACACTTTAGATTTGATATCTATTTAACCTTATTAACCAACTTACAATCATTATTAGAAAGACACTACAATTTATCATTTTTAACTATTTATAAAATAATCTTTGGGTTGTTTAAGTTAAATAAAATTTATATTTAAGTTGAGCCTATAACGTTATATTTTAATTAATAATTTAAGTATTTTATACCAATTATTCAAAAATTATACCTTTAAAATGATAATGGTTTACATCCAACAATATATTAAAACTAATAAATTAAGTATTATATGTTAAAAGTTAAAAAACATAATTTTATAAGTAGAATTAAAGATATTATTTTAATATTGAAATTTCGTTTATATATGAATACACTTTAAATTTGATATTTATTTAACCTAATTACCAAATTATAATTATTATTATAAGGAAATTGAAAAGTCATGGGAGTTTCAAATGAATGTGGTGAAAGGAAAAAAGAATGGGGGTTTCAAAAGCATGAGATTTAAGAAAAAATGTTAGCTTTATATGTATGTATGATATATATATATATATATATATATATATATATATATATATATATATATATATATATATATATATATAGGGGAGAGTTCAATTGAGAAAAAAAAAAGTTGAAAATGGGGGAATCATTCTCAGCCAATCATTTATTTTTGCCGTAAAATCCTCCATTGTACCGGCGGAAATGGGAAACGAATGCACATGTGTTTTCCAACATAACATATTTCCTTAAACTATGCTAATCATTACCTTAATATATACAAAAACATAGTTTTTTCGTTTTTTTTAATTTTTATAAGCTATTTTTATCAAAAAATGATTTTAAATATACCAAAATTCATGATTTTTTATTCTCTACAAATAGACATCCATATTGATATAGTTTTAAGATAAAATAAAATTTTTTTTATATATTTTCAGCTATCGTTATTCATAAGTGAATAAAAATGAATCAGGTTTTTACTATAGTACATTCGTTATTCAGTTATGAATAAAAACTATAATTAATTATTTTTTTTACAATTTAAGTATCATTCATATATGAATATAGCATATAATAAACATAGTATATTCATATTTAAATATTAGACGATAATGCATTCACTTATGAATATTACATAGTATATTCACTTGTGAATATTAGATGGTATATTCACTTATGAATATTAGATAATATTTTCATATCTGAATATTACATACTATTACATGGTATATCACATGTGAATATTACATAGTATATTTATTTGTGAATATTAGATGATATATTCGCTTATGAATATTACACAGTATATTCACATATGAATATTACAAGGTATTTTCATAAATTTATATAATTTTTATATGTTATTCACATATGAATAACATACAGACTTGCATATTTGTTTTTTTGTTTTAATAATCATATACTGAGAAAACATATTTATATATGAATATAACATGGTAATTTAGTTCATGCATTTCATCAAACAGTTGGAGTGCATACAATTTAACTTTTTTTAAAAATGTTAAAAACATGATATTTTGAACATTTGAATCTTACAAAAGAGTAGATTGATAGAGAATTATATGAAATTTTTCAAAAAAAAATATTTGATATTTTTCTCACCTCAATTTTCAAGTTTTATTTGATAATCGATGTTGAATGAATGATATGAAGTGGATTTTTGTTGATTATCAATGATGTTGATCTAATAACGTTGGGAGTATAATTAATCATAGATGTTGAAGATCTGATCGTATTCAAACACAATTGAAGGTTGAATTAAAAGAACCAAAAACGAATTTTTGTTGTTAACTGTTGAATCGTGTTGATTATTAACGAAGATCCATGATTGATTAGAACTTGATGATGTTGATGATGGTTTAATTGAAGAAATCTAAATGATTGTTGAAAGTTGGAGAAGAAATTTGGATGATGAACGATGAATGGGTTTGAACTATAGATACGTATTTGAGATTGAAAGTTGTTCTCATATTTACAAGTTTGTCACCGTGTCTTTTTATGCTTGAATAAAATGAGTGGATGAGAATGATTCCCCCATTCTCAACCTTTTTTATTTTCTCAATTGAACCCACCTCTCTCTCTCTCTCTCTCTCTCTATATATATATATATATATATATATATATATATATATATATATATATATATATATATATATATATATATATATATATATATGGGCGAAGCCATAATTTTTTTTTCAGGAAGGTCCTTATAAATTTTTTCGAGGGAGGTCCTTATAAATTAATTTAAATATATATATATATATATATATATATATATATATATATATATATATATATATATATATATATATGGCTTAGGGAATATATGGGTGTTATGTACCTAAGCTTATATATAGAACCCTCCAAAATATGTAGTTTGGATCAATTATATCTAAATTATTCATGATATCTCACTTACTAAGTTTCTTTAATCATATGACTTGCTAAAGCGATTGAAGTTATGTTCTTTTTATTCATTGTGTCTAAGAACTTAAAACATTAAATGTCATGACCATTTACTCAACCTTACTAAATTTTAAATAAAAGAAAATACAATAGAAGATAAAAGAAGAACATCCAATAAATCAATCAAGGTTTTCACAAATAATTGGATAAAGTTTTTCAATTGAAGGAAAAATCATTTGAGTTATGTTCATTGAAAATATATTTGTTTTTTACTTTCCCTATAAACTTTAATGATTTTTTTTCGCAATAAAAAGATATAGAGTTGATCTTTTTCATTCCATAATTTAACTCAATTCAATGGTAATATATTAAAACAAATTTAATAGAAAATGCAATTGGATTTGTTTTGTTTAAAACTATGTCGTTTAAGAGGTTCTTTACCTAAGCTTAGGTACATAACAGCCACATATTCGCTTTTCCCTATATATATATATATATATATATATATATATATATATATATATATATATATATATATATATATATATATATATATATATATATGCAAAAAAAAAGCTACCTATGGGCCTACCCTGGCCCATAGGTAGCTCCGCCCTTATATATATATATATATATATATATATATATATATATATATAAAAGGTCAAATTATATGGCTAAGGCGTATGGTTAGGGGTGAAATGGTGGCCATGTAATTTGATAAGCCATTTCACAAAACACATACTACTTCTTAAAACGGTTTTTACTAGTGACGTGTCAAGAATAATAGAGAGAGAGAGAGAGAGAGAAAGAAAGAGAGAAAACGAAAGGTTAGTCTACTAAGTATGGGCAACGCCATAAGGCGTTATGCTGATTTGGCAGCTCCCATAATGACGCCATAACACCGGAACACCGTCCGTTTCTCATGTTATTTGGTGTTATGTTAAGAAATATTACCATGACCACGGGAGGTAACGTGAGAATCAACCAATCAGAAGTCATTATCTCACTCTCTTTGTATCTCTTAACATGTTATAACATTTGCACATCATTTCCTACATAAATGAAATGGTGTTAAAGATGACGTGGCATATGAGTTGGCAAATTTTGGGTATGATAACATGTCTTAACATCTTGCCCACACCCACCAGCCTAAGGAGACAACGAGAATAAATGAACTATCATGAAACCCCCACTCTACCATACACAACTACTGGAAACCCCTCTCAAAGTCGGTTTCTATGCATACACAAGCATCCATACCTCATAGTGTAACCAGTTATTAATTAGATAAGCAGAAAACAAAGTATATTTTTTGTACACTTTTTTTTACTTTAAAAAATATAGATAAACATAATCCTTACAAAGAAACGTTTAGAAGAAAAATACAATAAAAAACCCAATTAAAAACCTTTTTTTTTTCGAACATGTGAAATTCTTTATATATGATTTTTTATATATTTTTTCAAAAAGAAAAATATAGAAATACTATAATTTACTTTTTTTAATGTTTTAAAATAAGGCATATATCATCATATTATATTATAACTAGGTGTAAGATTCATGTATTAAATGAGTTAATTAAAAAACATTAAATATGAAGGTCTAAATATTTAACAACTTTAGATTTATAAGAAAATAAGAAAACAATGTATTATTAAAAGTAATTTTTTTATCTTTTAATTTTAAATAAATAAACAAAGTAAACTAATGAGTTTTGATTTGAGAATTTTAAAATAAGAAGATAAGTACATTATTAAAATTGATATTCATTTATTACTATATTTATTATAATTATTACATTAAAGTATTACTTGAAATTCATTAAAATAGAAAAAACCAATAAAATAACATGTAGAAAAGAAATTAATTCAAAATAATCATAAAATGACATTCAAGAAATTGAATAAGAGTATAACATTTGGCAAAAAAAAACCTTCATTTATTAGAATAGAGGATGAGATATTTTTCGAATTGTCATATGCATTTAAAACGTTTATAATATTTTTAAAGTTTCAATTTTTAATTTAATATAATTGATATATTAATTTTAAGATATGTTATTAAATGCAAACTATTATCTTATTATTTATAGATGTATAAAATAATTATACATACTTATAAAGCTAGCATTTTTTATTGAATCTCATGCATTTGAAACCCCCATTTTTTAACTTCCTTTCACTACATTCATTTGAAACTCCCATGACTTTTCAATTTCTTTACAATAATATTATAAATAAGTTAAATAATGTTCTATAAACAAGAAAGGGTGTTTTATTACATTGTCTTCATCCCACATCGATGTTGAGAGTAATAAGAGAACGTTTCATCTTCTATAAATAAGAAAGGTTGTGAAATGTTTCAAAGGGACCAGACAATGAGAACTTCCTTATGCCTACCTTTTTAGGATGGTGATGGTATTCTTTGGTGAGATTGTCTTTATTGGCAACTGTCCATTTAAGTTTTAGAATCCCGAAAATGGTTTTGAAAAAGATTTTTTTAGGTTCAAACAGAGTTTCAGTTGAAAAACCGTTATGTAGTTTGGTATATTGAGCTGAATCGGTCTGAGTTTGATCAATTTTGACCGATAAAGGAAGCATTTTCCTTTCAGCACATGAAACTCCCATGATTTTTTCAAATTGTTTATAATAATATTATAAATAAGTTACCTAAACATAAAATTATAATTGTTTGAAAAATAAATTTGATTCAAAAATACAAAATATATACAAACCGGGTTTCAATAGAAAAAACGTTATGTAGTGTGGTATATTAAGCTGAATCGGTCCAAGTTTGATCAATTTGGACAGTAAATGAAGCATTTTCGTTTCACCACATACATTTGAAACTCCCATGATTATTCAAATTGTTTATAATCATACATACTTATAAAGCTAGCATTTTTTCATGAATCTCATGCGTTTGAAACCCCCCTTTTTTTAACTTCCTTTCACCGCATTCAATTGAAACTCCCATGACTTTTCAGTTTATTTACAATAATATTATAAATAAGTTAAATAATGTTCTATAAACAAGAAAGGGTGTTTTATTATAATGTCTTCATCCCACATCGATGGTGAGAGTAAACAAGAGAATGTTTCCTCTTCTATAAATAAGAAAAGTTGTGAAATGTTTCAAAGGGACCAAACCATGAGAACTTCCTCATGCCTACCTTTGTAGGATTTTGAAGGTATTATTTGATGAGATTTTCTATATTGGCAAGTGTCCAGTTAACTTTTAGAATTCGAAAAATGGTTTTGAACCAAATTTTTTCAGGTTTAAACCGTTTTTCAGTTAGAAAAAAAATTATGTAGTTGGGTATATTGAGTTGAACCGGAGTTGGATCAATTTGGACCGATAAATGAATCATTTTCCTTTCATAACAAACATTTGAAACTCCCATGTATTTTCAAATTATTTCTAATAATATTATAAATAAGTTACATAATTTTATATAAATATAAAAAATCATCTACCTAAACCTAAAATTATAACTGTTTGAAAAATCACTTTGATTCAAAAGCACGAAATATATACAAACCGGGTTTCACTAGAAAAAAAAATGTATTTTGGTATATTTAGTTGAATCGGTCCGAGTTTGATCTATTTGGACCATAAAAGAAGCATTTTCCGTTCAGTACATACACTTGAAACTCCCATGATTATAGAAAAATAGAACTATTGAACAATAGAACTATTGAACAATAAAGAAAGGGTAAACAAGAGAAAGGGTGTCTTACTAAATAAGTTAAATAATGTTTTATTAACAAGAAAGCGTCTTTCATTACAATGTCTTCATCCCACATCGATGGTGAGACTAAACAAGAGAACGTTTCGACTTCTATACATAGGAAAGGTTGTGAATGGTTTCAAATGGACCAAACCATGAGAACTTCCTTATGCCTACCTTTTTAGGACATTGAGGGTATTCTTTGGTGAGATTGTCTTTATTGACAACTGTCCATTTAAGTTTTAGAATTCTGAAAATGATTTTGAACAAGATTTTTTTAGGTTCAAACAGAGTTTCAGTTGAAAAACCGTTATGTAGTTTGGTATATTGAGTTGAATGAGGTATGAGTTTGATCAATTTGGACCGATAAAAGAAGCATTTTCCTTTCAGCACATACATTGGAAACTCCCATGATTTTTCAAATTGTTTCTAATAATATTATAAATAAGTTACCTAAACATAAAATTATAATTGTTTGAAAAATAAATTTGATTCAAAAACACAAAATATATACAAACCGGGTTTCAATAGAAAAAAACATTATGTAGTTTGGTATATTAAGCTGAATCGGTCCAAGTTTGATCAATTTGGACCGATAAATGAAGCATTTTCTTTTCACCACATACATTTGAAACTCCCATGATTATTCAAATTGTTTATAATAATATTATAAGTTACATAATGTTATATAAATATAAAAAATCTACCTAAACATAAAATTATAATTGTTTGAAAAATCACTTTGATTCAAAAGCACGAAATATATACTCGATTATATTTTATAACTGAATTCATTTTATAATAACATTTTGAATCATGAAAATACATATACACAAACTTTCTATATTAAGTACCTAACTGAATTTATGATTTTAGGATTTAACAGAAAGTTATTCAATAAAAACTTGATTTTTTATAGCAACTTACGAGATTACTAAAAAATGGAAGTTTTGTACAATAAATTTTATGGATAACATTTTATTTTTATTATTTAATATTTTATTTAACAAAATGAAATTATTGGCAAATAAAGAAATGAGTTTAATTAAAATGTCTTCATCTCACATTAATCGTGAGAGTAAACAATAGAATGTATTCTCTTCTATAAATAGGAAAGATTGTGAAATATTTTAAAGGGACTAAGCCATGAGATATTCCTTGCATCTAACGTTGTAGGACGTTGAGTGTATTCTTTGGTGAGATTGTCCTTGTCGACAAGTGACCAATTAAATTTTAGAATTTCAAAAATGATGTTGGATCGTATCTTTTAGATTTGGATCGAGTTTAATAAGGATCTGGGTGTCTTCTGGCTGAGTTAGGCAAACTCGCTTCCATTGGAGGCCGAGTTTAAGTAACATGTGAGTATTTGGTTGTGTTAGTCAAATTTTACAACCCTGTTTGTAATACAATTTAAAGTTTTAACCTTATAAAAGACGTCACTATTATCATATGTTCTACATAATTATGGTAATATTTATTATACAAAACATTTTTTTTTTATTATTTAAGATAAAAAGTTGTCTCTGTTATCATATGTTGTACACAATGATAAAATTTATGATAGATAAAAAGATGTCTTTGTTATCGTATTTACTACATAATGATAATATTTAATATAAATGTTTTAATTTAATATGAAATTATTATTTAATAGATAACAATAACGATTTATTTATTTTTAATTTTTTTTTCTATTTTAATCATATAACTTTATATATGCAAAACAACTTGAAGTTCCAACCTTATCTCTTATAATATAGTTCAACATAATAACAATACTAAACATCATTTTTTATATTTTTTTTATGAAATTATTATTTGTAACATTCAAAATTTCAAGCAAATTTAAACTTTTAAAAACATGTCATGTTCATCAAAATATTACAAATTTGGTTTTCAAAACATTGATTATCAGAGTCTTTTCCTAGAAACATAACATAGTAGGAGGAGCCGTACGATCACGCCTTGGCCTTGCCGCGATCCCCTGAGGTACCTGAAACCATAAAACTGAAACTGTAAGCCCGAAAGCTTAGTGAGTCACCCCAAAATACCGATACACATATAGTCCATATAGCAATATCAACATTAGCGTATCATATCAATCAAAACAGAGCAGCATACACTGGGTCCCCAGCTTTACAAGCTGGACTACCCCCCCGCAGGCCCTCAGTACGAGTTTGGAATGCCTACTGGGCCCTCAACTCGTATTTGGAATGCCATCGAGCCCTCAGTACGAATCTGGAATGCCTACCGGGCCCTCAGCTCGTATCTGGAATGCTCTCTATTCCTAAGTATGAGTCTGGAATGCCTACCGGGCCCTCAACTCATATCTGGAATACTCCCGGGTTTGTTGGCTACCGCACGGAGTAGTACAGCCTCAACCCACCCCACCTAACATGTCGACATGTAACAGATAAATGCACATACAGGTAATCAATCAATATCACAGGCAGTCCTACGCATCTACCCGACTAGCATATCAGCAGGCATACATTACTATCTCAACTAAATATATCAATGACTACTAGGATATCAAATCGAATGGGCCAGCCTTGGTGCCTTAGACCCCTTTAGTATAGTGAGGATAACTCACCTCGAAACGTCGACTCATAGAAATTAGCTCCAACCTTCGGGTTACTATCACGAATCCTACCACCTATATTGATTACGTATTGCATACATAAGATTCTGATCCTTCTAGAACTGTCCTCAAAAGTCAACAGATCAACTTAGGTTAATGGTCAAAATCCACAATCAAGCTCAACAGTTCATGTTGACCTGACTCGCCTAGTTTCCTTGGCTTCCGGTGCACTCGCCGAGTCATCGAGTGACTTGTCGAGTTTCCCTCGTTTTTCGAATGAACTCTAAAGCCATTCGTCGGGTATCCTAAGTGAAACTCGACGGGCGCATACGTGGGCATATCCTTGGGAAAGTTCATCTGACTCGCCGAGTTGTTCATCAACTCGCCGAGTTTCATGACGATCTTCATCGGACTCGCCGAGTTGTTCATCCAACTCGGCGAGTTCAGCTATGGACTCAGCGAGTCCAGCCCCCAGAAACCAAAAAATTTCGATTTTAAGCATGAATAATCAACTATAGCATCAAATACTCAACAAACAGCCCTCGACACTGATACCACTGAAGGGTTTTGAGCACTACATCATTGCTATGGTGTACATGCAAACCCTAATAGTTTTTGGATCTAGTTTGTCTAATAAACATGCAATTGAATATCCAAAGCTATAAAACCTAGATCTATCATATAAGAAATGAAATAAAGGGTTTAGTAATTACCTTTGATTGTTATATATCAATAACAATCAATCCCTAGCTTCAGAAAGCTTAGTGCCTTAAGTGTTGCACCTCTAATGGAGTCACAAACACCAAGAGCAAGAAGAATGATTAGGAGAAGAGAAGAGGCACTCAAAAATGTCTGGAAACCCTAATCCAAGTGCTAGCTACGTTTTTGGTGCGTAAGGGTTCCATATATACTTAGACTACTAGGGTTATCAAACTAGGAAACCCTAATATGACTGCTTAGGCCCTAAGCAGTCCATGGACCCCTTTAGAATATCCCTTGGACGAATTCATTATGGTCTTCCTATATAATTCGTCCAACCTATTATTCTTAATTGATTCATAGCCCAATTGCAATTATATTATAATTACAATTCCAGTCCCCTTAAGTTCAATTAATCTCTTTTAGCCACAAAATTAATTCTTAATTGATTCTTGACTAATATTAATTAAATAATAGATTAATAAATCATAATTAATCCTCTCTCTTCCCATAATTCATCCTACATATTGCTATGGTGAAGGCAACCAAAATGACCATGCTCATAATCGGGTCAAGCACATACCAAAATAGTTATGGACTACGACACTAATCCAACACACACACACACACACACACACACACACACACATATATATATATATATATATATATATATATATATATAATTTATTAAATACACTTAATGTGATAATAAATGCAAAAAAATCTTAGAAAAAAATTCACCCTAATAAATAAAAATCATTTTTTTCAAATGTCATTATCTCATTAAATTTGTTAAATATAATTTTGTGATGTTCTTTTTAATAAATTTCAATCCACATGTTATTTTGTAGTTTTTTTAGTTAAATGCAATTAATATGACACATCATACTAATATTTATATATGTAATATTATAATTTAGTTTAGAATAACCGGTAATGATCAGTTAATTTTTATTTTTTTCAATTAGTGTCAATTTCATTTAAACGGTAAAAAAAATTGAATATTCATGTGAATTTGATAATCCAAATAGAACATTTCATAGTTGATGTAAATACATAAGCATAAAGATAATATAAGAAGTGAAATGACCACATATAATTCCGGTGATTAATAGAGTGATTTAGTTCAAGCTATACCAAACTATGTTTGATATTTCAACGATTTGTTTTTTAGAGTCATTTAGTTCAAGCTATAACAAACTATGGTTGATATTTCAACGATTTGTTTTTATTAAAGGTGCTTACTAATTCATCATTTCTTGATAACTAGAGTGCTTTGCTTGCCAATGTGGGACTAGCCCATTTAGTAGATGCTTTGCATCCTATATTAGAGGTCCTGAGTTTGAATATGAGTGTTGATGAATTCTACTAACTTAGTGATATTAACTTCTAACCACTAACCGGTCATTAAAAAATAGAGTGATTTCGTTGAAGTTATTGCAAACTATGGTTAACGCTACAACATTTTCTTTTAAAAAATACCTAATAATTCCCTATTTCAGTTAAATCCTAATGAAATATATCTTTTTAAAATGTGTTAATGTTTAATCCTTAGTTTTAAATATTTCTTTTCTAAATCAATTCATATAATACATGAGTTTTTAATATAAGTAGACAAAATATTGTGAATGCTTCATTAAGTTCTCCAGTTGGTCAAAATGCAAAGTCTTAAGATTAACAAAAAAAACATTTGATATTGAAGAAACAACAACATTTTCAAACGAACTATTAGACAAAAGAGAAGGAAATGTTGATGGTTTAAATGATGGTAATATAATTATTGATATTTTGGATAATCTTCTTATTAGTGATTCTTTTGATCCTAATGGTTAGTTGAAGATGTTTATTTATTTTAAAATTTTACTTTAAAAAATACTTAATATTTACATCTTAGTATTTATTTTTTTTTAATCAATTCGTATAATACACATGTTTCACACCTAGTTTATAATAACATGCAAATAGAAATAATGTATTTGTTATGAAATTTAGAAAAAAAAATTATTGATAATTAATTGAATAAAAATATGATCTGTCTATCCTTTTTATTTCTCATATTATCTTTATGTATTTACATCAACTATGAAATGTTCTATTTGCATTATTAAATTCACATGAATATTCAATGATCATTAATTGGGTTGTTAGATCATTTCCATTTATTAATGATAAGATAAATGATTATTAATTGAATAAAAATATGATTTGCCTGTCCTTTTTATTAATAAACTAACTATTAGTTTGAATGTATGGGTATGATCTCTAAACATTATGCTTCATGGAGATGGACAATTATGAAATTTTGTTCTTATATTTTTTTTCCATCTTATTGTATTGGCTTATACAGACAATAAATGATGTGGTCAACGGAATGATCTTCCTGGGGACAAGATTATACATGGATTTAACTAGTAAAGAAGAAAGAAATACAAGGCCCACGGCTTTGGTAGTGCTTAACACCCGATCTATTGGTGCTTATAAGTCTGTGATTGAGATGGTTCAAAATAAAGAAGCTAAAAGTCTATGGGGAAATCAGTTTACTTTCTTACATGTTTCGTTACCAGAGCTTTACCGGAATGATGAGTCTTTCAATCCACTTAAATTTATTAAAGAAACACAAACTATCATTAGGAGGAAGAGAAATACCTGTACGGTTTATCTTACTGGAGTTCTACTTGAATATTTGAGAAAGTATAGAGGCCCAGAGGTATCTTTACATCATTAGCATTCTAGTGTAATATTATTTTTCTTTTTATCTAAATCTAATTCGTATTGAAATGCTATTGGTAATACATATAAAGGTAACAGCTAAATACATTCATGGAATCATTAAGAATTCAAGCATGGGGGTGTCAAATGTAATCGGGCCACTTGAAAAGATGACTCTTTCTAATCAACGAGTTAAAGGCTTGTATTACATGCCCATCAATGGCCCACAGGTATCAATCATCACATTTTTTTACTAACTAATTAATTTTCTCTATGTTCCAATGATTTACGATTCTCCATACTGGTGTCCATGCACATTACTTTATTAATTAAACTCTAAAGAGTTTTCTTCAATATTAACTTCTGGCAGAGCCTTACGGTGACAACAATTAGTTACATGGACGAGTTGAGGGTCGCAGTAGGAACGGAGAAAGGTTTCATAGATCCTGAGAAGTTCCAGACATGTATAGAGAAAGCTTTCAATATGATTTTTGATGCTGCAGTTAAGTCTTAATGATTTGTGTGTTTATACCATGTCCATGGATTTTATAAGTCATTTCAGGAAAAAATTATTGATCTTCGTTATCCCTACGGATGATCAAATATTATCGTAATTAAATATAAGACAAAACTTCTTGATTATTTATTGATTTGACTATTATGTAATGGTAGTATGTTCTTTCATTAGCGAGTGTTAAACATCATTCGTAATTTTCAGTGTGTTCTTTAATTTTGTGTTGATTGTTAAACTTATAATTGTTAAATGATCATTTTCCTTTTCATGAGTTGTTAAATATAAAGGGTCTTATTGTACTTTATAGAAGGTTTAGAGTCTATTATGTAACTTAATGATAGTTTGTTAGATTACCGTCTTGTATATAACTTGTCACAATTTTCAGAGTAATGAAATCATTTCTTGATTCATCTTCATTTTGTATCTCGTAATATGGTATTAGAGTGGAAATTTATGCTTCCAATCAAATTTTTTGATCGTCTTCTTCATTTCTCCGATCAGCTGCCCCACTGATTGTGTTTCTTTTCCTAATCTGTCATTCCGCTGATTTTCTTTTTCATTCAACACTGATGTCGACAACTAAATATGGATCATCTAGTTTGTTTGTTGCTTCGATTGCATTTGCATCTATATTATCTGCATCATTTAGATGGTCATTGATTCGTACTCGTTTCTCAATTGATCACTTGTAAAGTTCATGGAGCCAACCCATGAACATTGCTCTCTCTATGAAGAACAAAAATGGATTTATTAAACGTTCTCTTTCTAAACCTAATTCTTCTGATCCTAACTATAGTGCATGGATGCGCTCAACAAGCTTGTTATTTCTTGGATACTCAATTCCGTATCCAAAGAAATCACTACAAGTATTATGTTCACTGAATCTGCTTGAGAAATTAGGGAATATTTAAAGGACCAATTTCAACAAAGTAATAGAGTTTATTTCACAAAACTGAAATATCTCACTGAAGAACTCGTGAATTTTCCTTCTGTCAATCGAGTATTTTCTTTACGCCTAGTTCCTGAGTTTATCAAAAGAAAAGAAAAGAAGAGAAAAGAAAGTTATGAGAGAAAAGAAAGAAAGGAAGGGAAATCCTCCCAAATCGGAAGGAAAGTTAGGAGGGAAAGTGATTCTTTCAATTCCCTCTACTTCCTTCCACTTCCTCTCTTTAATGAAATTCGTGAACGCCAATTTCTTTTATTTTCTTCTCATTTCAACCCATTTCCTTTCCTTTCTCTAGTTAAGTTTAATTCGGGAACAGGGTGTTACTCAATTAGGAAGAGAAATAAAAATCTATGACAAATGCTTCTTCTCAATCTATGGCTTTCAAGGCTAGAGCTACAAGTCAAAACAATTCGCGTAAGCCTCAAAACAACAACAAATCTTATACTAATAAAGATAGACTTTTTTTGTAGTAACTGCAAGTTTCAAGGTCATATTGTTGATAAGTGCTACAAGCTCCATGGATATCCTCCTGGTTACAAACCAAAATACAAAACAAATTATGTTGCCGCAGTTAATGCCAATGAAGATCCTCAAATTCAAATCAATTCTATTTAGAATGATTTGTCAAACATGTTTAAAGGATTTTCTCAAGACCAATGTCAACAAATGATGTCAGCTTTATCCAATCATATTGTAGAGCCAAAATATCTTGTAATATGTCGAAGTCTTGTGTATTAGTCACTTCCATATGTTTTCTATGTATTTTCTAAGGCATCTTTTTCATGAAGCGTGATGTCTAGCCTTAGTATTTTTTGTACTTTCAGCCTCCTATAAATAGGAGCTGAACATAGAGCTGATAGTAGAGTTTTTCCCATTTTTACTATCAGTTTTGTACTCTAGTTCTCTGAAAGTAATATGAGCTAAACTAGATCTTATTTACGTTGTGTTCATATTACATCGTTTTACTCTGATTTGATTCTTATACTCGATTAAACACTTCTATAATTGGTATCAGGGTAGCAATCAATACTGCGAAGATCTGATTTTCAATTGAGTCTCTAGTTTTTGAGTTGCGAGTTTGTCTCAAAAGTTTCCGCAATGTTTGATTCTGAAAATCATCTCTGATCTACAGTTTTGATTTGATTCTGCATTTGAATTGCGTAATCGAGTAATTGATTTTGAGTTTCTGATCAATTCATTCATTCAATTTCAAATTTCTTCAAGTTTTTCTGAAAAATCTTATCCGTCCGTTAATGGCAAATTTCAGCATGAACACGATGACTTCAGTTTCTCATCTGTTAGGATCTTCTACGAAGATTCATATGTTGATTCCTGAGTACTATGATTAGTGGGACGATCGAATGGAGGATTACTTGAATGGATTGGATGAGGAACTATGGAGCTGCATTACAGGAATCGCTCAACCTCCATCGAATGTTCAAACTATTGGATCATCTGGATCAACACCTGCAGTTACTGATCAATCCACCAGGCTCAAGAACAACGAAAAGCGTTGTTTGAGAGAATTGCGAGGTGCATTGTCGCCTATTGTTTACAATTACGTACGTGGTTGTAAAACTGCAAAGGATATTTGGAACACTCTTAAGGAAAAGTATCAAGGAAGCGAGAAAATGAAGATAAATTCTATTAAGCAGTGTCTTGTGGAGCTGAAAGAGTTCAGACAAAAAGAGAATGAAACGATTAAAGTTTACGATGATCGTCTTAATGAACTGATCTATAGATGCAATTGTTATGGAATCATAAGGTCATTAATGGAGTTCAATCTCACTTTTGTGATGGGACTTTGTAAGGAATGGAGAAGTGTTAGTATGATAGTAAAGAATCCACAAAGCTTCAATACTTCATCTCTGAATGATTTGTATAATCAGTTGAAAACTCATGAAAGTGAAGTGAATGAGATGGCTGAAGAGTCGAAACTTAGTTTAGGAGGCTCTTTAGCTCTTGTTTCGATAGTGTCTGAGAAAGAGGCAGGTGAAAAAGATAATTCTGATGAAGAAAGTTTTCTAATGAACTCTAATGATGAAGCAGTTGCTTTTTACTCGAAAAATCGAGTTAAAAAGTTCTTTAAGAAACCATTCAACTCCAAGGTGAAGCAAGGTGATGCTAAAGCAAGTTTCGAAAATAAATCTGTAGGTGAGGAGAAGAAGAAATTAGTGAAGAATGATGTGAAGGAAACTGAAGCCAAAATCGAGAAGAAACATAAGGGAGATTTGTGCATTGACTGTCACTACTACAACGGAGCAAATCATTTGGCAAATGATTGTATGCTTCGTAAGAAAGATGAGAAAAAGAATAAGGTCAAGGACGAAGCATACTATGTTGAGAAACTGGAAGAGGTTCGTACAAAAGCGAAAGGGATGCCATTGGTTGCAAGAGGAGAAAGTGAGGAAGATGGCACGTATCATATCTGGTCTTCAGGATCTGATGACGAAGAGATGCGTAATCTGACGCATGGGGATATGTTCGCACAATTTGCACAGGATAAGGACGAAATGGTGACTGGTCGTTGTTTCAAGACCAAATTAGGAGAGAAATCACCGATGACAACGAAGGTACGTTCTATTCTCCAATCTTTTAACATTCCTTTACAAGGTTATGATTCCGAAATAAATGCATTTGATGATACTGTTGCTTACTTTGATACAATTGTGGTGTCTGCTAGTAATGAAGCTAAGAAACTAAACATCTAGTTGCTAGAGACCCAAAAATTGCTAAATTCGAAATGAAGCAGGGTAGAGTATCTGGAATTGCAATTGAGTAATGTGAATAAGGATATGGAATGTCTAGATAATGATGTTCGAATGTTACTTGCTCAGCGAAACATTTACTGTAATTCAACAAAAATATTATATGCTAAATTGACTACATTGCATCATTCATCTAATATAAGAAAAGAACAACATAGAAAATTGTTGCCTTTTCTTGTTTTCGAAAGAGAGAAAGTTGATAGTTTGTCCTATGATTATGAGAAAACCATAGCAGAATTCGATAAAGTGTCTGATAATCGATTTGCTTATGGTATTGTTAAGATAGACGAATATTTGAATGCTGATGAACTTGTTGAGATAGTGAATGAAACTTTGACCAAAAGTGAACAAATCAAAATTTTGAAAAGAACTGAGAATTCGAAACTTGACTCTCAATATAATTTTGCTCATATCAATGATAATTCTGATAGTTTTAGCGTAATCAGTGAAATTGAGGAGGAGGAAAGTATTGATTGTTCTCAGTTATCTGTCATTAATGTCACATCTAAGTCAAAAGGTAAAGAAATTTGTGATGATTCGATGGTTGAGGATGACATTGATAGACCCTCTACTTCTAATGTTTGCGACTTTGATAATGTGTCACACCCCAAAACCAAGAACGGTGGAAACGTTCTGGGGCGGAGGATGTCATGTACAGTATCATAACAATGCAAAGTAGTAAATAAGCAACAACATCATCCATTGCATTAATAGTATAATTTCATACAAATGTGTTCTTTAATAGTAATAAGACACCAAAAACAATTATCAAAATAAAAGACGAGTCTTGAAGAAGCTCCGTCTTCTCAAAACCTGGTCATCAGTACCTGTCTACTGGTGACCTGAGAATAAAAGTTATTTTGAAAGCATAGATCAGCCTTAAAGCTGGTGAGTTCATAAGTATTAAGTGTCAACGATTGTATAAGTTTGATGAAAACGTTTGTATTTGAACAATGTAAGGGTTTGTATATGTTTGAAAACCCCTAGAAAATCCTATATTTTCTACTAGTATAAAAAGTAGTTTTCTACCAAGACCCAACCGTTTGTATGTTTGTTCCTTTGTAAACGTGAGTGCTTTTCCCAAGAATGACTATCATTTCCAAAACATAGTTTTATATTACCCTTTATGTGAGAAGATCACAATTTGAATATAATAGGAAAATGTGTATGTGTACTACGGTATTATTTGTATTAATCACCGAATTAATAACTACCTTAAAAACAATGGTTAAATTAAGGCAAAATGTGATATGATTGTTACTATACTAATCTGACTATGACACGACGATGAAAGACGTCGGAAGATATGACATTTGGCACCCGTAGACTTGCAAGTCCCACTGTAGCGAACAACAGAGGTGTAGGATACTCAATCCAGTATAGATCCATACGCAAACTCACGCTCTCCCTCCAGGAGATTCTGGTTACAAAACGAGACATAACAGAATAGTCGATGTGTTATGAAGTAGTATCTCACAGTATGTTATCTCTGAATCTTGTTATAGTATACTTGTTATAGTAATAGTATTCTATGTATAGTATTCTCTGTATAGTATCCTTTGTATAGTATTCTCTATATAGTATCCTCTATCTAGTATTCTCTGTTATAGTATTCTTTGACTTGTATTCTATGTCATAATAATATCTGTTATAGTATTCTTTGTTATAGTACTTGTATATGATAGTATTCTCCTAAACTATACCTCTTATAGTTTACTAGTAAGTTATGTATATGAATAGATGAATGTATACCCTTGCTACCCAAAGGTACTGAACTAATTGAATAGAACTTTTATGTCTACATATGTATACATAATATACATCTAATATTTAGATGACATTCGGACAACTGATCGATACCCTAAGTCCATATCCAAACAAGGAAAAGGAAATAAAGCGAGCTAGCAGTCCTAAGTCCTTTAAACATTATGTATATAACCATACATATATATGCATGCATTTGACAATATATATAAGTTGAAAAGAGGTTTTGAATTACAGTTAAAGAGCTTTGAACAATGAATAAATAATGACTTGATGTCAGTTTATAAAATGATTTAAAAGTAGATTTTTTTGAAACATAGTTTGAAGTATATGAAATCCTTGATTGAAACATAGTTATAAATCACACGTGATTGATCTTATAACTAACATGTTTTCTACTTGTATCCCACCTATAAAAGCATTTAAAATCCTTGATTGAAACATAGGTATGAACTCACCTGTCTGTGAATAAGTCGAATGTAAGATTGATATAGGAAGTTGAGTGTCAATTGAAGACTTGAGCACAAACGAATCCTATTAACCATATAATGACATATATATATATATATATATATATATGTGTGTGTGTGTGTGTGTATACAATTAGTGTATGTAATAACTAATGATTGATTTGGAACCACCTTAGGGACTAGTAAACACTTATTATGAAGTGTTACAACCATATATGATTATATATGAGTGGTATATAACTATACAAGGGAGTGTATGGTCAAAATGCACAACAAATGTGTGTGTGCGGCCAGGGTGTGCGCCCAAGAAGTGTGTGCGGCCGCACACTCCTTATGGAACGTGCCAAAACATGATTTTAAGCTATAAGGGACATCTAGGAAGGTTTCATTCTTCATGCCTTAGCCTTAAATGAAGTTTGTTGCCATTTTGGGATCTAAAAAGGGTGTGTACGGCCACCATGAAGGTGTGCGGCTGCACACACTTGAATATCATACGAGATGATGTTTTTCATGTATAATTTCAAGTGTTCTTAGCATATAACTAGTTGTGATAAGTGTATATACGTTATAGAGGCTTGAAAGGGGTGATTATGGTCCAAAACTTAGTGTGTGTTCTTGGTGTTTTTGAAGATCTAACACCAAAATGTGTTTTTCATGGATCATAGTAGGGAAGAAGGCTAGATAAGGTTTTGCATCAACAAATCAAAGGGAAGTATTACTTACTTTTATGAAGATCAAGATGAAAATGTGGATGGTACTTGAGAGAGAAACATGCTCTAACTTTGAAGGAGTGGAAAAAGTGTTCAAAATGACTAAGTGTGACATTTATAGGTGGGAGTGTGTGGCTGGAATGGGTATGCGGGCACACACACCTGTGTGTGGCCGTACACTCAAGTGTGCGGCCGCACACTCCATGTGTTGGAGTGTTTGGCCCGAGTGTGCTTGACATGCATTGTGATATCCCATTTCTAGCCTCCTACCTTGATTGTACTAGGTTTAGAACACTTAAATAGCCCCTAAAAATGTTAAAAGATAGAAAAACGAGTCTAACTTTGATTACGTTGGTCTATTATACAAGATAGAAGTTCTGGGTTGTCACATAATGTGAGTGTAAGAGACAGTCAAATGGATAGTAGTGATGATGAGAATGAAGAAGAAGTGTCGAACAATTCTGAAACAGAAACTTATGTTTCAAAGGAAACAACTATTAAACGAATTGTTGTTGACCAAGTGTTTGGAGACACTGAAAATTTCGACAAAGTGTTATCTGAAAAAGGTGCTCATTTTTTGAAAACGAACACTGTGATGTATCGAAATTTTAAGTGTTCAGATGATGTTGTATTCCAGAATCAGGTGTTTGTCACTACTCGGAATGTTGAAAACATCAAACCAGAGTTCAACTCAATAATTGTAGAAGATAACAATAAAACATCAGATGAAAGATTCTTTTCAAATCAAAGCACTATCGAAAATAATCTAACAAAGAATTCGTATGTTTTTCAAAGACAAAAACCACAACAAAAATGGGTTGAAAAACAAGAAAATACAAAAGAGATTTTGAAACAAGAATCTAATGAAACAATGAGAATGTGAAACTTAATTCACAAGAATTTAAGGATCTTGTAGAAAAATTTTCGAATGAAAAAGGAATTTCGAAAAGACAAGCACAAAAGACAATTTTTTGGCAAGTTGTGTCAAAAGAAAATCAATCAAAATTACCAATCAAGAAAATATCTGAAAAAGGGTTGTCTAAATCAGTATAAACAAAGTTTTCAACTCATTCAGATAAAAAGGAAAATCCCACTCAACCAATTTCATCTGATTCTCAAAATTATTCAATGAAGTTTTTAAAATCAACACCTTCAAAGACATTTCAAGCAAATGCTCAACAAAATATTTTTCTTTCAAAAAGCCAACAAAAGTTTTCACCTTCAAATTCATCTTTTCCAAAACCAACAAACGCTCAAAACAAATTTTCTTCAAATAGAACAAATCGATATTTTGCTAATGTTTGTTAATTTGAAAATATTCGAAAATTTAAGAATGTTCAAAAATTTGAAAATGTTCGAAAATTTGAAAAACTTCGAAGGTTTGCAGACAATCAAAGATTTGTGAATGATAAATCCAACATATCTGCAAAGTTTATTCCATAAAAACAAAATTTTCCGAATCCATCTGCACACAAAGCCACTAAAGTATCGTACACAAAATGTTCATCTAGGGTGGAAACAATCATTAATTGGCTTGAGGAAAAAGGGGAAAAGTATCAAATGGGAAATTTTTCTCAACATCAAATCAAGAAGGCCTATGAATAGTATTTGAATGATACTTCATCTGGAAATTCATCTTCGAAAGAATCAAATACTCTAGTTCAATAATGGCAACCGATCTCAAAAGTACAACATACTTAGAAGCATGAGAAGAAAGTCAGTGAAAGTCCAAAACTATTGAAAAATTATGTTTCAATATCTTTAACTGATGATGTCGACTTAATTAATACTTTCAAAAACAAAGTTCTAAATTGGGCTTTAGGTTCTAAATTTCATTCACTTTTTCAATCTAATGACCAGAGACCCAAACAGCCTTGCGTACCTAAATTCTTTTAATGATTGTAGGTACTGTGTGACGAGCAATATGATGAGAAATGGTACATTGATATTGGTTTCTCACGTCACATGACTGGAAGGAAGGAGAATTTGCGTGATTTTAGAAGTTTGTAAAATGCAGGAGTAGTGAAGTTTGGAAATAATCACTAGTGTCAAGTTAAAGGTTATGGTAAAGTAACAAGTGGACAATTTACAGTGAATTGTGTTGCTTATGTTGAAGGTCTTAAACATAATTTGATAAGTGTTTCACAACTTGTTGTGGGCACTGGCAATCAAGTTGTGTTTACTGATGAAGGAAGTATCATTTCTAATGTTGAAAAGAACAAATTTTGATGAAGTCAAAAAGATATGACGATATGTTCACTCTTGACATCAAACCTATTGTTGGGAAACCCTCAGTTTGCTTACTTTCGAAAGCTCCATCTGATGTTAGCTGGTTGTGGCATCGATGTTTATCTCATTTGAACTTTCGAAATCTGAATAAATTGGTGGTAGAGGATCTTGTTTGAGGTTTACCTGTTCTAAAGTTTAACAATGATACTTTATGTGCAACTTACGAACAAGGAAAACAACATCGTAAAGGACATCCAATTATCATAGATTCGAAAATTGTTGAACCGTTGGAACTTCTTCATATTGACCTTTGTGGACCATCAACTATTGAAACACTCAACAAGAAACAATACATTTTTGTTATTGTTGATGATTTTTCACGATTCACTTGGGTGTATTTTGTCAGGTTAAAATCTGAAGTCGCTCAAACAATGATCGAATTTATCAAGAAAATTGAGACGATCCTAAAGAAGAAAGTTCAAAAAATCAAAAGTGATAATGGTTCTGAGTTTAAAAAAAATGTTCTTGATTCGTTCTTAACTGAGAAAGAAATTTCGCATAATTTCCCATCGCCATATACACCACAAAAAATGGTGTGGTTGAAAGAAGGATTAGGTCTCTTTGCGAAGTAGCAAGAACAATGTTGACATATGCGGATATTCCTCAATATCTATGGGTAGAAGCAGTTTCGACAATATGTTCTACTCAGAATCGATCCTTTATTTATTTTCATTTTAATATAACTCCGGATGAAATCATAAATAACCGAAAACCTAATGTCAAATTCTTTCATGTTTTTGGTTGTAGGTGTTTTATCATGAATCTCAAAGATAATCTTTCGAAATTTGAAGCTAAGTCTGATGAAGGAATATTCTTGGGATATTTGAATAACTCAGTTGCATACATAGTCTTAAATAAACGAACATGAAAAGTTAAAGAGACATTTAATCTCACTTTTGATGATTACTATGTGAAACAAGTTAAAAAGTTTTTCGAACAAAAACCAATTCTTAATGAATCAAATGATGAGTCTGAAAGTTATAATTCATCTGATTTTGATTATGATTTAATTTTTGGTGTTCCAGAAAGGGCTGCTGATGCTGAAGTAAATGTTGCTGATAGTCAAATTCTTGAATCTTCAAAACATACTGATGATTCGACAATCACATTAGATACAACTACTATTGGAGAAAGTATGCAAGATGCACAAGTGGAGGGGGAGCACTTTCATATTCCTTCAAACATTGAGGGGGATCATCCTTTCGAGGGGGAGAATATCAGTGTAAATGAAAGTTTCGAGGAGAGCATCAGAATGACAATTATGTTGAGGGGGAGCATAATGATACTTATGGTAATAAATATTGATCAAAACGATGAATTTGATGAACTAAATGATAATAATTTTGTTACAGTATCTAAAAATGAAGAATTGTACGAAGATGCACCATTGGACTTTGATCCAGCATATCCACCATTGAAAAAATGGACAATAAATCATCCAAAAGAACAAGTCATTGGGAATCCACAAGATGGTGTTTTGACTAGAGCTCAAATTCGTACAAAGAATATTGTACTGAATAATCATCAAGAATTTTGCATGTTTAATGTTTTTATTTCAAAAATGGAACCAGGGACAGTAAAAACTGCAATGGAACACTCTGACTGGGTTGTTGCTATGCAATTGAACTTGCTGAATTTGATCGAAACAAGGTTTGAAGACTAATTCCTAAGCCAAAAGATGTTTTGATAGTTGGATGATAATGGATTTTCAAAAATAAAAACAGACAAAGATGGTAATATTGTTCAAAATAAAGCTAGGCTCGTAGTAAAAGGTTACTCGCAACAAGAAGAAATTGACTATGAAGAAACCTTCGCCCCTGTCGAAAGATTCGAGGCAGTTCAAATATTTTTGGCATATGCAACTCATAAAGACTTTGATGTTTATCAAATGGATGTGAAATGTGCATTTTTAAATGGAGAACTTGAAGAGACAGTTTATGTGGAACAACCTCTTGGTTTTGTTATTGAAGAATATCCTGATCATGTTTATATTTTAGATAAAGCAGTATATGGGTTAAAACAAGCACCAAGAGCTTGGTATGCAACTCTTACCAATTCCTTAAAACAGTTGAAATTTAAACAAGGATCATTTGACCCCAAATTATTTCTAAAGAAAGTTGGGAACCATCTAATGCTGGTTCAAATTTATGTCGATCATATTATTTTTGGCTCTACTGACTCTGCTTTGTCTAGTGAATTCGAAAGTTTGATGAAAAGCCAATTCGAAATGAGCATGATGGGTAAAATCAATAATATTCTTGGTTTAAACATTCATCAAAGCCGAGAAGGAATTTTCATCAATCAAGAAAAATATACCAGGGATTTGATCGAAAAAATTGGAATGACAAATAGCACGAAGTTAAGAGTACCAATGGCGGTTGGAACAAGGATAACACCTTCGTTAGACACACCTATTGTTGATCTTACTTTATATAGGAGTATGATAGGTTCATTGCTTTATCTTACAGCAAGTCGACCTGATATCATGTTTTTTGTATATAATTGTGCTAGGTATCAAGAAAATCCTAGAGAACCACGCTTGACTGCAGTGAATAATATTTTTTGTTATCTTAAGGGAACAATTTCGTTAGGATTGTGGTATCCTTCGAAATCAGGAATTTTCATTCAAGCATTTTCAGATTCGGATTTGGGAGGATGTACTCTTGATAGAAAAAGTACAAGTGGAGGATGTCAGTTTTTGGATGGGAAGCTTGTAAGTTGGTAATCGAAAAAGTAAACATGTGTTGCAATTTCAACCGCTGAAGCTGAGTATGTTGCAGTTGGTGCTTGCACTTTGCAAATCATATGGATTTAGAGTCAATTGCATGACTATGCAATTAATATGATAAGGATTCCATTGTATTGTGATTCACAAAGTGCTATACGCATTTGTCATAATCCAGTACAACATTTGAAAACCAAACTTATTTCACTTCGTTATCATTTCTTTAAATATCATGTGGAAGATGGTAACATTGTAGTTCATTTTGTAAAAACAGCTCATCAGCTTGCTGATATTTTTACAAAACCATTGGAGGAAAAATCATTTGTTAGAATTTTGCAAGGTTTGGGGATGATTGAAGCAAACTCTTTTCTAGGACTAATTTCGAAAGAATGACAAAGAAGTGATAAGCAAATGTGTCGATTCAGAGGCAATAATGATTCATTCAGAGGTTGATAGTATTAATCATTCAGTGGTTATTGTTCACGTTCAATGCCTCGATACGCTTCGTTTTCGACATTTTGGAAAGAAAAGTTTCGTTAGTTTGGTACACTCTTATGTTTTCGTTTATTCTTTAATTTTCAAAAATTTGAAAAACCAAAAATATTTTCGTTAACTTGTATTCTTTTCGAAAAATCAAAAATACCAAAAAGATTTTCTTTTGTTATTTGTTTTAATTTTCGAAAAACTCAAAAACTCAAAAATATCCTCTTTCCTTTCACAAATATAAAAGACCAAAAAGAATTTTGTTATTTTGTATTTTGCTTTTCATTCTTAGTGCAGATTCCAAGGAAGTTTTACAAGTGTCATGCTTGCATTTCTAGGGTAAGGTAAAATTTTGAAACTTTGTACTATTTAGAATGTCCCTAGAAGCATGCTACAACATGTCAACCCAAGCCTCCGTGGATTCAATGTGTGATTGCGAAAGCCTTAATGAAATTTTTCATTATGAAAATTTCTTCCCAATCAGGCTTGTATGCACATTAGTCTACTGTGCTACCTAACTCTTCTCAAATGAGTTAAGAGGTTTCCGTTTGGTCCAAACATAACAAAGGTACAATTGAATTCGTGAAACAACCTTTTTCATCTTAAACTTCTAACACATTTCACACACAATGACATATATCCATGAGGTCATTTATCAAACCAATCATGACTTAGACATATCAAAACTCTGTGTTTATGATCTTGATTCATGAGGCCGTGATGAAAGTGAAAGCCAATTTTCTAAATTTTCAAGGAATTGACGGGGAACTATGTTCCAGATTTTCACGAAACATTTTGTCAGTACCAAATTTTCGATGCTCCAAATCATATTCTTTCGTTATGAGTGGTCTTCATCAAATGTTCGAAGCCCACGAAATTTCTTACCCAACAGGATCTAGCTGAAACTAATTTTTATTTGAATATGATTTTCGTGTGAGTATCAATTCTTTCAATTGTCACTTTCAAAATTAATCCAAAGCATACTTGTCACTGACTAGACTGGTCACACAAGTAATTTCTATTACAATTACTCACCTTATGTTTAGGTTGATATGTAACGAAATTTTTAAGCCATCCAGGATGCCTTGAAAAAGAAGCCCTCGATACTTCTTTATAAGTATTTGATTGTAACTCACGGGAAACCACACAAGCTGTTGATTATCTCTCTTGATAATTAACGAAGCAACCTTTTCCTGGGGTTTAACTTCCTTTGTGTCGAAATTTTATTTTTCGACATCACAAATCCCAAATTTTCGTTAGTTTGCTTCTTATCTTATTCTATTGGCACACTGCACTCACGAAATCCTTGAGGTTCTGAGTATTACCAATTCAGGCTGATGATTTCGACAGTCTGGCATATGACTTCGTTTCTAAAATCAAAAACGAAAGAGCCTAACATCCATGCCGAAGGTTTTCGATCTTATCCACATGGTACTCACGAACAGTTTGATGTGACTGTTTGCGACGTCGTGCGAGTTCCAAGATACTTTATCTGACATGATGTGTTCAACGGCTAGTGGTGTGAGTTTCAAGGACAGATGTGACTTACGCTTTAAAGAAAACGTTTGGAATTCAATTGGGAATACATATAAAAGGAAGTTATTATCTCCTTTTATAATTATGTGTTCAAATTATCAGACGATCAAAAAGCCCTATTCTCTATTCTTCAAGAATTTCTCAAAACCCTAATCAATGGCGGCTGATCCAACCACTACTACTGAAGGAGTTGCGTGGCAACTCATCATGAAGATCCAAAGCACAAATTATCAGGTCGAGGGTGATGTCTCACTATACCCTGAGGAGTTGAAGATGTTGATTGTTGCTCTTCAACACTCTGTTCTTGCTACTGCCATGTTTAACTCCATTGAAGTTTCGATGACCTGGTTATCCATGGCTGGTTCTATTGCTTCTTACAACAAAGATACTGATATCATCACATTTAATTTGGTGAATGAAAATAGAATTCGTCTCACGAAGAAGATGTTTACTCAAATATTGGAGATTCTAAATTCACCTCCATTCTTTCAACCTTCCAGTGCTTAGATTCTGTTCATGTTTAAGGAGATGGGTCACCAGCCATCACTCGTTAAGATCAGTGACTTTAAGAAGTATGGTCTACCTTGCATCTAGAATTTCTTAGTTGGGATATACCTTTGTTGCTTAAATGGGTGAAGTGTAGGGCTTCACAAGGGGAGAATAGAAGTTTATGCTATGGTAGCAGGATTGTATTACGACTTGAATGTGGATTTTTCTACTCAGATGTGGAAGGAGTTCGTTAAAATCTTGGAAAACACAAACATGGTGAAAGGGATTTCATTTGCTCGTTACTGGAGTTTAATCCTTAAGAAGATTTATGAAAAAGAAGAAATTCAAGTTCGTGCACATGAGGCTAAGGCAGAGTTCATGAAGTATCATTTTCCAAAGACTGTTGAAGATTACTTAAAAGTATTCCTTAAAGTTGCTCGGATTCCTGATGGTATGTGAAAGAAAGTTGATCCAACAAACTCCGTATTGAAGGCGTACTTGAAACGTGTTAATCCTTCAGTCGAAACTAGGATTTTGCTGAAAATCAGTGATGAAGGATCTTCTAAGAAAGTTAAGAAATCGAAGAAGGGAGCTAATGATGTTGTTCACGAAAGCCCTAAGAAACAAGCTAAGACTAAGTCTCCGAAGAAGATTAAAACGAAACTGAGAAGCCTAAGGAGAAGGTTGTTGCCGAATCTTCGAAGGAATTGATCCCTTCGCAATCTGGTGTGTTAAAAAGGTTAAAAAAATTATCTTATAAGAAACAAACTTCATTAGAAGATCAATATCCTATTATTCGCAAACCTCAGCTTAACAGACAAGGCGTGAAAGTCGTGAGATTCCTGCTCCAGTTTCACCATCCTCAAAGAAGCGCAGAGATGAGGATGTGGCGAAGCACATCACTAAGAATAGAAAGAAACGAAAGCTAGTGATTCGTGAAGAGTCATCAGATAGTGAGATCGCCCCAGAAACACCTTTGGGTTCAAATTCTCCAAAACTCTCACAACCACTAATCCTCACAAATGATTCATTGCCAACAAAAACATTTCCACTCGAAATTGTTCTTACGAAATCGAATACTAAGGAGGTTCCAATTTCTAACATAGTTACAAACGTATCTGATACGGGTGTACATGTTTTTGTGGTTGTTGATCCATGATCTCGAGGTATTCCTATTACATCTTCTTCCTAACCTATTTGAAGTACTTTTGTTTCACTTCCACCTTTTATTCAACACATTTCAATCACCACTACTTCACCTACTTTCAATAACGTATTACAACAACCCATCACTACGCTTTTTCAATCACAATCCACCGATCCACCAAAACCAAATTCCGATGATGAAACAGATGGAGGAGGTTTCGGAGGAACATATGTTGGTTTGGAATTTGATTCTGAAGAGGATAACATACCTGATCATATGCTAATGTTGGGGAAGCAGTTCAAGATTCTCAATCGAAAACTCAATTCTATCCTTCAATCACAAGCTAATTCTGGAGCTAAAAGTTCGATTTCAGGGATAGCAGTTGATGTGATGATCAAGGCTCTCGAACTTAGAATGCAAAAGAAGTTGGATGTAATTGATAAGAATAATGATTTCCGAGTCAAAGCTCAAGCTGATTCGTTTGATTCAGAAATCAAGGAGCTTCGCAAAGTTGCAAAAGAACACCATGTTCTTTTTTTCAAGATGTTAAGAAAGTTCGTGAAAATGTCAAAAAGAAGATAGAAGAGTTAAAGCTTGATGTATCGAAAGAAATAAACACTTTGAGTACTAATTACTCATCCATTCTTTCGAAGGTAGACATCATTGCAGGAGCAGTTACAAATTTCATTTAGACTTTTCAGCCGACTATTCCTTCTATAGATGCCAAGGGTAAAGACGATAAGGCTCAGTTCGACCAATTGAAGGTGTTACTTTGCAAACTTAAAGAAGTTGTCTCAAAGCCTTCTCCACATCCCTTCTTAACTCCTGAATTTTTAAATAAGAAGTTACATAGTTTGGATCAAGCTATTCAGAAGGCAGTTGCTCCAGTTACGAAATTTGCCAACACGTTGCCAACTGGTGCCCCTCCTGTTGTCACAGGGGTGCAAGGGGGAGAAAAGAAAATTCAAGATGCAAATCTTCGAAAATTACAAAGGGTTTGCAAAGTTGAAAAAGATTGAGAAGATTGTAACTACTGGTGAATTAACGAAATTTGTATCTACTTAAGTCTCAACACCTATAGTTTCAGAGGTGATTACAACAGAAGCTATCAAGACAACAACAAAACCTATTCTGAAGGGAATTGTTATTGGCTCTTCTACTGAATGAGGAACTTCAAGTTCTTCTAACCCAAAACCTTCTGATGATGATGGAAAAGGGAAGGGGATTTTGATTGAAAAATCAAAAGAAGAAAAGAAGGTCGAGACTGAAGCTGAAATGGAGAATAAAAGGCAGTTACAAAGCATACTAAGACTTCGTGAAAATGATCCACCTGGTATGGATAAGGGAGATACAAAGAAGTTGTACAACTATGAGAATATTGAAGCACGAGTTGCTTTCAATTGCATGTATGCATTTGAGAAAAAAGCCGAAGAAAAGTTATTCTATCACTAACACTGACATGAGTCAGCTTGATTTTCCTGTGAATGAAATGATGTTTATCATGGATCAGAACAAGATAGTTGAGAAGTTTGACAAAGAGGATGATTTTATTCATATGAAACTTAGGTTTCATGCAATTGTTGGAAAAGAACCAGAAGAAATATGGTCATTAGTGAAGATCAAGAAGGCTATCAGTATATCAAAAGATGTCTTGTTCGAGAATATGATAGATAATTTTCGGTATTATGTTGTAAAGGAAAACAATCAAGTATGTGATTTAGGCTTGGTCTTTCCCATATCAAAATCTTCGCAACTTCAAGGGACTGGCAAAATCTTCGCAACTTCAAGTTGCATTAATCTTGAAAGACATGGAGGCTTCGCAACTTCAAGGGACTGAAAAAGATGTATATATGCTTGGTCTTGCCCATATCAAAATCTTCATATACAATTACTGTGATTGTATAGCATTGACTAATGAGGATTCATCATCAGCAATGGGAAGGGAAGTGAAAGTTTCCATGGAATTGTCGAAGACTCAAGTTGAACTGAAGAAATATGCTGATGGGGAGATTTTCTTAAAGCCTTTTGGATTGGTCTTTACAGGAAAAGCTAAGAATGGCAAAGCTAAGAGGTTTTTTTTTCCAAGCAAGTGAAGCGGAAAGATACACTACATCTCAATATACGAACTTCATTGTTTGGGTGAATAATTGCAAAAAGAATAATGATAGAGATAAACCTGAGTTAAATTTTTTTTGACATGGTACTCGGAGATACAAAGGATGATGCACTTTGTTGCACAAATTCTCATGAATTGAGAAGTTCGACATGATTACAAAGGGGGAGATTGTAGAGTCAAAATATCTTGTAATATGTCGAAGTCTGTGTATTAGTCACTTTCGTATGTTTTCTATGTATTTGCTAAGGCATCTTTTTCACGAAGCGTAATGTCTAGCCTTAGTATTTTTTGTACTTTCAGCCTCCTATAAATAGGAGCTGAACATAGAGTTGATAGTAGAGTTTTTCCCATTTTACTATCTGTTTTATACTCTAGTTCTCTGAAAGTAATATGAGCTAAACCAGATCTTATTTACTTCATGTGTTCATATTACATCATTTTACTTTGATTTGATTCTTATAATGGATTAAACACTTCTACACATATGATCACTGTTAATCTAGATGAGGAAACAACTACATGCAAATGTTATTCTATATCTATCAATTATGGAAAAAATTCTTACAAATGGATTATATATTCTAGTTCTACACAACATGTTTATCATGAAATATCTATGTTCCATAACAAAAAAAGAGTAAGCAATTATATTGTTACATTACCAAACAAGTTAACCGTTCCAGTTGAAATTTTTGGAGATATTAGAATTGCTCATTTGTTCCTTATCAAAGATGTTCTATATGTGCCATATTTGATTAAAATTTAATTTATGTTGGTTCTCTCATAGAAAATCAAAGATGCATGATTCAGTTAACATGTAATCATGCTTTGATTTAGGATATGCACCAAATAAAGATGATTGGAAAATATAACAAGTTGCAAGAGCTTTGTGTGTTGGATGATTGTCAAAACATGAAGGTTGGTGATAAGCTTGCAAGTATTCTAGTGTTTATTTGAATGTATGGTACAACATAATGGTTCATCCTTCTAATAAGCATTTACTTCCAATAAAAGAGATATGTCTATCAAATCTGTAAGACATAAATCTGATGTTCACTGTTGTATTTTTCCTTTAACAAAACAAAAACAACTTCCATTTGTTTATTCGGACGATATTACAAAAGAATGTTTCTCTCTCAGTCATTGTGATATTTCAGGCCCTTATTTTTTATCGTATTCTAAAGTTTATAGATTCTTTGCTACTATTGTTGATGATCATACCATATTTAATTAGATTATTTTCTTAGGCATAAGTCTGATATTATTGAGATCATTCCCATGTGTTATCAAATGGTTTTAACACAATTTAAAAAGAAAATAAAGGTATTCAGATTCGATAATGCCAAGGAGTTAGAATTCAAAGACTTTTTTCAAAAACATGGCTTAATTCATCAAAAGTATTGTGTTTCTCGACCAAAACAGAACTCAATTGTCGAAAGAAAACATCAACACTTATTGAATATGGCAAGGGCATTATTTTTCCAATCCAAAGTTCTAACTATATTTTGGAGTGAATGCATTCTATGCTAACAATACTTAGTCTATTGTTCCTTTTCCACTTGATAAGAACATAGTCAGTTGTAAATGGGTATATAACTCAAAATTGGTAGCAATTTTCAAATTAAAAGACACAATACATGTTTCGTAACCAAAAGATTCAGTTAACAAGAAGGTGTTGATTTTTTTTTTACACTTAGACCCTTGTGGCCAAGTTAGTTATAGTTAAAACTCTACTTGCAATTGCGGCTGTAAATTCATGGAATCTTATTCAACTAGATGTTAACAATTCCTTTTTAATTGCATATTTGAATAAGGAGGTATACATGCAGCTGCCTTATCGCTTACCAATTTAGGGAGGACATCCAAGGTCAACCAATTTAGTCCGTAAGCTTCATAAATCCATTTATGGATTAAGTCAAGGTTCAGGAAAATGGTTTGACAAATTTTCATCCTTTATGTTAAAAAGTAGTTTCAAACAATCATATACAGATTATTCTTTGTTTTACAAAGGCCAAGGATCTAATTATGTGGCTTTATTCGTATACGTCAATGATATATTAATTACTAGTTCATCTACTACAAAAATTGAGGCAATCAAGAATGAATTAAGAAACAAGTTCAAGTTAAAAGATGTTAGTTCACTTGGTTACTTTTTAGGTTTAGAGATTACTAGATCCAAATGAGTAATCTTTGTTTCACAAAGTAACTATGCATTATAGTTAATTAAAGATGAAAGTTTGCTAGCTGCAAAGCCATTAAATATGCATATGGATCCTCGATTTTATTTAGAGATGATGTTGGGGACATTGTGGAAGATCCTTCTCGGTACAGACACATGGTTGGAAGACTGTTATATTTCAATATCACAAGGCTGATATATCATATGCAATTCAAATATTTTCCCAACTTATGTCTAAACCAAGGATGTTACATTTTCAAGTTGCAAGTCATTCGATCAAATATATTAAATCCAAATTGGGACAAGGCATATTCTTGTCTGCGAATTCAAACTTCAATCTCAAGGCATTTTGTGATTCAGATTGAGCGAGGTGTGAGGCTTCAACATGACCTGTCACTAGTTTTTGTGTCTTTCAACAGTATAAAGATCATCTTCAAAAGTATAATATCAAGCAATTGCTCTACCACATGTGAACTTGTATGGTTAAAACAACTTTTAAAGATTTCTATGGTGATCATCCTGATGCAACATTATTATTCTTTGACAATGATGCAACCATCAAAATTTCAGCCAATCCCACATTGCATAAAAGAACAAAACATATCAAAGTTGATTCCCATGAGATAACGTTGTAGAAAAGTCAATTTGTTTAATGCCAATACGATGAAAATTGCAATTTTCCGAATTATTCACCAAGCCATTACCTTCCACCAAGCTTGCTCCATACATGTCCAAGATGACATTACAAAATATCTATTTTGCATTACCATCTTGAGGTGGAATGTTAAATATCAAGGGTCTTATTGTACTTTATAGAAGCTTCAAGGTCTATTATATAGATTAATGATAGTTTGTTAGATTACCGTCTTGTATATAACTTGTAACAATTTTCACTCTTGCAATGTTACTTTTAACAAAAACCGGTTAGCCATATATGAATTTGGGACCCAAGAACACACTATGATTATTAAATAAAAATTTCTTAAGAGAGAATAATAGCAAACCAAAGTGGATAATATAAGGGGTTTTAGAATATTATATTGGGATAACAATTCCTATTCTCGAATAATGATTTCTTCTCATTTTTATGAATTGATATATATATATATATATATATATATATATATATATATATATATATATATATATATATATATATATATATATATATATATATATATATAAATGAGATATATACACACACACAAACACTAGTGAATTTTAGAGGACCTTGCTGAACACGACCCATGAAGGGCAATTTTGGAATTTTAATAATGAAGTGCAAACAGTAAATTTGATATAAAATGATCTATGTATGTATTAATATTTCTACTAAATTAAATTCTAATCCTACAAACGGTTTCATGGTACATCAAATTAATAGTCTCCTTGATTTGTATTAAAGGAAAGAAAAACAACCATATGTAGTTGTCTAGTCTATGTGACTAAGATAAGGGCCCTTTTAATGAAAAGCTTAGGAACATATATAAAAAAAGGAAAATGAAACTTGTTAGTACTCAAGAAACTAAACAAGTTCATTCCAATCCCATATAAATATAGTAGCATTTGCATTTAAAACACTGGTACCTTCATTTTTTTGGCATTATTTCAAATTTGTTTCATGTTTCAGAAGAACAAATTTGACAAGCCAGATTATATTTTTTTAGATGAAGGTTTTCTAAATATGCATCTCATTTTATTAATATCTTGTACTTTTCTACCCGAACCTATATATCAGTGGTATCAACAATCAAGTACAACAAAAAAAGGGTCTACACAATTTTAGTCCTTTGAGGGTTTTGTAGCGATGTAGGCCTCTGTCCCAAGTAATATGACTTTACTTTTAGGACCAAAATTGACAAAATTACTTGTAGTGAAGTAGAAAAGCATAATTAATGTTATTTTAATAAGGAAAATAAATTTGGGTATTTAGAAAGAGGGATCTAAAAAAAACACAAAAGTGAAAAACTTGGTAATTACCATGAATTTGAAAACTAACGCTCACAGAGTAATCAAAACCAAATGATACATCCTCTCTAGGAAAAGCCTGCAACAATGGACAAATTTGACCATATTGGTCAACCTCATTAGATCCTTGAGAAGATTTGGTTTAAGTGTATTCAACTAAAGGTAAACATGCACGCTAATTTTGCACTTTGTTTTTCCTACAACAACAAATATACTTTATTATTACAAAAACAAAACAAATACTAATCGATGTCATCATCATTAATAGAACCAAACCTATGAGGGAACCCACATTAGGTGAATTTATGGAAGAATTATTTGAGCTGTAATCCCATCTTATCTCCACCCATAACAAATTCGAATTTACTTGTTATAAAATCTATATTTTGACAGTAAAAACAATGATAATTGTTTTAATCAATGAAAAATACTAATATATACAACTTACCAAATCCTTAATGACATCATAAACCCTCAACACTCTCGATTTTTCTAGTATCTCTCATCTCTAAATCGATAGAAACAATGACGCACAATGAATGAGACTATTGCCTTTATGTTGTCATCCTCCTCTATTCTTGTTTTCCAATCTTGAATCAACCCGCAAGATAAAGATTTGTTAAAGGAATCCAAATCAAATATTGAGTAGATTAAGGGGTAATAAGGAGAAGCATGAAAGAGGGATTGTAATCCACTTTGATTATGAAGCACATGGGCTATATATAGCAAATTAGCAATTACAAAAAACAAAAAAAAATGCTAAAAAGAAGTAAAGATTACTCATGATTAGTTCTAACCTTTTAACAGGAAAATGTTTCTCAAAATAAAACTATTATTTTTTTAAACAACGAAACATTTTAGGTGACATTATTTTCTCCAACAAAAGTGTATTTTTTATTTTTGTTTCCTGGAAGCTTCAAAAGAACGGTTAGAAGAAAAGGTTCATCATTTAGGAATGTTTGTTAAATAATTTTACCAAAAATATCCTTTTGACACAGAAAGAACATAGTCCTACAAAAACATATATGTATGTATGTGTTTCCAAAAAATAATGTCGATTTTAGGATTTGTTTCCTTAAGGATTCAATAAAAAATTAAAATATTGAAATGGATTCATAGTAAAATTTGTAACTTTTTTCAGATCATACCACAAATACCATGAAATGAACACTCACATACATATAGGCACATAAATATATACATATACTTGTACAAAAAACATGTAGGTTTTTGGAAGCCTCCCTTTAAAGATTCAATAAAAACATATAATACAAGTGTCAGTGTATTATCAATACATCGTACCAAAAAGGTGTGGATTATGAACTTATTTACCCAAAAAATTCAAGAAAACATAAAAAAAAAGAGAAGATTGTTTTTTTTTTCTTGGGTTCTTGTACTTGGATAACTTCGGGTATTACTTTTTCTTTGGCTTGTTAATTGGCTTACAAGTGCACATCCCAAATTAATGGAAGTTGAATGTCGAGTCAAAAGAACAAACAATTAAATGAACTCAATGCAAGCCTTCAAAAATGAATATGATGGGATATACCAAACCATTTTATAATTTGAATAAACTAAAACAATTTTAACCCTCGAATGATCATTTTGCAATTCTTTTAAAGATTAAAACATAACCAAAGGAAAAAAGAAGTTTACAAACTTAGAAGACTTTGGTTCCTTTAGGTAGTTAGTAAGTATATAAAGTTGGCATTATAAAATCCAAGAAGAAGTCCCTTATAATGTATCCACAAAATCAAGAGTTGGAACACAAGTATATGTTAGTCTTTCACTTGTAAAATGTTGTTCTTAAGCTATTAAGACATATCCCAAAACATGCTTAAAGAGATGGAAGATTTAAGCCTTCATTTCTAGCACCAAATTGAAAGAGAGAATTCGAGAGGGAAAAGGAAAACGTCTTGAAATTTGGAAGCCCAAATGGAAGAGAAAGAGTGTGTTGAGAATCTAGCCAAACCTCATGGCTTACGCTTTCTTTTATACAAAAACTTAGTACAAAGTCAAGTCATAAAATAATGAAAGCACATGGATTTCTTATAAGAATGGTTTAAGTCATTAAACAGAGCAAAAACAACTCTAGCCCCATCAAGAGGCATGTTCATGGTTTTGAGGTCAAAGGAGACCAAGCATTGGGATATACATGGCGAAACATTAGTTGATGACAATACATATTTTAGGGTTGATAATTCAAACACAATTATGAATGAAGACCATGAATGTAGTTATAGTGAAATGGTTTTAGATTCAGTGGCTCCTGATTTTTTTACTAGTAATCATGAGGAGGAGCTAAATGCAAAAGGTAATTTTTTTATATGCTAGAGGCAACAGATAAAGAGTTGTGGCCTAGATGTAAAAAAGTCACACAATTGTCTGGTGTAGCTAGAATATTAAAGACAAAACTAGAGTATTGTGTGCCTGAACAATGTTATGATGTTATCTGCTAGTTGGTGATTAATGGGTTATCAGAGGAGGTAGTGTATACGCGAGCAAAAAATTAATATAGAGACTAGGTTTTCATATGGGGGTGATAGACTACTACAAGTGTGGATGTATGATATATTGGAGGGGAGAGAAAGAGTTATATCGGTGGAAAATTTTCAACGCAAATAGGTACAAACCGTCAAAAATTTGTCGATACATTCGTGCATACCCTTTAAGAGAGCGCATTACTTTATTTTGAATCAAAGGTTAAAGAGACTATATGTTTCACAAACCATAACCACTTCCATGTAATGACAGTTTGAGGGTCATGAACATGATGAGGATGTAATCTATCGTCCATCTTATTCTGAAGCATGGAAGCACTACAACATAATTCATCCTTCTTCTGAATTTGAAATACGTAGTGTTAGATTAGGCCTTTGTGCAGATGGGTTTTCACCACATGGAGCATTTGGAAAAAAAATATCCATCTTGACCTATTATTAAAACATCCTACAATTTTCCACATTCTATATCTATGAAAGAGCCTTAGATGTTTTTTACTGCACTTGTGTCAGGACTGACAAATCCTAAGAATAAAATAGATGTATTTCTACAACCGGTTGTTACCAAATTGGAGCAGTTACGAGCAGAAGGCTTATTAACATATGATATATCTTTAAAACAAAATTTTCTATTACAAGAAGCTTTATTGTGGACGATTAGCAATTTTCTAGCTTATGCAATGTTGTCAGCATGGTCTATAACAGATAAGCTAGCATGTCTACATTATGGTAAATATATACAAGCATTCGGGCTAAAGAATGGTAATAAGATGTCATGGTTTGACTGCCATAGAAGATTCATCCAGGAAAATCACTCATATAGAAAGGATAATAATAAGTTCAAGATGGATTGTGTAGTTACATAAGGTCCTCTTACAACTAAGAATGGTAAAAAACTTTAACAAAATTAAAAATATAGGTTTGTTAAAGTTGACTGGACTAAATGTTGATGATGTAAACAAAGCGTGTGCTAATGATTGTTGAAAAAAGAACAACTTATTTTTGAATTTACCATATTCGAAAACAAACCTCATTAGACATATTTTTGATGTTTTGCATATTAAGAAAAATGTATTTGAGAACTTTTTTTTTACACTGTAATGGATGTCAAAGTGAAGACAAAGGACAATTCAGCAGTGAGAAAAGATCTAAAACTCTATTGTATGAAGAGAAAAGGAATCAAAGAAGCGGAAAGAGTGTACTATGCGACATACAATAATCAAAAGAAGGCCATATGTGAATCTATGGAGAAATTCCATTTCTAATTTGGGGAGGTGTGTTGATTTAACCGTGTGTAGATTATGCGGAATGAAATGCCACAATTGTCATGTTTTTATGCAAAGATTGATTCCCATTGCATTTCGTGAGATGTTGCCAAAATATGTGTGGGAAGTATTAACATAGTTGAGTCTTTTCTTCAAAACATTAACTAAAACATCAATCACTACACAATACATGGAAGGGATTGAAGCCAAGATCCTAATAATTTTGTGTAAATTAGAGGCCATCTTTTTCCCTGGTATTTTTAACTCCATGGAACAATTACCCATACATTTTCCATATGAAGCAAAGATAGTCGGTCCTGTCCAATATCATTGGATATAACCATTTGGACGATTTGTCTGTTACATCAGAATGTATGTTGTAATTTTTGTAACTCATAACTCTAACTTAATTTAAATTGATTTTACTCTAGATATCTCCACTAGTTGAAAAAAGATGTGAAAAATTAAGCTCGAATGAAATGGCCCGTTGTGAACACATACTTTCTTCATGAAACATCAATATTTTTCTCTCATTATTTCCAAAGTGGTGTGCCCACATGTAAGATAAAGTTTCCTCGAAATGATGATAGAGGAGGAGAAGAGCAATCTGATGATTGATGATGATGACAATGAAACTTTAGATATATTTTCATATAATGGTCGTCATTATGGAAAATTGAAGACTAGAATGTTGTTTGATGAGGAATTCAATGTTGCCAGTTGTTACATACTCCTAAACGAAGATAAGATCAAAACTTACATCGGGGAATATATACTTTTTTTTAAGATACTATATTCATTGGTTGCTTAATTACTCGAAATAACATTAACATGCTTTTTTTATTACATCATAGTAACTTTGAAAATGTAATTTAAATGGTAATAAAACAAATTTGAAGATCAACTAAAAGATCTTTTTAGGGATATGGATGAACATGAGCTTGCAACTGATGTGGATAAGATCTATGCAGCATAGTTTCAAAATATGTGGGTGTTAATTTTTTTAGTTTTATTATTGTCTTTTATGGTTATAATAAGTGCTTCACCATTTGTCATATAGGCATGAAATAATGAGATAAAGAACAAGTATATATCTGACATTTCAATAATTCCATTGAGGATAGTGAAATTATGTAATGTATACTTTATCAATGGTTACAAGTTTCACACTGAAGCTTACGGTCTGAACAAATCAACAATGAACAGAGGATTGTGTATTAGTAGCCTAGGAGATGATTATTATGGTCAGGTAATGGAAATTGTGGATGTCGAGTACCCTAGTTATCTAAGGAAAAACACAATTTTGTTTAAATGTCATTGGTACGATCCAACACCCAGCATAAGAGTTAAGGTTTACAAACAATATAAATTGGTTAAAATAAACATCAAAATAAAATAAAACCCATTTGAGTTGTTTCTTTTAGCCATGCAAGCCCCTCGTGCGTGTTACGTTCATTTACCAAGTTTGATAAAAAAAAACAACTCTGACTGGTTGGATGTATTGAAAGTTAAACCTTATGGTTGGATTGATGTAATCATAGTAAAAAATATGTTTCTTTCCAAGAGGATGAAGTTGTATTAAATGATTTAAAAGATGAAATTTTCATTAATGAAGAAAGTCAATTTCACGATTACGACAATGATGGTATTCCTGACAGCGAGGGTAGTGTTGGAAAATTAATTTTTTTAATTTCCAAAAATGGATTTTCTCCATTTTTGAGCACAAATTTTGGACTCTAAATATAATCAAAATGAACTATTGATTATATATTCTTGGTCCCCTTGGTGATATCTTTGTTTCGATATATCACACGTCCAAAACGGATTAAAAATGAATGAGAAATTACTTGTGAAAGTAGGGAAATTGGAAGACAAAATAAAGGAGTTGAGTGTGTTTTAAACTCATCCCACATTGGTGGGAGAATGAAAAGGAAATTGGTTTATAACTACAAAGACTAGCTACCTTTGTAAGACTTTTTAGAACTAAGGCTCTCTCTTGCACGTGCACGTAGGGGGAGCGCAAATGCGAGCCAAATTTGGCTTCGGGCCACCGAAGTCGTTTGTAATTACGCTTCCTGCGGGCACGAATGTACCACCAGTCGACCATAAAAGATTAAGGACCTTTTTGAAATTATTTCCTTTTGGTTAACATTTAAAAAACCTAATTAAGAGTTATTTAACATATATTTTGGTTTTGATTTCTTGATTAATTATCTTATTTAATTGTGACGGTTTCGTTTTCTTTTTAATTACATCAATTACATTAGGTAGTATAAATACAACGCCTACATGACTGATTATATAGACCGAATGAAACGAATACTCTTCCTCTCTTACACTTCTGCTTCATCTTTTATCTCTTGCTGCAACCAAGGTATAATTCGGGCCAAGCGAGGCTTCGTGCAATCTAGAAGAATTGTTTTCTGCTGTTGTATCATGGGAAACAAATAACCATATAGGGCAATTTTGTTTTATGGAAATTGTGTTAAACACAGGCCTCAGTCAACAATTTTAGGGTTTTGTTCTTTCGTACAAGTTTTGGGTTATATTTTCCTAAGAATCTTAAAACAAATCGTTTTGCGAAACGAACTTCAGAAGGAAACAAAAATTGTTTATGTTTCGTCCTACTGTGCTTATAAAAACTAATTTTTTTTCTCCCTCACACTTGCAAAATATGTTTTTAGAAATCGTTTTCTAAGATATTTTTTTTTGTTTTTCTGCTTTTTAGTATACATGTATTTAACTGTTTAACTTTATTGCATCCATAATCTGTTACTATTTTTAGAAATTGTTTTCTAAAATTGTTTGCAGATTCTTTCTTTTGTTTTCAAAAAATTTCAGAACCTGTATTCTGAAAATAGACAATACTTAACAGTTTAGTTGTTATTACAATATAATCTTTAACATTTTTATATTTGCTTCTTCTTGTAGCATGACTGTTAGTGAAAGTAACCAACCACCAAAGCCTAATGGTACTCCTACTGCTCAAGGATCTCTAATGATGACCATGTCGGTCAATCATGTTGAGAAACCTGAGAAGTTCTCTGGATTGAACTTTAAGAGGTGGCAGCAAAAAATTCTTTTCTACCTAACCACACTGAATCTTGCTAGATTTTTAATAGAAGAGGCTCTGAGAATGCCCGAAGGATATATATATATATATATATATATATATATATATATATATATATATATATATATATATATATATATATATATATATACAAGCTTTAACTACGATTGATGCTTGGAAGCATTCTGACTTCTTATGTAGGAATTCTGTTCTTAGTAGTCTTGTTGATTCCCTTTATAATGTGTATTGTGTAAGAAAGACATCTAAAGAGCTGTGGACTCATTGGACAAAAAGTATAAAACCGAAGATGCTCGGACAAATAAATTTATGGTTGCTCGGTTTCTTGACTATAAAATGGTGGATGGCAAAAATGTTATGTACCAAGTCCAAGAAGTACAAGTCCTCCTCAATAACATGTATGCCCAGGGTGTAGAGTTTAATGAGCCTTTTTCTTTTTCTTCCATGATTGAGAAGCTACCGCTTAGTTGGGTTGATTTCAAGAACTACTCGAAACCTAAGATAAAGGAGATGTCCATTGAGGAACTTTTTGTTTGCCTTCGAATTGAAGAGGACAACACGATAACTTGAAAGAGTAGTTATACCCTTACTTCTGAGAAAGCTAATATGGTGGAGCATGGTCAAATTTCTGGGAGGAACAAATCTGGAAAGGGAAAATTCCAAAACAAAGGCAAGGGTTCAAACTTGGGAGAAAAAGGTGGACTTTGAAGAAATTTTTTTAAGGAAACTGCCATAACTGTGACCAACGAGGTCATTTGGCTGCTAATTGAAAGCTTCCAAAGAAGGCTAAGGAGGCAAATGTAGTGGATAAGATAACCAATGATGTGTCTGACATCGATCTTGCAGCGGTTATTTCTGAAGTTAATCTTGTGGGGTCCAATCCAAGGGAGTTGTGGATTGATACTGGAGCTACCCATCATGTTTGCTCGAATATTATTGATTTCAAAAAGTAGATTTTCTCTATTTTTTAGCACAAATTTTGGATTGTAAATATAATCAAAACGAACTATTGATTACATATTCTTGTTCTCCACCGTGATATCTTCGTTTCGATATATCAGACATCCAAAAACGATTATAAATTAATTAGAAATTACTTGTCAAAGTAGGGCAATTGGAAGTGAAAATAAAGGAGTTAAGTGGGTTTTAAACTCATCCCACAATGGTGGGAGAACGAAAAGGAAATTGGTTTATAACTACAAAGACTAGTTACCTTTGTAAGACTTATTAGAACCAAGGATCTCTCTTGCGTGGACATGTAGGGGGTGCAAATGCAAGCCATATTTGGCTTCGGGCCATTGAACTTGTGTGCGAGCATGCGTCCCGTGGGCATGAATGCACCGCCGGTCGACCTGAAAAGTTCAAGGACCTTTTTGCAATTATTTCCTTTTGGTTGATAGTTACAAAAATGAATTAAGAGCTATTAATCATAAATTTTAGTTTTGATTTCTTGATTAATTGTCTTGTTTAATTGTGACGGTTATGATTTCGTTTTAATTACATCAGTTACATTGGGTAGTATAAATACAACGACTGATTCGATACACCGAAGGAAATAAAATACTCTTCCTCTCTTATGCTTCTGCCTCATCTTTTCTCTTTTGCTGCAACCAATGTATAATCTGGGCCAAGTGAGGGTTCATGAAATCTAGAAGTATTGCTTTCTGCTCTTGTATCGTAGGAAACAAACACCAATATATGGCGAATTTGTTTTAAGGAAATGTGTTAAACACAGGCCTTAGTCAACAATTTTAGGGTTTTGTTCTTTCGTATATATTTTTGCTTATATTTTCCTAACAGGTAGTTATGAGTATAGTACATCGAACAATGAAGAAGAAGAGTAGGAGGAAGAAGATATTGAGTAAATGTTATATTATTTGTTTAAGGATGGTTACATTGTATAATATTTAGTTTTTGTTTATGAATTAGTAAGTTTGATGTTATGTATTAGTGTGCTTGGAGAGAATTAAATGTAGTTTTCTCATTCTTTGGTACATATCAAGCATTTACTACAAGGAGACATGTGTTTTAAGATATTTGCATGTACAATATTTTGATTAAATATCCAATGAAATCAATTTTTAAGTTTAATACAGTTTCTTTGATTTGGAATGGTATAAAGTTATTTGAGATAAACTATAGTACATAACAACAAATGTTTCTACACTCATGTAGTAGTAAAGACATACATAAAATTTAACCATAAAAAAATTATATTATCACTTCAAATACATATCATTCAAACCATAAGTTACCAATTATATTGATCATAATAGCAATTCCTCCATTAGCATTCTAGTTTGTAATAATTTAATTACATAAATGGAAAGATTAAACATACAACGTCCTAACAAAGAAACAAACCAAACAAACTAGCATGAACTTGATAATTCCAACTAAACATCCTTAAAATCGATGACCATTACCATGTTCATTAGTATTTTGAATAACAACTTGAAGTGGGGCTTCATTGACATGAAAATTAACAGCACCATCGTCAGGGGAGGGGGTGGTGGGAGGGATCTAAGATAATATGTTCACCATTGACTTGAACTCTCAATCAATTTATCTTCTCTGTATACCACTTGTTTGGGCGTAGTGAGTCAATCGATGACCATTACCATGTTCATTAGTATTTTGAATAACAACTTGAAGTGGGGCTTCATTGACATGAAATTTAACAGCACCATCGTCAGGGGAGGGGGTGGTGGGAGGGATCTAAGATAATATGTTCACCATTGACTTGAACTCTCAATCAATTTATCTTCTCTGTATACCACTTGTTTGGGAGTAGTGAGTCAATCCAACAAAAAAAACCACAATTTATGTCTTCATCATTGTAGTTTGTGCAGTCAATGAACCTTCGACTAGGATTCTTTTGTGTCCATGCCATCCACATTCCAACCAGATCTCCACATTCACACAGTATCATGTTACTGGTTGAAGATGATGACATTAATTTGCCCTAATTTCTCTACTTTTACTTGTGGGTTTTCAATATATGGGTGTTGGAAGGCCCTCTTTATGAAAATAAGATTCAAAATATTGCATTATGATGAAAAATAATTTACATAAAAATAATTCCTAAAAACTTAGCTAGGCTTTTTTCCATTGCAAACAAGCAACATAAATAAAATTATGTAGCACAATTCCGTAGGTAAACAGTTATAAATTCTACTTCCATAGAAAAGAAACTATGGAATTTTATTCCGTTGAAAAATTACGTTGCGGATTAAGCATGATATTTAATTCCATAGCATAATTACAAAGGAAAGTATTTTTGCAAAAAAAAAAGTGTACTTCGCAATGAATGGTTTTTACATACATATATCGGTAGCATTATACCAATGGATTTTGACTCGATAACAGTTTCCGTAGCAATTCCTATGTTCGCTACAGAAAATTTTTATTCCATAAAAAATGTGGTAGCAAATTAGCTCTGGAACGCCATTCCATAGGACCATGTATTGCAGAATAACAACAGAAATGCGTTCCATAACAACCTTCCATACCAATATTGGGTTTTTCTTAGAGTGAGAAAAATGAATATAAATCATTTTATGTAGTTCAAACATATGTTCTCTGTGCTTTTGAAGCTAGCTCAAAATGGTGTCGTGTGACAATCCCATGAATCCTCTAAAGGAATCTTATATCTTGATCTCTTTCAATATATTGTCAACATATGCATAAAGAGTTGAAAACTTTAACATTCATCTTTATCTATCTCTATAGATTTTACATTCCAAGAGTGCATATTGTCTTCCCTAAATATTTCATCATAGAAATACTCTCCAGGTCCAGTAGAAATGAGCCTTGCATAGTTAGAATGTAGTTTCTCATGATTAAGTATGTCTTATTCATACAAGATTAGGAATATCACTATAGCTCCCACTAGTTCTTAGTAAACACAAATTTCATCTTCATTTTGGTGTAAAGCATACCTTGTACTTTCATAGTAAAATTATGATTTCAACTTTAAGATGTTTTTTTTATATCCACAAGTGGATCTCAAGAATTACACATTTTATTAGAATAACATGGATTCAAAAAACCTCCAAGCTTAGCTATATACATATCTTCAAGTAGATGTCTATTAAAAAACAATTTTTCTTGAAATATATTTGCCATGTCTCATATTAAGAATATCTAGTCATAGTAAATAATATCCTTGTTGATCTAATAATAGCTAATTGTGAAAAGGTTTGATCATAGTAAGTTTCGTGAGTGTGATCAGGATTATAGTCAATGAAAAGAGTATTAGAAAACAACTTTTATAACAAGGCTTGATTCAATGTGTATAGTTCTCCATGTATATATTCTTTATAAAAGAATTACTTATTTATTTTAGCCTTGCTAAGGGGAGGAAGATTAATGAAACCCATACTTGAATAGTAGACATTGATTTCATCTTAGTATTCATCACTCTTAGTCATTCACCATATTCGAGATTTGATATAACATTTTGATAATTGATGTATTTATTAGAAACCATCAAGACTAACTTATCAATGAAAGATTCCGCATTTCTGAAGTCATAGATGATTTCTACCAGTATTGCGAACAATTTTGTGTTTATGAATATGCTTTATTCAAGTCAAACAATCCCTTTTTCAAACTAGTGTCAACTCTTTCTACATCAGGCTATGGTTCTTGAGTTGCTTCAAGTTCCATGTGCCTCCCACTTGCTTTTTCATTTGAAGCATGCTTTCTGATAACTCAACTTTCAAAGGAATAAGATAACTTATTCTTGGTAGTTTTGTATAAATAATCTAAGAAAAATTTAGAGTATTCTACAAATATGTATTTAGTAGATTTGGATTTAGAAGCTTTAGTCTAATATAAGCTTCAAATCCTTAAAACATTAAGTAAGATATGGATGGAGCCTTTCCATAAAAAAAACTTATAAAGTGTTTTATCTACTTATTAGTTGGTGTTTATATTCAAATTCCAATTGATGGAGATTAAAGCATAATCCCAAAAGAATAAAGGAAGATAATTTCCACCGATTAGAAAGTAAACCATATCAAGTAAGTTTTCGTTAATCCTTTATAATCATTAAGGTTTGATATGGTAATACTGGTTTTTATCTCAATTTTATGTTTGGAAAATTAACAAAGGTTTCATAATTATGTTTTAACATGTACAATATAATAACAACAACTATATTTGCTAATAAAGTTTATTTGGTATCTGTCACACCCCAAAACCGAGAACCGTGGAATACGTTCTGGAGTGGAGGACGTCATGTACAGTATCATAACAATTGCATAATAGTAAAAACAAGCGACAACAACCATTGCATATATATAGTAAGTTTAATTACAAGCGTGTTCTGTATAGTTAATAGACACCAAAAGTATAACAAAAATAAAAGATGAGTCTTGTATATGCTCCATCTTCTCAAAAGCTGCACCAGTACTTGTCTATCTTTGACCTGAGGATACAAGTCATTTTGAAAACGAGTATCAGCATAAAGCTGGTGAGTTCATAAGAATTTAGTGTCATCGTTTGTGTAAAAGAGTTTACAACCATGTAATATAAAAACTAAAATTTATGTTTGTGAGTAGTAGAAATCCCTAGAAAATCCTATATTTTCCAGAAATGTACAATTGTAAGTTAAATCCTTTGAATGTGTAAAAGTATTATGATTGAAACCTCCAATTATAAGAGTACAGTAATAATTCTCATTTGAGTAACATAGATGAAGAAAAGTTATGCCTGCTGACAGTAGTAGTGGTGCAAACTTCAATTAGTAATAGATATTTACTTACTTCGGGATGTTAGCTTAGACTTAAGTCTTAGTGTATTAATTTGGATATAGGTGTAACCCCTCATGTAACTAGACTGAATGATAATAGAGAACCCCATGACCTTCCCGCTCATACGTAGTGTAGTGATGTAGTGCCACCCGTGGGCCTAGTCGGCTCGGACTGTAGTTAACTGTCGGGATGTAATAGTGTCCAACCTGTATAGATCTATACATGTAGTGTTGCTTTCCTTTCGGGAAGCCCTGGTCACATGGTGTAAGAGCGGTAGAGTGTCTATAGAGGGATAGTGTGTTATACTTTGGATTAGTGTATTCTCTTGTATTATAGTGTAGTAGACTTTTAGTATAGTACATAGAGTGTTCTCTTATACATGCATTAACTTGTAATAATAGCAGTTATAGTGAGTATAGTGAGTATAGTAGTAGTAGAGGTAACTGCCTTTGATCATCAAAGGTATTGAATATGATGAAGACTTTCATATCTAGCACAAATATATATGATATATAACTAAGAAATCAACGACATTCGGACGGATAACAGATACCCTAAGACCACATCAAACAAGAACAGGAAATAAGGCGGGCTATCGGTCCTAAGTCCTTCAAGTCTTACTTATATAAATTTATTAGTGTAGATATATTTTAAAAGAAAAGTAGTTTAAACACAGTTTGAAAATAGTTTAACAACAATTAAATCTTAAAAACGCATTTGATAAATATTTAAAACAGTTTTATTGGTAAGTAGCTAAAAGTGTAGAAAAATCCCTTTTTGATGGTAAGTTATGAATCACATATGATTTGATAATAAAACTTGTTGCATTATACTTGTATCCCCCCCCCCCTAAAACATGTAAAAACATTTGAAAAGGTTCACTAAGGGGTATGAACTCACCTGCAGCGAGTTTAGTGGGTGAAGTTGCTGGGTAAAGTGCTAGATGCCAAATGAGAATATGAACGCTCACACGGATCCTATGAAACACGTAGTAAGACATAATGGTGTATAATTAGTTATCTAATCACTAAATAAGTAAGAAATCACACCTTGATGCACGAAAAACACTTTGTTCTAAGTGCTAGGAGGCTATTGGGTTGCAAGGAATTAGTGTAAGGACTCACTATGGAGTTTACTCCTCAAATACTCACCTTAGGTGAGTTTACGGTTGAGGGACCAATTCCCCCATGAGTTTACGGCCGTAAACTCATGGGTGGAATATATTTGTGTACCTTAAGGGTTCATACACTACTAGGGGTAGTTCTAGGGCTGAATCTGAGGCTTTTAGGGTTAAAGGAGGGTACTCCCTTGGCGGTTACGGTCCTAGGACCACTCCTTGGGAGTTTACGACCGTAAACCCCATGGTTTACGGTAGTAAACTCATGGACATCCCTTAAATTTCGTTTTTGAGGTCCTTGGCTCATTCCTAACCATTTCTAGCGAGGGTATAAGGCTATTTAGGGGTTTAAAGGTTCATTTGGCATGGTTTTAAGGGAGTTTATGGTCTAAGAATATGCTTGGGCCGTAAACTCTTATTTACCCTTCAAATGACAAGATTTAGGTGTTCCAAGTCCAAAATAGTAAGTCCCGAAGTCATATCTAATCCTAAATGTGGTTTGGAAGAGTTTTGGGCTTGATTTGCATGCTTAGAGGGAGTTTACGGTCTAAGCACATGCTTGGACCGTAAACTCTCTTTCAAGCCCTCAAACTTGTTTATTCAAGACTCAAACACTTCTAGGTTAAATCCAAAACTAGTTTCTAACCCTAAAGGGGAGAAATTGGGCACTTTTGGCATCATTTTAGGGGTTTACGACCTAAGGATGTTCTTAGGCCATAAACTCCTTATCTAAGGGCTTCTTGAATGATTTTTGAGCCATAACAACATGCAATGATGTTTAGAACAAGTTAGGGTAAGGGAACTTACGTTTTGGAGGCGGAAACTTGCGGTTTTTGGAGAAAAACGACCTTGAGGAGAGAGAGTAGAGAGAGAAACAGTGTCTAGTGTTGGTAAAAAGTCCAAAGGAGTGTCCACTCACCCTTATATAGGGCTTAAGTGTTGTACCCGATATACAACTACCCAATACTTATGTTTAACGAGGTTTAAAGTTTTGACCCGGTTAAATGGTCGTAATTAAAAATAAACTTTTTCCAACTAAATGGAAAGGTAATTCACGTGTTTTTATTTATTTTATTACGACAATAATAACATAAAAATGATATAAAATAAAATATTTATTGATTTTTCAACCCCAAGTTAACGTAACTTTTACAAAATAGAATATTCTATTAACGGAAATGGGTTATAACGATGGAATAAATTTTGGGTTGTCACATCCTCCACCCGTTAAGGAAATTTTGTCCCGAAATTTAGAATTCAAGCAGCTAAGTTATTATAGTACTACTAAGCAAAGAGATGGGGATATTTGAGTTTCATTTGATCCTCGCGCTCCCAAGTGAACTCCGGTCCTCGTTTGGCGTTCAATCGAACCTTCACAATTGGGATGCGACTTTGTTTCGTTCGATTGACCTCCCGATCCATAATCTCCGTAGGCTCTTCCACGAAGTTGAGGCTCTCGTTGACTTCGATCTCGTCGAGTGGGATTACGAGAGTCTCGTCGGACAGGTATTTCTTCAAGTTTGAGACATGGAAGGTAGGATGTATGTTACTTAGCTCGGGGGGTAGGTTGAGTTTGTAAGCTATGGGGCCGATTCTTGCGAGAATCTCGAAAGGCCCTATGTACCTTGGGTTTAGCTTTCCACGCTTTCCAAAGAGTATCGTGCCCTTCCAGGGTGAGGCTTTCAAAAGGACTCGGTCTCCCACCTGGAATTCCAAAGGTTTTTTTCGTTTGTCTGCGTAGCTTTTCCGTCGATCCCTAGCGGCTTTTAATCGTTCTCGAATCTGCACAATCTTCTCGGTCGTTTCTCGAATGATCTTCGGACCCGTGAGAGTATTGTCACGAACTCGTCCTTTAGCTAACTGAGTGTCACCCACCTCAGCCCAGCATAGAGGGGATCTGCACTTCCGACCGTAGAGGGCTTCGAACGGAGCTGCCTTGATGCTCGTGTGATAATTGTTATTGTAAGAAAACTCTACAAGGGGTAAGTGGTTATCCCAAGCCTTACCAAAATCGATCACACAGGCCCGCAACATGTCCTCCAAGATTTGGATAGTCCTCTCACTTTGCCCGTCGGTCTGCGGATGGTAGGCTGTACTCATGTCTAACCTTGTTCCTAAGGCGCTTTGCAGCGATTGCCAAAATCTTGAAGCGAACCTACTATCTCTATCGGAGATAATAGATATAGGGACACCGTGCAGCCGTACGATCTCCTTAATGTACGTTCTCGTGAGTTTCTCCATCTTGTCTGTCTCTTTGATGGGTAGGAAGTGTGCGGACTTGGTCAATCTGTCGACGATGACCCATATGGTATCAAGCCCACCTGTTGTCTTGGGTAGCTTGGTTATGAAATCTATAGTAATTCGCTCCCATTTCCATTCGGGTATCTCAGGTTGCTAGAGAAGACCTGATGGCTTCTGGTATTCGACCTTGACCTTCGCGCAAGTAAGACATTTACTCACGAAGGTAGCAATCTCTGCTTTCATGTTAGGCCACCAGTATAGCTTTTTGAGATCCAGATACATCTTATCTGAACCTGGGTGAGCGGAGTATCGAGTGTTGTGTGCTTCCTTCATAACCAAGTCTCTGAAACCACCGTGGCGCGGCGTCCAGATTCGGTCCATGAGATAATAGGCTCCGTCCCCCTTGACCTCCAAGTTCTTATCCATTCCACGTAGGGATTCTTCCGCCACATTTTCAGGCTTTAAGGCTTCAAGCTGAGCCTCCTTAATCTGTGCAGATAGATGCGAATGGATAGTCATTGTTAACGACTTGACCCTTCGACCAAAATATTGTTTTCTACTTAGGGCGTCGACTACTACATTGGCTTTCCCCGGGTGATAACGAATCTCACAGTCATAATCATTGAGTAGTTCGACCCACCGTCGTTGCCTCATATTGAGCTCCTTCTGGTTCAGTATGTGTTGGAGGCTTTTATGGTCAGTGTATATTATGCTCTTCGTTCCATACAGGTAATGTCTCCAGATCTTTAGAGCGAATAAAACCGCCCCTAACTCGAGGTCGTGCGTGGTGTAGTTAACCTCATGTGTCTTCAGCTGCCTTGAGGCATAGGCGATGACCTTATGTCGTTGCATCAAGACACAACTGAGCCCTTGGTTCGATGCATCGCAGTATACCACAAAATCTACTGTCCCTTCGAGAAGGGATAATACCGGTGCGGTGCATAGAGCACGCTTTAGGGTCTGGAATGCCTTCTCCTGTTTCTCTTCCTAGTCAAATGTTACGCCTTTGTGTGTCAACATGGTGAGAGGTTTTGCAATCCGAGATAAGTTTTGAATGAATTTGCGGTAGTAGCCAGCGAGGCCTAGAAATTGACGAAGTTATGTAGGCGTCCTCTGTGCCGACCAGTTCTCGATAGCTTTAATCTTGGATGGGTCCACGTGGATTCCTTACTTACTAACCACGTGTCCTAAGAATTCAACTGTTCGGATCCAAAACCCGCACTCAGAGAACTTCGCGTATAACTTCTCCGATCGTAGGGTTTCTAGGACTCGTCGTAGATGATTCCTGTTTTCTTCCTCACTTCGAGAGTAGACGAGTATATCATCAATAAATATGATGATGAACTGATCTAAGTATGGAAGACATACCCTATTCATCAGGTCCATAAACACTACCGGTGCGTTAGTCATTCCAAAGGGCATCACTACGAACTCGTAGTGTCCGTAACGAGTTCAGAAACCTGTTTTCGGAACATCCTCCTCAATCACTCGTAACTGGTGATACCCGGACCTAAGATCAATCTTGGAAAAGTAACTTTCCCCTTGCAGTTTGTCGAATAGGTCGTCTATGCGGGGAAGAGGGTAGCGATTTTTGACCGTGAGTTTGTTGAGCTCCCTATAATCGATGCACATACGGAACGATCTGTCTTTCTTCTTCATGAACAAGACCGGAGCTCCCCAGGGTGACAAGCTTAGTCTTATAAAGCCCTTGCTGAGCAGCTCGTTAAGTTGGCCGAATAGTTCTTGCATCTCTGCAGGCGCTAAACGATAGGGCGATTTAGCTACTGGGGTAGCTCCTGGGACTAGGTCGATTCTGATCTCAACCTGACGTTTGGGAGGTAAGCCTGGAAGCTCCTCTGGAAAGACATCAGAGAAATCGCATACAACAGGGATGTCTTTTAGATCTCTCGCTTTCTGGCTCGTGTCGACGACGTGTGCAAGGAATGCGCGATATTCTTTACGCAAGTACTTCTGGGCTTGAATACTTTAGATGATACGAAGGCTCGTACCGGGTTTGTCTCTGTAGATCAACAATGTTTCGTTATTCGGTGGATTTAGGCGGATGGCCTTGTCGAAGCATAGAATATTCGCGCGATGAAGACTCAATCAGTCCATGCCAACAATGACATAGAAACTCTTGATCGAGACCGGTATGAGGTCGATTGGGAATGAATGATCGTCTAATGTGAGGGTACAACCTACGTAAATTTCGTTAGAGCTTTCGGTCTTCCCGTTAGCCATTTCTACGACGAATGTTTCTTTTAGTGGTTGCAGGGATTGCTTAAGTAAGTGTTTAAAGTTTTGGTTTATGAAGCTTCTTTCTGCACCACTATCGAATAAGACACAGGCATAAGAGTTGTTGAGATGGAACGTACCTGTGACTACTGTGGGATCCGCTACTGCTTCGTTGTGGCCAATAGCGAATAGTCTTCCTGTTTCTCCCGCATTCCCAGCCTTCGGATAATTTTTCTTGAAATGGCCAGCTTCACCGCAGCCGTAGCAGGACTGGCTCACTCCCGAACTGGGGACTTGAGGGATAGGTTTGGGTTGGGATCTGCAAAACCAGATGGTATGGCGCTTCCGGTCGCAGTAGTGCAGTGCAATTCATGGCAGGGGCCATTGTGATGGAAGGGGCACTTGGGGCACTTAGGCAGGTTCCCAACATAGGTCTTTGTTGGTATAGGGGTAGCAGGGGTGGTGGCAGCATGGACAACCACGATCTGTTGGTTTTTGGAAGAGGGTTGAGCTTTCTTATCCTTCTTTTTGTCCCACCATTTCCTTTTGTTGTCGGATGTCTTGGGTGGTCAAGTGGCAGGTGTTGTTGTTACTGGAGTGGAAGAAGTTTCATGATCAATCAACCTGTGGGCCAACTCCTTGGCGCTGTCAAAGGTTGCAGGATTTGAAGATAGAACATTTCCACGACACGAGGGCACACCCCAGATGTATCATTCGATTTTCTTGCTTTCAGAAAGGATCACGTTAGGGCACATAACAACCAGGTCGCAGAATCTGGCTGTATACGCCATAATGTCTGTCCCCTTCACCTTGAGGTTCCAGAGTTCCTCTTCAAGCTTCTGAACCTAACCTATAGGGTAATACTCCCTTCTCAGTAGGTCCTTTAGTGTGTCCCAGCCCATGGCGTTGGCTGTTACTAGAGAGAGTGAACTGACATGGCCATTCCACCATGTCAGGGCCCTTTCAGTGAAGGTAGAAGCAACGAACTTGATTTTTCTTTCTTCGGGGCATGAGCACATTTTGAAAACGACTTCGCCTCTTTCGATCCATTGGGACAGAGCAAGGATTCCTCCGGTCCCATTGAAAAATGTTGGTTTATAGTTCATGAAATCTTTATAAGTACACCCCTGTGTACGTGATGGAATTTCACCATGTCTGGAGTTGGTGCCCATTCCGGCTCCACTAGCATCGTCAGAATTCATTTGCGCCATGGTTGCCGTCACAGCTGCGGTCATAGCTGTTTGAAATAGCACTGGATCGAACTGCGGAGGAGGAGGAGGTGGTGGTGGGGTTTGAGTTGCAGGTCTGCCTCTGTTTGGGCGCTTGCGAGGAGGCATCTTTCAGTGAAAGTTCATAGAGGTGATGACTATAGTAAGAGTCTATTACAAGTATGATAAGAGCGTTCCATGGACTAAATCAACATAGCCCGATAATCAGAGAGAGAGTCATAGCAATAGAGTAATTAACTGCCAATTTACTAGTATTAATGATGTAATACAAGTTCTGGAAAAAGTGACCTATCAGTAGGTCTTACATCAAACCATAAGGAAAATGTTGGCAGTCTAGAGGCCTATTTAGAGTACTTTCAAAGTTAGGAATGTTTACAGACAAGTGCTCTACTGAGCATAGAAAAGAAAAGGCTAGTCCTTAAACACAAGAGTTAGATGTTTTGACATCTTCTACTGGCGACGGGTACCCATGGGGCGAACCCTCAAATCAGCTAGTTGGCGCATGACTTCCTGAAGATGTCGTTCATGAGTCCTCTGACGTGCTCGGAGTTCCCTAACCTCGGCTCGGGATGCAACTAGTTGTTACTGTAGAGCCTCATTGGTCCTCCTCGTCCTATCCATAGCTTCTTCAAGTTGGCAGATGCGAATAGTGTTGAGATTAGAGTTGACATCAACTTCTACAACTCGGCCAATGGCTGCTTGACCTTGCTCAACGTTCCTGGCAATCCTTCGGACCATGATGGGCAGAACTCGGTCCGCTGATCTTCCCTCGCTTATGTTGTAGAAGCTTCGGTCTCCATGGTAAGGTAAAGGCTGACCCTGCTCCTCGCTCCATCGGTTCAAGGTTATTGCCCACATGGGAGTGGGGCCTTGAAATGCCGGACGGGGGTTGGGGTTTGGAGCTACAGGGGTAGATTGTTAACTTTTGGCTCGGAGCTGGAGCTATCCGAGAAGCCTTCTGCATGGTGATCATCCAAAGGGATTGGGTGATCATCCTCTGGCTCCTCATCGAGCCTTCCTCCATTGCCTTGGTTTGGATAATACGGATCGCCGGGATGGTGGAAGCCAGCCATGCTATCTACGCGAGAAAGGGGGAAAGAACGGTTAATAGACGTACTTATCTAGGATACTCATAAGATGGATCATTATTAGTCGACCCAATACTTGCGTAGTGCATACCAATTACATGTAACCAAAGCAAGATAGTCCTTTGAATAAGCAACCCTAACTTCAGATCCCGAATCAAACAAGAACAAGAAATGAAGCAAAGGCCACATATTCTGAGTCTATAGCGCCCTAGTCACATGTAACCATGGTGTATCCACTTAGCAACTATTGTCCTACAAGTAACGACCCTTTTAGTTATCACCTATGTAGTTAGTAGAATGCATAATACTCCTATAGTATTCTTGTTCTAACGTTCTTGTGGTAGTGTTGGTAAGTTTTTAGACTTGTTGCAACTCCACAATCACTCTTAGGCACATGCTAGTCACTCTTGGAAAAATGTAGTTGATCAGGCTACATCCACCCAGATGTGACTATATGTCTCTAAGCTTAATTGTGTTGTTCAACAATCTTAATACTTTTGTTCTGTTCTAGTATGATACCGACCCTTTTGTAGAGGTGTATGTACATATATATATATATATATATATATATATATATATATATATATACTTAGTTAAATATTTTAGTATTTAAAAGTATATATTCTTGGTAAGAGTGTTTTAGTCCCGAAGTGTTTATAGTTCGTATATCTTTTATAGGTTGATATACTTGATTCACTATAAACAATGCTCTGATACCAATCTGTCACACCCCAAAACCGAGAACAGTAGAATACGTTCCAAGGTGGAGGACGTCATGTACAGTATCATAACAATTGCATAATAGTAAAAACAAGCGACAACAACCATTGCATATATATAGTAAGTTTAATTACAAGCGTGTTCTGTATAGTTAATAGACACCAAAAGTATAACAAAAATAAAAGATGAGTCTTGTATATGCTCCATCTTCTCAAAAGCTGCACCAGTACCTGTCTATCTTTGACCTGAGGATACAAGTCATTTTGAAAACGAGTATCAGCATAAAGCTGGTGAGTTCATAAGAATTTAGTGTCGTCGTTTGTGTAAAAGAGTTTACAACCATGTAATATAAAAACTGAAATTTATGTTTGTGAGTAGTAGAAATCCCTAGAAAATCCTATATTTTCCAGAAATGTACAATTGTAAGTTAAATTGTTTGAATGTGTAAAAGTATTATGATTGAAACCTCCAATTATAAGTGTACAGTAATAATTCTCATTTGAGTAACATAGATGAAGAAAAGTTATGACTGCTGATAGTAGTAGTGGTGCAAACTTCAATTAGTAATAGATATTTACTTACTTCGGGATGTTAGCTTAGACTTAAGTCTTAGTGTATTAATTTGGATATAGGTGTAACCCCTCATGTAACTAGACTGAATGATAATAGAGAACCCGATGACCTTCCTGGTCATACATAGTGTAGTGATGTAGTGCCACCCCTGGGCCTAGTCGGCTCGGACTGTAGTTAATAGTCGGGATGTAATAGTGTCCGCGCCATATAGATCTACACATGTAGTGTTGCTTTCCTTTCGGGAAGCCCTGGTCACATGGTGTAAGCGTGGTAGAGTGTCTTATAGAGGGATAATGTGTTATACTCTGGATTAGTGTATTCTCTTGTATTATAGTATAGTAGACTTTTAGTATAGTACATAAAGTGTTCTCTTATACATGCATTAATGTGACAACCCGAAATTTCCATGTTGTACGAACATTATCTATTCAATAGAAGCTAGACCTGTTTCAATGAATTTCAGACTTTTCCGAATAAGTTTGTGTACTTTAGGGGTTATGTTTAAGGAGATATCAGGAGAGTGGATGCTCTTGGGTTTGTGAAACTTGAGTATTTCAAAACTTCTTAATGTTAGAGTCAAATTCCAGAATAAAAATATTTTCTGCCAAAAATATTTCTGGACTATAAATAGATTTCTGAATTAAATTCATTCATTATTCACATTTCCAACTAGAGAAAAGCCATATTCTCTCTCACGGATCTTCGGGTTTTCATCCCAAATCATGAGTCCACTTCCCTAGTTGTTTTATAATGCTTGTTATATGCTTAATAACATAGATTACATGTCAAATATGTGAGATCCGGGAGTTTACCGCCCAAGAACGTTCTTGGGGAGTAAACTCCAAAAAGATGCTTAAGAGCTATCTAGTCCCTTTTCCTTGATAAGTGACTAACTTAGGCTTGTATGTAAGTAAATTAGGGGCTAGAAAACAATCAAAAACACCAAGCTTTAGGTGTTTACGGCCCAAGAACTTCTTGGACCGTGAACACCAAATTCAAGGGCTTAAAGGTGCCCTAATCACTCCTAAGGCTTTAGACTTTAATACCCATTTAATCCTAGCTAATTTATGGACTTCAAAACATCAAAAGCACCCCTTAAAGGGAGTTTACGGCCAAGAGAATGCGCATAGGCCATAAACACCAAATAAGGGCACCAAAGTGTGCCTAGGGTCCTCCTTAGCCTTAAACAAATGCCTAGAAAGTATCCTACTTGTGTTTGGGACTTGAAAGAATTAAAACACCCATCCCATGAGAGTTTACAGCCGTAAACTCTAAGGGATATGGTCTTTTGGCCGTAAACTCCTCAAAGGAGTATTTCTATGCCCTAAACTACCCAAAGGATTAACCCACCAAGCAAGGCTTATTCTAGAAATCAAATAGCACTTCAAAACATCCATTACCACCAAGATTGGAGTTCACGGCCGTAAAATCAAGGGTTTACGACCGTAAACTCCTTGGGTGGGGTTTATGGTGGAGTAAACACTTATACAAGGCCCTTCGGTACATTAAACCCCTTTAGCCTTGTCCCATAACAACTTAGATGAAACCATTAAGACCTATAACACTTATATCAAGTGTTTACATGTTCCTGAGTGTCCCAACTAAATTTATTAGTTATTATTTGGCTAATTAGTTATATATAAGCTCATTATATGATAACTAGGCTCGTGCATGTGAACAAGTCTCCGTTTGCAACCTAGCACGGTATCCAACACTTCAATCCAATCCACTCACCTCAAGTGAGTTCATACCCCTTTAATTAACCTTTGAAATACTTTTAAATGTTTTAAATATGTTATTACATCAATCACATGTGATTAATAACTAGAAAACCAATGGTTTTATTACTGTTCAAACTGTTTTACTTCAAACTGTTTTACAAACTCTTTTACTTATCAAATACTTTTATTTAAACTTTGTTATACTTCTTATAAATTGCATGCCCATATATGTATAGATATATAAGCAATGTTTAAAGGGCTTAGGAAGGCCATCCGCCCTATTTCCTTTTCGCGCTTGAGATGTGGTCTGGTGGGATTTCGGGTAGCCCTCCGAAGGTCGTTTCAATATTAATTATATATCAAATGTACATATATAGACGTAAAAGTACTCCTTTATTCATGCGTATCAATACATCATTAGTAAGTGACCATTGGGGTAACACAGGATCATACTACTACAATTTCTAGAACAATGAGTCAGTTCATTCATGAGTCAATACTTATTTCTACGAGAACATATACAACTATACTAGAAAGAGAACATATACAACTATACTAGAGGAAGAACATATACAACTATACTAAAACAGTTCATTACATTACATATACAAGAATACGTTCATTATTGTGATATGAATCGGAGCATGACTTAAATGCCATGGCCCGAGTTGTAGCCAGAGTCTCTTGAAGGAGAGCGTGAGTTTGCGTATAGATCTATACTGGATTGACATTCCTACACCTCGCTGCTAGCTACAGTGGGACCTGCAGGTCTAAGGGTGCCAAACGTCATTCCGTTATTACGACCATTCGTATGTCGTTGTTACTAGTCGATAGTATGGTGCAATTTCTCACATAATACCTTAATATAAATCCGGTTTAAGGTAGTTAGTACAGCAGTAGTTCCTATAATACAACACTATAGTACTACAAAAATTTACCCATCACATATATTTAGTGATTATTTCACTTAAACATTAATGTACAAACTATATTTTGTTAAATGATAGTTACACTTGGGAAATTACACACTTTTACAACAAACGAGCATACAAAACAGTTAAGCCTTGGTAGAAGGCTACTTTAAAAGAAAATATAGGTTTTTCGGAGAGATTCAAACTTTTACTAACACCTACATACATTGTACAAACTTACACTTGAGACATGTTCAAACGTTCTGATAACAAACACCGACACTAAAATACTTATGAACTCACCAGCTTAATGCTGATAAACTCTTTCAAAATAACTTGTATTCTCAGGTCATCAGTAGACAGGTACCGAGGCCAGCTTTTGAGAAGATGGAGCGCATCCAAGACTCATCTTATTATTTTGATTTACATTATTTTTGGTGTCTATAACTGTACAGAACACACTTGTATTAAAATTATATATTTAATGCAATGGATGATGTTGTTTGCTTATTTACTTTTACTGTGTTGTGATACTTTACATGACGTCCTCCGCCCCAGAACGTTTCCGCCGTTCTTGGTTTTGGGGTGTGACAGATTGGTATCAAAGCATTGTTTATAGTGAATCAAGTATATCAACCCATAAAAGATATACTAAACTATAAACCCGTTAGGGATTAAAACACTCTGACCAAGAGTCTATACTTTAAATATTAAAATATTTAATTAAGTATACTAGTTTGCATTCATACTAAAATTAGTGTCACAATGACAAGAACAAAAGTATTACGATTGATAAATATCACAACTAAGCTCGGGGATATATGGTCAGTCTTGGGAATGGCATAGCCTGATCAACTATGCTGGTCCTAGGAGTGATTAGCATATGCGCTAGAATGGTTGTGATGTGTTAACAAGTCTAAAAACTTACCAACAATACCACAAGAAGATCAGTAGAACTTAAACTTAAAATACTATAGGTGTATTTTGGTACTACTAGTTACATGTATACTGAATTCTTATATCTCTCTTCTCGCGTAGATCTAAATGGCTGGATTCCATCGCGACGACCCGTACTTTCCAAATGAAAGCAATGTCGGGTGGATCGAAGAAGAGCCAGAAGATGATCATCCAATCCCTTTGGATGATCACCTCGCAGAAGGCTTTTCTGATGGATCTGACTCCAAGCCTGAAGTCAACAACCTACCGCTAGTAGGTCAAGCCCTGAACAACAACCCCCAACCAGCTTTTCCAGGTCCTACTCCCTTGAACACGGTCCGCATCCGCGGTCTTGAAGAAGCTGGCTGCCTCCCGAGCTGAAGTCTTGGAACTTCGAGCCCGTTAGAGAGCTTAGGAGCGACACCTTCAAGAGGTGTCTCATCATGTGTCATACCTCAGGTCTTGCCCGAGGAATTCCCATCACCGTTAGATGATGTCTGGTACATCTCTGTCTTTTGGTTAAGGAATAGCCTTTAACATCTGTGCTCTAAGTAGCACTTGTCTGTAAAATATTCCTAACTTTCAGTACTCTAATTAGGAATCTAAGAACTGTCAAACTTTTCCGTATGGTATGATGTAAGACCTACTGTTAGGTCGATATTTCCTGAACTTATTACATCGGTAATACCAGTATGATTGACGTCTATCTAATCTGTGGGAAAAATCTGTACACTTGTGTTTTCCTACTAATATTCTTTGTTGTGATCTCAAACACTCATTCAGCTGTGGGGCTATGGTTAGTTAGTCCATGTCTCACTCTCACCTTACTTACAAATTGATTCTTACCATGTTCTTATCCTTATAAACTTATAGCTAAAAGATGCATCCTCTCAAATCTACCCGGAATAACCCTGCACCTCCACCGCCTCCTCCTCCTCCGGTCATCGATACTGCAGCCTTGAATGTTGCCGTAGCCGCAGCAGTGGCAACTGCCATGGCTCAGTATCACTCATCTGATGCCAGCAGAGGCGGAACCCCTGTCGAATCAATTCCAGTTGAAACCCCTGTGCGCTCGAGAGAGTGCTCCTACAAGGATTTCACGAATTGCAAGCCGAAGTCTTTCCATGGCACCGGTGGAGTCATTGCCCTCTCGCAGTGGTTCGAGAAGACTAAATCAGTCTTCGAAATCTATTCATGCCCTGCTGCGAGCAAAGTCAAATATGCCGCATGCACCTTTGAGGGAAAGGCCCTGACGTGGTGGAACGGCCACGTTAAACCTCTAACCCTCGTCGTAGCCAACCACATGGGCTGGGAAATAATGAAAGACCTCATGATTGAGGAATACTGCCCAGGGGGCGAAATCCAGAAATTGGAGCAGGAACTTTGGAGCTTGACCATGAAGGGCACCGACGTGGTCGCTTATACTGCCCGATTCAGCGAACTAGTGGCCCTCTGCCCCAATATGGTTCCCAATGAAGGGAAAAAGATCGAAAGATACATATGGGGGCTAGTGCCTCTGTATCAGGGGAATGTCCTATCATCAAACCCCGTTACCTTCGACAGTGCCAAGTGATTGGCACAACGACTCACTGACCATGGAGTCAAAACCCCTGTAACAACAACCCTAGCCATCCCGGAACCCTCCAAACCCGCTGACACTAAGCGGAAGCTCTGGGACGACAAGAAGACACAGCGAGCTGCCAAAAAGCAGCAAATCGTGGCAGTTCATGTCGCGGTAACCCCTGCTGCTGCTACTGCTCCAGTGAGGCAGTACGCTGGAAGTTTGCCCAAGTGCAACAAATGCAACTTCCACCACAACGGCCCCTGCCGTGAAATGCAGTGCTCCAACTGCAACAGGAGAGGACACATAGTCCATTTCTATAAGTCTCCGGCGAAGCCGATTGCCCAAGTCCCTGGCTCTGGCGCGAGTCCGACCTGCTATGGATGTGGCGAAACAGGCCACTATAAAAGGGACTTCCCCAAAGCGAAGAATGCTGGTGGAGCAGGGAGGGTACTAGCTATAGGCCACGGGGAAGCAGTTGCTGACCCGATAGTGGTGACTGATACGTTCCTCCTCGATAACTCCTATGCATGCATTCTATTTGATAGTGGAGCGGAGCGAAGCTTCGTAAATCATAAATTTGCTCGCATGCTTAAACAACCACCACACGCACTCAAAGAACAATTCACAGTAGAAATGGGTAATGGAAAAATAGAAAGTACGAATAGCATATACTTAGGCTGTACCCTAACTCTAGATAACCATTCATTCCCAATCGACCTTATGTCGGTCTCAATTAAAAGCTTCGACGTTATCATCGGCATGGATTGGTTGAGTCTTCATCGTGCCGACATCATGTGCTTCAAGAAAGCAGTCCGTCTAAACCTCCCATCTAGCGAAACTCTTATAGTCTACGGCGACAAACCCGGTGCGAGTCTTCGTATAATATCTAGTATTCAAGCACATAAGTATCTGCGTAAAGAATACCATGCATTCCTTGCTCACGTCGTCGACACGAGCCTCAAAACGAAAGAAATAAAGAACATCCCAGTAGTGAGCGACTTCCCCGACATTTTCCCAGAAGAGCTACCTGGATTACCTCCGCAGCGACAGGTCGAGTTCAGAATCGACTTAGTACTAGGAGCTACCCCAGTAGCCAAGTCGCCCTACCATTTAGCACCAGCTGAGATACAGGAACTCTCTGGTCAACTTAACGAACTGCTCAGCAAGGGATTTATAAGACCAAGTTTCTCACCTTGGGGAGCACCGGTCTTGTTCGTTAAGAAGAAAGACAGATCATTCTGTATGTGTATCGACTACAGGGAACTCAACAAACTGACGGTCAAAAATCGTTACCCTCTGCCTCGCATAGACGATCTGTTCGACCAACTGCAAGGGGCAAACTATTTTTCCAAAATTGATCTGAGATCCGGATATCACCAGTTACGAGTACTAGAGGAGGATGTGCCGAAGACAGCCTTCCGAACTCGTTACGGACACTACGAGTTCGTGGTGATGCCATTCGGATTGACCAACGCTCCCGCAGTTTTCATGGATCTGATGAATAGAGTATGCCGACCTTACTTGGATCAATTCGTCATCGTTTTCATAGACGACATCCTGATCTACTCCCGAAGTAAGGAAGAGCATGGCGACCACCTTGGACAAGTTCTAGGGACATTACGAAAGGTGAAACTTTATGCGAAGTTCTCGAAATGTGAATTTTGGATCCGAAGATTCGAATTCTTAGGACACGTGGTAAGCGAAGAGGGAATCCACGTGGACCCATCCAAAATTAAAGCCATTGAGAACTGGTCAGCACCGAAGACGCCTACAGAAATTCGTCAATTTCTAGGCCTCGCTGGCTACTACCGCAGATTCATACATAACTTCTCCCGAATAGCGAAACCTCTTACAACCTTGACCCAGAAAGGCGTGGCCTTTGACTGGGAAGAGAAACAAGAGAGAGCGTTCCAAACGCTCAAACGAGCCTTGTGCACTGCACCAATACTATCCCTTCCCGAAGGAATAGAAGACTTCGTAGTCTATTGCGATACATCGAATCAAGGGCTCGGATGTGTTCTGATGTAGCGAGGTAAGGTCACCGCCTATGCCTCGAGACAGTTAAAGGCACACGAAGTTAACTACACGACCCACGATCTTGAACTAGGAGCAGTGGTGTTTGCTCTGAAGATCTAGAGACATTACTTGTACGGAACGAAAAGCACTATCTTTACCCACCACAAGAGTTTACAACACATTTTCGATCAGAAGGAGCTCAACATGAGACAACGACGGTGGGTCGAACTACTCAGTGACTACGAATGCGATATTCGTTATCATCCGGGTAAAGCCGACGTAGTAGCAGACGCTTAAGTCAGAAGGAATATTCTGGTCGCAGAGTCAGGTTATTGTCAATAACCATCCATTCCCACTTGTCTAAGAAAATTCAGGCGGCCCAACTTGAAGCCATGAAACCTGAAAATGCGACGAGAGAATCCCTTAGGGGAATGGACAAGAATTTAGAAGCCAAGGTGACAGAGCCTTATATTTCATGAACCGGATCTGGACACCGAAACACGGTGGTTTCCGAGACTTGGTGATGACCGAGGCGCACAACACTCAGTATTTCGTCCACCCAGGTTCAGATAAGTTGTATCTGGATCTTAAAAAGCTATACTGGTGGCCTAATATGAAAGCAGAGATTGCTACCTTCGTAAGTAAATGCCTTACTTGCGCAAAGGTTAAGGTCGAGTACCAAAAGCCCTCTGGTTTACTGCAACAACCAGAGATTCCAGAATGGAAGTGGGAGCGGATCACTATGGATTTCATAACCAAGTTGCCCAAGACAACGGGTGGACTTGATACCATATGGGTCATCGTCGATAGATTGACCAAGTTTGCACACTTCCTGCCTATCAAAGAAACTGACAAGATGGAGAAACTTACGAGAACATACATTAGGGAAATCGTACGACTACATGGTGTACCTATATCCATTATCTCCGATAGAGATAGTAGGTTCACCTCCAGATTCTGGCAATCACTACAACACTCCCTCGGAACAAGGTTAGACAAGAGCACAGCCTACCATCCACAGACCGACGGACAGAGTGAGAGGACCATCCAAACATTGGAAGATATGTTGAGAGCCTGTGTGATTGACTTTGGAAACACATGTGATACTCATTTACCCTTTGTCGAGTTTTCCTATAATAACAGTTATCACACGAGCATCAAGGCTGCTCCATTTGAAGCCCTCTACAGCCGAAAGTACAGATCCCCTCTGTGCTGGGCTGAGGTGGGTGATACCCAATTAGCCAGGGGGAAAGCTTCTGATGGTACTCTCACCGGTCCGGAAATCATTCGGGAAACAACAGAGAAGATCGTTCAGATTCGTGAACGATTGAAAGCCTCTAGAGACCGACAGAAGAGCTACGTTGATAAACGAAGAAAACCTTTGGAATTTCAGGTGGGAGACCGAGTCCTTCTCAAAGTCTCACCCTGGAAAGGCTTGATATGCTTCGGAAAGCATGGGAAGCTTAATCCGAGGTACATAGGGCCTTTCGAGATTCTTGCAAGAGTCGGCCACATAGCTTAGAAACTCGACCTACCCGACGCACTGCGTAACGTACATTCTACATTCCACGTATCTAACTTGAAAAAGTGTCTGTCCGACGAGACTCTTGTAATCCCACTCGACGAGATCGAGATCAACGAGAGCCTCAACTTCGTGGAAGAACCGGTAGAGATCATGGACCGTGAGGTCAAGCAGACGAAGCAAAGTCGTATCCCTATCGTGAAGGTTCGCTGGAACGCCGAGCGAGGACCGGAATTCACTTGGGAACGCGAGGATCAGATGAAACTGAAATACCCTCATCTTTTCGCTTAATTGTTTGTAACTTCTTCTTTGCTTAAATTCTAATTTCGAGACGAAATTCCTTCTAATGGGGGGATGATGTGACAACCCGAAATTTCCATTTTGTACGAACATTATCTATTCAATAGAAGCTAGACCTGTTTCAATGAATTTCAGACTTTTCCGAATAAGTTTGTGTACTTTAGGGTTTATGTTTAAGGAGATATCAGGAGAGTGGATACTCCTGGGTTTGTGAAACTTGAGTATTTCAAAACTTGTTAATGTTGGAGTCAAATTCCGGAATAAAAATATTTTCTGCCAAAAATATTTCTGGACTATAAATAGATTTCTGAACTAAATTCATTCATTATTCACATTTCCAACTAGAGAAAAGCCATATTCTCTCTCACGGATCTTCGGGTTTTCATCCCAAATCGTGAGTCCACTTCCCTAGTTGTTTTATAATGCTTGTTATATGCTTAATAACATAGATTACATGTCAAATATGTGAGATCCGGGAGTTTACCGACCAAGAACATTCTTGGGGAGTAAACTCCAAAAAGAGGCTTAAGAGCTATCTAGTCCCATTTCCTTGATAAGTGACTAACTTAGGCTTGTATGTATGTAAATTAGGGGCTAGAAAACAATCAAAAACACCAAGCTTTAGGTGTTTACGGCCCAAGAACTTCTTAGCCTTAAAGGGAGTTTACGGCCAAGAGAATGCTCATAGGCCGTAAACACCAAATAAGGGCACCAAAGTGTGCCTAGGGTCCTCCTTAGCCTTAAACAAATGCCTAGAAAGTATCCTACCTGTGTTTGGGACTTGAAAGAATTAAAACACCCATCCCATGAGAGTTTACGGCCGTAAACTCTAAGGGATATTGTCTTTCGGCCGTAAACTCCTCAAAGGAGTATTTCTATGCCCTAAACTACCCAAAGGATTAAACCACCATGCAAGGCTTATTCTAGAAATCAAATAGCACTTCAAAACATCCATTACCACCAAGATTGGACTTCACGGCCGTAAACTCAAGGGTTTACGACCGTAAAATCCTTGTGTTGGGATTATAGTGGAGTAAACACTTATACAAGGCCCTTCGGTACATTAAACTCCTTTAGCCTTGTCCCATAACAACTTAGATGCAACCATTAAGACCTATAACACTTATACCAAGTGTTTACATGTTCCTGAGTGTCCCAACTAAATTTATTAGTTATTATTTGGCTAATTAGTTATATATATGCTCATTATATGATAATTAGGCTCGTGCGTGTGAACAAGTCTCCGTTTGCCACCTAGCACGGTATCTGACACTTCAATCCAATCCATTCACCTCAAGTGAGTTCATACCCCTTTAATTAACCTTTGAAATACTTTTAAATGATTTAAATACTTTATGGGGGGATACAAGTTAAATACTTCTTGTTATTACATCAATCACATGTGATTAATAACTAGAAAACCAATGGTTTTATTACTGTTCAAACTGTTCATCAGACTGTTTTACTTCAAACCGTTTTACTTCAAACTGTTTTACAAACTCTTTTACTTATCAAATACGTTTATTTAAACTTTGTTATAGTTCTTATAAATTGCATGCCCATATACGTATAGATATATAAGCAGTGTTTAAAGGGATTAGGAAGGCCATCCACCCTATTTCCTTTTCGCGCTTGAGATGTGGTCTGGTGGGATTTCGGGTAGCCCTCCGAAGGTCGTTTCAATATTAATTTTATATCAAATGTACATATATAGACATAAAAGTACTCCTTTATTCATGCGTATCAATACATCATTAGTAAGTTACCATCGGGGTAACACAGGATCATACTACTACAATTTCTAGATCAATGAGTCAGTTCATTCATGAGTCAATACTTATTTCTACGAGAACATATACAACTATAGTAGAAAGAGAACATATACAACTATACTAGAGGAAGAACATATACAACTATACTAGAACAGTTCGTTACATTACATATACAAGAATACGTTCATTATTGTGATATGAATCGGAGCATGACTTAAATGCCATGGCCCGAGTTATAGCCAGAGTCTCTTGAAGGGAGAGCGTGAGTTTGCGTATAGATCTATACTGGATTGACATCCCTACACCTCGCTGCTAGCTACAGTGGGACCTGCAGGTCTGAGGGTGCCAAACGTCATTCCGTTATTACGACCATTCGTATGTCGTTGTTACTAGTCGATAGTATGGTGCAATTTATCACATAATACCTTAATATAAATCCGGTTTCAGATAGTTAGTACACCAGTAGTTCCTATAATACAACACTACAGTACTACAAAAATTTACCCATTACATATATTTAGTGATTATTTCACTTAAACATTAATGTACAAACTATATTTTGTTAAATGATAGTTACACTTGGGAAATTACACACTTTTACAACAAACGAGCATACAAAACAGTTAAGCCTTGGTAGAAGGCTACTTTAAAAGAAAATATAGTTTTTTCTGAGAGATTCAAACTTTTACAAACACTTACATACATTTTACAAACTTACACTTCAGACATGTTCAAACGTTCTGATAACAAACACCGACACTAAAATACTTATGAACTCACCAGCTTAATGCTGATAAACTCTTTCAAAATAACTTGTATTCTCAGGTCATCAATAGACAGGTACCGAGGCCAACTTTTGAGAAGATGGAGCGCATCCAAGACTCATCTTATTATTTTGATTTACATTATTTTTGGTGTCTATAACTGTGCAGAACACACTTTTATTAAAATTATATATTTAATGCAATGGATGATGTTGTTTGCTTATTTACTTTTACTGTGTTGTGATACTTTACATGACGTCCTCCGCCCCAGAACGTTTCCGCCGTTTTTGGTTTTGGGGTGTGTCAATTAACTTGTAATAATAGCAATTGTAGTGAGTATAGTCGTAGTAGAGGTAACGAGCAGTAGTCTTAACTATACCTATTATAGTTAACTTGAGAGTGTGAATTCCTGCCTTTGATCATCAAAGGTATTGAATAAAATGAAGACTTTCATATCTAGCAAAAATATATATGATATCTAACTAAGAAATCAAAGAAAGTCGGACGGATAATAGATACCCTAAGACCACATCAAACAAGAACATGAAATAAGGTGGGCTATCGGTCCTAAGTCCTTCAAGTCTTACTTATATAAATATATTAGTGTATATATATTTTTAAAGAAAAGTAGTTTAAACATAGTTTGAAAATAGTTTAACAATAATTAAATCTTAAAACGCATTTGATAAATATTTAAAACAGTTTTATTGGTAAGTAGCTAAAAGTGTTGAAAAATCCCTTTTTGATGGTAAGTTATGAATCACATATGATTTGATAATAAAACTTGTTGCATTATACTTGTATCCCCCCTTAAAACATGCAAAAACATTTGAAAAGGTTCATTAAGGGGTACGAACTCACCTGCAGCGAGTTTAGTGGGTGAAGTTGTCGGGTAGAGTGCTAGACGCCAAATGAGAATATGAACGCTCACTCGGATCGTATGAAACACGTAGTGACACATAATGGTGTCTAATTAGTTATCTAATCACTAAATAAGTAAGTAATCACACATTGATGCATGAAAAACACTTTGTTCTAAGTGCTTGGAGGCTATTGGGTTGCAAGGAATTAGTGTAAAGACTGACTATGGAGTTTACTCCTCAAATACTCACCTAAGTTGAGTTTACGGTTGAGGGACCAATTCCACTATGAGTTTACGGCCGTAAACTCATGGGAGGAATATATTTCTGTTCCTTAAGGGTTCATGCACTACTAGGGGTAGTTCTAGGGCTTAATCCTAGGCTTTTAGGGTTAAAGGAGGGTACTCCCTTGGAGTTTATGGTCCTAGGACCACTCCTTGGGAGTTTACGGCCGTAAACCCCATGGTTTACGGTAGTAAACTCTTGGACATCCCTTAAACTTCGTTTTTGAGGTCCTTGGCTCATTCCTAACCATTTCTAGTGAGGGTATAAGGCTATTTAGGGGTTTAAAGGTTCATTTGGCATGGTTTTAAGGGAGTTTACAGTGTAAGCATATTCTTGGGCCGTAAACTCTTGTTTACCCTTCAAATGACAAGATTTAGGTGTTCCAAGTCCGAAATAGTAAGTCCCGAAGTCATATCTAATCCTAAATGTGGTTTGGAAGAGTTTTGGGCTTGATTTGCATGCTTAGAGGGAGTTTACGGTCTAAACACATGGTTGGACCGTAAACCCTCTTTCAAGCCCTCAAACTTGTTGATTCAAGACTCAAACACTTCTATGTTAAATCCAAAACTAGTTTCTAAGCCTAATGGGGAGAAATTGGGCACTTTTGGCATCATTTTAGGGGTTTACGGCCTAAGGATGTTCTTAGGCCGTAAACTCCTTATCTAAGGCCTTCTTGAACGATTTTTGAGCCATAACAACATGCAATGATGTTTAGAACAAGTTAGGGTAAGGGAACTTACGTTTTGGAGGCGGAAACTTGCGGTTTTTGGAGAAAAACGACCTTGAGGAGAGAGAGTAGAGAGAGAAAGAGTGAAGTGTCCACTCACCCTTATATAAACTTTTTCCAACTAAATGGAAAGGTAATTCACGTGTTTTTATTTATTTTATTACGACAATAATAACATAAAAAATGAAATAAAATAAAATATTTATCGATTTGTCGATCCCAAGTTAACGGAACTTTTACAAAACATAATATTCTATTAACGGAAACGGGTTATAACGATGGAATATATTTTGGCTTGTCACAGTATCTTGTCATAAATCTTAGACATTCATTATAAAGGAGGTCATACGCCACAATGTATAGCTCCTTTATAATCATTTTCTCTACACATTAGTGAAAATATCATTAGAAATCTTTTATATACAAATAAGATTTACATATGTCAAATAAACTACATTATTTGCCTTCAAATATCCCTTTCTTGAACTTGGAATTTGTATATTTCATTTATATTGTAACATCCCAATTTTCAAGACCAAAAATTTCGTTTTTGATTAGTTAATTTATTAAAACCATTTCTAAAAAACAAAATCAATATCATATCAAACTCATAGCCCATAAGTCAAATGTCATAAAAACATGTCATAGAATAATAACAATGTCAGAGTGCAATCCCAAGGTCATCATAGTGCGGAAATCAGGTGTGTGGGCGATGCACTGCTACCATGCAAACTCCTTCCCATTCGCTGAAGAGGTACCTAAAAACAAAACGGTAAACTATAAGCACGAAGCTTAGTGAGTTCCCCCATCACAATACATACCCTACAATAAACATACTGTAAGGCATATCTGGGTGCCCGACTGTCACACCCCCAAACCTAAACGGCGGAAACGTTCGGGGGCGGATGACTTCATGTGGTAACATAACAAATGATTACATAGTAAAGAAAGCAATACAACCATCATATATATAATTGAAAGTTTACATTTGTCAAAAGTTACATGTTCAAAACCAATTACAATATGCTGTCAAACTACGAGATTAAACTGGCGCCGCAACATCCCTTCATCAAAAGCATAACGAATACCTGAAATTACTGATTTCCTGGGACATACAAGTAATTTTGAAAGAGTAGATCAGTATTTAAGCTGGTGAGTTTCATAAGTATTTAAGTGACAATGTTTGTATGAAATGAAATGTTTTGTCTTTGTTTGTTTGTGTTTAGAAAATCCTATATTTTCTACTAGTATAAAGGTAGCCTTCACTCAAGACCAATGTTTGCTTCTAAAATGTATGTAAGTGTAAAATAACCAATGTGTTTGAAAACCTTGTAAATCAATGCATTTTTAATACCCCATGTGAGTTTTATAACCATACTGTTGACTTGGAATGCCTATACACAACGTTCTTCTGGCGTTGGAATGTTATGACGTTTGTCACCGCAAACGGTGGACTACAGCTAACAGTCAGGGCGCGGGTTGTCAAGCCCGTATAGATCTATACACAAACACCATGCTCCCCCTCCAAGGGATTCTGGTATATAATACAGGACTTGAAATGTGTACTCGAACGTACATGAAATTAGTGTCTCACAAAACCGTGGTATAAAAACAGATCTACTTGTTAAAATGTTACGTTTGTTCTTGCATACGAAAGTGACTTCTTGAAATTCATGTTTCTAGTACATAAGAGTTAGAAATTTGTTCGTAAAACTATACCTATTATAGTTTTCTAAAAGTGTGTCTCGTTTGTTTAGAAATACCTAGAAAAGGAATCATTTGTCATGAAAGCATATATTTTTGGATGTAGAGTCTAAGATAGACAAGTATAATCTAAGAAAAGTTTAGTTTATACATGCATTACAACAAATTTATATTTCAAAAGATAGAATGCTATTTTAACATATGTTATATATATGAAAGTTCTTTATAAAGTTTGTAAATCGCATGTGATTTGGATATATAAAAGCATATAAAATAGTTCTTTATGTAACACACGATAATACTCGTGTGTTTTACTTGTAATCCCCCCCTTGAAAGCATATAAAAGAATTTATAGAACATTTAAAAGGTAAATTAAGGGGTATGAACTCACTTGAAAGTTTGAAGATAGTGAGATGGAAAACCGGGCAGAGTTTCGTCTCGGGAAACGGATTTTTCTCGGGATTCTCGGGAATCTCGGGAGTAAAATCGACACTCGGGACTTGAGCAAAAAGACCAGAGCTTCGGGTTTGAACGGGCACGGAAAACGAGGCAATATCGAGAGAGAAAGGAGAGAAATGAGCATCTTTTTCGGAAGCCCTCACATGCTATTTATAGGGGGGTTTGAGAAGCCTCATACGCGGGGCGTACGCTCGTACGCAACGCGTACGCGTACGTCATGCATGACCGAAGCCTCGACTGCCTCGGCTTCGGATGGGACGGATCAGACGGGTGGGTCGGATGGGACGGCGGGTCGGACGGGTCGGTCGGACGGGCGGGTCGGACGGGTCGGCAGCCTCGCATAGGACGACGTGGACGATCAGAGGCCAAGGCCCTCGGGTACGCAGGGCGTATAGGGGTACGCAGCGCGTACCTCGGATGAGGACGCTGACTCCTCTTCGGATAAAGCTTGATTTTAGAATTAAATAAATATATAATTTATTTAATAAACTTCAAAAATTCATATCTTCTTCATACGAACTCCGTTTTCGATGGTCTTTATATCCACGCGTAGGTGAGACTACGCTCTACAATTTTCGTTTAGACTCCGTTGGCAAATTCCTAAATTATTTTTATTATTTATTTTATAACTCATCGTGTTTATGGAATTTCTTCAAAAATTCATAACTTCTTTATCTGACGTTGGTTTTTGCCAGACTTTTTACCACTGAAATACCATTGTCGAGACCTTCGATTCTCGTTTAGGTCATTCCGGCCAAAAGTCGCTCGATCTTCGATTCTAGTTTTTAGTTGTCTGTTGCTAAGCTGAACTTGGAAAAATCATAACTTCAATATATGAAGTCGGATTTGGGCGTTCTTTTTACGTACGATCATGGTTTAAAGACATTTAAACATAGAAGGAATTTAAATAGAACTATTTGGACATTTTATTATGAAAGTTAATTTTATTAACTCAAAAGTGGTTACAATACTTGACCTTTTAGGTCTTTACAAAGAGTTGAAATATCGGGTTGTCACATCATCCCCCCGTTAGAGAGAATTTCGTCCTGAAATTTAAAGTAGTAAAGATACTAGTGAACATGAAAGAGATGAGGGTACTTTTGTTTCATCTGATCTTCGCTTTCCCATGTGAATTCAGGTCCCCGCTTGGCGTTCCAGTGAACCTTCACGATGGGTATGCAACTTTGTTTTGTTTGTTTGACCTCTTGGTCCATGATTTCTACTGGTTCTTCCACAAAGTTGAGGCTCTCGTTGATCTCGATCTCGTCGAGTGGAATAACAAGAGTCTCATCGGACAGACACTTTTTCAGGTTTGAGACATGGAAGGTGGGATGGATGTTTCTAAGTTTGCGCGGTAGGTTAAGCTTGTAAGCCACAGGGCCGATTCTGACAAGAATCTCGAAAGGCCCTATGTATCTTGGATTTTGTTTCCCACGCTTTCCAAAGCGTATTAAACCCTTCCACGGTGAGACCTTTAATAAGACGTGGTCTCCTACCTGGAATTCCAATGGTTTCCTCCTTTGGTCAGCATAGCTTTTCTGTCGGTCTCTAGAGGCTTTCAATCGTTCACGAATCTGAACGATCTTCTCTGTCGCTTCTCGTATGATTTCCGGACCGGTGAGAGTGCTCTCAGGAACTCTTCCTCTAGCTAACTGGGTATCGCCAACTTCAGTCCAGCACAGAGGGGATCTGCACTTTCGACCATAGAGGGCTTCAAACGGAGCAACCTTTATGCTTGTATGATAACTATTGTTGTATGAAGATTCGACAAGGGGTAAATGCATATCCCATACCTTTCCAAAGTCAATCACACAGGCTCTCAGCATATCTTCTAAAGTTTGTATCGTTCTCTCACTTTGTGCGTCTGTTTGTGGGTGGTAGGTTGTACTCATGTCTAGCCTAGTCTCCAGGGAACTTTGTAGTGACTGCCAGAATCTTGAAGTGAATCTACTATCTCGATCGGAGATAATGGATATCGGAACACCATGTAGTCGCACTACTTCCCTTAAGTAAGTTCTTGTAAGCTTTTCCATTTTGTCAATCTGTCGACAATGACCCATATGGTATCGAGTCCACTTGTCGTCTTGGGTAACTTGGTTATGAAGTCCATAGTAATCCGCTCCCATTTCCATTCTGGTATCTCTGGTTGTTGTAGTAATCCTGACGGTTTCTGATACTTGACCTTAACCTAAGCGCAAGTAAGACATTTACTTACGAAGGTAGAAATTTCTGCTTTCATGTTAGGCCACCAGTACAGTTTCTTAAGATCCAGATACATTTTATCTGAACCCAGGTGAACGGAATACCTTGAGTTGTGAGCTTCGGTCATGACTACGTTTCTGAAACCACCATATTTCGGGGTCCAGATTCGGTCCATGAGATAGTAGGCTCCGCCACCCTTGACCTCTAGATTCTTTTCCATTCCTCGCAGGGATTCACCCGCCACATTTTTAGGTTGTAAAGCTTCCATTTGTGCCTCCTTAATTTGTGTGGATAAGTGGGAATGGATAGTCATAGTCAGAGATTTGACCCTCCGACCAGTGTATTCCTTTCGACTGAGGGCGTCAGCTACTACGTTGGCCTTGCCAGGATGATAACGAATTTCGCATTCGTAGTCATTTAGTAACTCAACCCATCGTCGTTGTCGCATGTTGAGTTCCTTCTGATCGAAAATGTGTTGAAGGCTCTTGTGCTCGGTGAAAATAGTACTCTTTGTTCCGTATAAGTAGTGTCTCCAGATCTTTAGAGCAAATATCACTACTCCTAACTCGAGATCGTGTGTCGTATAGTTCACTTCGTGTGTCTTAAGCTGTCAGGAGGCATAAGCGATAACCTTCCCTCTCTACATAAGAACACAACCAAGTCCTTGATTTGACGCATCGCAATACACTACAAAGTCTTCTATCCCTTCGGGGAGGGATAGTATCGGTGCGGTGCACAAGGCCTGTTTTAGTGTCTGGAATGCATTTTCTTGTTTCGCTTCCTAGTCAAAGGCCACGCCTTTCTGGGTTAATGTAGTAAGAGGTTTCGCAATGCTAGAGAAGTTCTTTATGAATCTGCGATAGTAGCCAGCTAGACCTAGAAATTGACGAATTTCTATAGGTGTCTTTGGTGTTGACCAGTTCTCAATGGCCTTAATTTTGGAGGGGTCCACGTGTATACCTTTCTCGCTAACAACGTGGCCTAAAAATTCGACTCTTCGAATCCAAAATTCGCATATAAAGAACTTTGCATAGAGTTTCTCCGTTCGCAGTGTTTCTAGGACTTTTCGTAGGTGCTGACTATGCTCTTCCTCACTTCGGGAGTAGATAAATATATCATCGATAAAGACGATGACGAACTGATCCAAGTAAGGACGGCACACCCTATTCATTAGGTCCATAAATACTGCTGGTGCATTGGTTAATCCGAACGGCATCACTACAAATTCGTAGTGTCCATAACGATTTCGGAAAGTTGTCTTTGGAATGTCCCCCTCTAGAACTCGTAATTGGTGGTATCCGGATCGTAGGTCTATCTTTGAGAAGTAGTTCGCTCCTTGAAGTTGATCAAATAGGTCATTAATGCGGGGTAGAGGATAGCGGTTCTTGACAGTAAGTTTGTTCAGCTCTCTATAGTCGATGCACATACGGAACGATCTGTCTTTCTTCTTTACAAACAAGACCGGTGCTCCCTAAGGTGAGAAACTTGGTCTTATGAATGCTTTTTGAAGGAGTTCATTAAGTTGACTGGAAAGTTCCTGCATTTCTGCTGGTGTGAGACGATAAGGCGACTTCGCTACTGGGGTAGCCCCTGGAACTAAGTCGATTCTGAACTCGACTTGGCGTTGCGGTGGTAATCTTGGTAGTTCTTTTGGAAAGATATCAGGAAAGTCGCGTACTACTGAGATGCTCTTGATGTCCTTCAGTTCTTGACTTGTATCAACGATGTGCGCTAGGAATGCTCGACAATCCTTCCGCAAGCACTTTCGAGCTTGGATGCACGAAATGATGCGAAGGTTTGTACTAGATTTGTCGCCGTAGATAACTAATGTTTCGTTGTTAGGGAGATTAAGATGGACTGCTTTCTCAAAGCACATGATGTCGGGGCGAAGAAGACTCAACCAATCCATGCCGACTATGACGTCGAAACTTTTAATTTGGACCGGCATGAGATTGATTGGGAAAGAATGGCCATCTAAAGTTAACGTACAGCCCATGTATATGCAGTTAGTGTTTTCGGTTTTTCCATTGGCCATCTCTACAGTGAATGATTTTTCTAACTTGCTAGGTTTAGGTTTAAGTAAATGAATAAAGTTTTGACTCACGAAGCTTCTCTCCGCTCCACTATCGAATAATATGCATGCATATGAATTATCGAGAAGGAACATACCAGCAACTATAGTTGGGTCAGCTACAGCTTCATCGTGGCCTATTGCCAAAACTCGTCCCACACCGCCGGTGCCTGCTGCCTTAGGGCAGTTCCTCTTGTAGTGGCCCACCTCACTCACAACCGTAGCAAGTCTGCCCTACACCCGCACTGGGAACTTGAGTGATCGGCTTTGCGGGGTCTTTGCAGAAACGGGCTGTGTGACCCTTTCTGTTGCAGTTGGCTCACTGCACTTCCCGACAGGGTCCATGGTGGTGGTAAGTGCATTTGGTGCACTTTGGGAGGTTACCTACATAAGGCTTTGTTGGGTAGGTATTTGTAGGAGCTGTAGTAGGCACAGTGGCAGTATTCACTGAAACCAGCTGTTTCTTTGCGGATTCTTGGGAAGACCCACCCTTCCCTTTATTCCACACTCTCTTTCTGCTATTGTTGTTGTTGTTGTTGTTGTTGTTGTTGTAGTTGTTGTTGTTGTTGTTGTTTCCTTTCTGAGGTTCTGGTGCAGAAGTGGTTGAGTTCTGATGACCTCCGTAGTCAATCAGAGATTGTGCCAGTTCCTTAGCACTTTCAAAGGTGTCACGTTTGGAAGCTAACACGCTTGATCGTATTTGGGGCGTCAGTCCGCAGATGTACCTTTCTATTTTCTTGCTCTCGGGAGCAATCATATCTGGACAAAGGATTGCCAGCTCGCAGAATCTGTTGGTATAAGTAGCGATGTTGGTACCAACCATTCCGAGAGTCCATAGTTCATGTTCGAGCTTTTGAATCTCTCCCCGTGGGCAGTATTCTCTCATCATCATGGCTTTCAGGCTCTCCCAGCTTATGGAGTTTGCCACGATTAGGGTAAGTACTTTAACGTGGCCATTCCTCCAAGTTAAAGCTTTATCAATAAGGGTGAAAGTTGCAAATTTGACTTTGCTGTGCTCGGGACAGGAGCAGATTTTAAAGATTGCCTCCGTCCTTTCAATCCACTGCCTCAGGGCCATCACACCACCAGTTCCATAAAACATCCGGGGTTTGGCATTAGTGAAGTCCTTATAGGTGCATTCTCGAGGTGGTCCATGACTCTCGCCATGGTTGGATGGGTGTGTGCTAGATCCCGAGCCATTAGTAATCGAGTTATTGATCTTTGACATGGCAGCTGCCACCGCTGCGGTGACTGCTGCTTGGAACATAACAACATCAAATTGAGGTGGTGGAGGTGGTGGTGGTACAGGTGCTTCCCCACCGTTGTTTCGCCTTGGGTTCCTACACGGAGGCATCCTTCAACTATAGGTTGAAAAGGTAAAGATAAGAATTCCATACAATAGCAAATGTATGTGTCTCATGAACTAAATCGCTATAGTTCAACAATAGATGATAGTATGAGTCTTAAAATAGAAGAATGAAAGTTATTTGTAAGACTGAAGGTATGAAACAAGTATTTGGTTTCACAAAGACCTTTCAAGGTTTGAACGAAATACTTAACATAGTAATAGTAGTGTCACTTATATTAATATAAAAGTTGTTACAACGATCTTGAAAATTTGACCCCTATAAGGGTCTCTGATTACAAAGTTCGAGAAATTTAAAGACTTTTAGCCGATGTCCTAAGGTATAAAAAAATTTGAGTCTTTGACAAGCACTACTTGCGACGTAGGTTGCGCTTGGAGCTTGACTCCGCATCTGATTGCTTCGACTCCATTAGACGCCTACCAAAAGCGGCTTGTTGTTCCCTCAGTTCAGCGAGGGCTGCAATTATTTGCGCTAGAAATGCTTCGGTTTGGAGTTGAGCATTGTCTTGTATCTTGTCCAGCCTACGGATGTCAGAAGTGTGAACCTGCACTTCCACGTTGACATCCCGGAGTCGGCTAGCTTGAACTCCGGACTGATAGGACTGATTGGCTAACTTACCCACCATTACCGGGAGTGCTCGATCAGCCGAACCTCCGCCGCGAACATCATAGATGTCCCGGCACATGCCGTAGAGTGGGCGTAGGTTTTATTGTTGGCTCCAATGGTGGAGGTGACTTCCCCAGACGGGAGTCGGTCCTTGAAAGTTCCTTACGAAGACGGGAGGTTGAATGGGTGGCGGACCGATAACTTCCGGCTCTGAGTCGGTACCGGAGTCATCACCCATTTCTATGGGTTCCTCGTCCTCTTCGGGATCATCTTCGATCCATCCTCCATTGCCTTGGTTGGGAAAGTAAGGATCGCCAGGGTGGTGAAATCCAGCCATTTGACTGTACGAGAAATAGGGTTATAAGAATGGAATAAAGTTGAACATGCAAAACGTGTAAGTTAAACTAGTTTAGATAGCAAATACTCTATAGTATTTAAATTCTTGTGTTTGATTCTAGTAATGGTTTGGTAAGTTTTGACTTGTTGCTTACTACGATCATTCCTCGATATACATTGGTCCAATCTCGGGCAAATATAGTTGATCACGCTATATTTGTCCAAAATCTGATTACATATATCGAGTCTCAATCGTAGTGTCAACTTGTCTAAATACTTGTATAGTTAGATAACATGAAAATAATTTGTGGTATGCATGTAATTGTACTTAAATGAACTATCAATTTAAGTTGAACGCAATGCTGCTTAAGCGTAAAAAGAAAATTTGTTTTGTCAGAGAGTATTAGTCCCTTAAGCATTTATAGTTTGTATATCTTATGTGGTTCGATATACTTAGTTCACTATAAACATTGCTCTGATACCAATCTGTCACACCCCCAAACCTGAACGGTGGAAACGTTCGGGGGCAGATGACTTCATGTGGTAACGTAACAAATGAGTACATAATAAAGAAAGCAATACAACCATCATATATATAATTGAAAGTTTACATTTGTCAAAAGTTACATGTTCAAAACCAATTACAATATGATGTCAAAATACGAGATAAAGCATAACGAATACCTGAAATTACTGATTTCCGGGGACATACAAGTAATTTTGAAAGAGTAGATCAGCATTTAAGCTGGTGAGTTTCATAAGTATTTAAGTAACAATGTTTGTATGAAATGAAATGTTTTGTCTTTGTTTGTTTGTGTTTAGAAAATCCTATATTTTCTACTAGTATAAAGGTAGCCTTCACTCAAGACCAATGTTTGTTTCTAAAATGTATGTAAGTGTAAAATAACCAATGTGTTTGAAAACCTTGTAAATCAATGCATTTTTAATACCCCATGTGAGTTTTATAACCATACTATTGACTCGGAATGCCTATACACAACGTTCTTCAGGCGTTGGAATGTTATGACGTTTGTCACCCCAAACGGTGGACCGCAGCTAACAGTCAGGGCGCGGGTTGTCAAGCCCGTATAGATCTATACACAAACACCATCCTCCCCCTCCAAGGGATTCTGGTATATAATACAGGACTTGAAATGTGTACTCGAACGTACATGAAGTTGGTGTCTCACAAAACCGTGGTATAAAAACATATCTACTTGTTAAAATGTTACGTTTGTTCTTGCATACGAAAGTGACTTCTTGAAATTCATGTTTCTAGTACATAAGAGTTAGAAATTTGTTCGTAAAACTATACCTATTATAGTTTTCTAAAAGTGTGTCTCGTTTGTTTAGAAATACCTAGAAAAGGAATCATTTGTCATGAAAGCATAGATTTTTGGATCTAGAGTCTAAGATAGACAATTATAATCTAAGAAAAGTTTAGTTTATACATGCATTACAACAAATTTATATTTCAAAAGATAGAATGCTATTTTAACATATGTTATATATATGAAAGTTCTTTATAAAGTTTGTAAATCGCATGTGATTTGGATATATAAAATCATATAAAATAGTTCTTTCTGTAACACACGATAATACTCGTGTGTTTTACTTGTAATCCCCCCCTTGAAAGCATATAAAAGAATTTATAGAACATTTAAAAGGTAAATTAAGGGGTATGAACTCACTTGAAAGTTTGAAGATAGCGAGATGGAAAACCGGGCAGAGTTTCATCTCGGGAAACGGATTTTTCTTGGGATTCTTGGGAATCTCGGGAGTAAAATCGACTCTCGGGACTTGAGCAAAAAGACCAGAGCTTCGGGTTTGAACGGGCACGGAAAACGAGGCAATATCGAGAGAGAAAGGAGAGAATTGAGCATCTTTTTCGGAAGCCCTCGCATGCTATTTATAGGGGGGGTCTGAGAAGCCTCGTACGCGGGGCGTACGCTCGTACGCGTACGTCATGCATGACCGAAGCCTCAACTGCCTCGGCTTCGGATGGGATGGATCAGACGGGCGGGTCAGATGGGACGGCGGGTCGGACGGGTCGGCAGCCTCGCATAGGGCGACGTGGACGATCAGAGGCTAAGGCCCTCGGGTACACAGGGCGTACAGGGGTACGCAGCGCGTACCTCGGATGAGGACGCTGACTCCTCTTCGGATAAAGCTTGATTTTTGAATTAAATAAATATATAATTTATTTAATAAACTTCAAAATTTCATATCTTCTTCATACGAACTCCATTTTCGATGGTCTTTAAATCCACACGTAGGTGAGACTACGCTCTACAACTTTCGTTTAGACTCCGTTGGCAAATTCCGAAATTATTTTTATTATTTACTTTATAACTCATCGTGTTTAAGGAATTTCTTCAAAAATTCATAACTTCTTTATCTGACGTTGGTTTTTGCCAGACTTTTTACCGCTGAAATACCATTGTCGAGACCTTCGATTCTCGTTTAGGTCATTCCGGCCAAAAGTCGCTCGATCTCCGATTCGAGTTTTTAGCTGTCTGTTGCTAAGCTGAACTTGGAAAAATCATAACTTCAATATATGAAGTCGGATTTGGGCGTTCTTTTTACGTACGATCATGGTTTAAAGACATTTAAACATAGAAGGAATTTAAATAGAACTATTTGGACATTTTATTATGAAAGTTAATTTTATTAACTCAAAAGTGGTTACAATACTTGACCTTTTAGGTCTTTACAAAGAGTTGAAATATCGGGTTGTCACACCGACCTACCCTGCTAGGCATACCGGGGTGCCTAACTGTAACGCCTGTGTTTCTGGGCTTGCCATTTTTAGCAATGTAATAGTCTAGCTTAACCTTTGTAACCCGTTTTGAAATAATAAAAGTGTATTATTTGAGTATTATGTGTTTTGTGCTTAATTGCTTAATTATGTGGTTTGATTAATTAAGAATAAAAATAAGCGTCAAAGTTTAAGTGTAAAATAAACTTGATATCTTTGGATAACGTTGTAGTAGTTGAAACGAGGTTTCTGAATATATAAAGAACGCCCAAATCTGACTTCGTATGAGGAAGTTACGATTTTCTGAAGTTTTGACTTAGCGGTATGCAGCCTGAAATACTCGATTTGAGATCGAGCGGTTTTTAGCCGAAGCAATTAAAACGAGGATCGAAGGTCTCGTTGTTGATATCGAAGCGATAAAAAGTTAGGCGAGAACGGACGTCAAACGAAGAAGTTATGAATTTATAACGAAGTTTTTCTGTCCCGGCCTATTAAAAATAAATAATAGAAATAAATTCAAAATTAGCCGATGGAGTCTAAACGAAAGTTGTAGAGCGTACTCTCACCTAAGCGTGGATATAAAGAACGTAGAAAACGGAGTTCGTATGAAGAAGATATGAATTTTCGAAGTTTATTAAATAATTAATAATTAAATTTAATTGGAAAATCCAGCATTATCCGAAGAGGAGTCATCGAACTCATCCGAAGTACGCCCCGCGTACTCGTGTACGCCCCGCGTACTCGTGTACGCCCCGCGTACTCCGAGGAATGTCGACACTCGCACTCGAGCACTTCGGATACGTAAGCAATGACGATTCTGAGGTAGTACGCCCCGCGTACTCCGAGGCTCCAGCCTCCTATAAATAGGATCCGAAGGCAGCCGACTCAATTGCTATTTTTCTCTCTTCTCTCTCCCATTTTGCATCGATTTGCGTGCCAGAAATACCTCGAAGCCCCGGTATTATTCTCGAGCCCCGAAGCAAGTCCCGAGATCCCGTAGATCCCGAGAAGTGCGATTCCCGAGCCGAAGCTCTGCCCGCGAGAAGTTCGATTTTTGTAGAGATCTTCCAGATCTGCTGAGGATTACTACTTCTGCAAGTCGTAGTGTTGTCCGATCATCTTCTGATCAAGTGAGTGTATACTACCTTTCATAAACACGATAGTAATACAAGTATGGTTTGAGTGTATTAAGTATATTGTTGATTATGTGTATAATTTTGTTGTTATATGTGTGAATGTATATTCATTCTCTTCTATCTCATAGATCTGATTTATTTCCTATGAAATACGTGTTATGTGGGTGTGCCTCATCTGTTATGTGGAATATGTATTGAATGAAAATGATATACAGGTTTTAAACTATGTATGAAAATATATATTTTTATCTACTAATATGTTGGGTAGAACATGGGTAGATAGTTGGTGTGTAATAAACAGATGAGAGGCCTCGATGTTGTTGTTGTTGTTGATCTAGTTATTCAGCGGAGTATGGATAACGACCACGGACTCTTTCTAGACAGTCTAGTGGAACGCTAGCAGGTTCATAACCTGTAGGTGTTGTGAACGATGTGTTCACCGGTGTACTCTATCCCCCTCATGGTTGCCTTTATGATATCTATTGTTGAGGTAACCCCTTAGCAGTGATGTCTGTCCCGATGAAAATCCTAGATTAGGTCCCTTGAAATAGATGTTGTTTTAGGGATGTAAAGTGAGGATAACGGGAATGGGTAATCGGGATAATGATTGGTTGGTGAAATTAAATATAATTTATTTATTGTGGGTTGAAAACCATATATGCTCACCAGGCTCCCAAGCTTGACCCACTCAGTTTTATTTGTATTACAGGAAGTAGCACAAAGGAATAAGATGGATGAATCATCGAGTTGTTTTGTTTACAAGTCTGTATATGTATATATTTGTTGAATGACTTGTAATGTTATCGTTTATGCCTTATGATCTGTATCGGAACATGACATCTCGAGTTTTGATTGTATAATGAAAATGCATCTCTTGATGAAATGCTTTGATAAATATTATTTTATCATGTTTGTTTTGGGAACAAATTCCGCAACACTTTTAAATCAAAAGGATTTACTCTGAAATTATTTTAAAAAGCATAAATGAAATCGGTCTTTTCTGGCCGTGATTTTGAGGATGTCACACTAACCTACCCCTGTCAGACATACCAGGGTGTCCGACCTACCCCTCCTGTTTATCTGAACCAGCTACGGGGACTATTTCACCCCCTACTACTATTGCATACTAACACAACATAATCATACTGTCTAGCAAAGTTGGTACTAAACTACCCCTTTGGCCCTATCGACCGGTAACCGGGGACTATTCCCTTTATTACTACCACTATCACATATAACATATCATGCTAACATATAAACATACCAGGTAGTAGAAAAGCAGACGATTATCACAAAGACAATCATCTCAACTATAATCAACTACTAGTGGGTCGGTCTTGGTGCCTTAGACCCACTTCTAATGGAATATAACTCACCTCAATGTCGTGTAGTGACGACGCTGTCCTCGGTATGAAAATCGACTCTTCTCGAATTCTTAATACCTACACAACATCCTTTCCACATTACCATTTCATACTTATAACCCTTACAAGGGTCACTCAATTCCAAGTCAAAGTCAAAGTCAAACCCTGGTCAAAGTCAACTTTGGTTGACTAGACTCGCCGAGTTGGTTCACCAACTCGTCGAGTCCCCACATCCTCAAAATGTTACAACCTCGTCCCTACTCGTTGAGTCTAGCAAGAGCTCGCCGAGTTCCCGTTCAACAGATCATCGAACCCTTCTTCAACGGAATCACCGAGTTCATCCTTATCCATATGAAGGTGTTTAGTTTATGACTCGCCGCATGCTCCTTGAACTCGTCGAGTCCGTCATCAAGTGTTTGGGACATTGCCTTGAACTTGCTGAGTGTGCTCATACACTCGTCGAATTCCATGATTTCCAGGTTCTTAATGAGCCTAGAAGACTGAGGGTTCTTCTATCTTAACATCTGGTCCACCAACAAAAGGATTTGATGGGGAAATATGACCCGACTCACCGAGTCCCATGAACGACTCGTCGAGTCCCTCTTTGTCTAAAAGTATACAGTCAATTTAAGTGGGTCTCAAAGCATCTAAACCATAGATCTGACCTCCTAGGGTCCATATTGTATGTAAAGTTGCAAACTTTACGTTCATGGATGGGACATTTAGCTCAAAAGGCCCTAAAATGGAGTCTTCAAGATGCATGGGGCTCCTAGGGCAGTAAATTGGCACCAATATGCCATGAGAACCCTCCTATGCTCCAGATCTAAAGTTATTCCTCTATATAATGCTCCAAACCCGAAGCTGACTTAAAATTTCTGCAAAAATGACAAGAATCAAGCCCTAAAGAGAATATAATAAATGGAAAGTCAAGGTTGAAGCTTTTTACCTCAAATGAGCTGGAAATGGAACACAACCTCTGGATCTACTGGCTTCAACTTGAACTCCCAAGCTCCTTCCTTCTTCTCAAGTTTCACAACCACTAAAATGCACAAAAATGGCTTCAGAATACACAAACAAGACTATGATTTCGGTTTAGGGTCTTCTGGAAGTGAGAGGAATGATGGAGGCTGGTTTTGGGAGCAGATAACCATAAATATTAGGGTTTCATCCAAACAGCTTTTACTCGTCGAGTCAGTCCCCCGACACGTCGAGTAGGTCATTAAACCTCCTGGCCAAAATCGAGTCTACTCGACAAATTTAGGCCTCCAAGTTGCCGAGTACCAAGGCAAAACATGAGATTACTAAAATTTAAATACGTACCAGGAACCACGTGCTACAAATCTCCTCCACTTATTTGAGACTTTGTCCTCGAAGTCTGTTGCTGAATCCGGAAAAAGCTCGGGGTAGTGTTCTCTCATCTCGTCCTCCGGTTCCCAAGTCCATTCTGAGCCCTTGTGGTGCTACCACTGCACCTTCACCAACTCTACTTCCTTGTTCGTTAGTGCCTTCGTCTTCCTATCTAGAATGTCTATTCGTCACTCGATGTAGTTTAGGCTCTCATCCAGCTAAATATCCTCAAGAGGCACCACCGCAAAGTCGTTTACTAGGCACTTCCGTAGCTGGGAGATGTGGAAAGTACTGTGAATCTGGCTAAGCTCGGCTGGCAGATCAAACCTATATGCCACTGTGCCCACCCAGGTTACAACTCGGAAAGGGCCAATGTACCTGGGGCCCAAGTTGCCCCGCTTCCTGAATCGGATGACACCTTTCTAAGGTGACACCTTCCGGAGGGCCATATCTTTGACCTGGAACTCCAGGTCTGAACGATGCTTGTCAGCATAACTTTTTGCCCGACTCTGAGCAGTCTGAAGCCTGCTCCGAAGCTGCTAAATCCTCCCCATCATCTTGAGCACCACTTTGGTGCTCCCCATGACCCACTATCCAACCTCGCCCCAACATATCGGGGTCCTACACTTCCTCCCGTACAACATATTGAAGGGAGGACGATCAATACTTGCGTGATAGCTGTTGTTGTAGGAGAACTCAGCCAAAGGGAGATAGGTATCTCAACTACCACCAAAGTCTAATACGCAGGCGTGCAACATATCCTCCAGTCTCTGGATGGTCCTCTCGCTCTGACCATTCGTCTGCGGGTGGTAGCCAGTGATAAAACACGGACGAGTACCCAACTCGTTATGAAATTTCTTCTAGAATCTGTAAGTAAACCGCACGTGTTTGTCAAAAATCACGGAGACTGGCACTCCGTGTTAGACCACAACCTCCCGAATGTAGATGTCGGCCAGCTTCTCGGCTGATATGCTCTCCTAGATCAGTATGAAATGGGCACTCTTGTTCAGCAGATCCACAATGACCCATATTGAATCCACTCCCCATGCGGTCCTGGGAAGCTTGGTGATGAAATCCATAGTAATATCTTCCCATTTCCACATGAGGTTGTCCAACGGCAGCCTCTTGCCGTGAGGCCTCTGGTGCTCTGTCTTGACCTTCCTGCAGGTCAGTCATCTCTCGACGTACCAGGCTACATCCCGCTTCATGAAAGGCCACCAATAATCAGGATGAAGATCCTTATACATCTTCGTCTCCCCGGGATGAATAGAAAACTTGGATTTATGTGCCTCCTCCATCAGCACCTGGCGCACACCTCCATGATACGGGACCCACAACCTACAATGTAGAGTCAACAACCCACGACTATCATAGTTGAAGGAGGAAACCTACCCCACAATACACTGACTCTTCCGATGTTCCTCCTTCATCGCCTCTTGCTGGGACTCTCGGATCTGCTCCAACAGTGGAGTCACTACTGCCATCCACAGGCAAATATATTTGATCGAGGCAGCCTTGCGGCTAAGGGCATCGGCCACCACATTGGTCATCCCCAGGTGGTAAAGCATCTCACAATCGTAAGCCTTCACCACATCAAGCCACCGATGTTGTCTCATGTTCAAATTCAACTGATCCATAAGGTACCTCAAACTCTTGTGATCCGTATAAATGGTACAAAGGCCCCCATAGAGGTAATGTTGCCAAATCTTGAGGGAAAAAACGACTACCCCCAACTCCAGATCATGCGTCGGGTAGTTCGCCTCGTGAGGCTTCAGCTGCCTTGAGGCGTAGGTGACGACGTGCCCTCTCTGCATCAGTACTGCACCCAAACCCAAAATGGACGCATCACACTACACTAAAAAATTCTCCACGCCCTCTAGCGGGGCGAGGATCGGCCCCTCGCATAGCCTCTGTCTTAAAGTCTCGAATTTTGCCTGCTGCTCAGGACCACGGTGAAATAAAACGACTTTCTTCGTTAGCCAAGTCAAAGGCACGGCTATCTTGGAGAAATCCTGAATGAATCTCCTGTAATAGCCTGCCAATCCCAGGAACCTCCGAATCTCAAATGGAGATGTCGGAACCTCTCATCTCATCACAGCCTCCACCTTGGTCGGGTCAACCAAAATCCCATTCTGGTTGACAAGGTTCCCAAGAAACTGCACCTCACGCAACCAGAACTCGCACTTGGAGAACTTGGCATATAAGCTCTCCCTCCTCAGGGTATCTAACACCTCCTGCAAGTGCTCCTCATGCTTCTCCTGCGTATTGGAATAAACCAAGATGTCTTCAATGAAACCTATCACAGACCGATACAACATTGGTCTGCATATTCGGTTCATGAGGTCCATGAACATGGCATGAGAATTGGTGAGACCGAAGGGCATCACCACGAACTCGTAGTGGCCATAGCGAGTCCGGAAAGCAGTCTTTTCTACATCCTCCTCTCTTACCCTCATCTGATGGCAGCCTGACCACCAGTCTATCTTGGAAAAACAAGATTCCCCTTGAAGCTGGTCGAATAGGTCATCAATCCTCTGGAGTGGGTAATGGTTCTTCACCGCTACCTTGTTCAGCTCCCAATAGTTTATACACATCTATTGCGACTTGTCCTTCTTCTTTACAAGGAGGATCGTGGATCCCCAAGGCGAACTACTCGGCATGATAAATCTCTTATGTAGCAGCTCCCGCAACTGGGTAGAAAACGCCTGCTTCTCGGGAGGAGCTAACCGATATGGTGCGTTGGCTATCAGAGCCGCACCAGGGACTAGGTCGATCATGAACTCCACCTATCTCTCTGGAGGTATCCCAGGAAGTTCCTCTGGAAATACATCTGCGAACTCCTACACCACCAGTACATCACTCACCGTTGCCTTACGTGCCTCCCGGGTATCTATAACATAGGCGACATACCCTGCCCAACCATACAGGAGGTAGCGCCTAGCCCTCGTTGTTGAACATAAAGCTTGTCTGCGTTGTGGTCTCTCGCCCTGAATCACCAGCTCTCCTTTGCTTGGGGTCCTGACGCAAACCAACTATTGCACACAGTCGATCACTGCCCCGTTGGGACTCAACCAATCCATGCCTATAATAACCTTGTTCCCCCGTAATGGTATAGGAACAAAGTCTACCAAGAAGCGCTGCTCGAACAACCTCAAAACACAATACCTGAAAACCTCTGGTGCTTGCACTGATCGATTGTCCGCAATCTCGACCTCTAGAGGGAAATCCAACATGCCCGAAGACTTAGGGAACCTCTTGCTAAGCGTAAGCGTGACAAATCATCGGGTAGTACCCGAATCAAACAACACCTGAATTGGGATACCGTTCACATGGACAATCCTAAACAAAACATAATACATGGCACATCAATATCATAAGCAACATAAAATAAAATCTAAGGAGAAGAAATTATACCCGTCACCACAACGGGTGTCGCCCGTGCCTCCTTGGTAGTCAACTAGACGGCTCGGGTCCTCACCAATGGAGCCTCTGCCTTGCCCTGCCGGCCATTAGTGATCCACAGGGTCGCTGGAGTTGGCATCGCTACTGGCATTGCTGTTGCTGCTGTCAACCTCAGGTAATTGGTTATTTTGTGGCCTCGCTGGTTGCATTGGAAACACAACAACTCTGATGTCTGAATAGTTGGAGCAGGGACGGTACAATCCCTACTAAAGTGCCCCGTCTTGTCACACTTATAGCATCCCGATGACCCTAATCTACATGCCCCCTCATGTGGCTTTCCGTACTTCCCGTAACGGCTCCGGCCCTGATGGCCCTTCGACTTAGAGTCGAATCCCTTGGGTTTCTTCCCCGAAACCCCAGTACCCTACTCAGTCTCCGCCTTCATCTTCCGGAGGTGCTCTATATCGATCTCCCTCTCCCTTGCCCTGGCAATCATGGACTCTACGGTCAGACACGCTGAGTAGCTGATGTGCTCCCGGATATCAACCCTCAACATATCGTGGTAGCCGGTCTTTCGCATCTCTTCATCTCCTGCATACTGAGGCACCAACAAGGCCCTCTCCCAAAACTTGACGGTAATCTCTGCCACCATCTCAGTAGTCTGCCTCATATCAAGAGACTCTATGGCCAGCTGCTAAAGCTCCACATCTGGCACAAACTCCGCCCTGAACGTAGTCACAATGTCCGACCAGGTTATAGCCTCGATAGCTGAGACTCCCAAAGAGTCACCAATGGACTCCCACCAATCTCTAGCCCTGTCTCTCACACATCAAGAAACAAACTGAACCTTCGACTCCTCATGGAAGAAGCTAGTCAACTGGGTAGACTCTATGTCTGCAACCCATCTCCTGGCCACGATGGGTTCCTTCGCCCCATGGAAATCCATCTCACCACTCCCCCTTGAAGTCCTTGAAGGACAATGTGTGTGATCCTAACTGGCTAGACGCCATGTCGCTCCTGAATGCTATGAGGCGATCCTCCATCAGCTCTATGATCCCTTTCTTGATCGACCCAAAAATAACCGGGGTCACCTCAAGGATACCTCTCCTAATCTCTGATGCTATGAACTCGCGGAGTCTCTCATCCACTGGCTCGGAACCCGAACTCGAACCTGATCCTGATCCTGACCTTGGTCCCGATCCTCCTGTTCTGTGACACGTAATCATCACCATTTTGAAACATAATACATAAATTTCAGGGTCATACATAATCTTGAGAGGTCTTACACTTTCTATAAGTCCCTTGGTTCCATCTCTTCCCTCCTTGATGCGAGTATGGATCCTCTTCTTTCAGTAGTACGGGCCCATACTACCTTCCACATCTATCCGTACTTTCCCCAAGGATTGCCTTGACTTTACCAAGTCCTTTCTACTTCTATTGCTCTCTGCACTAATCTCATCCTAGGCTTATCCTAGGGTAACTCTCTGATATACAGTCCGCCATCAGCTTCATAAGGAATTCATGTTTCCTTTACCTAATTAGTTTGCGAATACCATTACATATCGCTAAGACCAGATAATTATTTGAATGAGAGGCCCTACCCCATAATGGTTGGACTCAGACATGAGCTGCGCAATAGGGCTAGACCTAACCCTCTGAATTATTTAGTCCTTGATATATGTAACTTAACGTATTCATTTACTAGTTAGATATAGATAACTAGAACTCCTAAAAGCACAAAGCAAGTAGTATTCAAGCATTGAGTAACCATACCAAGCATATCCTATTCAGGCCATCATATTACTGACTAATCAGTTCTAGTATACAAATCAACAAGCACATATTGCAGGCACATAAGGCATCTCCCTAGATGTGTAGTCCTATTCTAGCATGCATTTCTCATAACATGTATGGATATCTTGCGTAAAACTTACTTGAGCCCGGCCGGTCTCCGCATCACACACCTTCTTCTTTTTCTAAACCTTTTTCACTTTAACTTTTAGAAAACCATTTTTCTTGTGAAAAATCTTTAAAACCATCATTTTGAGTCCAGACACCCCGAAGGTGTGTCCGAATCCCTCAAACCAAGGTTCTGATACCAACTTGTAATATCCCAATTTTCAAGACCAAAATTTTTGTTTTTGATTAGTTAATTTATTAAAACCATTTCTGAAAAACAACATCAATATCTTATCAAAATCATAGCCCATACCTCAAATGTCATAAAAACATGTCATAGAATAATAACAATATCAGAGTACAATCCCAAGGTCATCATAGTGCAGAAATTAGGTGTGTGTGCGATTCGCTAAAGAGGTACCTGAAAACAAAATTGTAAACTGTAAGCACGAAGCTTAGTAAGTTCCCCCATCATACCACATACACTACTATAAACATATGGTCAGGCATATCTGGGTGCCGACCTACCCTACTAGGCATACCGGGGTGCCTATCCTACCCCTGTCAGACATACCGGGGTGTCTGACCTACCCCTCGGGTTTATCTTAACCGGCTACGGGGACTATTTCACCCCTACTACGATCGCATACTAACACAACATAATCATATTGTCTAGCATAGCTGGTCCTAAACTACCCCTTTGGCCCTATCGAACGGTAAGCAGGGACTATTCCCTTTATTACTACCACTATCATATATATAAGATATCATGCTAACACATAAACATACAAGGTAGTAGCAAAGTAGACAATTATCACAACGACAATCATCTCAACTATAATCAACTACTAGTGGAAGGACCTTGGTGCCTTAGACCCACTTCTACTAGAAGATAACTCACCTCAATGTTGTGTGGTGACTTTGTTGTCCTCGGTACGAAAAGCGACTCTTCTCGACTCCTCAATCCCTACACAACATCCTTTCTACATTACCATTTCATACTATAACCCTTACAAGGGTCACTCAATTCCAAGTCAAAGTCAAAGTCAAAAGTTGGTCAATGTCAACTTTGGTTGACTAAACTCGCCGAGTTGGTTCACCAACTCATCGATTCCCCACATTGTCAAAATATTACAACCTCTTCCCTACTTTTCAAGTCTAGCAAGACCTCGAAGAGTTTACCTTCAACAAATCATCGAAACCTTCTTCAACGGACTCATTGAGTTCATCCTTGAACTCGTCGAGTTTATCCTTATCTGTATGAAGGTGTTTAGTCTCTGACTCGCCGAGCTCTCCTAGAGCTTGTTGAGTCCGTCTTCAAGTGGTTGGGACATTTCCTTGAACTCGCCAAGTCCGCTCATACACTCATCGAGTTCCATGATTTCTAGGTTCTTAATGAGCTGAAAAGACTAATTGTTCTTCTATCTTAACATCTGGTCCATCAACAGAAGGATTTGATAGGGAAATACGACCAGACTTGCTGAGTCTCATGAACGACTCATCGAGTCCTTCTTTGTCCGAAACTACACAGTCGATTTTAGTGGGTCTTAAAGCATCTAAACCATAGATCTGACCTCCTAGGGTCCATATTGTACATAAAGTTACAAACTTTACGTTCATGCATGGGAATTTAGTTCAAAAGGCCCTAACAGGGAGTCTTCAAGATGCATGAGGATCCTACGGTAGTAAAGCTGGCACCTTTATTCTGTGAGAACCCTCCTATGTTCCAGATATGAAGTTATTCCTCAACATAATGCCCAAACCCGAAGGTGACTTAAAATTGCCCCAAAAATGACAAGAATCAAGCCCTAAAGAGGATCTAACAAATGGAAATTCAAGGTTGAAGCTTTTTACCTCAAATGAGTTGGATATGGAACACAACCTCTGGATGTACTAGATTCAACTTGAACTCCTAAGCTCCTTCATTCTTCTCAAGCTTCACAACCACCAAAATGCAAAAAAAAATGGCGTAAGAATACACAAACAAGGCTAGGGTTTCAGTTTAGGGTCTTCTAGAAGTGAAAGGGACGATGGACGCGGGTTTGGGATGAGATAAGTTTTTTAAATTGGGTGCAAACCCTAAATATTAAGGTTTCATCCATACAGCTTGTAGTCGTCGAGTCAGTCCCCCGACTTGTCGAGTATGTCATTAAACCTCAAGGACAAAATTGAGTCTATTCGATGAGTTGGGCCTCCAGCTCGCCGAGTCCCAGGGCAATACATGAAACTACTAGAATTTAAATACGTACCAGGAACTAGGTGCTACATATATAATAAAGATAACAATGTTGTAGATAAGTTTGATTCAAAACAAGTTCAATTCAAAGGTGATTGCATATAGAACTTTTTATTTATAAAACATTGATATTTACTTTATAACTCTATTAAGAGATCTCATCTCATAAATATAATTTTAATCATTATTGAATATGAAGGTGATCGTTATGAAAATCAATGTAAGTAAATACCCATATTTTAATAAATTGACTGAGACATATACTTGGACAGTCTAAATAAAAGCATGCATTGTTCGAAAATAAATACTATTCACATTACAAGTATTTTACATTCTATGCATAAATAATAAGCTAAACTTTGAGTGTGTAGTTCCAACTTTTTTGTGCTCAGCTGGTTACGTGTCTGAAAATATTTGCAAGCCATTTAAATATGTTATATTAACATTATGTACCAAGTACTTGAGTGTTAAATGAAAAGCATAAGTTCTATCGAATAGATACCTGAAGTACTACTCGCTTCCGTACTTTCTTTTCAGATAATAGATCTGTTCCTTTTCTAATTTCATGTTTCTCCACAATAGATAGATGATCCATCTGTGTGGGCCTTCTTGGATTTATTAGGCCTTAAGGTATCTATTCCATATGCCATGGGCCTCTTAGATCACACATGGTGACTCTTTTCAGTCTTGCCTTATTCCATTGTTTAACTTGGCTAAAAAATTTCATTGTATTGTTGGAATATTTGCTTAACTAGTTGTATCATCATATATACATCTAAATAATCCAAGACTTCCTGTATCTTAGGAATAACTATTCCTAGTATGATGTCTTTTGCATCTTCAACATCACAGTGATTAACAAGTAACATTTTCAGTTCTATTGTTCAATGCATGTGGTTTTGGAATATGTCATTTAAGTCTATACAATATCTGGTTTCACAAGACATGAACCCATTCACTAAAATTGTATACATCGAATGGTATAATTTTATTTAGTTCAACAAGTGAAATATGATAATTGGAAATGAGATTGGATTATTCATCTACAAAATTTTAACAAAATTCATTTAGTATTTAAAAAATTTAATCTTTAGTAATTAATAACTTTTTAGTTTCCAAAAGCATTAATTATCAAAGTCTAATATCCAATTTGCAAAACAAGTATACAGTTAGTTAACCCTTATCCCATGCATTTGAGTCCAACCTGGTAGATATCGATTGTAAATTACAAACTATTATATAATTCCTAGGTATATGGGATCGCTCCCATTCATTTGAGTCCAACCTGGTAGATATTGATTGTTAATTACGAATTATTATATAATTCCTATATTTATGGGATCGCTAACAACAAATTTTAATACTGATGTTTGATCCCATCTATGACTCATATTTCTCTTGCCTAGGTGACCTTTATCACAAAAGATTTTCGATCAAATCATCCAATTTGAAAACTTGTGTAATCGACCTACAACTTGGTTATAGAAATAGAGAATAAACACAGGCCATCAAAAGATAACACTAAACAATTAGCTGACCTTTATCCCATTAACGTATCAAGAGATGTGCGAGTGTCTTCCAAAACGGGTTACATAGATTTTAGGTTTTATTAAGGGGTCTTTTCTATTTTTTAATACTAGTTTTAAATATATATATATATATATATATATATATATATATATATATATATATATATATATATATATATATATATATATATATATATATATATATATATATATATATATATATATATAGAGATATTATATCATGGTTATTGCATGCAATCAATAAATCATTATATCTTTTTAAAAATATAAAATCACGTTTGACAATGTTCTTTTATAAAACCTGCTTTTATATAATTTACACAATCAAATTTAAGATTTAATAGCTAGTATTATATTTTACCGTTTGAACGCTTTAGAAATTTTATAAACCTTTTAAATATAACTTAATTTTAGAAAATAACATTTGGAGATAGAAAAGTTTAAAAAAAATCTGAATTTAAACTTATATGGTTTTAATTGACGGAATTTATCGTTTGCTACCGTTAGTTTTTAATAATAAAGTTTTTTTTAATTTAAAACCTTTTTACGACCTTATGTGAAATGACAAATTTTATTAAAACAAAAATCCTTTGTGATGTTACTTATGTTAAAATCTTATTTATCATATGAAAACAAATTTATCAATCACAACATAATAACAACATAAATTAAAGAACACAAGCATGCAAAACATATATGCATAAACATACCAAGTCTAGTAATATTTTGGTGATCCATCACAAAAATTCCAAGTCCATTCCCAAAAGGACATTCAGAGAACTTTAAGTCATCAATTTGTTGCAAAATATCTCCCATTTGACAACACAGTCTTCAAAAAAAAATACTTTTATAAATGCAAGAAAACTTTGATAAAATCAAGGTTTAGTTTTTGATCTTCAAAAATTGTCTTCATCTTCATCTTGTTATATTTTTATACAAATAAACTATTTTTAAATTTAATCTATTTCTTAACAAAATAAACAAGACAAAATTATCAATTTAATTATTATATACCATATGAATAAAAAATTACTACAACAATTTTAAACAAATCAAAACATGCAACAACACAAGGGTCCATGGTTAGTTTATGCACATTATATATATATATATATATTGATGTGTGTAAAACCCACTAGTTTTAAACCTACTTTTAATTATCAAATAACACACAAAAGGCAGTGAACCTATCAATTGTGGTATAGCTAAATAAGCAGGGTATCGAACACAGGGAACGGCAAATTAAATTAAAAACTAATTCTATCTAAATTACTTTAGCAAATAAGGGTTTTTCTCTAGTTTTACAAGACTAGAAACTTGTTAAACAAAACTAATGCAAGGCTAGAAAAGAACAAATTAACTAGATTCAATAATGGGAAAGAAACTTCTGTTTAGTTCAACTCGGTTAACTTTATGGTTGCTTTTAAGGTAATGGTGCAATGGATTAATTCTTTCGTTGGTTACCGATTCAAGTGATTAAGTTGTGTTCACTACCCTAATCCTTAGCAAATAAACTAATTCAAACAGTGGCCAATTGCTTAACTTAATTATACTTACTAGATTAATTATTCGGGTTAAGTTAGACTTGCAATAGCTAATTAAATTGTTATTTTTAATTAACCTCTTGTTCAATAGTCATCTTACAAGCTTGCACATGAATTTACTCAATTTACTTATTAATCCTAGTTTCATATTCATTAATCCTAGACATATGATTTAGTGGTCACTTATCATATGAGGTTGATAATTAATAGATGTTCATGCTAATTAACTATCTTCCTATTAACAGAAAATAAATTATCATTCATACACAAGGTTCTTTAGCAAGCTAATATAACAATTAATCACCAACTTAGAATTAATCCTACCAATCAATCAAACCATATTGTCAACTTTCTATCCCCAAACAGAAGTATAAAGAAATTAGTTCATAACTAAGGTGAATAACAGCAAACAAATAAGTTCAAGTTGCTTAATCATATTGACAAAAGAAGAGAATTAAGTAGAATGATGAAATTACGCCTTAATTACTCCCGGAATTGGATTCTAGCTTCTTTGGTCGACTTCTAGGGTTCTTCTGGCTTCTTATTCGCAGCTTAACACCTCTGAAACTTCCCAGAATTCTCTTCTTTCGATCTGTGGAATTATCTTTAAATAAGCGGTCCGACTCGTCGAGTCAAGTGGTGACTCGTCGAGTCCCTCTCACATTAGTCGTAACCTGATAACTGTCTTGACTTCCGAATGCTTATCTCTTTGAATCCGCGACCGGACTCGTCGAGTCAAGAGATAACTCGACGAGTAGAACCTTATTTTGGCTGTTTTCTTTCTTCTTTCCACTCTTGAGCTCTCAACCGCTTCTCTTGCTTCCTTTCGCTTCCGAGCTTCATCTTTGGACTGAAAAACACAATTTAACACTTTTAAGTACCTTTTGTCCATAATATGCAACAATTTAGCTAATATATGAATAATAAACTACACTTAATACACACTAAATATGCACATATCAAAATACCCCACACTTGTCTTTTGCTTGCCCCCAAGCAAAACTGAATTTTAATCATATTAGAATTATGTATAACAACTCCAATCTAACCCAGCCATTATGCCAAGACCGCAACGCATGCATTTGTGTCTAAAATTTTTCCTAAAGAACCCCCCATATTCCAAATACTCACAATCCTCATAAACATTCACCCACTCACCCCGAACTATGCTCATTTTATGCAACCCTCCGAATCCATCCGCAGAAAACCTCTTAACCTCAAGGTATTTTTGGTTGAGCCACCCAAGCATACATAATCTAGAATTACAACTTTTCGATACCACTTTGAAGCTCTTTGGAATTCTTCACTTCCTTGATAATTTGATCTTTGATCTCTTTGAATTTACCACCTTTGTTTGATTTCTTTGGTATCTTCAACTTTTTTTTTTTTTTTCAGAACTTTGATCTTTTAACTTCATACTTTAACTTTGATGCTCCAAAAATTTTTCAAACTTTTCTTGTAATTCTCTCTCGTTTTTTTTTTTTTACATGTACCTCACTTTTTTTCACTCAAAACCTACATGCTTAACCAGGGCGCTCAACTTCAACCTTTATTGGCTAATGATAAAAATCTTCCTGGATACATTTCAGGTTTAGGCTGCTAAACATATTGCATCCCTCAGGCTGAGCGAGGTCGTGTTTTTGTCTCATGATTTCACTGAAATAAGGAAGCCACAAATGCACTAGAACGTATATAGGCTCAACTAAACATTTGGGTTGTCATGCAATTATTAACACAATCTAACATGGAATCCTAATTTTTACCAAAATTTTCTAATTAAATCCTAAATAATACTTTTGGTATGCAAATTTTTTTTTTTAAAATTGACTAGTATGTAACCAACCCCCTACCCCACACTTATGTAATGCAATGCCCTCATTGCATATTATGCATGATAAAGAACAATAAAAATAAGAAGAGAATTGGAACAAACTCCCCTGGGATAGCAGTCGATAGGCTGATCACTTCCATGTTAAGCTCCAACTTCAATCAACTTTAGACATGGTAACATTTCATCCATGCCTTGGGTGTCAAGACTCATGTGGGTCGCTCCAAATACGCGGAAATTAGTGTAAGATCTTCAAGAAAGGAAATGGAAGAATAAGCGAGCAAGTGGGACCAGTAGCAGCATCAAATCAGCAGTCCATCGGTATAAAAGATGATCGACTCGTCGAGTTTGATGATGGACTCGTCGAGTACCAGCGCGCCTTCTCAGAATATGTAGAAATACAAGGCGACTCGGCGAGTCTGCTTAGTGCACTCGTCGAGTAGGCCACTGAACGAAAAATCTTGGTATTTTGCAACTGTTTTAGCTTCTAAAAACTTCTTTAACCCTTCCTCACATTTGGACTCAATTGCTCATACCCCCTAGGACCGGACTCGATACTTTGACGTTTAAAACTCGCTTCCTTGACTCGCTCTCACACGAAAAACAACCATGCTTTACCTCATCCTAAGCAATCAAAATGCAATCCTGAAAATACTTAAAGCAAACAACTATTAAACATAAAATCTTAAAGCATACACACCAAAAATAAAACAAAATAAAAATGTAAATTGTTTAAACACAAAAACACAAAAATTAATCCTCATCCTCCTCATCATCGTTATTGGCTCCACTTCCTCCTGCTCCGCTATGGCGTGCACTAATCCTCTCGTCCCACGATGGAATATATGGATAATTCCCACCATCAATATGTGGAATATGGAAGTGGTCAAACAGTCGTATGTGGGATTGATTGCTAAAATTTAGCCCCCTTGCCAATTGATCTTGCATCCGCCTCATCTCTACATTGTACCAATCCATTGGTACATCTTCATTTTCTACCGGAATCACCGGCGGCTCATCCTCCATATCCCTTTCCCTTCGCGATCGCACCCTCCTTCCCGGTGCTTCAGGACCTACAACCGGGTCATCATTTGGGATGGCATAATGGCCACCACCATAGTCTTCAATAATTCGGGCCCTGCGGAAAAGAATAGGATTAAATGGGGGTGTCGGGATCAAAGTCATGAGGTTCCAGGCACCACGGTTCATCAACCCGAATGAATTCGCCAATCGAGTGACAAACATGCCTCCATTGATGCGCGATGTTTTGCGATCTTTGACCGCACCCTCCGAAAGGTATGAAGCAATACACCATGGAATGTTGCAAAAGACGCCGGGTGTTATTATGCTCCATAAGTAGAAAACATCAAGGTTGGAAACCTTGTCATCGTCTTTCCTTTGGTTGATGGTGGAGGAAATAAGGCGGTGAATGAGGCGGTGGGTCGGGGATCGGATGCTCCCTTCTTGTGCAGACTTTGGGATGTAGACTTTGTTTCCTATGGTATTCCACCAACCCGTGCTCGTGACTCCATCGGGGAACGCCATATGAGTGTTTGCCAAGAAAGCCCGAAAGATGTTTGTTGTCACTAAGGGTTGATCATAGATCCCTAGTCGGCAGGCAAGGTCCACCACCGAGCATTGACGATACTCGCCCCCAAGACAAAAAGTAAAGCTCGTCGGGTGATACACATCCACTCCCCCGGTAAAAGATACCGTGGAAAAGAATTCTAAACATAGCTCCAAATAAACCGGTTCTTGAATGCGGAAGACCCGGCTCCACCCATCACACACCATGCTGTTGCCTTCATGTTGGAACTCCTTCAAAAGGTAAGGAGCTAGTTCTTCTTCATAGCTAACGCTCTGCAGCCATTCCCAATCAATTCTGTTCGGTACATACACCTCCTTCTTCTTAATGTCGGAGAGCTTCTTCTTCCACTTCCGCATTGTTGAAGCGGACTCGATTTGCGGGAAGTTTAACCATGGAAACTCCCCTTGGCTACCAGTTGAAGATTGTCCTCTTCTGAACATGATTTCTTTTGAGTTTAAACCTTGAAAAATTGAAGAAGATTTGAAGATTTCTTTGAATGCTTGAGAGTGTTTGCGAATGGGGGTACCCGGCGAGTGTGATGTTGAAATTGAATTTTTAGGGTTAAAACCCTATTTACCAGATGTAAAGTAATTTCGAAATTAATTTTTTTTTTCTGTAAATAAACTCGACTCGTCGAGTCAGGGTCAGACTCGGCGAGTCCCAGCGAGCAGTTAAAATTTTTTCTGAGATCAGTATGTACTCGTCGAGTCAGGTTCAGACTCGGCGAGTCGTTTATAAAACATTTCTAATTTTTGAAATTTTGTTATTTATTGAAAATATTCTCACCCCACTCTTAAGCTAGGCAACTCTCAAGCATACATGCCCGATGATTTAGAAGATTTAAGAATAAAAACGAATGGAAAATAAAACGAAAAATAAAAAGAAGACTAAAAAGTAAAAGAAAGCAAACTCTATTGAACGGGTTGCCTCCCGCCAAGCGCTTCTTTTTGAGGAGTCATTAGCTAGACTCATTCCCATTTACGTTTTGTCGCCTTCAAGCATCGGGAATGTGCGCCGTACTTTTTGCGGTTTATACTTAGTCTTGTAGGCGTGAATCTTTTTCTTGTAAGCCCTTTTCAATTCATCTCTTCTCTTTTTCGCTGTATCATCCTCAGCTGGTTGGGCCTCTCTTTTCCTCTTATTCTGCTTTACCCTCTTCTTTTTCACCAATTCTTGAACATCCTTCTCTTTAAATTTAATGACTTCATATTTCATGATGGTCCGTGCTTTAGGTTTAGTGGTGAATTGGTGATCAGCTTCTTCTCCACTTCCATTTATGGCTTCTTGCTCTTTTGTGCTCGACTCTTTTCCAAATGGCATCATATCAAGGCATGCCACGTTGGCGTGTTGGACCTCCATTACTTTTTCCTCATCTGCCAATTGTTCTTCATAAACAGTAACTGAAACCAGGGTATGTGAAGGACTATTCACAAACAGATCAGTTTTGGTCAAGTTTCTATCCAGATCGACTGGACTCGTCGAGTCCATTATGACGACTCGGCGAGTCGGGTCGGGTTTCATCAATTCTGGATCGTTGTCTGAGTCGGCTCCTTCCAGTAGCTTTTCTAGCTCCTCCAAGTCTTTGTCAGCATCTGAAACTTCTTCTGAGTGTAGCGTGAACTTACTCGGGTCTTCTTTTAATAAAATACCAAGCTCTTTTTGCAATACCTCATCATCTAATTGGATAAATGAGATTTCTTCTCGCTTTTCTTCTTCTTGCTTGATCTCCGGATTAGCTTTAAACATCACCGACTCATCACCCACTCTTAATGTCAAAGTAGTCTCGGATATGTCAATTAGGGCACATGCGGTGTTTAAGAATGTTCTGCCCAAAATAATTGGTATTTTGGGGTCTTCTTTCATCTCCACCACCACAAAGTCTACTGGGAAGATAAACTTGTCTACTTTGATAAGGAGATTTTCACATATGCCTTGTGGATGAATAATTGTTTTATTTGCCAAATGGATTCTCATATTTACCGGCTTTGGCGCTGGTAAATTTAGCTTCTTAAAGAATGAATAGGCCATCAAATTAATGCTTGCCCCTGAATCAGCCAAAGCTCGTGTAGAAACTTCATTACCAAATTGGCAAGGAATTACTATGTTACCCGGATCACCCTTCTTCTCAGGTAGCTCACTCATCAATATCTCCGCGACTTCAGCAAGATCTTTCCTGGCAGCAAACAAACCCTTAAGCAAGTTAAAGTATTTGGGAGTTTGGAGCATTGTGTCCACGAATGGCATATTGACTTGTAAGGCTTTAACATGCTCCATGAAGGTTCTATAGGCTAGAACTTTTTCTGAAGGAATGGCTCTGGATGGGTATGGCAAAGGAGGGTTGTATGTCTCCAGAAAACTTGCTTTTTTATCCTTCCCGACTGGACTCGTCGAGTCCATTTTAGTGACTCGGCGAGTCGGATCGAGTTCTTCTCGTTCTGGTTCTTCTTCCTTTTCTGCCTTCCCTTTGGAAACCCTTAGTGTTTCTGCCAATTCTTCTTCACTGCTGGAAGTTATTACGCTCACGTTCTCCTTTCTTGGATTGGGCTCGGTGTTGCTCGGAAGTTGACCCGGTCTTCTTTCGTTTACTTGATGTGCAAGTTGGCCCAGTTGTTTCTCTATGTTGAGAATAGAAGCTTGCTGATTCTTCAACATGTTTCTGGTTTCCTGCATTGCCACATCATGATCATTATGCCTTTTCTCGGACGCGCTTATGAATTTTGTAAGTATGTCTTCTAAGTTCGTCTTCTTGTCTGTCACCGGTTCCTCCTTTTGATAATAACCCCTCTCCCTCTGCTTATATTTTTCTTCCTTAGCTTTTCTGTACTCTTCGTATGGGAGCCACTCCTTCTTCGGTTTCCTCCAGTCTTCATCATATTTGTCGCCACTGGAATAAAATACTTGAGCCTTTCTATTTCCATTCTCGTCTCGATCACAATCCTTTGTAAGATGGGGGCCGCCACAATTTTCGCATCCTACCCTAATAGCATGGATCGTTTGATCCATTTTCGTCATTCTTCGGTCTAGGCTATCGAGTTTAGCTATTACCGCCGCCATGCCATCGTTCACTGAGTTTACTGCTCCACGACTCACTTCATTCCTCGGATTGTGGTATTCTCTAGAATGCTTAGAGAATTCTTCAATCAATTCCTTTATTTCCGGAGGTGGCTTTCGGGTGAGCGGGCCTTGTGAATCGAGTAGTTGCCTTGTGGTGACATTTACTCCATCATAAAAGATGGAGACCTCCTGTTGGCTATTTAGATCATGGTGTGGGCAATTTCTAAGTAGGCTCTTGTACCTTTCCCAAGCTTCATAAAGAGATTCTCCGGATTGTTGCTCGAAGTTGGCAATGGCTTTCTTTAGCTTGGCTATTTTGGAAGGTGGGCAGAAGTGATCTATGAACTCTTCTTTCATTTTCGCCCATGTAGTAACTGATCCGGGAGGGAGTGACTTCAACCAATCCTTTGCAGCTCCTTTGAACGTGACAGGAAGCATGCGTAGTAGCTGGACCTCGCGGGGCACATTAGGTACATTGAAGTAATCCGCCACGTCATTTACTTCATCTAAGTGCTTATAGGCGTCTTCATGATCTCTCCCGTGAAATGGTATCTCCTTGAGTTGAGCGAGAATATGGCCCTTTAGTTCGAACGTAGCGGTAGCGGGGATTGCGGGTTGCACAAGTCCCGGGCCGGTGTCATCACGCATCCTTTTCTTCCACTCCCCCATGGGGACCTCGTCAATATTAGCCATTGCAGTGGTTAAGTCTTCTTCAATATCGGATGTGTGCTCGCTTTCTTCTTCGGTCTCGTATTCGGTGTCTTTCGGGATCGGATCTTCGGTTGACAACGACGCACTGGATGCTCCTGCTTTGCTGCTCCTCTTCTTGCCAAACACGGATTTGAAGTTTTTGAGTGGTGAGTTCTTTGAAGAGGTGGTTTCTCCAACGGTTTTGCCTTTGTTTCTTCTTAATGCGGTTTCCGGATCTTCAAGAGGAGGAATTAGAGGTGTAGAAGATCCTCGGGTCATGAACTAACTGCAACTTAAAACAAAACAGAACGCGTAAAAAGAACAAAAAAATTTAATCTGATTCAGCGTCAGACTCGCCGAGTCGGGGCGAATGCACTCGGCGAGTTCACGTGAAAATCAGTTTTTTTTTTTTTTTTTTTTTTTTTTTTTTTTTTTTTTTTTTTTTTAACAATTAAACAAAAATTGAACAGAAATTAACTTTGCGTAAGATGAATCTTACACAAAGGGTCGATTGAATTAGAATTTAATGCTAATTTTAGAACCGTTCCCCGGCAACGGCGCCAAAAACTTGATGTGTGTAAAACCCACTAGTTTTAAACCTACTTTTAATTATCAAATAACACACAAAAGGCAGTGAACCTATCAATTGTGGTATAGCTAAATAAGCAGGGTATCGAACACAGGGAACGGCAAATTAAATTAAAAACTAATTCTATCTAAATTACTTTAGCAAATAAGGGTTTTTCTCTAGTTTTACAAGACTAGAAACTTGTTAAACAAAACTAATGCAAGGCTAGAAAAGAACAAATTAACTAGATTCAATAATGGGAAAGAAACTTCTGTTTAGTTCAACTCGGTTAACTTTATGGTTGCTTTTAAGGTAATGGTGCAATGGATTAATTCTTTCGTTGGTTACCGATTCAAGTGATTAAGTTGTGTTCACTACCCTAATCCTTAGCAAATAAACTAATTCAAACAGTGGCCAATTGCTTAACTTAATTATACTTACTAGATTAATTATTCGGGTTAAGTTAGACTTGCAATAGCTAATTAAATTGTTATTTTTAATTAACCTCTTGTTCAATAGTCATCTTACAAGCTTGCACATGAATTTACTCAATTTACTTATTAATCCTAGTTTCATATTCATTAATCCTAGACATATGATTTAGTGGTCACTTATCATATGAGGTTGATAATTAATAGATGTTCATGCTAATTAACTATCTTCCTATTAACAGAAAATAAATTATCATTCATACACAAGGTTCTTTAGCAAGCTAATATAACAATTAATCACCAACTTAGAATTAATCCTACCAATCAATCAAACCATATTGTCAACTTTCTATCCCCAAACAGAAGTATAAAGAAATTAGTTCATAACTAAGGTGAATAACAGCAAACAAATAAGTTCAAGTTGCTTAATCATATTGACAAAAGAAGAGAATTAAGTAGAATGATGAAATTACGCCTTAATTACTCCCGGAATTGGATTCTAGCTTCTTTGGTCGACTTCTAGGGTTCTTCTGGCTTCTTATTCGCAGCTTAACAGCTCTGAAACTTTCCAGAATTCTCTTCTTTCGATCTGTGGAATTATCTTTAAATAAGCGGTCCGACTCGTCGAGTCAAGTGGTGACTCGTCGAGTCCCTCTGACATTAGTCGTAACCTGATAACTGTCTTGACTTCCGAATGCTTATCTCTCTGAATCCGCGACCGGACTCGTCGAGTCAAGAGATAACTCGACGAGTAGAACCTTATTTTGGCTGTTTTCTTTCTTCTTTCCACTCTTGAGCTCTCAACCGCTTCTCTTGCTTCCTTTCGCTTCCGAGCTTCATCTTTGGACTGAAAAACACAATTTAACACTTTTAAGTACCTTTTGTCCATAATATGCAACAATTTAGCTAATATATGAATAATAAACTACACTTAATACACACTAAATATGCACATATCATATATATATATATATATATATATATATATATATATATATATATATATATATATATATATATAACCACACACACTCAAAATTAAATAAACAATTCTTTTTTTTTTCTAATACAACTTTTATGACTAAAAAGATGCTTGTAAAGGTTTAGTCATAAGAACAACAATTATAAACATTTAAATTTCTCATATGTAATATGTATGGATTTTATTATAAAATGAAAACCATCGATGTATTTAAAAAAGAAAGATAATATCAGTGACATCTACAGTTTACTTAGTTAGAAAATAGCGTTTTATTTATGCTTTTTTTAAACTAGAGTGATCTTTATAAATGCTAAATTTTTCTCGTAAAAAGTATTTCTGAAGAAAATGTTTTTCGTTGATTATTAAAGCTTGATATGTCCTAACTGATACAAAATATAAGCATAAACGTTACTAGCCTTACATTAACTTAGTGTACTGAAGGCCTAAATACCTTGAATCTCTTAGTGGATTGGACATTCATATTGTTTCCTATGATACAAAGAAATTGAGTGCGTCAGGTTGGGAAACCTGGTGAGAACATAGGGTTTTCAACACACTAAAATATAGTTATTATGTTTAATTGTTAAACAACTAACCCAATTATCCATCCCCGTTTTCCTCTTTATTCTTCCCTAAGGATCTATCCTAAGGGTCATCATAATTATCGTTGCTGACAGGACTATTACAGAGATTTCTCCACAATTTATGTCAGTATGCTTTTCTTTCAATATTAATTCCAAAGGATCTATTCTAAGGATCATCATACTCATCGTTGCTGACAGTGTTGTTACATGGATGTCTCCGCAATACATGTTAGTAGGTTTCTTTCTATTTTCATTCCTAAGGATCTATCCTAAGAATTATTTTACTCATCGTTGCTAATAGTACTGTTACAGGGATTTCTATGCAATACATGTCAGCAGGAAGTAGAGTACATTATATCGACACAAAGTCCATCGCCTACAGGTTTATAAACATGTATGCGTTCCACGAGACTGTCATCAAATAGTCTGGTGGTCGTCACTATACTCTGTTAGAAGACTAGATCGCTTAGTACAATAGTACTAGTAAGTTAAGCCTTTTATTATTATTTTCATCTCCCATCTCCCATCATCCATCTCCTTCTTTATTCTATTCATCCCACATTATCCATTTCTACCAAATATCATATAGGTAAGAAAATACGGATATAGTAAACCATATAAAAATCATCTTATAATATTTCATCTAACACAAAACGTTTTTGCACATAAGAAATTATAGCATTTAAATATCTAAATATTGCATATCTATGATTAAGATTGTCACAACTAGAATTTTCCTAGAACAATTGAAGTCTAAAACTCCAACCATGTACCAATTGATTTACAATGTAATTGGATGCAATAGAAATATGACTTTCATGAGCCATACCTATGGGTTTGATTTAAGTATATGTGGTAATAACCCATGTTAATTTAAGTTATTATAAGATAATACAATTTAACAAAACATTAAGGACTCAAAGAAGTCAACACTAATTCAAGTAATATGTATATAAGCATGTTATGGTATAATACTTAACTTAAATTAACAATATATCATATGTATATATACAATTCGATTTGGGGAATCTTATCCCAAACTCAAATCCGAATTCACTCTTTAGAATAAAGCAAAAACCGAAATAACCTTCTTCTAGAAGGCCTTGACCGAATTTCCTTCTCTGTTTGAATTTAGGGCGAATTCCTTTTTCTCTTTCCTCCTAGGAACGAATTCCCTCCTTACGCAATGAATTCAAGGGAATTCGGTCATGTATGGCCGAATTCTACTCCTTGATACCAAATTTACCCTTAGTTATGGCCATGTGGTGCCACTCGATTGAGTAAGTTAGCTTTCCAAGAAGATAATTGTGTTTACCAACGTAAACATCACCTCACCTCCTCATATTTACTTCATATATAATTCACACATAAGATCATTTCTTCACTTTCGCACATCCAGTATACGAAATCTTCTCATATCTCTCTTAAATAGCAAAACCACATTTCTTTTCATCCTCAAAGTTAGAAGATCACAATTCCAGGATACATTCTTCTTTACAAGTTATAAGTTTTGGTACGTTTCATTCATAAAACTTATGTTATAAATCACATATATATTACTTATATGAACTTAATCACACATGATTATGTGTTTAAAATCATTAAGATCATGATATATTCCCCGTAAACGAACCTGAAGGTCACCGTTTCTATTCCATATTAAAAACTGCTATCATATTTAAGGTGAGTTCATACCCCTACATTTTCATAACTTTTTCCATGTTTTAGGGAGAGAATACAAGTAAAACACAAGAAACTTGTGTTGATATACAGACCATTATTTTTTGTTTTATTACGTTTAAATATTTTTTATGTAAGAATATCAAACATGCAGCATAACATTATTAACAAATTTTAAACGGTTATATGCAAAACACATTAAAACAAAACGGTTATCATTTTCAATGAAAAAATACCTTTTAAACTACAATAGGTATAGTTTGAGAAATATTCACATTATTTTACCCTTCTGGTCAACGAAAAGATTATATAAAAATACGGTTATATTTATATACATATTAAATATGATGAAATGGGTAATAATTTCATGCATGAATATTTTCATTTCAAAACACATATCTCGTTGGAAGTTTGTGAGTCATTCGTCTTCATCATACCTACCAAAGGTATCCATGGAAGTCCTATTTTATAACCAGAGTCTCCTGCCGGAGAGCGTGATACTTTTGTATAGATATATACGGGACTGATGATCCCGCACTCAGTCTGTTAGCTACAGCACGACCGACAGGTTATATGTGATAAATGTCATATCTTTTCGACGCCTAAAGAACGTCCAGGCAGGATATTCATTTTCAGGACGGTTATGAAGACTCACATGATAAATGACACTATGTTATTTTTACGAGAATTCGATGATACACTTATTTTACATATATACATATGTCCCACCCCCAAACCGGAACGACGGAAACGTTCAGGGGTTGTTGACGTCCTGTGTAGTATCAAAACAGTTGTATCATAGCAAGCATAGTAAACACAACCAAACATTGAGTACATAAATGAAAAAGTTTTACATTGTCTTAATACAAAGTTTTGTTCTTATCAAAAGTAAAATATAAAGAGGTGACTCTAACGTGCCAACTTCTCCAGAAGTCCTGGAAGTACTTGTCAACTAATTCCCTGAGAATACAAGCAGTTTTGAAAGAATATCAGCATAAAGGTGGTGAGTTCGTAAGCATTTAGTTTTAGTGGGAAAATGTTTCTTTGATCTTTTTGAAAGTGTTACTCAAGAAAATCCTATATTTCTTATGAAAAGCGAGTTTGAAAGCTCATTCCTTCCATGACTTCTAGATCCATACAAGATATGTACAATCCAAGTAGAGTCGTGGAATGAATATGAATATCCGTTAGTTACTTGTTAAACAATCCATTTATGAAAGGCCGAGTTATCCTAGGAAAATCCTATGTTTTCCCTAAAGGTAGGTTGTTGGTTATCCGTTCTAAAATGAAGTTTATAGGTATCTACCATACTTATATCGTTAAACGTAGTTTCCTTAAATGAAAAACGCTGGTTACTCCCAGTGAGGTATATTAGCCTTATTACATAAATAAAACTAATAAAAATGTGGTGAACTAAATCCTGAAGGTATTATTAATACCCTCAAGTAATCAAATCGGTTATTACTTTGAGGTTAGTTCACTTGACTCATTATTACAAAAGTAAATCTCTGTTATCTAGCTTGTAAGTTTTATAACCATAACTGACTGGATATGGCCCGCAACGGCCGGTATCCTTTATGACTTTTTCACCTATAGACCTGCCATTCCGACTGTAGCTAGCAGCCAGGTGTAGGGTTGTCAGTCCCGTAAAGATCTATGCACAACAGTCACACTCTCCCTACAAGAGATTATGTTCATCAGTGCTAGTCCTACACTCTGATTCTTATGGTGAGTGTTACCAAGGACGTGTCTCCAACTTAGGCTAACAAATTTAAAAGTAATAATATAGAAAATCCTTTTGATTAACATGAATCCTTTATAAAATGATACATTTTGCTACCTGATTCATAAGTTCGTTGCTCTAGTTTTGAAAACTGTTTCTACGAGTCGATTTGTTAATCGTTTAGTAAAATTGTTTTCCATGTTAAAAGCATTCTGAAAATATAATTATCGTAAACAGAATAATATACTTTGAGCACAAGTTTCCTTGTAATTTTGCTTGTATTCCCCCCTAAAAACATGAAAAATAACTCGGAAAAGTGTAGGGGTATGAACTCACCTCGGGTGATTTGAATGAAAGATCGGTACGGAATATAGGATGTTGATGTGAAGCCTTGAAGACGATTTGATCCTAATTAACATGTAATGACACATAAAGGAGTCAAATGAAGGTATTTCCCAACTAAATGTAATGGAGAACCACTATAACGACTTGGAACTACTTGCACTAACTGTTAGGACCTTAAGGATTGCATGGGGGAGGTGTATGGCCACCTTAAAGGTTTGTGTGGCCATCGGTGTGCGGCCTAATGGGTGTGCGGTCATACACTCATGATGGGAGGTGCTTTTGTGGTGTTCTTAAGGTCCATACTTGCATCCATGAAGTGTTTGAGGTCCATACTAATTTGTAGTATAATTTTAGGGTCCTAGAAGTGGGCTTGTGGCCCTAGGGTGTGTGTGTGGTCGCACACGGGAGTGTGCTGCCGCACAAGGGTGTGTGCGGCCGTACACAGGTGTGTGAAGTCGTACACCCTACATGTTGATGTCCAAAAATGCTAATTCTAAGGTGTAGCAAAGCTAGGTTCATGTCCAACTCGAATATGGAAGTCCAACTCTTACTTTGGAGGGTCTTATAGGAGTGTGTGGCCCACTTTATGAAGGTGTGCATCCGTACTCCTTCAAAGAGTGAAAAACATGACGATTCAAGGCTTAGATCAATACATCCTTCATGTATGTTAAGCTAGGTGATGGAAAACTCACGTTTTTTAGCCCTTGAGAGGGTTTGCGGTTGTAGAATCTTGAGAGAAAAGGAGTAGTGTGCTGCCAAGGACTGAAAGGAACGAAGGAAAATAGGGCTACCCTTTATATAGGGGTGGGTGTGTGGCCATGAGGGGTGTGTACGGCCGTACACCCATGTGTGCGGCCACACACTTCTCCGAAAGGGGTGTATGGCCTCATTTTGTCACTACATGACTTGCTGACTCGTTCCTACTCTCGAATTTGGTTGTACTCAAGTTTAAAACGCTTAAATGAACCCTCAATCAGTGTTAGGAGTTAAAAGAAACAAGTTTAACTTAGATTAACTGACTAGATGTACCAGGTGGAAGTTTCGGGTTGTCACATCATCCCCCCCCCCCCCCCGTTAGAGGGAATTTCGTCCCGAAATTCAAGAAGAAAGATGTAACTCGTGTACTTGGATATGATAGGGGTACTTTTGTTTCCTTGGATTCTCATGCTCTCAAGTGAATTCAGGTTCTTGCTTGGCCTTCCCGCAGACCTTCACTATCAGGATGTAACGTTATTTCGCTCTCTTGGCTTCTCGATTCGTGTGTCAAATGAGGCGTAGACTCTTGCCTAGCTTGATATCGTCAAGTGAAAATCGCAAGTGTCTCATCGGACAGACACTTCTTTAGTTCGAAATAGGGAAGACGGGATGAACGCTGCTAAGTGATCGAGGTATCTGGAGTTTTTATGCTACGAGACCGATCCTGGCAAGGATCTCAGACAGTCCGACATATTCCTGGATTTAGCTTGCTACTCTCTCCGGAGCGTATCAGGCCTTTCCAGGGTGAGACTTTTTAAAAGGACAGGGTCACCAACTTGGGATTCCAAAGGTTCTTGTCTCTTACCGGCGTAGCCCTTTCGTACGATCCTTTTCAGTCGCCTTTCGGATGATTTCCGGACTCCTGAGGGTACTGTCGTGGACTTGACTTTTGACTAGTTGCGTGTCGCCCACCTCGGCCGAACATCAAGGGGATCTATACTTACGGCCATATAGGGCTTTGAACGACGCAACCATGATGTTGGAAAGGTCTTCATTGTTGCAAGAAAGTTCCACTAAGGGTAGATGAGTGTCCCACGACGTATCTATAATTGTCCGGATTGTTCACTAACTTTGTCCATTTCTTTGTAGGTGATACTCTTCGCATGAATACTTTCGGGTTTCAAAGAGAGATGAATTTTTGAAGTTTGCATCAAATTTGTCGTTACGAGCAACGGGAGTTTTGCGATCGAACGATTTAAGACAAAAGGGTTTGGTACACAAAGACCTAATCGGACTAAGCGGGATGACATCGTAGACTCGCGTGTTAAGTTAGTTTGGAAGGATCGTTTTATTAGGACATTGCTGCCTTGGGTGAATGTCTCTGGTTTTTGCTGTGTTTGATTCGAAATTGTAGGGTACCGCAAGTACGAGGGTTCTGATACTTCGAAATCATGAAGTTTTATGAAATGATTCTTACTAGATCTTCCTATAATCGCTTGGTGTATACAAGTCATGTATAACTACAACTGACCTTAGCGTTTTCACTATACTATCATAATTTGCTCATTATGGCTTTAAAACCTTATAAGGATTTCATGATTTAATCCGGACGAGAAAGTAATCACAATTATAAACAATTATCGGGGTTTTTCGAAAACATACCAAGATATGGCAGGGTCCTTTGATGCTTCCTTATTCTTTGAGGTCAGACTCCTCCTGTTTCCTCATTGTTCTTCTCTGTTGGGCAGTCTCTTTTGAAATGTCCTACACTTCCACAGAGGTAACAGGTTGGACTTGTCCCAACGTTGGTAGTCAGAGTGATGAACTTGACTAGGGTTCTACAACTGCGGGCGGTTTGTCCCTTCCTATTGCATCTAGTGCAATGTAGCACTCAGCAGACTCCATGATGATGGTAGTTGCATTTCGTGCAGTGTGGGAGATTTCCACAGTAAGGTATGGTTAGTGTTGGAACAATAGGGATGACTGGGGTACTAACTGTCCGAATTCGTTGCCTCTCAGTAGGTCTTTAGGTTGAATAACTCCCTTTGAACTTTCATTTTAGGATGTTAGGTTGGAGATCATGTGTGTCCTTTCTTGTAGGCACTTGTTGTTAGGATTGGTTAACACCAAGATTTGGATTGCCATTAACACCTCAACTCACATTTGTATTGTTGGCATTAAGAACAGCTCGGGCGGCTATCACCGCTGCTGTGACAATAGCTTGTAATGTAGCTGAGTCCATTTGGAGGATTGGAGTCTTATCATTGGGTTGGTTACGTTTCTTCGGAGGCATGATTCTGCTACATGTTAAGAAAAGAAACTTGTGAGAAACAATGATTGCCTCTGGATGTATCCTAAATGATTATCTATGCATTAAGATTTCCCGTTTTGCTATCTGACTCTCATTGATTCGACTCGCATCTCCATGGTGGGTCCTAGCAAGAATAGACAAAGATTTGATCGTAATAAAGTTCACATACAATAAACTGACGAACTCCTTGTTGTTCAGCTCATTGCGCTGGTTGGATAACTCTCACATTTTTGTCAGCTCTAGACGCTATGAAGATTTTGCTATAAGGGTAGTTCCGGGGATCAAGTCGATACGGGATTCAACTCGACACTCGGAAGAAATTCCTGGAATGTCTTTGGGGAAGAAATTAGGAAAGTTTCAGACATCGGGGATGCTCTGCAGGTATTTAACGTTTTGCGTTTCATCAACCCCATGAGCCAGGAATGCATGGCATCCCTTTCACGGATACTTCTGGGCTTTGGTGTAGGAAATGATACGAAGGTTCGAACAAATTTTATCACTATAAAAAGTGAGGGCTTCGTCAGGGGGAAAGATTGAGATGAGTCGCCCTTCCGAATGCAAAGGACATCAGCACGATTTGGGGCTCAACCATCTCATGTCGATTATGACATCATAGCTTTTTAAGAAGACTGATATGAAATTGATGGGGAAAAGGAATGATCGTCAAAGGATATCCTATGATAGATGTCTTGAGGCCAAAACAGTGATAGGACCTTGATAAAGTTTCTTAATTTGCATGCTATCAATCTAAGGTATACTTTTGACAAAGATAATCTTTAACTGAAGTGTGATTGTTGCCATCATAACTGAACTGAGATTACACAGATTTGGGAACCCTTGACCTAAAAATAGGTCTAAGTCATTCTAACTGCGAAAGAATCTTGGCAACATGAAGGACAAAGATGCTTATGGAAAGGAGCTACTTAGAACATAAATATGAAAGTTATTCCTTAGACCAAAAAGGAAGGATGAGTAGAGTATTCTCCTATCAGCGATGGTCACTCCTCAGACGGATCCTTAAGTTAGCCAGCTGGCGCTCCATGTCAAGCAGGCGGCTCTCGTATACTATCTGGCGTGCTCAAAGCTCTATGACCTCAAATCAAGTGGTAGCTAGCTCTTGTTGCAGAGCTTCATTGTCCCTCATAGTTCTACCGTGAGCAACTTCAAGATTGCGAATGCGGTTTGTGTTATCATTCGAGTCTGCCTCAAGCTCCATAGTTTGTTGAATGGCTGCCACGTTTAGTTCAACGTTGCAGGCCACTCGGCGGACTATGATTGGAAGGGCTCTGTCTGCGGAGCCTGTCTTATTCACACTGTAGAAGTAGTGATCCCTATTGTACGGGTGGGGATGGCCTTGTTTGTGACTCCACCTATCCAGGCTTCCGAACCACATAGGCGTTGGGCCTTCAAACTCAGGTCGGGGGTTAGGATTTGGTTTCAGGGCTATTTGAGGTAGGTTCTCGACTTTGGGTTCTGAGTCAGTCTCTTCAGGAAATGGTTCGGCGAAGTCATCATCCAAAGGCATCTCACGGTTCACTTCTAGTATTGGTTCGAGCCATCCATCATCTCCTTGGTTGGGAAAGTACGGGTCACCAGGAAGATGAAATCCAGCCATGCTATCTATGTGAGGTGATGGTAAAAGGGATAGTTAATAGGAATCGACTCTAATAATACTTCTAATTTATTATAACTACATGATTGATTCTTCAAGGATGGATTCTTGGGTAAGTTTCCGGTTCGGTCGTTATAGGATCCTAAAATACTCCTATAGTATTTTAACCTTTCTGTTCGATTCTTGAATTCTTCTAGTATCTAGGTAAGTTTTAGGCTTGCTGAAACACCACAATCACTCCCAAGCACATGTTGGTCATATCTCGAATGAATATAGTTGATCAAGCTATATTGATCCTAGACATGGTTAGATAACCGCCCAGGTTTAACCGTGATGTCCAATATCCAAATACTTTTGTTTTGTTCTACTTATGTCACGGATTTTGGTGCTCGGGTATGCTTATATGCTTTGTTATAAAAATACTTATATTTTTGGGAAGTATACTTTTAGTTTAGAGAACTTAGGCCCCTTAGTATTTATAGTTGTATACCATGTAAGGTTCGATATACTTAGTTCACTATAAACAAGAGCTCTGACACTAATCTGTCATACCCCAAAACCGGAACGACGGAAACGTTTGGGGGTGGTTGACGTCATGCGTAGTATCATAACAGTTGTATCATAGCAAGCATAGTAAACACAACCAAACATCTAATGCGCTGACTTCTCCAAAAGTCCTGGAAGTACCTGTCAACTATTTCCCCGAGAATACAAGCAGTTTTGAAAGAATACCAGGATAAAGCTGGTGAGTTTATAAGCATATAGTTTTGGTGGGAAAATGTTTCTTTGATCTTTTTGAAAGTGTTACTCAAGAAAATCCTATATTTTCTTATGATAAGCGTGTTTGACACCTCATTCCTTTATGACTTCCAGATACATACAAGATATGTACAATCCAAGGGGATATCCAAGGGGAATGAATATGAATATCCGTTAGTTACTTGTTAAACAATCCGTTTATCAAAGGCCGAGTTATCTCGGGAAAATCCTATATTTTCCCAGTGAGGTATATTAGCCTTATTACATAAATAAAACTAATAAAAATGTGGTGAACTAAATCCTGAAGGTATTATTAATACCCTTTAGTAATCAAATCGGTTATTACTTTGAGGTTAGTTCAGTTGATTCATTATTACAAAAGTAAATCTCTGCTATCTAGGTTGCGAGTTTTATAACCATAACTGACTGGATATGGCCCGCAACGGCCCGTATCCTTTATGACTTTGTCACCCGTAGACCTGCCGGTCTGACTGTAGCTAGCAGGTAGGTGCGGTATTGTCAGTCCCGTATAGATCTATACACAACAATCACGCTCTCCCTACAAGATATTATAGCCATAAGTGCTAGTCATACACTCTGATTCTTGTGGTGAGTGTTACCAAGGACGTGTCTCCAACTTAGGCTAAAAAATTTACAAGTAATAATATAGAAAATTCTTTTGTGATTAACATGAATCCTTTATAAAATGATACATTTTGCTACCTGATTCATAAGTATGTTGCTCTAGTTTTGAAAACTATTTCTACGAGTCGAATTGTTAATTGTTTGGTAAAATTGTTTTCCGTGTTAAAAGCATTATCAAAATATAATTATCTTAAAAAAAATATACTTTGAGCACAAGTTTCCTTATAATTTTTCTTGTATTCCCCCCTGAAAACATGAAAAAAATAACTCGGAAAAGTGTAGGGGTATGAACTTACCTCGGGAGATTTGAATGAAAGATCGGTACGGAATGTCGGATGTTGAAGTGAAGCCTTGAACATGATTTGATCCTAATTAACATGTAATGACACATAAAGGAGTCAAATGAAGGTATTTCCCAACTAAATGTAATGGAGAACCACTCTAACGACTTGGAACTACTTGCACTAAGTGTTAGGACCTTAAGGATTGCATGAGGGAGGTGTATGGCCACCATAAAGGTGTTTGTGGCCGTACACTTATGATGGGAGGGGCTATTGTGGTGTTCTCAAGGTCCATACTTGCATCCATGAAGTGCTCTAAGTCCATACTAATTTGTAGTACAAGTTTAGGGTCCTAGAAGTGGGTTTGTGGCCCTAGGGTGTGTGTGTAGTCGCACATGGGAGTGTGCTTCCGCACGAGGGTGTGTACGGACATACACAGGTGTGTGCGGCCATACACCGTACATGATGATGTCCAAAAATGCTAATTCTAAGGTGTAGAAAAGCTAGGTTCATGTCCAACTCGAATATGGAAGTCCAACTTTCACTTTGGAGGGTCTTTTAGGAGTGTGCGGCCCACCTTATGAAGGTATGCAACCATAATCCTTCGATGAATGAAGAACATGATGATTCAAGGCTTAGATCAATAGGTCCTTCATGTATGTTAGGGTAGGTGATGGAAAACTCACGTTTTTTTTGGCCTTGAGAGGGTTTGCGGTTGAAGAATCTTGAGAGAAAAGGAGTAGTGTGCTGTCAAGGAGTGAAAGGAATGAAGGGAAATGGGTCCACCCTTTATATAGGAGTGGGTGTGTAGCCATGAGGGGTGTGTACGGCCGTACACCCTGGTGTGCGGCGGCACACTCCTTCAAAAGGGGTGTATGGCCCGATTTCGTCACTATATGACTTGCTGATCGTTCCTACTCTCGGCTTTGGTTGTACTTAAGTTTAGAACGCTTAAATGAACCCTCAATCAGTGTTAGGAGTTAAAAGAAACAATTTTAACTTAGATTAACTGACTAGATGTACCAGGTGGAAGTTTCGGGTTATCACAACATATCTCTTCAAACGGTTTAATTTACGAATAAATCTACGAATTATTAAACTAAGTGTGGCATATATATGCTTGCACTTTTCGGTCTTGGAATAGATAAGACTACAGTTCAATTCTATGGAAAATATAGGATTTTCCGGGATAGATACGATTACCTTACAAACAAACAGTTTACAATTCAGCTTTATGGAAAATATAGGATTTTCCGGGATAAACACTCTTATTTTATAAACAAACGAATTACAACTTATTTTTATAGAAAATATCGGATTTTCTTGAAACACACGTGAAGATTTGACGCTAGGGCAAACAAAGTTGTAACTTTTTCAATGTTGTAATATTGTAATTGAATTTTGACATAATATTGTAATTGACTTTTGAAACATGGAAACGCATACAATGTTGTAACTTTTTCAATTATGTATATGATGGTTGTGTTTACTTTCTTTACTATTCAATTGTTATGACATTGCACATGATGTCCTCCGCCCTCGAACATTTCCACCGTTTAGGTTTGGGGGTGTGACAGATTGGTATCAGAGCATTGTTTATACTGAATTAAGTATATTGAACTCACCAACTTAAATGTTGACACTTTTTCTCAAATAACTTGTATTCTCATGAAAGTCGTAAAACAGGTTATCATCAGCTTTTGAAGATTTGACGCTAGGGCAAACAAAGTTGTAACTTTTTCAATGTTGTAGTATTGTAATTGAATTTTGACCTAATATTGTAATTGACTTTTGAAACATGGAAATGCATACAATGTTGTAACTTTTTTCAGTTATGTATATGATGGTTGTGTTTACTTTCTTTACTATTCAATTGTTATGACATTGCACATGATGTCCTCCGCCCTCGAACATTTCCACCGTTTAGGTTTGGGGGTGTGACAGATTGGTATCAGAGCATTGTTTATACTGAACTAAGTATATTGAACCATATGATATACAACTATAAATACAATGGGACTAAAACACTCTGACCAAGAGTTATACTTTTTAAAATATATTAATATTTTTATAAAAACTATACGTGCATACATACATACTAAGAACAGTATCGTAATAAAAGCAAAACAAAAGTATTAAAGATGCATTGAGCACTCTAATTACGTCTAAGAGTATGTAATCAGATCTGGAATGAATATAGCATGATCAACTATATTTATTCGAGAGGTGACTAGCGTACGCTTGGTAATAGTCGTAGTGGGCTACAAATCTAAAAATTTACCAACCTCATAAACTCGAGAACCAAACATAAAATTTTAAAATACTATAGGTGGATTTTGTGATAACATAATAACCGTAACTACTATATTTAGGCTTCTACGTATCCACTTAAGTTTTTATGTATTCCTCATATCCCTATTCTCACACAGACACAATGGCAGGATTCCACCCCCATGGAGACTCCTATTTCCCAAATCAAGGAAACGAAGGTTGGATCGTGGAAAATCTAGAGGAGGATTTCAAATAAGAACCAATGGTAGACGAAAACGAAGAGGATTCAGAAGACACCGACTTAGAGCCAAAGGTCTACAATCAACCGCAAGTTGTCCTGTACCCCGCAGCCAGACAGAACTTCCATGGCCCAAAACCAAGATGGGCCACAAGCTTACAAAATGGAGCCAAGAACAAGGCTAACGCCCTCCTTAAAGGATGGAAAGAGTCTTCTATAACCTCACCAAAGGAGGTTCAACAGACAGGGCTCTCCCGGTCTTAGTTCGCTACATCGCTAAGCAGGGGGAAAGGCAAGGGCATCCGCCAAATAAATCATGGAGGTTGGTGCTACCGCCGAGATTACTGTTGTCCGTCTTCGCCGTTTGGTCGAAGACCATGATCAGACCAGGAAACTCATCAAAGCTCTTCTAATTGAAATGATTGCTACCTGAGCTGAAATTAGAGCACTTCGGGAGCATCAGGCTACGCTGGAGTGACGTTAAGGGAAGCAAAACATGAAGTGGTAGAGTCCATTACTCAGAGTAGCACTCGCCACGAGTAGTGTTTATACTACTCACATTTCTTATATAGACTACAACTGCGGATATGTGTTAAATATTACTCTTATCTACATAGAAGCCCAACCCTGTGTCTAGGTGTTTACACTATTTAGGAAATTGGAATGCTGTCAATATTTTCCTTTAAACTTTGATGTATTATAGACCAGTGTCAAGGTCAAATTTTCCAAACATTATGTATGAATATATCAAAGAAATTGACAAGAATTTTATCTTATTGAGAGTATTACAATTGAAATTCATAAATTTATTCATACATAAATTTCTATTATGAATTGAATATGAAACATGCTATGAGTCGGAACATAATGCATGTAGAAACAAATAAATTTAGTTCATTAGCACCCGACTTACAATTATTACTGAAGACTTTCCATCTTTTCACTTTTTAACTCTATGAAAGAAAGACGCCACCAAGAAAGAATCCCACACGTTTCGACAATACTCCACCAGCGCCACCACCTCTACATTATGACCCCGCTATGTTCCAAGTTGCGGTAACTACTGCCGTAGTAGCCTCCATAACACAACTAAACGCAAGTGGTGCCAGTGGAGCTGGAAATGGTACTAACCACTCAAACTATGCAGAAATTCATGGACACCCCAAGGAGTGTTCATACAAAGACTCCACTAACGGAAAACCTAAAACCTTCAATGGAAGTGGAGGCATAATCTCACTAATGCAATGGTTCAAAAAGATTGAATCAGTCTTCGAAATATGCATGTGTCTAGAAGCAAGTAAAGTCAAATATGCTACTTGCACCTTCTCTAACAGAGCTCTTACTTTGTGGAAGAGCCATGTCAAGGCATTAACCCTCCCAGTGGCAAATTCCATGAGCTGGGAAGATGTCACAACTAGAAATTTTGTGCCTTGCAACTACAACACATAAGTAAAATTTTGGAATCAAAAACTTAAGAGCATGTATGATGCTTACTTTATGACATCAAAATTTGCAATCAAATACACCATACAAGCATTAGAAATGGTCATTAAGTAATTGGAAACCCTAAAAGTTCTTGCTTAGGTCCATTTTGGACTAGGACTTCCTTATTGGGCCCAATGGACCAATAAGCTTCCAGTTTGACCATCTTAGGTTTAGAACTCTTAAATGGGCTCTAATTGGACCCATTTCCACTTAATTCAATATTTTGGGCCATATTGGGCCTAGAATGGAATAAATTAAATACTATGAACCATTATGAGCCATAATTAACCTAAACTAGCCTAACAAAATATAAAAATCACACTTATATTTTATAGGGCCAAAAATCATTCAACATAACTCTAGCATGGGCTTAGGGGCAATAAAGCCCAAAAATATTTTTTTTTCCTCTCCATTCTCGGCCCAAGGCAAGCCCAAGAAGAAGAGTTGACTTTCCTATGCCACCTCATAATTGTCCATAGGATTCCCATGCACCATCTCATGTTTTCATGCAAATCAATTGAAGAGCCTGACTTCTCTCCTCTTTCTCTTACTCTCGGCCATTTTCAAGCACACACACACACACACACACATTTCACTCATTTTTCTCTCAAGAAACTCTCTCATTTCTCCTCCATAATTTCGAGATCTAAGGATCTTTCAAGAAGATATCTCCACAAATTCTTCACCTAAGGTAAGATCAAGTTTGGATCTATGATCTAGGTATTTTGTTTTAGCAAAATCTCCTTCTAATCCATGTAAAAATCTTGATCACTCTCCTAGAAACTCTCTAAGTTCGAGATCTTCCAAGGAGAGGTACTAAGGCCAAATTTTCTTCTCACTTTCTTCCAAAAGCCGAAACCACACCCAAAGGTGAGCTTCATACCCCCTATTTTCGGTTTTTATATGTTTTGTGGGGGGGGGGGGGGGGGGAATACAAGCAAATGTGTAGATCTATGAGTATATGTATGCTTTGTGTGATTTCTATGTTTACATTCATGTTTTTATGAGATTGTGGTGTTGGATCTAGTCAAAAACTCCTTAAAACCGAGATTTACATTAGGTTGCATGAAACAAATATAAAACATATTATTACACACAAATTATTTCTAGGAGAATGACTAAGTGGGTTAATATGAACATTTTTGGCCTAAAAATCCATTTTTGGGCTCAAAATGTTGAAAATATAAATTCAAGGGGCCTAAAATGACAAAATATGAATTCTGATGGTTGAAATGAGACAAAACAATTTTAATAAAGTATTTTCTGGAAATATACTCTCTTGAAGTGTGACAACCCGATATTTCAACTCTTTGTAACGACCAAAATGGGTCAAGTATTGTAACCACTTCTGAATAATAAAAAGTTACCTTCATAATAACATGTATAAATAAGTTCTACTTAATTTCCTTCTATGATTAAATGTCTTTGAAACATAATCGTACGTGAAAAGAACGCCCAAATCCGACTTCATATAGCGAAGATGTGATTTTTCCAAGTTCGGCTTAGCAACAGACAGCTAAAAACTCGAATCGGAGATCGAGCGACTTTTGGCCGGAATGACCTAAACGAGAATCGAAGGTCTCGACAATGGTATTCCAGCGGTAAAAAGTCTGGCAAAACCCGACATCAGATAAAGAAGTTATGAATTTTCTAAGAAATTCCTTAAACACGATGGATTTTTAATAAATAATAAAAATATAATTTTGGAATTTGCCAACGGAGTCTAAACGAAAGTTGTAGAGCGTAGTCTCACCTACGCGAGGATATAAAGACCATCGAAAACGGAGTTCGTATGAAGAAGATATGAATTTTGGAAGTTTATTAAATAAATTAGTTAATTATTTAATTCAAAATTCGGACATTATCCGAAGGGGGGGGGGGGGGGGTCCGCTTCCTCATCCGGGTACGCGCCGCGTACCTCTGTACGCCCTGCGTACTCGTAAGACTTGGCCTCCGATCGTCCACGTCGCCATATCCGAGGAATCCGATCCATCCGACCCGCCCGACCCGTCCGACCCGACGTCCCATCCGACCCGGTGTCCCATCCGACCCACCTCCCCAGCAACCCGTCCCATCCGACCCGAGAACCCAACAACCCGTCCCATCCGAACCGAGGCAGTCGAGGCTTCGGTCATGCATGACGTGCGCGTACGCAGCGCGTACGAGCGTACGCCCCGCGTACCGAGGCAGACCAGCCTTCCTATAAATAGAAAGGGTTCATTTCTCTTCTCTCTCTCTCAACTTTGCCTCGTTTTCCGTGTCCGTTCAAACCCGAAGCTCTGGTCTTTTCGGCTCAAGTCCCGAAGGTCGATTTTGCTCCCGAGATTTCCGAGAATCCCGAGGAAAATCCGTTTCCCGAGACGAAACTCTGCCCGGTTTTCCATCTCGCTATCTCCAAAACTTTCAAGTGAGTTTCATACCCCTTAATCAACCGTTTTAATTATTCTAAATACTTTTATATGCTTTCAAGGGGGGGATTACAAGTAAAACACACGAGTATTATCGTGTGTTCCATAAAGAAACTCTTTTATATACTGTTATATATTCAAATATCATGCGATTTATAAACACTTAAAGGAACTTTTATATATATATCACATATGTCACAATAGCATCGTACCTTTTAAAATATAATGTTGTTGTAATGCATGTATAAACTAAATTGTTCTTAGATTTTTCTTGTCTATCCTAGACTCTACACCAAAAATCTATACTTTCATAAACAAGTGATTTCTTTTCTCAATATTTCTAAACAAACAAGACACGCTTTTTGGAAACTATAATAGGTATAGTTTTACGAACAGATTTCTAACTCTTATGTACTAGAATCATATATTTCAAGAAGTTTACTTTCGTATACAAGAACAAACGTAACATTTTGACAAGTATATCTGTTTTTATACCACGGATTTGTGAGACACTAACTTCATGTACGTTCGAGTACACATTTCAAGTCCTGTATTATATACCAGAATCCCTTGGAGGGGGAGCGTGGTGTTTGTGTATAGATCTATATGGGCTTGACAAACCCGCGCCCTGACTGTTAGCTGCAGTCCACCGTTTGGGGTGACAAACGTCATAACATTCCAACGCCTGAAGAACGTTGTGTATAGGCATTCAGAGTCAATAGTATGGTTATAAAACTCACAAGGGGTATTAAAAATGCATTGATTTACAAGGTATTCAAACTCAGTGGTTATTTTACATATACATACATTTTAGAAACAAACATTGGTCTTGAGTGAAGGCTACTTTTATACTAGTAGAAAATATTGGATTTTCTAACCACAAACAAACGAAGATAAAACATTTCAGTTCATTCAAACATTTTCACATAAATACTTATGAAATTCACCAGCTTAAATGCTGATCTACTCTTTCAAAATTACTTGTATGTCCCAGGGAATCAGTAATTTCAGGTATTCATTTCGCTTTTGATGAAGGGATGCTGCGGCGCCAGTTTAATCTCGTATTTTGACATCATATTGTAATTAAGTTTTGAACATGTAACTTTTGACAAATGTAAACTTTCAATTATATATATGGTGGTTGTATTGCTTTCTTTACTATGTATTCATTTGTTACGTTACCACATGAAGTCATCCGCCCCCGAACGTTTCCGCCGTTCAGGTTTGGGGGTGTGACATGAAGGATTAAAATGTAAAATTTTAAGCATAATGGGCCAAAAATGAATTTTTCGGCCCAATAAAGCCCAATATGCGAGATTTTCAAATTTTAAGGGCTGAAACTGTACTTTTCTGTAAAACAGGGGACTACTAGTGCCCCAAGTCCATTTTAAGGGTTAAAAATACCTTTCATATTTAAAAGGGACCAAAGATACAAAAATTTTCTATTTTGGGCCAAAAGTGTAAAAATTGCGAAAATAGAGGTTTCAGCCGATAAAACTTCATTTTGAGGGACTAAAATTGTTTTTCAAATAAATTTGAACTGAAAAATATCTTTTCAACAAGTTTTGATACTAAAGTATCAATAAAAATGGTTTAAGGACTAAAATGGAAATTCTTTTATACAAAGGGTCAAAAGTGTAAATTATCCATAAGAAAGGGGCTGTAAAAAGTAATATTCTAATGTGTTAAACAATAAATCCATTATGTTGAAATACTAGTACCACGACTACCGACAAAACATAATACACCTTCAACACCAGAAATCGTTACTAAACGAATTGATTCAGTCTCGAATCAATAATGAATCAAAAATCTATACACGAGGATACTACAATACACACGTTGAAATTACGGGAAGTCAATACACACGCGGGAATTCACTAGACGTCGATACACCATCTTTGGGCCCGAAAGTTTCAAATCGTGCTTGTTGGGCCTAGCTAGCCCAATGACATGATCTTTAGGCCCGAAGGAAACTCGCTTACATGTTGTTGGGTCTTATATGACCTAATTCCATGTAAAAGGACTTTCACTGGCTTTTGTGTTGTTGGGCCCCAAGGGTCCTTCGGTACTGCTAGCAAAGTCGAGAATTCACCAATACGAGTCGGGCCAAGGGCCTCACGCATTCACGATAGCCTTGAACGACTGTGGAAATAGCGGGGCTTCGCACCCTCTTTTCTCCTCGGTTGTGGGGCTATGGGAAGTTAGGGTGGTTGGATTAAGTGAATAGTACGGACGACGGCTAAGGGATCGTTTGTATAGTTGTAAACTAGTCGTTTTCATTAATGCGTGTTTATAACAATTCACAATCCATAATTAATCCAATGTCACCTGGAATTATCGAATACACACGTCTCAACGGTATAACGAAATATAAAACACGTATTTCAAAGTATTAGGAAAACATCGGGTTTTCCTAGGGTTTTCAATTCATACACCTACAAGATGCATACCCAGTTTAACCATTTTCTTTACATTTATAGAAACAAACAAGCATACTTACGGATCTTCACACTTTTTACACGATACTCTTTTCAGAAAATATCGGATTTTCTGGTGGTTTTCAACACAATACAAAACATTATATTTCAAACATTACTTATGAACTCACCAACATTTCATATGTTGACGTTTTTCAAAATACTTGTATTCTCAGGTAACAGGTAAAGTGAAGGGGAAAAATGTACTCAGTAATGCTTTGTTGTTTGTTTAACTAGTATCGAATGATTTACTTTTGGGAATGTAATGTTATGAAACAATGTACTAAATGTAAACGCTACCGGTTGTACTATTTCAATGCATGGTGATGAATGCTGTTATGTTTCATGTATATTCACTGTGATGGTATTCAATTGAGTCACAACAGCCCCCGGACGTTTCCGCCATCTGGTTCGGGGGTGTGACAGAAGACCTAACGATTCTAATGGTAGAGGAATATTGCCCAAAGGGCGAAGTGGAAAAATTGGAGCATGAGCTGTGGACCCTTAAAATGACTGGATCTGACCTGGCCGCTTACACGACCAAATTTAGTGATCTAGTCGTATTGTGTTCGGGGATGGTCATCCCAGAAGCAAAGAAGGTGGAAAGATACATATGTAGATTGGCACCCCCAGATCCAAGGGCACGTAATAGCTTCCAACCCTATTACCTTCGACAACACAAAACGTTTGGCGCAATGACTCATTGATCATGGAGTCCGTCAGGGCATGATAACAGCCGCCCCTAAACAAACGAAAGAAAGTAACAACAGAAAAAGGCCTTGGAATAAAACAAAGAGCAAAACAACAGAGGAAACCTCCAAAAGACAACAAGTGGTAGAAGCTCACGCCGTCACTGTCCTAGCAGCCCCAACACCCGCTAAACAATATGTTGGGAATCTACCAAAATGAAATAAGTGTAACTACCACCATGTCGGTGCATTTCAGGAAATGTATTGCATGAAGTGTAACAAGAAAGGACACACAATCCGATTCTGCAAAGAGCTAGCACAACAAGCTGCCCCAACCACGATTATAGGATTGATTCGCACTTGCTACGGATGCGGAGAAACAGGGCACATTAAGAGGGATTGCCCGAAAGTAAGGAATGCAGGGGGAGTACGAAGAGTACTGAAAATGGGAGAGGAGGATACAATAGCAGACCCAACCGTGGTCACGGGTTAATTTCTCCTCAATGACTGTTATGCATGCATACTTTTTGATAGTGGAGCGGAGAGGAGTTTTGTGAGCCACAAGTTTAAACATTTACTTAATAAAACACCAAAATCATTAAAGGAAACATTCACCATCGAAATGGAAAATGGAAAGACGGAAAACACTAACAATATATACATAGACTGTACCCTCACACTAAGCAATCATTCCTTTCAAATCAACCTCATACTAGTCTCAATAAAAGTTTTGATGTAATCATCGGCATCGATTGGCTATGTCCCCATCGTGCTGATATTCTATGCTATGTGAAGGTCGTTCGCCTTAATCTACCAAATAACGAAACCCTCGTCATTTACGGAGATAAGCCCAGTACGAACCTTCACATCATTTCTTGCGTCAAGGCTCGGAAATACCTACATGAAAGACCTCAAGAGCATTCCTGATGTTTATAATTTTCCTGACGTATTTCCTGAGGATCTTCCAGGAGTACCACCTACACGATAGGTCGAATTTAGAATCGATCTTATTCATGGAGCTACCCCAGTAGTGAAATCAACATATCGTCTAGCCCTAACTAAGCTGCAGGAATTATCCAGCTAACTAAACGAACTACTCAGTAAGGGATTCATTCGACCGAACTTCTCACCTTAGGGAGCACCGGTCCTCTTCATAATGTAGAAGGAAGGTGTAACGTCCATAAAAATTACGCCAAATTTAAACTTTTAATACTAACAAAAGAGTCAAATAGTAACTGTTTTTACAAAACATTTTCCAATTCATTTATCATCAGAGTGTCCCAAAATAGATCATGAGGATGAGGAGCGGTACGGTCATGCCTTCGCCTTCCCTCGCTCTCCTGAAGTACCTGAAACAATAAACTGAAAACTGTATGCCCGAGGGCTTAGTGAGCTACCCCCAAAATACCAATACCACCCTGGCAGAAGCCATAGCCATAACGATCAATCAAACAACATACATACTGGGCCATCGGCCGGACTGGTCCGCCGTATTGGGCCTACAGTCCATCTGAATCTATCCCGAGCCTTCGGCATGACTGGTCCGCCGTGTGGGCCTATAGTATCCCCGGACCGCTCAGAGGGTGTGTTGGCCTTCAGCACAAAGCAGGACCGCCTCAACCTAACCAACAAGCAACTAACCATGTACGCATACTATCATATACTGGAATATACACATAGCAATCATATCTATCTCATTGACCATCAATCATAGAGTTTCATTCATAATTAGAGTATTGACGTACAGGTCACTAACATACCAATCCTTACGGATCATAAAAGCATAACATAGTATCTATCCTGATTCCGATCTAACAGATCAGAAACATATGTAGCATACCATAACAACCGATCTAACCGATCTCTAGTATAACAACTATCCTAAACAGGATGGTTTCTTACAAGCAATAACATAACACCCATCCTAAACCAAGATGAAATCTAGCATGGCAATAACAAAGCAACCATCATAAATCAGGATGTAAATCATAAAGGGCCGGCCTTGGTGCCGTAGACCCTGTCGATATAGTGAGGATAACTCATCTCACCGATGCCGAATGAAATGCAAACTCCAACTATCAGATCACTTGACACTGGCTCCACCACCTATAACCTTAGCACAATATACTCATAAGTTGTTACTCTTATGAGACACCCCATAACCTACTAGTCACTCCCTGATCAAGGTCAAAGTCCTTGGTTAAGGTCAACAATCCATCTTGACTTCAACTCGCCGAGTATACTCGGCGGCTCGCCGAGTCTTCGAAGCACATACCAACTTGCCGAGTCATCGGGGTGATTCGTCGAGTTCCTTCAAATCCTGATCAAGTCTCAAGGCCACCCGTCGAGTTTCCTCCTTGCAACTCGACGGGTATACGTGCAAACATATCCTTGGATAAAACTCATACAACTCGCCGAGTTGTTCTTCAACTCGTCGAGTTTCAAAACCATCTTCAACTAACTCGCCGAGTTGTTCGACCAACTCGTCGAGTTCACGGCTTCCTTCAACTGACTCGCCGAGTTGTTCATCGAACTCGCCGGGTGTAATGCATATCTTCATATGAATCGCCGAGTCGGATTTGCGACTCGCCGAGTTCCTTCAATCAACTTAACATGCACACATCTATAAGCCATGGGAAGGTCCCAAATTGCAGATCTAGCTTCCTTAAGCCTGCTTATCACGTAAAGTTTCAAACTTTACGTGCATGCATTGCCTTACAAGCTCCAAATGCCAAAACCAAGCTCTTAATGGGTGCTCATGTACCAAGGGGACCTTAAACTCGACTAAAGCTGGAACTTTATGCTCGAATAATCCAAAGAGGGTCCAGATCTGAAGTTACAACTTCAGATCTAGCCCATAGATTGCCATACCAACTTGATCCCCTTTCTAAAACCCTAAAACTCATTCAAAGATGAGGTCTAACTGAAATAACTGAGGGAAATGGTCAATTACCTTCCCAAGAGATGTCCACAGAAGAAGAAATTGAATCTCTTCCCAGCTCCTTGCCAAAATCACTTGATTCACAAACTTTTCCACCAAAAATCCTCTCTCAAACATCAACACATGAAGGGAACACACACGCACACAAGATAGAGGTGCAAAGGGGGCTGCAAATGAACTGAAAGAGGCTTGAGCTTCTTTAAATAGAGGTGCAAACCCCGGAACTTAGGGTTTCACTCTCCAGCTCGTACTCACCGAGTCCAACAAAGGACTCGCCGAGTAGGCCTCTTAATTTGTGATCCGACCCACTGCTACTCGACGAGTAGGGCAACCAACTTGTCGAGTAGGGCCAAAACCCAAAAATATTTTATTTAAATTATTACCTGAGAATCGGGGCGTTACAACTCTCCCCCACTCGAACCAGACTTCGTCCTCGAATTCCACTAGGATAAACAACGCCGGATAATGCTCGCGCATCTCCGCCTCCGGCTCCCATGTCCACTCGGATCCCTTCCGATGTTCCCATTGTACCTTTACCAAAGGTATTTCCTTGTTCCGCAGAATCTTCTTCTTTCTTTCCAAATCGCCACAGGCCTTTCCACATAACTCAAGCGTTCATTGACCTGGATATCTTCCAACGACACCACTGCCTCCTGGTCCATAACGCACTTTCGCAATTGCGAAACATGAAATGTGTTGTGGATCCGGCTAAGCTCTTCCCGGAGCTCTAGCCTATAAGCCACCTTGCCCACCCTGGAGACAATCCTGAACGGCCCAATATAGCGGGGACCCAGCTTTCCCCTCTTCCTGAAATGGATCACACCCTTCTAGGGTGAGACCTTCAGGAGAACCATGTTAACCACCTGAAATTCCAGCTCAGATCGGCACCAGTTAGCATAACTTTTTTGCCAGCTCTGAGTGGTCTGTAGTCGCTGTCTAATCTGTTGTATCATTTCGGTAGTCTGCAGAACCACCTCCGTCCAACCCATCACCCTATGCCCAACCTCGCCCCAACAGACTGGGGTCCTACACTTCCTCCCATACAACAGCTCGAAAGGCGGGATGCCAATACTAGAATGGTAGCTGTTGTTGTAGGCGAACTCCATAAGCAGTAGGTAAGAATCCTAACTCCCACCGAAATCGATGACACATGCCCTCAACATATCCTCGAGGGTCTGTATGGTCCGCTCGCTCTGGCCATCAGTCTGCGGATGGAACGTTGTGCTGAAGTGCAGCCTCGTACCCAGTTCCTCGTGGAACTTCAGCCAAAAACGGGAAGTAAATCGAACATCCTAATCGGAAACTATGGAAACTGGTACCTGTGGCGAGAGATAGTATCGCGGACGTAAAGGTCAGCCAACTTCTCCGCCGATGAACTTTCCCGTATAGCTAGAAAATGTGCGCTCTTGGTCAATCGATCCACGATGACCCATATAGTGTCGAAACCCTTTGCCGTCTTTGGCAACTTCGTGAAGAAATCCATCGCGGGATTATCAGGACGTTGGCCATGTATAAGTGAATCATAGGGATAAGTGGATTTGTGATTCTGTTTTCTAGTGTGAGCTTTGAGTTACCAGAAGTTGAGTAGGCAGCTGAGTAACAAGTGGATTGGATTTAGCAATCATGAATCAGTAGAGTGGTCTGTCAGGGATTCGGACCATCTCAAGACATTAGAATTTAGATGAAGTAGATGTGATCTTGTTGCGAGGAAGTAGTTCGCCTACAGATGTTTGAGCTTTGCGATGATTGGTCACAGCTACCCTGAGAAGGTTAGGGTGTAGTCAGGATTATGGCCATGTTACTTGAGAAGTGAGCGGGCTGGGAATAGTAAGGAATGATTTCGAGGACGAAATCTAATTTAAGTGGGGGAGAGTTGTAACGCCCTAGTTATTTAAATAAAATAACAAACGAAAGTCTCGGACTAAATTGTGAAGAATTTTAAAAGTCAGGGGTTTAAAGTGAAAATTCGGGACTTAAATTGAAAAGAAGTGAAGGCTTAAGGGTTTATTGGCAAATTAAAGATTTAAACTGAAAATATTTTATAAAGTCAAGGGCTAAAAGTGTAAGTGATGGATTCAAATTGAGAATTAATTATAGAGGAGGGGTTGTTTAGTAATTTTGGGCCTTATTATGAAAATAATTTTAGAAGCTGGGGTCAAAAGAGTAATTATTGGATTAGATTTGAAAAGATTCTATGGGGAGGGACTAGAACTGTAAATATGGGAAAGATGTATGTGGAGCCGGGTATAAAGCGTGACATCCGGCCAAACCCTAACCCTACGGACCATTTATGCAGCCGCCATCATCGGAACTCCTCCGGCAGCCGCTCTCACCCCACCTCCCTTCCAGCCACCGCAATCCTTTCCCCTAGCCGTCGTGAATCCAAAAATCGCCATGTGACCACCGCTACCCTCCTTCCGTCAAGGCACATCCACTCTCCATTGCTGCCGCTACTGTTACATCGCTGCTACCGTCGACGGAGGACTCGTTTCCATTGCTCCGGTCAGCGGTTTCCATCCCGAAGGTCTAATGTTTTGTGTCGCTGTCCCAGCCACCGTGAGCACCGCTGTAGCGCTACCAATAACGCCACTGTCGTCGTTACCACTGGCCAAAAATGCTGCCGCTGTGCATTTCTGTGAAGCTAATAGGTCGTCGGTTCTCGTGGATAGCTCAGTCGACGTTGTGGTAGTGTTCGTGGGATAGTTGTCCCACTGGGAAGCCTTTGCTACCGCCATCTCGTGCAACTACCGCCGCCGCTGCTGTTTTTCTAGCGCTGCTGCCGCCTCCTCGGAGGTTTCGTCGGCGCCAACGCCACCGGTGGGTGGCTGTGCTTCTAATTCGGGCAAAGATTTCATTGTATGTGGCTGTGTTATTTTGTTTAAGTGTCTTTCCGCCGGAAAAAAAAGATCAAGATCAACCACCGCTACCATCGTGAGGTGGTGGCTACCGCCAAGCGCCACCGCCGGCCACCATGGTGTGGTTGGGTGTGTGTGTGCATTAGTTAGTGTGTGTGTGTTAGTGAGTATGTGTATTTGGATTAAAGCCCTGTAATTGTAATTAGCAAATTGAATAATAAAAAGAAATGGAAAACCACCACCTTAGGGTGGTGGCCGCCGTCGTGAGCCGCCATGGACCACCACTACCCGAGGTGGTAGTGGGTGGTGCCCCGCTAGCAAACCCTAATGGACTTAGAGATTGGTTTTGGGCCTATTGGGGCATGTTTGGGTGAAAAACCCTAATTATTAGTATTGGGCCTTAGACTTACTGCGCCCACTTGTGGGCCATTGCGATTGGATTGTGAATTAAGCCCAAATTATTCCATGCCATTTATCTAGTAGAATAAAGGACTTAATGGACTAAGTCCTTAATGGGCTAATGGAGAAAATGCTAATATTTGAGAAATTATCAGGACACACACGAGAATTATTTAATAAGTGAATATTAAATAATAATCATTGGCAGGAATTAATGTAAGCAATAATGGACTTAATGGATTAAGTCCTTAATGGATTAAGTCCCTAGTGTGTTAAGTCCTTAGTGGGTTAAGTAAGAAACACTTAACCCTAGTTATCATTTGATGTGAAACCCTAATTTCACTTGGGCTTTGTGTTGGGCCATCCGAGAATAATCAAATGGGCTAGAGTAATTAGTTGGGCTTTAGGGTAAGGCCCGTATGAAGGATTGGCCCCAATTTGGAAAATTGGGCCATAGATGGGCCATAGTTGGGGCCTAGATGGTTGTATGATATTGGGCCCTAGAATGACACAAGTTGGACTAGACTGATCAATTGGGCCTTAAGGGATGTCCATGTAGAGGTTTGGGCCCAATTTGGAAAATTGGGCCATATGTTGGGCTTTGATCCCTAGTTGACTTTGGGCCTATGGATTGGGCCTTGGGCTTGGGTAAGCCAAGCTAGGGGTAATGTAGTAATTATCCAAAGCATGTATTTTTAGTTATGTGTTAGAACCCAATTATTAATTGGCTGTTATTTGGTGTTGACAGTTCGGGAATCTGTCAGCCAGCAGCTGGGGTGGAGTCTGCGGGACATCAGCAGTGTGGGATTGTGTCTACTGGACTTCAGCAGTGTGAGGTGAGTTTCCTTCCAGTAGGAACTGGTCTACGGCCAAAATGCCGGCCCGTTTAGTTAGCAGTAGTTCCGGACTTCAGTCTGATGCAGTAGTTCAGTATGCTTGATGTTTCTATGATTCAAGCATGTTTATGTGTTATATGTTTCGGACTTCAGTCCGATGCAGTATGCAGTATATGTGTTTATACTAGTTGATATGTGTTATGCTATGCTATGATCAGTCAGTTCCGGACCTTGGTCCAATACAGGGGACAAGGTCCCAGTTAGTCCGGGCTTCGGCCCAATGCAGTTTCCGGACTTTGGTCCGATGCAGGGGACATGGTCCCAGTTAGTCCGGGCTTCGGCCCGATGCAGTTTTCGGACTTTGGTCCGATGCAGGGGACATGGTCCCAGTTAGTCTGGGCTTCGGCCCGATGTAATTTCCGAACTTTGGTCCGATGCAGGGGACATGGTCCCAGTTAGTCTGGCCTTCGGTCTGATGCAGTTTCCGGACTTCGGTCTGATGCAGGGGGCAAGGCCCCAGTTAGTCCGGGCTTCGGCCCGATGTAGTTTCGGACTTCGGTCCGATGCAGGGGACATGGTCCCAGTTTGTCCGGGTTTCGACGCGATGCAGTTTCCGGACTTTGGTCCGATGCAGTGGGCAAGGCCCAGTATGTGTTTACATGTTATTGTATGGTATGTGGTAATTTAGGGGAGCTCACTAAGCTTCGTACTTAGGGTTTTCAGTTTTGGTTTCAGGCACTCAGTTTTCAAAAGATGAGCTCGGGAAGATTGCAGTGCACACACCGTTTGTTCAGCCTGGGATGTTTATACTCTGATATATATTTGACAGTTGTTATGATATTTTGAGATATATTGTTTATGATTCTTATACGACGTCGATGAATATGGTTTTATTACTGATTTAAAATGAAATTTTCAGACTGTATTTTTGGGATGTTTCAAATATTTTATAAAAGGACTTTCAATACCTTTGTGTGCTAGTGGGCCAAAGTGTCCCGCTAGAAAAGCTAGTAAGGTCACAGTAATCAAAATTCGAGTTGGACCATCGTGTCTTTCGCATCCTCGACATCCTAAGGAACTTACAATAATAGTGGGACATAATACTCCCCTTTTCTTCATTTGTTAAGGCTTACGAGAAATCAAAGTAGATAAAATTAGGACGATATACAATACGGATTAATTCAATATTCATTCGTTAAGACAATACAAAAATCAGTAATCACGAATACTTTTCAGTATCGGGAAACATCGGGTTTTCCGGGGAATTTAATACTACTCGTTCGAAATTTTATAACAATATTACAAAATACCCTTAGTATATATATATATATATATATATATATATATATATATATATATATATATATTTAAAATCATTCATGCATCAACTTATGGATCTTACACTTTGATAAATAAAAGTCTTTTCAGAAAATATCGAATTTTATGGGTTTTACAAAATACACAAATCATTTTACCACAACATTGCTTATGAACTCATCAACATTTCATATGTTGACGTTTTTCCAAAATAACTTTTATTCTCAGGTAACAGGTAAGCGGAAGAGTAGTATGAAGTAATGTTAGATGTTATGTTGTTAAAAACACTCAAACTATTTATGTTATGAATGTGTAATGTTAAAACAATGTTGCTGATGTGAACAACTCCAGTTGTAATATATTGAGGCATGGTGACGTTCATGTTATGATTCATGTATATTCATTGTGATGGTATTCAATTAAAGTCACGCGAGCCCTCGGACGTTTCCGCCGTCTGGTTCGTGGGTGTGACAGGTTGGTATATAGATTGCAACTACGCGCCAAAGGGAGTGATTTGTTTTGGGAAACGAGGAAAACTGAACCCTCGATACATTGGAACCTTCGAGATTCTTGCCCGAATCGGTCCAGTGGCTTATAGATTGCAACTACCCGCTGAGCTCAGCAGTGTACACCCTGTGTTCCACGTCTCCAACTTGAAAAAGTGCTTATCTGAAGAGACTCTCGTCATTCCATTAGAGGAAATCGAAATCAATGAGAACCTTCTGTTCATCGAAGAGCCGGTTGAAATCATGGACCGAGAGGTAGAGCGTACGAAGCAGAGTCGCATTCCGATCGTGAAAGTTCGATGGAATGCAAGACGCGGACCAGAATTTACATGGGAACGCGAAGATCAAATGAAGCAGAAATACCCTCATCTATTCTCGCATTCTCAAATCTAGCTTTCAAAAGAATTTCGAGACGAAATTCCCTCTAACGGGGGGATGATGTCACAACTAGGAATTTTGGTGCCTTGTAATCACAACACTTATAACAATTTTGAATCAATAACATGAAAGTGTGCATGATGCTCAATCTATAACAACAAAACTCCATCAAATACTACATTCTAGCCCTAGAAGTGGTCAACAAAGAATTGGAAACCTTTGAAATTCCAATTTGAGTTAACTTTGAAGTAGGACTTCCTTATTGGACTTAATGGACCAATGAGCTTCCAATTTTACTATCTTGAACCTAGAACTCTCAAATGGGCCCTAATTGGACCCATATTGGACCAAAATAAACTAGATTAACTTCAATGGACCATATTGGACCAAAACAAATTTAATTTAGCCCTAATAGGTTATAAAAATCATACTTGATTTATTTGGGCCAAAAATCACCTAACTTAACCATAAAATGACCTTAAGAATTCAAGGCCCAAATTTTCTTTTCCTCCCTCTCCATTCTCGGCCCAAGCCCACCAAGGAAGGAGAAGTTGACTTTTCTTATGCCACCTCATTTTTACATATTGGATCTCCATGCAAAGGCCTCATATCTCCATGCAACAATCCCATCACCACTCTCTCGTCCTCTCTCTTTTGCTCTCAGCCAAACCCAAACGCACCCACACACCTCACAAAAATTCTCTCTAAACCACTCTCAAGATCATCTTCTTCTCTTTTGAAGATCTCGAAATTTTGGCTTGAAATCTAAGGATTTTCATCACGTAGTTCACATCTTTGGTAAGTTATTTCTTTGATTCATAACATATCTTCTTCATCTTACCAACAATATTCCTTAACTCATGCAAAATCATGATCACACTCTTAGAAATCATCTAAACTCGAGATCCTCTAAGAAAGCTTGCCAGGATCGAAATTTCTTCTTCTAGTCTTCTTCAAAATCGAAACTACAACTCAAGGTGAGCTTCATACCCCTATATTTTCGGTTTTCATATATTTTATGGGGGAGAATACAAGAAAATTTGTAGATCTATGTGTATGTGTATGTGTATGTTATGTGTGATTTTATGCATGTATGTGTGTGATGTTATGTGTTTATGTGGTAAATATGTAACAAAAAGGGGTGATAATTCGAGATCTATGACATGAGAAAGGAAACAAACAAAAACTAAGTTCTTATACACTAAACTAGTTAAGAAAAATAACTTATAAGGTTATGAGGAACATACTTTAACATAAAACCCATTTTAGGACTTAAAATGTTAAAAACACAAAACTTGGGGTAAAAACTGCCAAGTCATGGTTTCTTGAGGGTCAAAAGAGTCAAAACAGTTTTCATAATCATATTTCTGAATATTAGAATTTACAAAGGACTTAAAATGCAAAAATTTGAGTTATTGGGCTCAATATGGGCCTTTCGGCCCAACAAGCCCAAAATTGCGAAAATTGAAGTTTTTAAGGGGCTGAATTGTAATATTCTGTAAAAAAGGGGACATGAAGTGAAATAAAACTATTTCTAAGGTCAAAAATGCTTTTAAACTCCAAAAAGGATCAAAATGTAAAGTTTTTGTATTTTGGGCCAAACTTGTAAAAATTGCTAAATTTGGGGTTCTAACCGAGAAACACCATTCTGGAAGGGATAAAACTGTTTACTAAATATAATTTGGGTTAAAAATGTCTTTTCAACAAGTATATGATACAAAAGTGTCAAGAAAATGTTTTTAAGGACTAAAAATGAAAATTCTTTTATATAAAGGACTAAAAGTGTTATTTTTATAAAAAGAAAGGTAGTGAAAAGGGTCAAAGTCATACTTCTAAAAAAATTATTTCATTTCGACAAAATATAAGATATCCGGCTAGCGACAAAACGATAAACAAATACACCTTCAATACCAAATATCGTTATAAACGAATTGATTCTGTCACACCCCAAAACCAAGAACGGCGGAAACGTTCTGGGGCGGAGGACGTCATGTACAGTATCACAACACAGTAAATGTAAATAAGCAAACAACATCATCCATTGCATTAAATATATATAATTTTAATACAAGTGTGTTCTGTACAGTTATAGACACCAAAAATAATGAAACACAAAATAATATGAGATGAGTCTTGAATGCACTCCATCTTCTCAAAAGCTGGCCTCGGTACCTGTCTACTGATGACCTGAGAATACAAGTTATTTTGAAAGTGTTTATTAGCATTAAGCTGGTGAGTTCATAAGTATTTTAGTGTCAATGTTTCTTGTAAAAACGTTTGAACCTGTCTCGATGTATAAGTTGTAAAAATGTAAGTAAATGTTTGAAAGTGTTTGTAAAAGTTTGAATCACTCAGAAAATCCTATATTTTCTATAAAAGTAACCTTCTACCAAGGCTAGGCTGTTTTGTGAACCTGTCTGTAGTAAAAGTGTATAATAACCCAATTATAACTATCGTTTCTTAATATATAGTTTGTGCATTAATGCTTGAGTGATGTTATCACTAAAATATGTAATGGGTAAATGATTGTAGTACTGTAGCTTTGTATCATGAGACTACTGCTGTACTAAATACTATTACTACCTTAAACCGGATTTATATTAAGGTATATTGTGATTAATTGCACCATGCTATCGACTGATAATCAACGACATAATGAACGGTCGTAATAAGAAATGTCGTTTGGCACCCGCAGACCTGCAGGTCCGGCTGTAGCTAGCAGCAAGGTGTAGGATAGTCAATCCAGTATAGATCTATACGCAAACTCATGCTCTCCCTCCAAGAGAATTCTGGCTACAACTCGGGCCATGACATTTAAGGCATGCCCGATACAGTGGATCACAATTATTACGTATTTATGTATATGTATTGTTTCTCGTATATCTGTATATGTATTGTTTCTCGTATATCTGTATATGTATTGTTTCTCGTATATCTGTATATGTATTGTTTCTCGTATATCTGTATATGTATTGTTTCTAGTATATCTGTATATGTATTGTTTCTAGTATATCTGTATATGTATTGTTTCTCGTATATCTGTATATGTATTGTTTCTCGTATATCTGTATATGTATTGTTTCTAGTATATCTTTATATGTATTGTTTCTAGTATATCTGTATATGTATTGTTTCTAGTATATCTGTATGTGTATGATCCTGCGTTACCCCGATGGTAACCAGCTAATGATGTACTGATGAGTATGAATATAGAAGTACTTTTATGTCTATACATGTATATATGATATATAAGTAATATGGAAACGACCTTCGGATGGTCACCCGAAATCCCACCAGACCACATCCAAATCGAGGAAAAGGAAATAGGGCGGATGGCCTTCCTAAGCCCTTTAAACATTATTTATATATCTATACATATATGGGCATGCAATTGGATATATAAAAGCATAAATAAGTTTTCATAAAACATTTGAAGCAGTAATATAATTCCAAGAGAAGATCGACTTGATGTCGATCTATAAAACATTTTGAAGGCATAAGTTGATAAAACAGTTTAAGTACAGGAAGCATTTGTCGAATCACAGTCTATAAATAAGTTCGGATAGTAAAACAGTTTGTAAAACATTTTAATAGTAAAGCAGTTTGAAAAACAGTTTGAACAGTGGTAAAAATCGTTGTTTTCGTAGTTATTAATCACATGTGATTAAATGCAATCACATGTGATTGAAGCAATAACTATAAGTATTTGACTTGTATTCCCCCCCCCCATAAAGTATTTAAAGCACTTAAAATCATTTCAAAGGTTGATTCAAGGGGTATGAACTCACTTGTGGTGAGTCGTTTGAATTGCAGTGTCGGCTACCGTGCTAGGTGACAAACGGAGACTGGTTTACACGCACGAGCCTAGTTATCATATAATAAACATATATATAACTAATTAGACATATAATAACTTAAATAAATAAGTTAAGACACTTAGAAAACATTTAAACACTTTTATGAGTGTTTAAGGTTAAAATGGTTGCATCTAAGTTGCTACGGGACAAGGCAAAAGGGTTTGAAACATCAAAGGGCCTTGTGTAGGAGTTCACCATCCAACAAACCCCACACCTTGGAGTTTACGACCGTAAACTCATAGGTTTATGGCCGTGAACTCCTCAAATGGTGTTTTTAGGTGTTTTGTGGTGCTATCTTGATCCTAGAACACTCCTAACTTTATTGGAATAACACATGAAGTAGTTTAAGGCTTTAAAACACTCCATATGGGAGTTTACGGCCTAAGGTCCTTCACCTTAGCGTTTACGGCCGTAAACTCTAGGAATTTAATTGATTTGAGGCACTTAAACATCAAGAATGGCATCCATGAATTTATCTAAGGCTAATGGGGACAAGAGGCACACTTTGGTGCCTTCACTTGGAGTTTACGGCCCAAGTCATGTTCCTTGGCCGTAAACTCCTTTCAAGGAGTGGTTTAGATGTGTTCTACTCTCCATTCTAGTCCCAAAGGTGCAAGGAAAATTGTCTAAAGGCTTAAGGGTTGCTTGGAATGATTTTTGTCCCACAAAAAGGGATTTACGGCCCAAGAGGAGTTCTTGGCCGTAAACTCCTACTAACTTGTGATTTTGATGAGCTTTTGGTGTTCTAATCAAGCACAAGTACTAGTAGTTAAAGTCCTTAACCATTTGGGGAAAGTTTTAGGGCACTTAAGCCCTTGAAAAGGGGTTTACGGCCCAAGGGAGTTCCTTGGCCGTAAAATCCTAGAAACTTATGTATTTGATGTCTTTTGATGCCTAAAATAAGCACAAGCAATTTAGGGTAAAGGTCTTTAAGCATTAAGGGGAGTTTAGGGCACTAATTGCCCTTGAAAAGGGGTTTACGGCCCAAGGGGGTTCCTTGGCCGTAAACTCCTAGAACTTGTGTTTCTTGGATGCTTTTTGGCCTATAAAGATCATACCCTATCTCCTAAACAAGTTGTCTAACAAGGAATCGGGACTAGGAAGCCATAATGTTCCATTTTGGAGTTTACTCCCCAAGAACGATCTTGGGCGGTAAACTCCCGGATCTTGAAATCTAAACATGTTATTGATGTTAACAAGCATTAAACAAGTATTGAAACACATACAGAAAAGTAGACTCACAATCTGGGATGAAAACCCGAAGATCCGTCAGAGAGAATATGGCTTTTCTCTATTTGGAATTGTGAATAATGAATTTATTTAATTCAGAAAACTATTTATAGTCCTGGAATATTTTGGCAGAAAATATTTTTATTCCTGATGTTGGACTGTAACAGTATGAAACTTGAAATGCCCAAGTTTCACAAAACCAGGAGTATCCACTCTCCTGATATCATCTAAAACATAATCCTAATGTACACAAACTTGTTCGGAAAAGCTTGAAAATCAATGAAACTGAACTAGTTTCAATTGAATAGATGAGGTTCGTACAATGGAAATTTCGGGTTGTCACATCATCCCCCTGTTAGAGGGAATTTCGTCCTGAAATTAGAATTTAAGCAAATAAAAGTTACAAACAATCAAGCGAAAAGATGAGGGTATTTCAACTTCATCTGATCCTCGCGTTCCCAAGTGAATTCCGGTCCTCGCTTGGCGTTCCAGCGAACCTTCACGATAGGGATACGGCTTTGTTTCGTCTCCTTGACCTCACGGTCCATGATTTCTACAGGTTCTTCCACGAAGTTGAGGCTCTCGTTGATCTCGATCTCGTCGAGTGGGATTACGACAGTCTCGTCGGACAGACACTTTTTCAAGTTAGATACGTGGAATGTAGAATGTACGTTATGCAGTGTGTCGGGTAGATCAAGTTTGTAAGCTACGGGGCCGACTCTGGAAAGAATCTCGAAAGGCCCTATGTACCTCGGATTAAGCTTCCCACGCTTGCCGAAGCGTATCAAGCCTTTCCAGGGTGAGACTTTGAGAAGGACTCGGTCTCCCACTTGAAATTCCAAAGGTTTTCTTCGTTTATCGGCGTAGCTCTTCTGTCAGACTCTAGAGGCTTTCAATCGTTCACGGATTTGAACGATTTTCTCTGTCGTTTCCCGAATGATTTCCAGACCAGTGAGAGTACTGTCGGAATCTTGCCCTCTCGCTAATTGGGTATCACCAACCTCAGCCCAGCACAGAGGGGATCTGTACTTGCGGCCGTAGAGAGCTTCGAATGGAGCAGCCTTGATGCTCGTGTGATAACTGTTATTATAGGAAAATTCGACAAGGGGTAAATGAGTATCCCATGCCTTCCCAAAATCAATCACATAGGCTCGTAACATGTCTTCCAATGTTTGAATGGTTCTCTCACTCTGTCCGTCGGTCTGTGGATGGTAGGCTGTGCTCATGTCCAGCCTTGTTCCTAGGGAATGTTGTAGGGATTGCCAAAATCTTGAGGTGAACCTACTATCTCTATCAGAGATAATGGAAATAGGTACACCATGCAACCGCATAATTTCCCTAATGTATGTTCTTGTAAGTTTCTCCATCTTGTCGGTTTCTTTGATAGGCAGGAAGTGTGCAGACTTGGTCAATCTATCAACGATGACCCATATGGTGTCAAGTCCACCCGTCGTCTTGGGCAACTTGGTTATGAAATCCATAGTGATCTGCTCCCACTTCCATTCCGGGATCTCTGGTTGTTGCAGTAAACCAGAGGGCTTCTGGTACTCGACCTTAACCTTCGCGCAAGTAAGGCATTTACTCACAAAGGTAGCAATCTCTGCTTTCATATTAGGCCACCAGTATAGCTTTTTAAGATCCGGATACATCTTATCTGAACCTGGGTGGACGGAATACCGAGTGTTGTGAGCCTCGGTCATGACTACGTCTCGGAAACCACCGTGTTTCGGTGTCCAGATCCGGTCCATGAAATATAAAGCTCCGTAACCCTTGGCTTCGAAGTTCTTGTCCATTCCCCTAAGGGATTCACTTGACACATTTTCAGGTTTCATGGCCTCAAGTTGAGCCGCCTGAATTTGCTCAGTCAAGTGTGAATGGATGGTTATTGATAATGACTTGACTTTGCGACCAGAATATTCCTTCCGACTTAGGGCGTCTGCTACTACGTTGGCTTTACCCGGATGATAACGAATATCGCATTCGTAGTCACTGAGTAGCTCGACCCACCGTCGTTGTCTCATGTTGAGTTCCTTCTGATCGAAAATGTGCTGTAAACTCTTGTGGTCGGTAAAGATAGTGCTCTTCGTTCCATAAAAATAATGTCTCCAGATCTTCAGAGCAAACACTACTGCTCCTAGTTCAGGATCATGGGTTGTATAGTTAACCTCGTGTGTCTTCAACTGTCTCGAGGCGTAGGCTATGACCTTACCTCGCTGCATCAGAACACATCCGAGTCCTTGATTGGATGCATCACAATAGACTACGAAGTCTTCTATTCCTTCTGGAAGGGATAGTATCGGTGCGGTGCACAAGGCTCGTTTGAGCGTTTGGAATGCTCTTTCTTGCTTCTCTTCCCAGTCAAAGGCCACGCCTTTCTGGGTCAGGGTCGTAAGAGGCTTTGCTATTCGTGAGAAGTTCTGAATGAATCTGCGATAGTAGCCAGCGAGACGTAGAAATTGACGAATTTCGGTAGGTGTCTTTGGTGCTGACCAGTTCTCAATGGCTTTTATTTTGGATGGGTCCACGTGGATTCCTTCTTCGCTAACCACATGTCCTAAGAATTCGACTCTTCGGATCCAAAATTCACATTTCGAGAACTTCGCATAAAGTTTCTCCTTTCGTAGTGTCTCTAGAACTTGTCGTAGATGATCACTATGCTCCTTCTTACTTCTGGAGTAGATCAGAATGTCGTCAATGAAAACAATGACGAACTGATCTAAGTAAGGTCGGCATACTCTATTCATCAGATCCATGAAGACTGCGGGCGCATTGGTCAATCCGAATGGCATCACCACGAACTCGTAGTGTCCGTAACGAGTTCGGAAGGCTGTCTTTGGGACATCCTCTTCTAGCACTCATAACTGGTGATATCCGGATCTCAGATCAATCTTGGAAAAATAGCTCGCCCCTTGCAGTTAGTCGAATAGATCATCTATGCATGGCAGAGGATAATGATTCTTTCTCGTCAATTTGTTGAGTTCCCTGTAGTCAATACACATACAGAATGATCCGTCTTTCTTCTTAACGAACAAGACCGGTGCTCCCCAAGGTGAGAAACTTGGTCTTATAAAGCCCTTGATGAGCAGTTCGTTAAGTTGACCAGAGAGTTCTTGCATCTCGGCTGGTGCTAAACGGTAGGGCGACTTGGCTACTGGGGTAGCTCCTGGGACTAAGTCTATTCTGAACTCGACTTGTCGTTGCGGAGGTAACCCGGGTAGTTCTTCTGGGAAAATGTCAGGAAAGTCGCTCACTACTGGGAGGTTCTTTAGTTCTTTCGTTTCTAGGTTCGTGTCGACGACGTGAGCAAGAAATGCATGGTATTCTTTGCGCAGATATTTCTGTGCCTGAATACTAGAAATAATGTGAAGACTCGCACCAGGTTTGTCACCGTAGACTATAAGGGTTTCGTTAGACGGGAGGTTTAGTCGGACTGCTTTCTCGTAGCACATGATGTCGGCGCGATGAAGACTTAACCAATCCATGCCGATAATAACGTCGAAACTTTTTATTGAGACCGGCATAAGGTCGATTGGGAATGAATGGTTATCTAAGGTTAGAAGACAACCTAAGTATATGCTATTAGTACTTTCAGTCTTCCCATTAGCCATTTCTACTGTGAATTGTTCATTAAGTGTGTGTGGTTGTTGCTTAAGCATGCGAGCAAATTTGTGGTTTACGAAGCTTCGCTCCGCTCCACTATCGAACAGAATGCATGCATAGGAGTTATCAAGGAGGAACGTACCGGTCACCACTGTCGGGTCAGCAACTGCTTCCCCGTGGCCTATTGCTAGTACCCTCCCTGCTCCTCCAATGTTCCTCGCCTTAGGGCAGTCCCTTTTAAAGTGGCCTGTTTCGCCACATCCATAGCAAGTTGGGCTCACGCCAGAGCCAGGAACCTGGGAGATCGGTTGCGCTGGGAACTTACAGAATCGGACGGTGTGTCCTTTTCTGTGGCAGTTGTTACACTGCATTTCACGGCAGGCGCCGTTATGATGGAAGTTGCATTTGTTGCACTTCGGCAGACTTCCAGCATACTGCTTCCCCGGAGCAGTAACAGCAGTAGGGGCTACCGCAGCATGTACTGCTACGATTTGCTGTTTCTTTGAAGCACGCTGCTTCTTCTTCTCGTCCCAGAACTTCCGCTTGTTGCCAGCGGGTTTAGAGGGTTCTGGGATAGCTAGAGTGGTTGTAGTTGCAAGGGTCTTGACTCCATGGTCAATAAGTCTTTGTGCCAATCGCTTGGCACTGTCGAAAGTAGCAGGGTTGGATGCTAAGACGTTCCCCTGGTACGGAGGCACTAGCCCCCATATATACCGCTCAATCTTTTTCCCTTCAGTGGGAACCATGTTGGGGCATAGGGCCACCAGTTCGCTAAAGCGGGCAGTGTAAGCGATCACGTTGGTGCCCTTCATAGACAGATTCCAGAGTTCATGTTCTAACATCTAGACTTCGCCCCTAGGGCAGTACTCCTCAGTCATGAGGTCCTTCATCGTTGCCCAGCCCATGTCGTTAGCCACGACGAGATTTAGGGCTTTGACGTGGCCGTTCCACCACGTTAGGGCTTTATCCTCGAAGGTGCACGCGGCATATTTCACTTTAAATGCAGTCGGGCACGAACATATTTCGAAGACTGATTCAGTCTTCTCGAACCATTGCGAGAGAGCAATGACTCCGCCGGTGCCATAGAAAGGCTTCGGCTTGCAGTTTGTAAAATCCTTGTAAGAGCACTCTCTCGAGCGCACAGGGATTTCAACTGGGATAGATTCAACAGGGGTTCCACCTCTGCTAGCATCCGAAGAGTGATACTGAGCCATGGCAGTTGCCACTGCTGCAGCTACGGCAGCATTCAGGGTTGCAGTATCGATGACTGCAGGTGGTGGAGGCGGTGGAGGTACAGGATTATTCCTATTTCTGGGAGACTTGCGAGGAGGCATCCTTCAGCTATAAGTTTATAAAAACAAGAGGGATGATAAGAATCAATTTGTAAGCAATGTGAGAGTGACTCATGGACTAATTACCCATAGCCCAACAGTTGAATGAGTGTTTGAAATCACATAAGAAATATTAGTAGGAATACACAAGTGTACAAATTTTCCCACAGATCAGGTAGATTTCATTAGTACGGGTATTACTGATGTAATAAGTTCAAGGAAAAATCGACCTAACAGTAGGTCTTACATCATACCATAAGGACAATACTGACAGTCCTAGATTCCAAATTAGAGTACCGAAAGTTAGGAATATTTTACTGAAAAGTGCTACTTAGAGCACATAAGTTCAAGGCTATCCCTAATTCAAAAGACAGAGATGTACTAGACATCATCTAATGGCGATGGGAATTCCTCGGGCGATCCCTGAGGTCGGACACTTGGCGAAACACCTCTTGAAGGTGTCGGTCCAGAGCCCTCTGACGAGCTCGAAGTTCTAAGACTTCAGCACGGGAGGCAGCCAGCTGTTGCTGCAAGGTTTCGTTGGTTCTCCGGGTCCGTTCCATGTCTTCTTCAAGACGGCGAATGCGGACTGTATTGACGCCTGAATTGCCATCAATCTCCATGACCCGGTCGATGGCTGCTCGACCTTGCTCGACATTACGAGCTATTCTGCGGATGATCACCGGCAGAGCTCTGTCAGCAGAGCCACCATCGCTGATGTTGTAAAAGGTTCGGTCCCCAAAGTATGACAAGGGCTGACCCTGCTCATCACTCCAGCGATTCAGATTGTTTGCCCACATGGGAGTAGGACCTGGAAACGCTGGTCGAGGGTTGTTGTTCGGGGCTTGACCTACAATCGATAGGTTGTTGACTTCAGGCTCGGAGTCGGATCCATCCGAAAAGCCTTCTGCGAGGTGATCATCCAAAGGGATTGGATGGTCATCTTCGGGCTCTTCATCGATCCACCCGGCATTGCCTTCATTGGGAAAGTACGGGTCGCCATGAGGGAATGCAGCCATTTAGATCTACGCGAGAAGAGAGGTATAAGAATATAGTATACGTGTAACTAGTAGCACCAAAATACTCCTATAGTATTTTAAGTTCTAAGCTCTACTGATCTTCTTGTGGTATTGTTGGTAAGTTTTTAGACTTGCTAACATATCACAACCATTCTAGGGCATATGCTAATCACTCCTAGGACCAGCATAGTTGATCAGGCTATGCCATTCCCAGGACAGGCCGTACATCCCCGAGCTCACCTGTGATATTCAACAATCGTAATACTTTTGTTCTTGTCATTGTGACACTGATTTTAGTATGAATGTAGACTAGTATACTTTATTAAATATTTTATTATTTAAAGTATAGACTCTTTGTCAGAGTGTTTTAGTCCCTTTTGGGTTTATAGATTAGTATATCTTTTATGGGTTGATATACTTGATTCACTATAAACAATGCTCTGATACCAATCTGTCACACCCCAAAACCAAGAACGGCGGAAACGTTCCGGGGCGGAGGACGTCATGTACAGTATCACAACACAGTAAATGTAAATAAGCAAACAACATCATCCATTGCATTAAATATATATAATTTTAATACAAGTGTGTTCTGTACAGTTATAGACACCAAAAATAATGAAACACAAAATAATATGAGATGAGTCTTGAATGCACTCCATCTTCTCAAAAGCTGGCCTCGGTACCTGTCTACTGATGACCTGAGAATACAAGTAATTTTGAAAGAGTTTATCAGCATTAAGCTGGTGAGTTCATAAGTATTTTAGTGTCAATGTTTCTTGTAAAAACGTTTGAACCTGTCCCGATGTATAAGTTGTAAAAATGTAAGTAAATGTTTGAAAGTGTTTGTAAAAGTTTGAATCACTCAGAAAATCCTATATTTTCTATAAAAGTAACCTTCTACCAAGGCTAGGCTGTTTTGTGAACCTGTCTGTAGTAAAAGTGTATAATAACCCAAGTATAACTATCGTTTGTTAATATATAGTTTGTTCATTAATGCTTGAGTGATGTTATCACTAAAATTTGTAATGGGTAAATCATTGTAGTACTGTAGCTTTGTATCATGAGACTACTGCTGTACTAAATACTATTTCTACCTTAAACCGGATTTATATTAAGGTATATTGTGATTAATTGCACCATGCTATCGACTGATAATCAACGACATAATGAACGGTCGTAATAAGAAATGACGTTTGGCACCCGCAGACCTGTAGGTCCGGCTGTAGCTAGCAGCAAGGTGTAGGATAGTCAATCCAGTATAGATCTATACGCAAACTCACGCTCTCCCTCCAAGAGAATTCTGGCTACAACTTGGGCCATGACATTTAAGGCATGCCCGATACAGTGGATCACAATTATTACGTATTTATGTATATGTATTGTTTCTCGTATATCTGTATATGTATTGTTTCTCGTATATCTGTATATGTATTGTTTCTCGTATATCTGTATATGTATTGTTTCTAGTATATCTGTATATGTATTGTTTCTCGTATATCTGTATATGTATTGTTTCTAGTATATCTGTATATGTATTGTTTCTAGTATATCTGTATATGTATGATCCTGCGTTACCCCGATGGCAACCTGCTAATGATGTACTGATGAGTATGAATATAGAAGTACTTTTATGTCTATACATGTATATATGATATATAAGTAATATGGAAACGACCTTCGATGGTCACCCGAAATCCCACCAGACCACATCCAAATCGAGGAAAAGGAAATAGGGCGGATGGCCTTCCTAAGCCCTTTAAACATTATTTAGATATCTATACATATATGGGCATGCAATTGGATATATAAAAGCATAAATAAGTTTTCATAAAACATTTGAAGCAGTAATATAATTCCAAGAGAAGATCGACTTGATGTCGATCTATAAAACATTTTGAAGGCATAAGTTGATAAAACAGTTTAAGTATAGGAAGCATTTGTTGAATCACAGTCTATAAATAAGTTCGGAAAGTAAAACAGTTTGTAAAATATTTTAATAGTAAAGCGGTTTGAAAAACAGTTTGAACTGTGGTAAAAATCGTTGTTTTCCTAGTTATTAATCACATGTGATTAAATGCAATCACATGTGATTGAAGCAATAACTATAAGTATTTGACTTGTATTCCCCCCCCCCCCCCATAAAGTATTTAAAACACTTAAAATCATTTCAAAGGTTGATTCAAGGGGTATGAACTCACTTGTGGTGAGTCGTTTGAATTGCAGTGTCGGCTACCGTGCTAGGTGACAAACGGAGACTGGTTTACACGCACGAGCCTAGTTATCATATAATAAACATATATATAACCAATTAGACATATAATAACTTAAATAAATAAGTTAAGACACTTCGAAAACATTTAAACACTTTTATGAGTGTTTAAGGTTCAAATGGTTGCATCTAAGTTGCTACGGGACAAGGCAAAAGGGTTTGAAACATCAAAGGGCCTTGTGTAGGAGTTCACCATCCAACAAACCCCACACCTTGGAGTTTACGGCCGTAAACTCATAGGTTTATGGCCATGAACTCCTCAAATGGTGTTTTTGGGTGTTTTGTGGTGCTATCATGATCCTAGAACACTCCTAACTTTATTGGAATAACACATGAAGTAGTTTAAGGCTTTAAAACACTCCATATGGGAGTTTACGGCCTAAGGTCCCTCACCTTAGAGTTTACGGCCGTAAACTCTAGGAATTTAATTGATTTGAGGCACTTAAACGTCAAGAATGGCATCCATGAATTTATCTAAGGCTAATGGGGACAAGAGGCACACTTTGGTGCCTTCACTTGGAGTTTACGGCCCAAGTCATGTTCCTTGGCCGTAAACTCCTTTCAAGGAGTGGTTTAGATGTGTTCTACTCTCCATTCTAGTCCCAAAGGTGAAAGGAAAATTGTCTAAAGGCTTAAGGGTTGCTTGGAATGATTTTTGTCCCACAAAAAGGGGTTTACGGCCCAAGAGGAGTTCTTGGCCGTAAACTCCTACTAACTTGTGATTTTGATGAGCTTTTGGTGTTTTAATCAAGCACAAGTACTATTAGTTAAAGTCCTTAAGCATTTGGGGAAAGTTTTAGGGCACTTAAGCCCTTGAAAAGGGGTTTACGGCCCAAGGGAGTTCTGTGACAACCCGATATTTCAAGACGATATGTTGGGACGCAAGTCAAATTTAGGTCAAAATTTAACTTTCCTAAAATCTTATTTGGGTTAAATAAAGTTGTAGTGTTCGAAACAAGGATTCCGAAGATATAAAAAAATGCCGAAATCCGAGTCATAACGAAGAAGTTATGACCTGTCGAAGTTTTACGGCAAAACCGGCACGGCACCGGGAAGCGTAAATAGTGAATTTACGATAGAGCGAGATTTAGCCTTATCAATCTAAACAAAAGTTGTAGAATATGTTAAGATAAGAGCGTCAATAAAAAGAATGCCCAAATCTGACTTCGTATGAGGAAGTTATGATTTTTCTAAGTTCGAAGGCTAACACGCGATAGGGGTGACGTGGCACCACCCAGAATTTGACACGTGGCACCACCAGAAAGCCGCCACATGGACCAACTCGGCGAGTAGGTGTCCCCTACTCGGCGAGTATGGACCAACTCGGCGAGTAGGTGTCCCCTACTCGGCGAGTCCACCAGATATTTTCACTATAAATAGGATGCGAGGGTGCCGACCAAAATTGCTAATTTCCTTCCTTTCTCGCGCCGAAGCTCTGCGTTTCAACCCTTGAAATCATCCCAAAGGCCCGGTTTTCATATCCAAGGTGGGAAGAAAGTTTTACACTCCCGAGACTCCCGAGATTTCCCGAGAATCTCGAGAGATCCGCTTTCTCGAGTAGAAGTTCTGCTCGGTTTTCGTCACGCTTTCTTCAATCAATCAAGTGAGTTCATATCCCCTTTGAACACTCTTTAAATACATTTTAAATGTTTTATACTCTTTTTGGGGAGGAATACAAGTTAACACATGACTAAATTCGTGTGAAACATTAACCTTTTGATATACTTTTCATACTGTTGTTTTAACTATCTTGTGAAGTTATTATGATACAAAACCCCTCACAACACAGCTTTACCCTCTTTGGGATATAATATGTTTATAAATAGAAATATGTTTTATTTATACGTTTACATACAAACACATCATATCAAGGGTAACATTCTTTACTAAGTCATTTCATGCATTCAAAGAACTTATGATTATGCTTTGTCAAACATTGTGAAAGAGGTTAAACTTTGCATACAAACTACTACCTTATTACGGACTTAGTTGAGAATCCATGAGTCGCGTATATCTTCAAACGTTACTTTCTTTATTAGAAAATAATGCTTCAAGTCCTGTCTATAACCAGAGTCTCCTGTTCGGAGAACGTGTCAAATGTGTATAGATCTATACGGGAAGTCATGATCCCGCGCCCTGACTGTTAGCTACAGTCCGTCTTTTGGGGTGACAGTTGTCATAACGCTACGACGCCTAAAGAACGTCGCTACAGGCATATTATGTTTAGTATGGTTATAAAACTCATCGGATATACAATTATTATGGTATTATGCTTTTATGAACGAGTAGCTATTAAAACTATTCTTCATCTAACAAGTGCGATCTTCGTATAGCTTTACTATGTAAAACTATGACACAACTTACAAGCACGTCGTTTGCTTGCGATTTTCGGTCTTAGAGACTGCCAGTTATGTCAGGAAAATAAGGGTTTTTCCTGTATACAAACCAAACAACTAATAGGAAAATAAGGGATTTTCTCGGTACAATTAGTTGCAACTTATATCACGAACATTCATATGCATTTCATACTTTTATAAGAAAATAAGGGTTTTTCTTGGAAAACACAACAAATCATATCTCAACTATTAGGGAAAATATGGGATTTTCTGGATCTAATACATTCATTTTCAACACACGAATCATAACTTGTTACAATTGAAATACTACATTTTCTGGAAAACATACAAACACTTTCGAATGGCATACATCTTCTCAAAACACCACTTATGAACTCACCAACTTAAATGTTGACACTTTTTCTTTGAAATAACTTGTATTCTCAGGAAACCGCTAGACCAGGTAGCAACTACTTCTGAAGACTAACGCGCTGGCGTTAGTAACATATTTTGGATCACCATTTTGTATTTGATTTCTTTTGCAAACATGTAACATCTACAATCATGTAAACTTTTCAAATATATTTATATTATGGTGGTGTGTACTTTCCTTTCTATGAACTGTTATGATACTGAATATGACGTCCTCCGCCCTCGAAGGTTTCCGCCGTTCTGGTTTGGGGGTGTGACAGATTGGTATCAGAGCATTGTTTATAGTGAATTGAGTATATCAACCCATAAAAGATATACTAACTATAAATACAATGGGATTAAAAATACTCTGATTTAGAGTATATACTTTAAATAATAAGATATTTAAGTAAGTATACGTGCTGCATTCATATTAAAATCAATGTCACTAGGACAATACAAAAGAATTACGATTGTTGGGCAACATGAGTGGGCTTAGAGACATATGGGCAAAACTGGGAAGATATAGCCTGATCGCCTATATTATCCGAGGGTTGACTAGCATGTGCCTAAGTTTAAGTGTGTAGTCGCAACAATACTAAAATCTTACCAACCCTACCACAATGAGAACAATAGAACATAACATTAAAATTAAAATACTATAGGAGTATTTGGTGTTACTATAAGTACTTTATACTTGAGAATTAAAACGGGATCCTCATTACTAAGTTGATAGTTGCTAAGTGGATACACTAAGACTACATGTAATTAGGATGTTATAGACTTAGAATCAGTGATAATTTTGCCTTACCCCTATTCTGTGTGAATTTGGAAATAAGGTCACTTATTCGAAGGTCTATCCTGTTTAGATTACACATAGCTGGTATGCACTTCACAAATAGTGATGTAACTAATGAGGGTTTTCTAAATAATTATCTAGATAGTTCGTCTAATAATTACCCACTTACCCTAAATTCTCGCATAGAAATCATAGCTGGACTCCATCCCCTTGACAACCAGTATCTTCCGAATGAAGTCATAGCTGGTTGGTTTGGAGAAGAACCAGAGAATGATCATCCTATCCCTTTGGATGATCACCATGATGAAAACCTTTCAGTCGATGCTAATTCCGAACTAGAGGTTGAGAACCTACCCCGAGCAACTCCCTTTCCAATTCCTAACCCTCGTCTTGCTTTTCAAGACCCGACGCCTGAGTCGGTGGAATGCTTAGCAACATGGAGCCAAGAACAAGATCAGCCCATGCCATTTATTGGCGACCGAAACTTTTACGACCTGAGCAATGGGGGATCAACATGTAGAATCTTGCCAATCTTGGTCCGCGGAGTGGCCTGAAATGAGATTCAAGGCAGGACAGCCCAACATCAGATTGCTGAAGTTGTCACCTATGCTAGAATGCATACCCTCCACACCACTCATCTAGAAGATGCTAACAAGAGATCAGAAAGAAACCATGAGAACCTGCTGCAAACACTAGCTGAAAACCCGAGCCAAAGTCATAGAGCTCCAAGTACACCAGAGGGTGTACTAGAGACACCTACTTGACATGGAACGTCAATTGGTTGAACTAAGAGTTCACCAGAGGAATGACCGTCGCCAGTAGTAGACGCTTTACTTTATTTCCCTTATAAAAGAGAAATCGTATTTTTCTGACTATGCCTGATGTGGCATTTTCTATGAAATTATCTTGTACCGTAAGTACTTTAGTTAGGTCTTTATGCTGTCAGGAAACTATCTCCTGTGGATATGATGTAAGACCTTTACAAGTTCATTTTCCTGAACCTTTACGCCGTAAATATCCAAGCTATTGACAGCCGGCTAACTTTTGTGTCATTTCCTTCATTCAAGTACTCATATCATACTCTCATTGGAGTCTATCTGAAACCTGCTTTAGTTAAGTCGTTGGACCATAGCAAGTTATACGGAGACATTTCCAAGTCTCTTTCAGTGGTTGGATTTTTGTTATTCACCAATCCACAATACCTCAACTGGTACAACAAACGTCTTGAGAACATTCGACGAACTTACCTCTATTCATTACTAGGACTGCATCATAGGGATGTAGGTCAAACCTTCACGAACATACTTTCATTCTGTACTAGGACTGCATCATAGAGATGTAGGTCAAACTTTCAAGAACATCGTCGTACTCTTTACATGAACAATCTAAGTACATCAGGGTCAACCCTTTATACACACACACTTCCATCCAGCACTAGGACTGCATCATAGGGATGTAGGTCAATCCTTCAAGAACATACTTCTATTATTTACATGAACGATTGAAGTACGTCTAGGTTCAACCATACTCGCTCATAAATTCATTTTTCTTTTCATATAACAGAATCATGTCGCCGAAGAAAAACGATCAACCCATCTACCAAACACCAACGCTTCAGATTGATGCGGCTACCTTTCAAGCTGCAGTCTGGACTGCCGTGTCAGCTGTTCTGACCCTCCTTAACGCTAACAACGCGAATGTTAGCGGGATCGTTAGCAAAAATTCCAATCCAAGTAACAGTCAAGTACCTCAACGAGAAACAAACTACCACGACACCCCGAATCCTAAGCCCAAGAATAATAAACGAAAGTTATGGGCTAAGACTAAAGACAAATCACCCCAAGGGACGAGCAAAAGACAACAACATGTGGCAACCTTCGCAGCCACGACTTCTGTACCTCATACTACCATCCCCAACCCGGCCAGACAGTATGCTGGCAATCTCCCAAATTGTAACAAATGCAAATATCACCATCATGGATTTTGTCGGAAAATGCAGTGCTTAAACTGCAATAAAAAGGGACACACCGTCCGTTACTGCAAGAGTCGGATCCAACACATTACTTCAACCACCAATGTCGAAATCTCCCGAATATGCCATCTATGTGGCGTGATGGGACACTTCAAGAGGGACTGTCCAACAGAGGAGAATGATGGTGAATCCGGAGGAGTTTGACCTCATTATGGAAAGAGACAACGAAGGACCCTACTATAGTATAGGTTCACTTCCAATCGTCAGTATTTTATATGTTTTTATAAACTATCTAGAACTAGTGCAACTAGAGTCTTACTTTTTTACGAGATCCTGTCTGTATAGAAATTCTCGTCCTGCGTATACTTGCCTTTTGTAGTATATCATATTCGCAACAATAGTCTTGTGGTAAATCTAAAGTACCGAAACTATGTTGATGGTTGCACGGTTGTTTTGTCTGTAAACATCTTTTGTTCAAATCTAATGTCTTTAAGTTTCCTTATGATTACGACATTATCATACTACTTGATTCAATTCTATCCTCACAAAAACAGTTTCATACGTACATCTATTCCTCCAAAATCGTCTTTCTAGCAAAACCGTTATTCTGGAACAACAAAGTACTCGTTCATAGAGCACCTCATGTTTCTCATCCTCTCCAAAGAGAAATTTAGCAAACCGCCCGAAGTACCACTCGTTCAATACGTCAAGTTCAATCCAAAGACCCATACGGTTGATCTATTGTTGAAGAATGTATACATAGGGGTAGTATATAATCAAGGTTCTACAGGTTTAGAATTGATGATTCCACTCTAACTTCTTTTCCTCGTTGGGATGTGAGCTTAAAGAAGAATGATTTATTCGACTACCTTTTCAATCTTAATTATATACGACTCGTATACGCGAAACTGAAATTGATGAACCAGGTATGAGTTCTAAGATGAACTTCAAGATGGAGACTACTTAAGACTACGAGTGATCATACTGCCATGCGAATAAACTTAGAAGCCAACACGTGCCCTTTCTGTCGATTGGGACAAGAAAGTCAGATAAGACAAAAGTACCTACCCTTTTTCCTTAAGTCATGAGTAATCATACTTTATTTTAGATCTTCACGTCATCTAATCAACCACAAGGTTCTGACTTCATAATCAGTATGAATTGGTTTTGTTCTTATACAAGAGGAAAGGTCACTGCCTATACCTCGAGACAGCTTAAGACGCAGGAAGTTAACTATACAGCACATAATCTTGAGTCAGGGACAACGATAATTGTATGGAAGATCTGGAGGCACTGCTTGTAGGATACAAGATGTTCTATCCTGACAGTCCACAAAAATATTCAACATACGTTCGACCAAGAGGAGTTATCACACCGGTGAGGCCAAACAAAAGAAACAAAGCCGTTCCCCAATAGTGAAAGGTTCGCTGGAAGGCCATGCGAGGATCTAAATTCACTTAGGAATACAAAAGATCAAATAAAACTTCTATCTGTAGCATAGTATCAATTCTGCTTAAACTCTAATTTCGGGACGAAATTCCCTCTAACGGGGGGGATGATGTGACAACCCGATATTTCAAGACGATATGTTGGGACGCAAGTCAAATTTAGGTCAAAATTTAACTTTCCTAAAATCTTATTTGGGTTAAATAAAGTTGTAGTGTTCGAAACAAGGATTCCGAAGATATAAAAAAATGCCGAAATCCGAGTCATAACGAAGAAGTTATGACCTGTCGAAGTTTTACGGCAAAACCGGCACGGCACCGGGAAGCGTAAATAGTGAATTTACGATAGAGCGAGATTTAGCCTTATCAATCTAAACAAAAGTTGTAGAATATGTTAAGATAAGAGCGTCAATAAAAAGAACGCCCAAATCTGACTTCGTATGAGGAAGTTATGATTTTTCTAAGTTCGAAGGCTAACACGCGATAGGGGTGACGTGGCACCACCCAGAATTTGACACGTGGCACCACCAGAAAGCCGCCACATGGACCAACTCGGCGAGTAGGTGTCCCCTACTCGGCGAGTATGGACCAACTCGGCGAGTAGGTGTCCCCTACTCGGCGAGTCCACCAGATATTTTCACTATAAATAGGATGCGAGGGTGCCGACCAAAATTGCTAATTTCCTTCCTTTCTCGCGCCGAAGCTCTGCGTTTCAACCCTTGAAATCATCCCAAAGGCCCGGTTTTCATATCCAAGGTGGGAAGAAAGTTTTACACTCCCGAGACTCCCGAGATTTCCCGAGAATCTCGAGAGATCCGCTTTCTCGAGTAGAGGTTCTGCTCGGTTTTCGTCACGCTTTCTTCAATCAATCAAGTGAGTTCATATCCCCTTTGAACACTCTTTAAATACATTTTAAATGTTTTATACTCTTTTTGGGGAGGAATACAAGTTAACACATGACTAAATTCGTGTGAAACATTAACCTTTTGATATACTTTTCATACTGTTGTTTTAACTATCTTGTGAAGTTATTATGATACAAAACCCCTCACAACACAACTTTACCCTCTTTGGGATATAATATGTTTATAAATAGAAATATGTTTTATTTATACGTTTACATACAAACACATCATATCAAGGGTAACATTCTTTACTAAGTCATTTCATGCATTCAAAGAACTTATGATTATGCTTTGTCAAACATTGTGAAAGAGGTTAAACTTTGCATACAAACTACTACCTTATTACGGACTTAGTTGAGAATCCATGAGTCGCGTATATCTTCAAACGTTACTTTCTTTATTAGAAAATAATGCTTCAAGTCCTGTCTATAACCAGAGTCTCCCGTTCGGAGAACGTGTCAAATGTGTATAGATCTATACGGGAAGTCATGATCCCGCGCCCTGACTGTTAGCTACAGTCCGTCTTTTGGGGTGACAGTTGTCATAACGCTACGACGCCTGAAGAACGTCGCTACAGGCATATTATGTTTAGTATGGTTATAAAACTCATCGGATATACAATTATTATGGTATTATGCTTTTATGAACGAGTAGCTATTAAAACTATTCTTCATCTAACAAGTGCGATCTTCGTATAGCTTTACTATGTAAAACTATGACACAACTTACAAGCACGTCGTTTGCTTGCGATTTTCGGTCTTAGAGACTGCCAGTTATGTCAGGAAAATAAGGGTTTTTCCTGTATACAAACCAAACAACTAATAGGAAAATAAGGGATTTTCTCGGTACAATTAGTTGCAACTTATATCACGAACATTCATATGCATTTCATACTTTTATAAGAAAATAAGGGTTTTTCTTGGAAAACACAACAAATCATATCTCAACTATTAGGGAAAATATGGGATTTTCTGGATCTAATACATTCATTTTCAACACACGAATCATAACTTGTTACAATTGAAATACTACATTTTCTGGAAAACATACAAACACTTTCGAATGGCATACATCTTCTCAAAACACCACTTATGAACTCACCAACTTAAATGTTGACACTTTTTCTTTGAAATAACTTGTATTCTCAGGAAACCGCTAGACCAGGTAGCAACTACTTCTGAAGACTAACGCGCTGGCGTTAGTAACATATTTTGGATCACCATTTTGTATTTGATTTCTTTTGCAAACATGTAACATATACAATCATGTAAACTTTTCAAATATATTTATATTATGGTGGTGTGTACTTTCCTTTCTATGAACTGTTATGATACTGAATATGACGTCCTCCGCCCTCGAACGTTTCCGCCGTTCTGGTTTGGGGGTGTGACAAGTTCCTTGGCCGTAAAATCCTAGAAACTTATGTATTTGATGTCTTTTGATGCCTAAAATAAGCACAAGCAATTTAGGGTAAAGGTCTTTAAGCATTAGGGGGAGTTTAGGGCACTAATTGCCCTTGAAAAGGGGTTTACGGCCCAAGGGGGTTCCTTGGCCGTAAACTCCTAGAACTTGTGTTTCTTGGATGCTTTTTGGCCTATAAAGATCATACCCTATCTCCTAAACAAGTTGTCTAACAAGGAATCGGGACTAGGAAGCCATAATGTTCCATTTTGGAGTTTACTCCCCAAGAACGATCTTGGGCGGTAAACTCCCGGATCTTGAAATCTAAACATGTTATTGATGTTAACAAGCATTAAACAAGTATTGAAACACATACAGAAAAGTAGACTCACAATCTGGGATGAAAACCCGAAGATCCGTCAGAGAGAATATGGCTTTTCTCTATTTGGAATTGTGAATAATGAAATTATTTAATTCAGAAAACTATTTATAGTCCTGGAATATTTTGGCAGAAAATATTTTTATTCCTGATGTTGGACTGTAACAGTATGAAACTTGAAATGCCCAAGTTTCACAAAACCAGGAGTATCCACTCTCCTGATATCATCTAAAACATAATCCTAATGTACACAAACTTGTTCGGAAAAGCTTGAAAATCAATGAAACTGAACTAGTTTCAATTGAATAGATGAGGTTCGTACAATGGAAATTTCGGGTTGTCACAGATTCGGTCACGAATCAATACAAAACAACAAACGTTAAATCAAAACACTTCATTAGATACGTGATGACTACAATGAGTAAATCTACAAACTTTGGGCTTATGAGTTTCAAATTATGCTTGTTGGCCTTTCAAGCCCACCAACATGATCTTTGGGCCAAAAGGGATAACGCTTATATGTTATTAGGCCTTCAATGACCCAATATTTTATAAAAGGACTTTCAATAGCTTTGTGTGCTAGTGGGCCAAAGTGTCCCGCTAGAAAAGCTAGTAAGGTCACAGTAATCAAGCGCGAGTTGGACCATCGTGTCTTTCGCGTCCACGACAGCCTAAGGAACTTACGATAGTAGTGGGGCATAATACTCCCCTTTTCTTCATTTGTTAAGGCTTACGAGAAATCAAAGTAGATAAAATTAGGACGATATACAATATGGATTAATTCAATATTCATTCGTTAAGACAATACAAAAATCAGTAATCACGAATTCATTTCAGTATCAGGAAACATTGGGTTTTCCGGGGAATTTAATACTACTCGTTCGAAACTTTATAACAATATTACAAAATACCCTTAATATATATATATATATATATATATATATATATATATATACATATATATATATATATATATATATATATATATATATATATATATATATATATATAAGTTTTTAAAATCATTCATGCATCAACTTATGGATCTCACACTTTGATAAATAAAAGTCTTTTCAGAAAATATCGGATGTTCTGGGTTTTACAAAATACACAAATCATTTTACCACAACATTGCTTATGAACTCACCCACATTTCATATGTTGACGTTTTTCCAAAATAACTTGTATTCTCAGGTAATATGTAAGCGGAAGAGTAGTATGAAGTAATGTTAGATGTTATGTTGATAAAAACACTCAAACTATTTATGTTATGAATATGTAATGTTAAAACAATGTACTTGATGTGAACAATTCCAGTTGTAATATATTGATGCATGGTGACGTTTATGTTATGATTCATGTATATTCATTGTGATGGTATTCAGTTAAAGTCACGCGATCCCTCGGACATTTCTGTCGTCTGGTTTGGGGTTGTGACAATAATAGACAGGACTTTAGGTAGTACCTTTTAATAAAAAGGTCGCATTGAAGATATAATCGCCTCACAGATTCTCAACTAATTCTTTATTAAAGTAATAGTTTTGTATGCAATGCTTATCATCTTTCACAATGTTTGACAAAACATAAATCATAAGTTCTTTGAATGCATCAAATGGTTTAACAAGGACGGCTACCATGGACACTATGCATGTTGTATAAATCTAATGCATGCAAAGTATAACAAGAGTTTTCACGTTTTCACTCGGGATTAACCGGTTGTTTACTTGTATTCTCCCCTGAAATGTATTAAAAGTACATTATAAAGTATTTGAAGGTGAATAAAAGGGGGGTATGAACTCACTTGATTGAAGTGGTTGTTTTGAAGTAGTCGAGAGAAGAATCGAGTAGAACATCGACTAGAGAGAGTTGAAATCTCGTGATTTTCAGGGATCTCGAGAGTGTAGAACTTCGTTCGGGACTCGAGTATGAAAAACCAGGGCTTCGGGAAGGCTTATCGAGGTAATCACGCAGAGTAACACCACTTAGAAGGAATGAAATGAGCACCAAACCCGGCACCCTTAAGCTTCTATTTATAGGGGCTGATTTGGGGTCTCACGTTGTGAGTTTGGGTTGCTCACGTTGTGAGGCTTAGTCAGCATGATCCTCTTCGACGAGTTGACATGGCTGACACAGTGGAACCCATCAATCACGAGCTCACGTCATGAGCATGGTCCCCTCACGTCGTGAGGCTGAGTCAGCCTCAGATTTTGTGTCCCGAACTTGTAAAATCCGTAACTTTTGCATACGAGCTCTGATTTCGACGTTCTTTATATGCACGCGTAGGTGTGAAAAGGCTCTACAACTCTCGTTTAGACTCTGTTGGCTAATTTTGACTTTATTTTAATTATATTATTTTTAACAGGTCGGGCCTGGAAAAGTCTGTTTAAATCCTATAACTCCTTCATTTGCTGCCCATTTTCATCAGAACTTTTACTTTTGTACTCCTATTGTCAGGGTCTTCAACTATTATTTAGGTTGTGTCGGCAAAAGACCGCTCGATCATTATTTCGAGTTTTTAGTTGTCTACTGCTATGTCAGAAACTTCGAAAAATCATAATTTCCTCATACGAAGCCAGATTGGGGCGTTCTTTTTATGTATGCTTGCGGTTTAATGATATTTACAACTTTCATTTAGATTCCTAAAGCTAAAAAGTATTTTATTGAAATTTCTCGTTTTATGCTTAACAACACTTTACAGGTAGCGTTACGAATCTTTGATTGGTCATAACTCTTTCGTTATAACTCGGATTTTAGCGTTCTTTATATTTTTGGAAACCTTAACACGATATCTACCACATAGTGTACCCAAACAGAGCTTTTTGAACATTTCATTTTCGATGATATTTCTTCTTACTTTTCAAAGAGGTTACAAGACTCGATTTTTAGTCATAACATTGACCTGAACTAACGGGTTGTTACAGGATGATGAGCCATGAACTCAATCATCACTCTGATTGATTCATCGAAATCCATGGGGTTGACGGAGAAGAGTTGTGTGGTATCCCTGAGGAAGGGTTCAGACGACATTGAAGACTACAATCCCTTAGACGATTTCTTCTGGGCAACCGTTTTCGTGATTTTGGAACTGGTTTGAGCAGTGTTGGAGGAAGCCATTGTTGCAGGTGTATGAATGCTCGAAGAACTCAAGAACACATAAGAAAATAAGAGAGTTTGGGGATTTTATGCGCGTAAAGGGATAAAGGAGGGTTTAAATAGGTTATTATAGGTGACGGAAACGGGTCGGGTTAGAAATGGTAATAATTGAATCCGAGATGGAAACAGGTTGCATTTAATGTTTTGCTATTTTTGGGGCGAGTTGACCTGAGATGATGAAAGGTTTCGATTGATGATAGCTAAAAATGGAAATCACAAATGGTGATGAGATGTTTGCATTATAGGGGCGTGTAATCATGGAGCGGATTTGAAGGAGGATAGATATAGCATCCTGAAACTTAACCATTAGAAAACGATTCATCTTAAACCTTTTGGACTTTCATGAATTCTGATTTCAGAATAATGAGGTTCCGGTAGGCTTGAAAAAGATTTATTAAAGTGTGAAGTACGAAATGAAATATTTGACTTGATATGGAATGAAGCATATGAGCTTAAAAATAGTCTGGAGGGGATTTTGAAAATTCTAAAGTCAAAAGTTTGAGATGGTTCCAGAGCAAAACGTTGAAGTGATTGAAAGATTCCAGAACAGAATTTTCAAATGGTTTCTAGAATGAAACTTGAAAGAGATTTCCGGAGCAAAGTGTTAGAAAAATTCCGAAATGAAAAGTGTTTAAAAGAGTCCGAACCAAAGATTTATGAAGTAATTCTGGAAAGAGAGTAGAGGAGGGATTCACTACTGGTCCGGATTGGAATTTCGGGAAGACCTTATGAAGTAAGTTCTGATATGAAATTGTTACCAATGTGACTATATTGGTCTTTGAACTTTAAAAGATTTAGGAGTTGTACAACTTTAAACTGAGATTGAAGGTTACATAAAAAGAAACATAAAATGATCCTGATTATTCTGAGAGATAATAATTTCGAGATGTAAGAAAATTTTGCTTTAGAACCAATTTTACTTTCTGATGTTACCATCACAGAGTGCACACCTCTTGAAAAAATTGTGGATCAGGCATCATCATACCTTTTTTGTTCAGAAAACCGTTGAACTTAGTTTCATCTAATGCCTTAGTAAATACATCTGCATGTAACATCCGGGATTTCGGGTATATTAATTATTCTTTTTATTTTGAGTTTTGTGGAAGAACTCGGCGAGTTGGTGTGTAGACTCGCCGAGTTGAGACGCGATTTCTCACCCGGATTGATGCTCGGACTCGGCGAGTCGCCTTGGTAGACTCGGCGAGTCTGCACTGTTTAATGAAACCCAAATTTCTAGGTTTTGAGGCATATTTAAAGGGCCTTATGACCATCATTTGCGCTCATCAGTCCCCAGAATGAAACCCTAGAGCATTTGAGCGATTCAAGTGAGGGAAGGACCCATTATTGATCTTGGAGTTATTGCCTAGCAAGGAAAGAGGAGATCTAGCCAAGAGGAAGCAAGAGAGGGGTGGATTCCTGAAGAAATGAGGTCCAGGACGTCACAACTGAGGTACAATTCCGAATCATTCTCTGTTATTGTGATGTTCATGTAGATTTAGGGCTTTTGAACCCATTGTGGCTAGATCTAGTGTCCTCATGGTCCCTTAGCGAGTTAAGGTCCTGGATCTGGACCCATAGAGGTCCAGAGCACCTCTTTACCAAAGCTTTATATGCATCCATGGAGGTTTTCGCTTGGGATCAATGTATTTGAGGCTAAAACACCATTCATGAGCTATTCGATGCTTAATGAGCACCAAGACTTGGACTTTACGTGGTCAATAAGCTTAACGAGAATGGATCTATGAGTTAGTGAAGCAAATCTGACCTCAGAAGGTCGTTTGGGGTTGTGCATGGAATGTACTCGCCGAGTCCACTCCCAGACTCGGCGAGTTGGTGTGGGTTGTTCGGTGATTACGAACCAGGGGTTGAGTAACCGAGTCGGGTGAGTGACTCGGTGAGTCGAAAGAGATTCAGAGGGATCAGGTTCTCATAGGGACTCGGCGAGTCCATGCCAGACTCGGCGAGTCGGGTCAACCGTTGACCGTTGACCAAAGTTGACTGGTTTGACTCCGTGGTATTAGTCAACCAGAGTCAAGGTGGTATTAAGTAGAAATATGCTTGCGTTGTAGGAGGACGATAGCTCAGGAGATCGAGCACTAGTGGTTACGAGATTTATGAGTTACCGAGATACGCGAGGTGAGTCTTCTCACTCTACGTTACCTTGAGTGGTAGTTATGTGTGGCCGGAAGGTCGTATGTGCTTACATTGAGTATTATGTTATCCTATTGTATGTGACATGCTATGCATTATGTCTTTGTGATTTATGCTATGCGGATTTTATAGACCGGACCAGAGGGTCCAACGAGCTTAGGACCAGAGGGTCCACAGAGTTGTGGGACTGGAGGGTCTCACTGAGACACATTGACCAGAGGGTCAAACAGAGTTATAGCGTCGAGTGGCTAATGTGTGTTGTATGTGGTTTTTTGGGGAACTCACTAAGCTTCGTGCTTACAATGTTTTGAGTTATGTGTTTTAGGTTTCTCTCAGGATCACGGGACGACACCGGCTCGATTGTACACACCAGAGAAAGAGTCATGTTTTGAGGATCCTGGTTTATTATGCAAGTGAAAATGGAGTTATGTTTTGTAATTCAATGATGAATGAGATTTTAAGTAGAGTGTTTTAAGAATTAAACGATTACTTTAAAAAAAAAAATTGTTTTGAAATTTTTGGTGTTACAAGTTGGTATGAAAGCCTTGGTTTGAGGGATTCAGATATGCCTTCGGGTAAATTTGGACTCAAACTGAGGAAGTAAGAAAAGTTTTCAAAAAAATAATTTTATAAAAGCGAATAAGAGTTCAAAGAGAAAGCGAGAAAGAGCAGTGTGTACAATCAGCCAGAGCCCGAACGATGATTTCCTAAAATACCCTTACTTTTGTGTCATGAGATATTTATGATGCACTTTATGAGATATTATTGCATGCTAGAGACAGGCTAGGTATTTCATATCTTAGGACTAGAGTGGCCTGATTAGTGATGCCTTAGCCTAGGGATTTCTGTTATATGTGATGTGCTTTTGAGTATATGATGAGTGAGAATATTTAGTTGGAATCCTTTAGGGGATTTGAGTAGAGGAGTAATATAAGGGAGATACCTAGATAAGTACCGTGGTACTTAGAGAAAGAATAGTTAGAACCCGCGAGGGGAAGAGTTGCAGAGTTGGTGGTACTTTCGAGGATGAGCAGAGCAAGCGGAGTTATCACCCAGAGTGAGTCATATATATTCTTTGATGCTTGAATGCTGCTTGCTTCGTGCTTTGTGGAACTCTCGATGATGGGAGTCAGCTACCAAGCGAATATGACGATATTCAGGAGGTAGATGGCTGGCATCATTAGGAGCTCTTCAGCAGCTGATGGCAGAGAAGTGTGGGAATCTAGGAAGAGCCTAGGGAGTAACCTTAGCCAGATGAGTGCGCTGGCAGAGTAGAGAATTTCGCAGGGGAGCGACCGCGCGACGGAATTGGTGAACGAGAAGGTCGAGCAGCTACTCAGGAGCTCCGGGATAGTCCATGTGGAAAGTATGGGTAGATGTGGCAGGTAGTATGGGCCCGTACTACTGAAAGCAGAGGACCCATACTTGATACAGGGAGTATTCTGAAGGTTCTAATGAGCAGATGGAGGAGTGATGTTATGGTTCGAGTACCATACATCGAAGCATACTGAGGAGTGATGTTATGGTTCGAGTACCATACATCGGAGCGGATTGAGGAGTGATGTTATGGTTCGAGTACCATACATCGGAGCAGATTGAGGAGTGATGTTATGGTTCGAGTACCATACATCAGAGCAGATTGAGGAGTGATGTTATGGTTCGAGTACCATACATCGGAGTGGATTGAGAAGTGATTTTATGGTTCGAGTACCATACATCAGAGCAGATTGAGGAGTGATGTTATGGTTCGAGTACCATACATCGGAGCGGATTGAGGATTGATGTTATGGTTTGAGTACCATACATCAGAGCGGATCGAGGAGTGAAGTTATGGTTCGAGTACCATAAATCATAGCGGATGAAGGAATGATATTATGGTTCAAGTACCATACATCGGAGCAGATCGAGGAGTGATGCTATGGTTCGGGTACCATACACCGGAGCATATCAGAGTATTTTGGTAAGGAGTTAGAGGGAGGGGAGAATTTCGGTCTGAGTTGAGCAATCAGTCGATAGAGGAGAGGTCACCTTCTATGACCTGAGTGGTGCTATTTATGTTCGTGTGCGGAACATGAGAGGCCTGATGTTTATGTTTCGGGTTTGGGGGTAAAACCCTGTAGGTTGTCATTGATGATGATTTTCCATCAGGGTATCAAGTAGCATGTGTGCTACGAGACAGTGATTTACCATGAGCAGATAGTCAGTTAGGACTGAGATAGTCGAGGACCACGTTACACCTATTTGAGTATAGTAGGGCGTATTGTAGAGGTATCAGTGGGGAGTCCAATCGAGTTAATCAGTGCAGTGGTTTTTCTATCTATGTTGGGTATTGAATATGGGAGTGGGTCCCTATTCTTGGGATGATCCATGTGTTGGAAAGTCGGTTGATGATTCGAGGTGGGGGAATATGATGATTTCGTGGTCCAATCTATGAGTCAATGATGTTATTGGACAGTTGAGTTGTTTGGTATTGGATTGGTACGAGACTTGGAACGACTAGAAGCAGTCGTGATGAGAAGTTCTTGAGGATTTCATCTGAGGTTCAGAGTTATGAGATCGATTGATTTCCTTAAAGGGGATTATCGGGCGTTGTGTAGCACTTTCCAGGGGAAGGTGCGTTATTGCCGGTGAAAATAGTTCGTGAGGTTGTTGATGTGTCAGATAGTGATGGTTCGAACCCTAAGTGGGGGTGAACCGGGTCGTTTATTGAGAGAACCAGAGATTTGTGCAAGAGCAGTTAGGGGTTGGATGCAGAAACCTGTAGCTTGAATTCATGAGATCAGGGTCATTGGTGATCAAGGAAAGGTGCAGGGCAAGATAATGCATGTGGTATATGTCTGTGAGAAGGATGGGTGTCTCCACGGTGGGTGGTCAATGGTCAGGAATCTGGTGGTGGTCCGAGTTGTTTCAAGTGGAAGACTCGTAATGATGGTATGGCCAGTTGAGAACTTCTAGGTTGAAATATGGGTAGAAGATTGTCGAGTAGCCAACTCCCGGGCTGGGATGCGTATTCTTGCTTGGATTTTGAGCAGTAGTGGAAAGGGTTTCGGAAGATCATCAGTGTGTTCTGAAGGGTTAGCGCCTTCCTTGTATTCCAATTGAGTGTTTGGATGCACTGAAGTTGCGCATCGAGTGATATAGGAAATTATTATGGGATTCAGAGGAAATGTATTGTTGTATGTGTATGGTGCTGGGAGTAAGGGAATCAGTGGTAGAGACAGGACATTGTGATGCTCTGTTAGGGTGTACTGCGGTTTCCGCGTATAGCGTCCCGATTTCAGAGTTATTTAGAGTCTTGGGTTTAAGATGACTAGAGATGTATCATGTATCCACGGTTCCAGTGGGAGCCCTTCGTGTATTGTCATCAAGATGGATTATTTAAAGAAGTGGATCTCCGTAGAGGTAGGTTCTGTGTTATGGTGGTTGCCGCCCGAGTCCGTAATGCATATCGGTGCAAGTGTGTGTAGCTATCTATGATAGTCTTCGATACATGAGTTAGTGAACATAGTGTGGCTTTGTAATGAGAATGAGAGTATAGGGTGAAGCGACGGGGAGCCGTAGTATTCACCAGTCAGAGGGTGTCGTGATTCTACGGGGAGCCGTAGTACTCACAAGTCAGAGAGAGAGAGAGAGTCGTGATGTTACGGGGAGCCGTAGTATTCACCAGTCAGAGGGTGTTGTGATGCTACGGGGAGCCGTAGTACTCACAAGTCAGAGGGAGGGAGTCGTGGTACTACGGGGAGCCGTAGTACTCACTAGTTAGTTGGCGTTGTGATACTACGGGAAGCCGTAGTACTCACTAGTCAGAGGTTGTCGTAATGTTGTGGGAAGCCATAATACCCACTAGATGGCAAGAGAGTCTGATGATGGAGTGTTCTCCGATAAGTGCATGATGCAGAAGAGTTTTAGGCTTGAGTAGCCATAGTGTTGAGTTTTTGGAGCCTGGTGGTTAAAACCGGGGCGAGACTGGGGTCTCCATCTTTGTCGGGAGGGTCAGCGAGGCGCGCGGGAGAATATGCGCAGCAGACGCCAGAGGTTAGAGCTGAGTCGATCTTCGATTGGATTGTATTTCTTTATGAGGAATAGGGATTTCGTGACTTGCGTGTCACTGGGCCGTGATAGTGGTCACGGGGAGGAAGTTAGTGAGATGTTTTGGATCATGTTATGTGTGACCTTTGGGGGTTCAGTTGTGGGGCCAAAAGCTGACCTGGTGCTCGGTATCGAAGATGAATATGAGAAATGAGCTAGAGTTTACCATGGTGATGTCTGCGGACACTTCAGAGCGAGCGAACGATTCAGATGCTTGAGGATATGTTTTGGGCATGTGTATTAGATTTCGGGGGGGGGGGGGGGGGGAAATTGTGGCCCGTATTTGCCCTTGGCACAGTTTTCCTACAACAACAGCCATCTTTAGTGCATCAGTATGCCGCCTTTTGAGCTGTTGTAGGGAAGGGGGTATTGGACCCCATTTGCTGGGGAGAGGTAAAGTAACGTGTGATGGGAAGTACAGAGATCGTGCTTGAGACGTCAGAGCAAATACAGCAGGTCAGGCAGAGGTTGTTGACCGCTCAGAGTCGCCAGAAGAGTTATGCGGATAGGCGCCGGTCCGAGCTCGAATTTTTGGTCAGTGACCTTGTACTCCTGAAGGTCTCTCCTTGGAAAGGAGTGATCAGATTCAGGAAGAGGGGCAAGTTGGGGCCTCGATATATCGGTCCTTTTCGAGTGATCGCGACGGTGGGCTGGGTAGCATATCGCTTGGAGCTACCCGCGGAATTGGAGCGGATTCATAATACCTTCCATGTGTCTCAGTTGAGGAAGTGTATAGCCGACGAGTCGGCGGTAGTGCCGTTAAAGGACATTCAGGTAGATGCGAGCCTGAACTTCGCGGAGAGACCAGTTGCGATTGTGGATCGAAAGATCAAGGTTCTGAGGAACAAGGAGGTGCCTCTGGTACATGTTCAGTGGCGACATTGGAAGGGATCTGAGTTGACCCGGGACCCAGAGCGGGAGATGTGGGAGCAGCATCCAAAGCTATTTCAGGAATGCGACTTCGAGGGCGAAGTCGGATTCAAGTGGGGGAGAATTGTAACATCCAGGATTTTAGGTATATTAATTATTCTTTTTATTTTGAGTTTTGTGGAAGAACTCGGCGAGTTGGTGTGTAGACTCGCCGAGTTGAGACGTGATTTCTCACCCGGATTGATGCCCGGACTCGGCGAGTCGCCTTGGTAGACTCGGCGAATCTGCGCTGTTTAATGAAACCCTAATTTCTAGGGTTGAAGGCATATTTGAAGGGCCTTATGGCCGTCATTTGCGCTCATCAGTCCCCAGAGTGAAACCCTAGAGCATTTGAGCGAATCAAGTGAGGGAAGGAGCCATTATTGATCTTGGAGTTATTGCCTAGCAAGGAAAAAGGAGATCTAGCCAAGAGGAAGCAAGAGAGGGGTGGATTCCTGAAGAACTGAGGTCCAGGACGTCACAACTGAGGTACAATTCCGAATCATTCTCTGTTATTGAGATGTTCATGTAGATTTAGGGCTTTTGAACCCATTGTGGCTAGTTCTAGTGTCCTCATGGTCCCTTAGCGATTTAAGGTCCTAGATCTGGACCCATAGAGGTCCAGAGCACCTCTTTAGCAAAGCTTTATATGCATCCATGGAGGTTTTGGCTTCGGATCAATGTATTTGAGGCTAAAACACCATTCATGAGCTATTCGATGCTTAATGAGGACCAAGACTTGGACTTTACGTGATCAATAAGCTTAAGGAGAATGGATCTGTGAGTTAGTGAAGCGGATCTGACCTCAGAAGGTCGTTTGGGGTTGTGCATTGAATGCACTCGTCGAGTCCACTCCCAGACTCGGCGAGTTGGTGCGGGTTGTTCAGTGATTACGAACCAGGGGTTGAGTAACCGAGTCGGGTGAGTGACTCGGTGAGTCGGAAGAGATTCAGATGGATCAGGTTCCCATAGGGACTCGGCGAGTCCACGCCAGACTCAGCAAGTCGGGTCAACCGTTGACCATTGACCAGAGTTGACTGGTTTGACTTCGTGGTATTAGTCAGCCAGAGTCAAGGTGGTATTAAGTAGAAATATGATTGTGTTGTAGGAGGACAATAGCTCGGGGGATCAAGCACTAGTGGTTACGAGATTTACGAGTTACCGAGATACGCGAGGTGAGTCTTCTCACTCTACGTTACCTTGAGTGGTAGTTATGTGTGGCCGGAAGGTCGTATGTTCTTACGTTGAGTATTATGTTATCCTATTGTATGTGACATGTTATGCATTATGTCTTTGTGATTTATGCTATGCGGAGTTTATAGACCGGACCGGAGGGTCCAACGATTCATGAGCCGTAAGGCTCAAGTAGACCGGATCGGAGGGTCCAACGAGCTTAGGACCAGAGGGTCCACAGAGTTGTGGGACTGGAGGGTCTCACTGAGACACATTGACCAGAGGGTCAAACAGAGTTATAGCCTCGAGTGGCTAATGTTTGTTGTATGTGGTATTTTGGGGAACTCACTAAGCTTCCTGCTTACAGTGTTTTGTGTTATGTGTTTCAGGTTTCTCTCAGGATCACGGGACGGCACCGGCTCGATTGTACACACCTGAGAAAGAGTCATGTTTTGACGATCCTGGTTTATTATGCAAGTGAAAATGTAGTTATGTTTTGTAATTCAATGATGAATGAGATTTTAAGCAGAGTGTTTTAAGAATTAAACGATTATTTTTAAATGAAAAATTGTTTTGAAATTTTCTGTGTTACACTGGAATTTCATCGTCAGATGGAAAAAATATGAGTTCAATATTGCCATTTAAAACATGATTGTTTATGATATGGTACCATATGTCAATGTGGTTCGTCATGGAGTTCTGAATTGGATTGTGCGAGATTGCAATTGCACTTTGAGAATCACAATACATTGGAATACGTTGAAGCGGTAACCATAATCCAACAGTTGAGATTTCATCCAGAGAACTTGAGAGGTACTGCTCGTAGAAATAATATATTCAGCTTCGGCCGTTGAAACAGCAATGCAATTCTGCTTCTTGGATGACCAACTAACCAATTGAACTCCTAAAAATTGACAGCCACCAGATGTGATTTTTCTATCCAGTTGAAGACCACCATAATTTGAGTCTGAGTAAGCTTGAAGGAGAAAACTCTCATTTGCTGGGTACCAGATTCCGAGATTCTTTTTACCTTTTAGGTATCAAAAAATTTGTTTTACAACCAAAAGATGAGACTTCGTAGGATTGACTTACGACAAGTAGCAAACATGATGTCCATATGACATGCTGTAAGATAAAGTAAAGATCCAATCATTCCTATGTACTTCTTTTCATCAACTGTAACACCGGAAGGGTCCTAGAAGATTCTGTGTCCGAAACCCATGGGTACCCTGGCTGAGGCATAGGTGTCCATTGAGTACTTTTTGAGGAGTTCTGAAATATACTTCTCTTGAAGAAAAAAGATTCCTTGATTGGTTTTTTTTACTTGAAGACTAAGGAAGAAGCTTAATTCATGATTCATGCTCATTTGGAATCGACTGATCATTAATTTAGCAAAGTCGTTTACCATAGATGAATCTGTGGACCCAAAAAGGATATCATCCATGTATATCTGGACAAGCATGGGATGTTTTCCATTTGATCTTTGTAATAGGTTAGGATCGAGGATACCTGTTTGAAAACCCGAGCGCTTGAGAAAATCAGTAAGCGTATCGTACCAGGGGCGCAGAGCTTGCTTGAGGCCATAAACAACATTCCAGAGCTTGTAGCAGTGATTTGGAAACAAGAGATTTAAAAACTGGGAGGCTGTTGAAGGTATACTTCAGTATCCCATTCACCATTTAGAAAATCACTGTTAACATCCATTTGGTAAACTTTGAAGCCTTTGTGAGCAGCATAATCTAGGAAGTTTCTGATAGCTTCAAGACGTGCAACAGGAGCAAAGGTCTCGTAGTAATCAAGTCCTTCAATCTCTATGAATCCTTTGGCGACCAGTCTTGCTTTGTTTCGAATGATAACTCCTGCATCGTCTAGCTTGTTCCGAAATACCCATCTCGTACCTACAATTGGGTGATTCTGAGGAGGAGGAATGAGAGTCCATACTTCATCCCTATCGAATTCTTCCAATTCTTCCTGCATGGTTGTAATCCAATCGGCATGTTCTAATGCTTCCATGATGGATGTGGGTTCAATCATGGAGATAAATGCAGAGAAATGACATTCATTTTGCACACTTGTGGCATAGCGATTTTCAACACCGGTGCTTGGGTTTCCATTAACTTGGTTGGGAGGATGATCCTTAGTCCAAGCATGTAATCTTGGAAGTTCTTGTGCAGCAGATAGGTTGACATCGTCATCAGGTGGGAAGTCAAAGAAATTTACATCATCATCGTTGTTGATCGGATTTGAGTCAAATTCAGCAGCTGCATCGAGGAATCCATCCACATTTGATTCAAGGGAAAGTTGATCATTCCTCCCTCAACCTGAGAAGGTTGAAATGGTTCGGAATCAAATGGAGGAAGACTAGTTGTCGGACCTGAAAAGTTTTGGGAGACCGGAGCTTTGGATGTGGTTTGTCTTGTTCGAGATTCCGAATCAAGAGCCATTTATGAGGGTCCGAACAAGGTCTCAAAGTCAAATTCATAGATTGTTTGCTGGTTCGGATGTCCTGGGACTGGCGCATCAGACTCAATGATGTGAGGTATAATGGGGGGTGAAAGTGGGTTAGATCTGATCCCACATCGACTGGGAAGGAGAACTAAACATTCCTTATAAGGGGTGTGGATACCTTCCTTGTCACAACGCGTTTTAAAGCCGTGAGGGCAGCAGATCCCATAAGAACTCTGCAGTTAAGCGTGCTCGGGCGGGAGTAGTACCAGGATGGGTGACCCCCTGGGAAGTCCTCGTGCCGAGTGGCCCAAAGCGGACAATATTGTGATACGTGCCAGAGGGGGATGTTACAAATGGTATCAGAGCTAGGGCACGAGTCGATGTGTTCGACGGGGACGTCGAACCCTATAATGGGGGGTGAAAGTGGGTTAGATCTGATCCCACTTCGGCTTGGAAGGAGAACTAAACACTCCTTATAAGGGGTATGGATACCTTCCTTGTCACAACGCGTTTTAAAGCGGTGAGGGCAGCAGATCCCATAAGAACTCTGCAGTTAAGCGTGCTCGGGCGGGAGTAGTACCAGGATGGGTGACCCCCTGGGAAGTCCTCGTGCCGAGTGGCCCAAAGCGGACAATATTGTGATACGTGCCAGAGGGGGATGTTACAAATGGTTTCAGAGCTAGGGCACGGGTCGATGTGTTCGACGGGGACGTCGAACCCTATAATGGGGGGTGAAAGTGGGTTAGATCTGATCCCACATCGACTGGGAAGGAGAACTAAACATTCCTTATAAGGGGTGTGGATACCTTCCTTGTCACAACGCGTTTTAAAGCCGTGAGGGCAGCAGATCCCATAAGAACTCTGCAGTTAAGCGTGCTCGGGCGGGAGTAGTACCAGGATGGGTGACCCCCTGGGAAGTCCTCGTGCCGAGTGGCCCAAAGCGGACAATATTGTGATACGTGCCAGAGGGGGATGTTACAAATGTTGTCATCGAAAGTTACATCAAAGCTTTCTTCTAGAACACGAGGTCATTGGTTAAGAACTCAATAAGCCTTTGATTTAGCAGAGTATCCAAGGAAGATGGCTTCATCAGCTTTGGGTTGGAATTTGGTAAGCTGATCATGATTATTCTTAATGAAGCATCGCCATCTAAAAGCATGAAGAAAAGAAATGCTTGGCTTCCGACCATTCATGGCTTCATATGATGTCATATTGAGGCGTCGGTTGATTATGCTCCGATTCTGAGTGAAGCAAGCAGTTTATACGACTTCGGCCCAGAAGTAGAGCGGAAAATTTGCAAAGTGAAGCATGGATCGAGCAGCTTCTGCTAGTGTTCTGTTGCCTATTTCAACTACAACGTTCTGTTGTGGAGTGTAAGGAGTAGAGAATTTGTGATCAATTCCTTTATCGGTGAAGAATTATTCAATGGTGCCATTGGTGAATTTTGAACCATTATCGCTTCGGATATGTCGAACAGGAAGTTTGACGAGAACTTCAATTCCTTTGATGAAGTTGATGAGTTCGGAGGCTGTTTCAGACTTTAGCCTAAGGATGAAGACCCAAGTAAACCTTGTAAAATCATCAACAATCACAATAATGTATTTCTTATGATGAAGACTCTCTACAGTTTATGATCCACATAGATCAATATGAAGAAGTTCCAATGGATCCGAGATTGATTTTTTGATGATGACGGGATGACCCTTCTTCGATTGCTTTCCACACTCACATGCAATACATAAATGATCATTTTCAAACTAGAGGAGTGGTTGTCCTCTAACCATTTCGCCAGGCACAAGATCATTCATGTACCGAAAATTCAGATGAGCAAGCCTTCGGTGCCATAACCAGCTCACATCAAGAACAACTTTGGAGAGAAGGCAGAGTTGAGGTTCTCCAATGATCATGTTGATGTCGAGCGGGTACATGTTCTTGTTGCGATTTGAATTTATTAAACATTTGCTTCGGTCTTCAGTCATAACATAACTGTGTTTCTTGCAAAATTCACCTCGATAATTTGAGTCGGTGAGTTGAGCAACACGAATTTGAGAGTTGGAGTTGTTTCCATATGTCACGTAACCAGCATTGGGAGAAAGTTTGAGATCTCATAGAAAGTCCTTTTGCCCCGTCATATGCATGGAGTAAGCACTATCAATATACCATATTGTTTCTTGCTCCGAAGCACAAAGTTCCTGTAAAATTAGTGAGTGGTGGAGCTTTTAGGCTTCGAGTTAGGTTTTGGGACAAGACTACGAACTACAGACTTTGGAGTTGGATTGTGTTTTTTGGACAATAGTGGTTGTTTTGTTTGATTTGTTCTAAAATTTCTTGGGAAACAAACAAAACGTCATGGTCTTCTCATCCATCCAATAATCATAATCTGTGACATGGAATTTCGGAATGACTTTCTTCAGAAATGTGGCCTCCAGAGCAGTGGGTATCACTGTCTCGTTCAGATTGATGTAGTTTTTCATTTTCCAAACAAGTTTTCGTTTTGAAGATTTTTGTGAAATTGGTTTCTTTGAAAATCTTTTTTTGTTTGATGGTACATTTGATTTTTAAATAGATTCAGGTTTGGAAATTGTACCATCAGCCTTGGCTATAAAAACTGATGAATCAATCCGAGGAGGGTCATTTCAGATGGGTTGAGCACATGAAACTTGATTTTTAGGAGTGTGATCAATAACTTCTTTAGATTCTGACTGGCTAGGAAGACTGGATTTTGTTGGAAGAATTTTAACAGGACAAATGTTTTATGGTTTTGGGAAGAAGATTTGCTACCACTCATGGGTGCATTCCTTTTTGAGTTCTCAAGAAACCTCTAACTTTGTCTTGACCTAACTTCCTTTTTAAGGGCATTTTTAGCTTCCTTTTTAGGAGCAACGACAACTTTCCTATTCAATGAGGGTTTCTTGTTGAAGTCAGATGTTGACTTTAAAGTTTGACGACGGGAGGGATTGTTATACTTGTGCTGGATAGGGACCAAGTTTGTTTTGGAAATCACTAGGGAATTTGTTTCACATGAATCAGAGGAGACATTGCTTCAGGTTTCAGTGTTATCATCTAAGGGTGCCCATGCAAACTTAGAAGTAATTTATGTTGGGTTTTGAGCATTCTAACACTCCTATGGTGTACATGCAACCCTATAAACCTTGGATCTATATTTTCTCTATAATACATGCAAATAAGAACTTTTCAAGGATTTAATCCTAACTAGCATATTATGAAGTTCTTATACTACAAAGTACTAGTTAGATGACATACCTTTTGATGTAGCTTGATGTCTTCAAGCTTTAAGAGCTTAGCCCCAATAGTGTGGAAGCCTCAAATGGAATCACAAATCACCAAAACACCTTGGAAGACTTTAGAGAATATGGATACTTGGTTCTCTCTAGTGAAATTGGCTAGCCCTTCTTAGTGTACCACACTAGTGACAATTTCACCAACCAAGGAAATCTTTATATAGTGTGGAGGATCAGGGTTAAACCCTAATACCCATGACCTTTCATTTCCTAGGATCCATGGGTTAAACACTCCATGGACTATCGATGAAAGCTTAGCCCAACCTAAATGAACTTGGCCCCATTCCATATATATAAGAGTCCATATTTAATTAGTTCCTTTTTATCACTTAATTAATTATAAATTAATTCTTGATCAATACTAATTAAATAATATGATTCCATATTAATATATTAGAACTTATAATATATTAATATTAATCATAAACATACTATTCTCAATAGATTATCCATATAAATTGTGTCGGTGAAGTGCAACCCAAATGGACCATGCCGGGTCGGGTCAAGTACATACCAAATATAGTTATGGACTTAGACATTAATCCAACAGTCTCCCACTTGGATAAGTCTAAAACTCTTATTGCGTATGACTTCAAACCTAACAGGCAATCGTAGCTCTTAAAGCCGCTGTCGAACTCTAATCTTGTCAACGAACTTGTCCATTAGATAAGGGATCATATATTCCTCCATTCTTGATATCATATGGATTGAGACATGGATTATAATCATTCTCTCTGTCCATTTGTTGTTTCCCGATTTTCGATTTATGACGACTGACTAATTGAACAAATCAAATCAGTCCTGGCCCGGCTGAGCACTTCCATTTGTCATCATCAAATCATCGAGGGGCCCATAGATATCGCTTTTATCCCGAAGATAAAAGGAATGGATAAACTTCGACTCATATCGCTTGTTCTACTACTTGTTGAATCATACACAAAGACACGTTTTATAGCATCGAGTTACCAAATGCGTTTTCGTGCAATCAATGTACTATCAACTCATAGTAACAACTCATATCTAAGATATTATCATCTCATGATCACTCGTGATAAAATCCATGAAGTGATTCCAATGAGCGCGAGTTGAATCCAATACTCAGAACTTATGAGCACTCATGAGTGTTGTAGCCCTTTGTCCAACACCTTAGACCTCTACAAGGCAACCCATGACAGTCTTAATTCATATCTACTTCCAACATATGACCGACTGTGGATGGTTTGAATAACTTAGTCATTCCAGAAGAATTACCTAGTTTATTTGGGAAGTCAAAACATGCAAAATGAAACACATGAATAATTGAATCCAATATGGTATCAAAACCTATGAACATAAATAAAACACCTTTTATTTATCACCATATGATTACACATTATTCATTGTATACTGTTTCAGTTATCAACTTTATTCTTGAATTTAAAACAATAGTTGTCCCATGCTCCAAGCATGTACACTACGTTTTCTAAACACTAGTCATGGCACACACCAAGTATGCATACTATGTTTGTCTATGATCTTTACTTTGTGAACTATATCAATTGAACATAACTTCAATGATTCTTTTTTCACACTCCCAAATCCTTACTGCAAATGCAAGAATTCCAAATTCATGCCATTTACTGAAATCTGTTAGATTCTAAACTTATATGCATTGGACCTCTTGTAATGATTATGCTCAAAGTCAGAAGGACTTGACAACAACCATTACAGACCATTCCAAAGGAGATCAGCTCCTTGGGAACATCCTTCTTGCATTAAGTTTCCTAATCTTAAACAGATTGAAAATTCTAACTTTGAAACATTTCGAGATTCCATTTTGATTATCACTTCTGAACAAGAGTTGCCTCCTTACAAATTATGTCAATATGGTCCTTCCAGAATTATCACTATACTTGCAACTGTCCTTGAGCAACCAATCTTTGGTAAACCTTAGATTGTCCCCGACAATTGTTTAATCCCTTTAGTCATATCCAGTTCTAAACCTTTTCCCTTCTTAATTCCCCAGGCATTTGGAAAATTTTAGAAAGGATGAATTTAGCACATATAATCGATCCTATATCCGAAGCATATGGGAAACGATTCATGATGTCTCACATAAAGACTGAACCAGTCTTTTGCTATACTATTACCATTTCAATTTGCCAAGTTCTCATAATTCAGATTATGAAAAGGAATGACGTAATCATAATCGAATTTTAGAACGCAAATAATGGACCCATATACAGAATTTCCTTATGTTGAGCCATTCAAACATGAAATTCATATATATATATATATATATATATATATATATATATATATATATATATATATATATATATATATATATATCCTTGACTAAATGATTAAAACCTCACGATCTAAGCTTATAGATTTGAGATGAAGTATAATTTCCTCTCCCTTAATTATAGCAAAACAACCTTTTTCCCAATTGAAACCTTTTGTTTTCTATAAATAGCATTGCTAACTTGCAACCTTTATCAAAATTATCATGCTCCCACTAACATGATGATTATTCGCATAACACTTATGCTCCCACTAGCTTTGACATGTACTCAGAAATCAGCTGACTTTCTTACCAAAGTTCAGATTTCTGATACTAGATTGTTTTGATAAAACTTTATCAAAATCATACACATTCCCTTAGATAGCACACTTGTGTGTCTAAAGAATTATGAAGAGGGATGCCGTAATCATAATGGTTAGACCTTTTTTCCACTTCTTACAAGTCCAAGTTAGTGTGCCGGTAAACCACACTCGCTCAACTAACGACTTTGAGAATGCAAATATCACAATTGCTATCTAAGCTAAAACCTACTTAGTGAAAGTGTTTCCTCACCATCATTTTCATGAATCGGAGAGAAACCTTATGACACTTAGATTTAATGGTGTATGTGTTCTTATCCATGTGAATTATCAAAACCATTGTCGCAAGACAAGGATAATGACAAATCCAAACTCATATGGACTGAACTCAATCTTAATTTCTTGCCACCTGGCAGCTCAAGGGCCTGCCATTTCTTCCAAGTTGTTGTGCAACAAATTGAGAACTCTAAGAACTGATATGCAAAGCCAACTTTAACTGGAATGGGCACATAATATGTCAACACGATTGGTTATAAACCTTAAGTCGTGTGCTAGTGAAGAACTTTAGGTTTTATTCTTGATTAGTTCTTGATACTTTCAAGACCTTTAAGACTCCCACTGTCCTCTTGACATATAAGACTCCCTTGTTAAACATCCAAGAGATAGTGCGGATTCTAATCAAGACAAACACTTCACACAATTGGCCTTAGTTGGTCTTTGTTTTATCCAAAACATCACAACTTACCAATTTCAAATGTACAAGAGTAGAAAATTTTTACTCTTACATTTAACAATTGTTTTAAACCTTCTTTAAGACATGTCACTCAAGTTACAATCTTAGAGTATAACTCTAAGAATTGTTTTTGGAATGAAGTATGAATCATCTTCTTGATTTAACCACTTCAACAATTCAAGTTCCTCTTCTTAGCAATAAGAAGGCCCTTAGAGGATGAATTGTGATAAGGTCTCTAAATCATTAAGATGATCACAAAACTGATACGAAAGTACTCTCTCCCATCTTTTCAGATTTAAGAAACTTTTATCGCTCTGCCATACATTCGAACCTTTTCCAATGTCTCAGAATTACACTTAAGCTTGTAAGTATAACCATATTTACTGAGCTATAGTAAATTATGACGAATAATCTTATCGATCTTTTGTGGTGGACTTAATCAGTGCACAAGACTGTGTACTCGATCCCTTAGTCCTTCACTTGACTCACACATCCATGTGAACAAGTAATTAGTCTTAATTTTCCAATACTTGAAAGTTCTCATTCATCATGCTATACAACTTGCATGATTCCAAGTTCCGGTCCAATTGAAACTTGGGTGATGATAATCTTTCCTTATTTGGTAAATTTAGACATTACCACAAATGAAAGAATCAATTTCATATTTTGACTCTTGCTATTAATGGAATCATATAACAAACAATTTTTTTTCCTCAGATGCCATTGTAAGGATATTTTAAAATAAATAAAAAAAAAAATTTCTTTTATTTTAAAACTATGTGGAAAAACTTATCCTTACAATCCATATGAAAACTTATTGTTATCTATTCCTAAGCAATATCTCATAACTCCTAAGAAGTAGCTCAAGAATCCGATCTTCAAACTATGCGATAGAAATCCATCTACGCCATCAGATTCAACATATTCTTTCTTTAAGTTTCTTTACATTTCTTTGATTCTTAAAACATCACCGTGTGACCCAATCACATCATGTATCAAGAATCTAAGAATAGAAACTTAGCAGAGTTAGATAGTGGACTTTACCTGAAGTAGAGTCAAACTTATTGACTTTAACATCCTTAGGTAAATTTGGCAGCTTCGCAATCAATGCCCCTTTCTTTGGCAATATAAACAAATGGACCCTTTGATAATGGTACACGGGACTATCACAGACTTAGCTTTTCTCTTTACCATTTGGTCAACCGAGTTGACTATGGCAGATCCCTTTCCATTGGGAAGAGAATGCTTTTCTAGATTTCCTGTGTCACTATTGTCAATGTCCATTAAGTTTTAAGGAAGTTGATCTTAACAAATAGATAACATCATTAAGGGTCTTGTCATAGTCTGTTTCATAGGTCTCCCAAAGGAACTCACTATTTGACTTAGAAAGTGATTGAACCACCAACTTTCTCAAGACTTTGACACCCAACTCTCCCGGCTTGTCAATATGTGACTACACCTCCAAGATGTGACCACACCTATACCTTGCCTTGCCAATAGGGCTTGAGTGACCTTAAACTTTTCAAGAACTTGTGGGTTAGGGAGAATAATTGTAGGAGGTGAAAGAAGTATGATTTCCAAGGGACATCATCTTCATTTAGGAAAGCTTGTTTCAAGAGATTTGGGAAGATCATAAATGTCTAAACCAGACATGTTTTTGGGAGATATTCAAGATAGTTGATTTAAAGTCCTTAATATGACACCCAATATGAAATATTAAGGCTAGGACCCAACAAACTATTTTATAACTTAGAAGAGGTATGCCGCAATCCAAGCTATAAAATATTTGAAGGTAGGTGAATGATGATTCACCAATTTTCACCAGGATAAACGAAATGTATTATTAGGTTTTAATTGGTTTTGAAGCTCCTAGATCAGTTGATATTCATTGAATTGTTCAATGTCATGTTTCAATCTCGAGTGTGCCCTTCTGGTTTTGTGACTGGGATGCCGAGGATCACAAAACAAGGTGTGAAGTAACCATGCAAATTACTTGGTACCCTTAAGTGTTTACCCCTCAATCGATGTGCCGGTTAGCTACAACTAGACATGCAGGTCTGCGGGTGCCAAATGTCATACCTTTGGACGACTTACATTGTCATGTTTTCCAATCGATAGTATGGTACAATTAATCACATAATACGTTGATATAAATCCGGTTTAAGGTAGTTAGTACAGCAGTAGTTCCTATAATACAACACTACAGTACTACAATACATTACCCTTTACATTTATTTGGTGATTACTTATCTTAAACATTAATGTACAAACTATATTTTGATAATGATAGTTACACTTTGGAATATTATGCAATTTTACAAGAAACAAACATACAAAACAGTTGTCACTTGGTAGAAGGCTACTTTTAGTAGAAAATATAGGATTTTCTTGGAGTTACAAACTTTTACAAACACTTACAAATATTCACATACTTTTACTACAAATGTTTACAAAGCTCGTACTTCAAACACTGTATTAAACATTTTGATGCAAACATAGACTCTAAATACTTATGAACTCACTAGCTTTAATGCTGATAAACTCTTTCAAAATAACTTGTATTCTCAGGTCATTAGTAGACAGGTACCGATGCTAGGTTTTGAGAAGATGGAGCGCATTCAAGACTCATCTTTATTTTGATTCATATTTTGGGTGTCTTATATACTACTGAACACACTTGTATTAAAATTATATATTTAATGCAATGGATGATGTTGTTTACTTGTTTGCTATTATACTGTGTTGTGATACTATACATGACGTCCTCCGCCCCAGAACGTTTCCGTCGTTCTTGGTTTTGGGGTGTGACTGATTGGTATCAGAGCATTGTTTATAGTGAATTAAGTATATCAACCAATAAAAGATATACTAACTATAAACACAATGGGATTTAAAACTCTGACCAAGAGTCTATACTTTTAAATAATAAAATATTTAACTAAGTATACAAGCCTGCATTCATACTAAGATCAGTGTCATAATGACAAATACAAATGTATTACGATTGTTGAATATCACAAGTAAGCTCGGGGATGTATGGTCAGTCCTGGGAATGGCACAACCTGATCAACTATGCTGGTATGTGGAGTGATTAGCATATTCCCTAGAATGGTTGTGATATGGCAACAAGTCTAAAACCTTACCAACACTACTACAATGAAAACACTAGAACATAACATACGTCTAAAATACTATGGGAGTATTTTTTGTTACTACAATTACATATCTGAGAACTAAAAAGATCTCTATCAAGTAGGTCAATAGTCGTTAAGTGTATACTCCAAGGTTATATGAAATTTAGGTGTTACAGACTCAGAATCTGTGACCTTTGCTTTACTTCTTGTCCTTGTTTGGTTGTGGATTTGGAATTAGGGCCACTTATTCGAAGGACTATCCTGCTTTGACTTCATCTAACTGGTATACACTACACAAGTATTGACATAACTGATAAATATCATCTTATAATTATCTTAAGTAGTACGTCTATTTATATAAGATTCTTATACTCCTTTTCTCGCATAGATATCATGGCTGGATTTCATCATGGTAATCCGTACTTTCCACCACATGGCAATGCTGGATGGCTTGCAGAAGAGCCCGAAGATGAGCATCCAATTCCTAACAACCCCCGACCCACGTTTCAAGGTCCCACACCCTTATGGGCAACAAACTTAAATCGTTGGAGTGATGAGCAGGGTCAACCTTTACCCTACAACGGGGACCGAAGCTTTTACAACGTAAGCGAGGGTGGCTCAGCTGACCGAGTCCTGCCTATCATGGTCCACAAGATTTCTCGAAATATCGAGCAAGGTCGAGCAACCATCGGCCAAATCGTGGAAATTGATGCCAACTCTAGTGTCAACACAATTCGCATCAGCCGTCTCGAAGAAGCAATGGAAAGGACCAGAATGACCAATGAGACTCTGCAGCAATATCTGGCTGCCTCCCGTGCTGAAGTCATAGAACTTCTAATTCGCCAGAGGGCTCATGAGCGACACCTTCAAGAGGTGGTTCGTCAAGTGGCAGATCTTAGGGTTCGCCTGAGGAATTCCCATCGCCGTTAGAAGATGTCTAGCACATCTTTTCTTTTGATTAAGGAATAGCCTTTCGTATCTGTGCTCTATGTAGCACTTGTCTGTAAAATATTCATATCTTTCAGTACACTATCTAGTCTTCTAAACTGTCAAATATTTTCCCTCATATGGTTTGATGTAAGACCTACTATTAGGTTGTTTTTCCCAAACTCAATTCCATCAGTTATACCAGTAATATTGATAGTTATCTAATCTGTTGGAAAAATCTATACTCTTGTGTTTTTCTACTCCTCCACTGTACTCCTATTTGAAAACATACACTCATTCAACTGTTGGACTATGGCGATTTAGCCCATGGAACACTCTCTTTATGCTCACAATTGATTCTAACCACCATGTACATCTTTCCTTTAAACTTATAGTTGAAGGATGCCTCCTCGCAGATCAACAAGGCGTAATCCTCCGAATACTTAAACTCCGATACCACCACCTCCTCCGCAATTCGATATGGAAGCTTTGAATGTTGTAGTGGCTACGGCTGTGGCTATTGCCATGGCTCAGTATCACTCCACTGATTCCAGTAGAGGTAGAACCCCTGTTAACTCTGCCCAAGGTGAACTCCTTGTGCGCTCGAGAGAGTGCTCCTACAAGGACTTCACTAACTGTAAGCCAAAGTCCTTCAAAGGGACTGGCGGAGTCATTTCCCTCTCACAATGGTTCGAAAAGACAAAGTCAATCTTCGATATTTTCTCTTGCCCTGCCGTGAGCAAAGTAAAATTTGCTGCGTGCACCTTTGAAGAGAAAGCCCTGACATGGTGGAATAGCCATGTCAAGTCACTAACTCTCATAGTGGCAAATGACATGGGCTGGGAAACTATGAAAGACCTCACGATTGAGGAGAACTGCCCAAGGGGCGAGATCCAGAAGTTGGAAAAGGAGCTATGGAGCCTAACCATGAGGGGGTCCAACATAGTCGCGTATACCGCCAGATTCAGTGAACTGGTGGCTCTCTGTCCCAACATGGTTCCCACTGAGGGGAAAAGGTTGAAAGGTACATCTGGGGGCTGGTGCCTCCGTACTAGGGAAATTTCCTATCTTCACACCCTACTACCTTCGACAGTGCCAAGCGATTGGCACAACGACTCATCGATCATGGAGTCCAATCCGCATCGTCAACAACAACCCTAGCCATCTCAGAACCCTCCAAACCCGCTGACAACAAGCGAATATTCTGGGATGACAAGAAGAAACAGAAAGCTGCCAAAAAGCAGCAGATTGTGGCGGTTCATGCCGCGATAGTACCCGCTGCTGCTGCTCCGGTGAGGCAGTACGCTGGAAGTTTGCCATAGTGCAACAAAATGCAACTTCCACCACAACGACCCCTACCGAGAAATGCAGTGCTCTAACTGCAACAAGAAAGGACACACTGTTCGTTTCTGCAAATCTACGGCAAGCCCGATCACCCAAGTTCTCGGTGTTAGCGTGGGCCAGGCTTGCTATGGATTTGGCGAGGTGAGCCACTATAAAAGGGACTGCCCCAAAGCAAGAAATGATGGTGGAGCAGGAAGAGTTCTAGCTATAGGCTAAGGAGAAGCAGTTGCTGACCCTATGGTTGTGACTGGTACGTTTCTCCTTGAAAAGTCTTATGCATGCATATTGTTTGATAGTGGAGCGGAGAGAAGCTTCGTAAATCATAAATTTGCTCGCCTACTTAAACAAAAACCACACATACTTAAGGAACCATTCACAGTAGAAATGGCTAATGGGAAAACAGAGAGCACTAATAGCATATACATAGGATGTACCCTAACTCTAGATAGCCATTCATTTCCAATCGACCTCATGTCGGTCTCGATTAAAAGTTTTGACTTCATCATCGGCATGGATTGGTTGAGTCTTCATTGTACCGACATTATGTGTTATGAAAAGGCTATACGCCTTAATCTTCCGTCTAACGAAACTCTCCTTATCTATGGCGACAAACCCTGTACGAGTCTTCGTATCATCTCAAGTATTCAAGCACAGAAGTATCTACGTAAGGAATATCGTGCATTCCTTGCTCACGTTGTCGATACGAGCTTAGAAGCGAAAGAAATATAGAACATTCTGGTAGTGAACGATTTTCCCGACATCTTTCCAGAAGAACTGCCAGGATTACCTCCGCAACGACAAGTCGAGATTAGAATCGACTTAGTTCTAGGAGCTACCCCAGTAGCCAAATCTCCTTACCGATTAGCACCAGCAGAGATGTAGGAACTATCTGGTCAACTTAATGAACTACTCAGCAAGGGCTTTATCATACCAAGCTTCTCACCCTGGGGAGCACCGGTCTTGTTCGTTATGAGGAAAGACAGATCATTCTGTATGTGTATTGACTACAAAGAAGTCAACAAATTGATGGTCAGAAATCGTTACACTCTGCCTTGCGTAGACGATTTATTTGACCAAGTGCAAGGGGCAAATTACTTTTCCAAAAATAATCTGTTATCCGGATATCACCAGTTACGAGTGCTAGAGGAGGATGTTGCAAAGACAGCCTTCCAAACTTGTTACGGACACTACGAGTTCGTGGTGATGCCATTCGGATTGACCAATGCGCCTACAGTATTCATGGGCTTGATGAATAGAGTATGTCGTCCTTACTTGGATCAATTCGTCATCGTCTTCATAGATGACATCCTGATATACTCTCGGAGTAAGAATGAACATGCCGATCACCTGCGACAAGTTCTAGGAAATTTACGAAAGGAGAAGCTCTATGCGAAGGTCTCTAAATGTGAATTTTGGATCCGAAGAGTCGAATTCATAGGACACGTGGTTAGCGAGGAGGGAATCCATGTGGACCCATCCAAAATTAAATCCAATGAGAACTGGTCAGCACCGAAGACACCTACAGAAATTCGTTAATTTCTAGGTCTCGTTGGCTACTACCGCAGGTTGATACAGAAGTTCTCCCGGATTACGAAACCTCTTACTACCCTGACCCAGAAAGGAGTGGCCTTTGACTAGGAAGAGAAACAATAAAAAGCTTTTCAAACGCTGAAACAAGCCTGATGCACCGCACCGATACTATCCCATCCCGAGGGGATAAAAGACTTCGTGGTATACTGTGATGCATCCAACCAAGGGCTCAGTTGTGTTTTGATGCAACGGGGGTAAGGTCATCGCCCATGCCTCGAGACAGCTGAAGACACATGAAGTGAACTACACCACATACGATCTTGAGCTAGGGGCAGTTGTGTTTCCCTGAAGATCTGGAGACATTACCTGTAGTAGTCGACGCCCTACGTCGGAAAGAATATTCTGGTCGAAGAGTAAAATTGTTGACAATGACTATCCATTCACACTTGTCTACACAAATTCAGGTGGCTCAACTTGAAGCCTTGAAACTTGAAAATGTGGCGGGTGAATCCCTTAGAGGAATGGATAAGAACTTAGAAGCCAAGGGTGGTGGAGCCTTATATTTCATGGCCCGGATCTGGACACCGAAACACGGTGGCTTCCGAGACTTGGTCATGACCGAGGTGCACAACACTTTGTATTCCGTCCACCCAGGTTCAGATAAGATGTATTTCGATCTTAAAAAGTTATACTGGTGGCCTAACATGAAATCAGAAATTGCTACCTTCATGAGTAAATGCCTTACTTGCACGAAGGTTAAGGTCGAATACCAGAAACCCTCCGGTTTACTACAAAAACCTGAGATACCAGAATGGAAGTGGGAGCGGATCACTATGGATTTCATAACCAAGTTTCCCAAGACAACGAGTGGACTTGATACCATATGGGTCATCGTCGATTGATTGACCAAGTCTACACAGTTCCTGCCTATCAAAGAAACTGGCAAGACAGAGAAGCTTACGAGAACATACATTAGGGAAATCGTACGACTGCATGGTGTTCCTATATCCATTATCTCCGATAGAGATAGTATGTTCACCTCAAAGTTCTGGCAGTCGCTACAAAGTTCCCTGGGGACGAGGTTGGACATGAGCACAGCCTACCACCCTCAGACTGACGGACAAAGTGAGAGGACCGTCCAAACACTAGAAGATATGCTGAGACCCTGTGTGATTTATTTTGGGAAGGAATGGGATACACACTTACCCCTTGTCGAATTTTCCTACAATAACAGTTATCACACGAGCATCAAGGTTGCTCCATTCGAAGCCCTCTATGGCCAGAAGTGCAGATCTCCTCTGTGTTGGGCTAAGGTGGGTGACACCCATTTAGCTAAAGGACGAGTTCCTGACTGCACTCTCACAGGTCCGGAAATCATTCGGGAAACGACAGAGAAGATCGTTCAGATTTGTGAATGATTGAAAGCCTCTAGAGACCGACAGAAAAGCTACGTAGACAAGCGAAGGAAACCTTTGGAATTCCAGGTCGAAGACCGAGTCCTTTTGAAAGTCTTACCCTGGAAGGGCTTGATACGCTTCCGTAAGCGTGGGAAGCTCAATCCAAGATACGTAGGGCCTTTCGAGATTCTCGTTAGAATCGGCCCGGTAGCTTACAAACTCAATCTACCCAACGAACTTAGTAACGTACATTCTACATTCTATGTCTCCAACTTGAAAAAGTGTCTGTCCGACGAGACTCTTGCAATCCCACTCGACGAGATAGAGATCAACGAGAGCCTCAACTTCGTGGAAGAACCTATAGAGATCATGGACCTTGAGGTCAAGCAGACGAAACAAAGTCGTATCCCGATTGTGAAGGTTCGCTGGAACGCCAAGCAAGGACCAGAATTCACATGGGAGCATGAGGAACAAATGAAATTGATATATCCTCACTTACTCGCTTAGTTAATTGTAACGACTTTATTTGCATAAACTCTAATTTCGGGACAAAATTCCCTTTAACGGGGTGATGATGTGACAACCCGAAATTTTCATTTGATCAAACTCTAAAGTCAATCACTTCAATTAAAATTCAATTACATTTATAAAAATTGTTAGCCAATTTATAAGTCCGTTTGAGTGTTTCAGTGTTTATTCTTTAAACGAACGAAGGAAAGGAAGTACCGTCTCGGGTCTTGAAGTAGCAAACCCACCAATGCACCCTAATAGAGAGTTCACGGCCAAAATTTTGGAGTTTGGGCCGTAAAATCTCCCATGGCCGTGAACACATGCCTTAGGCATGATTTTACTCCCCAAACTCTTCATTTCTAACTTCCATTCTCAAGAACACCCTCTATTCTCTCTCAACTATCATCCCGTTCTTCACCCGATCTTCCGAAAACGTAAGTGTTTCTCGACTTGATTTGTTCTTATAACCTAACCGCTAGTAGTTATACATCATTTCATCCAGTCATTATTGCTTTATAGCTAGATCTTCAAGTGTTCTTCAAAACACAAAGAACACCAAGAACACACATTAATGTTCTTGGACCTTAAACACCAAATCAAGCTTCTATCTTGTATGTACGCTTTCCCTAGCTTCTTGTGTGCTTAATATGAACTTCATAACACTTAAAAATCATCAAATATCATAAGAACAAAGGAGTTTACGGCCAAGGATGTTCTTGGGCCGTAAACCCCTCTTAAGGTGGTAAAATGGACCTTAGTCCCTTCGTAAGCCTTGGATGCCAACCTTGATTTTTCCTAGAAGTGTTTAAGACCTTAAACAACAATCAAAACAAGTCCCCAAGAGAGTTTACGGCCGTGAACACCTAAGGATATCGTCCTTTGGTCGTAAACTCCACAAGGTAGTCGTATTATGCCCCTAATGCTTTCCTAAGGATTGGACTTAATCATCGGATGCTAAATCATAACTTGTAAGACCTCAAAACACAATTTGGCACTTAGTACCATGAGTTTACGGCCATAAAATCATGGGGAAATGGTCATGGGCCGTAAACTCCATAAGGAGTGGTCCATGGGCCATAAACTCCAATGCCATGCCATAGAACCCTTAGATGCAACCCTTTGGTACCTATAGCAGTTGAATCAAAGTGTTTTCATGACCTGGGGTGTCTTAACTTGATTAATTAGTTGTTAATTGACTAATTAGATACATATATGTTTATTATATGATAACTAGGACCATTGTGTGTGTTCAAGTCCTCACTTGACACCTAGCATGTGACACCCCGAAATTTCTTTTATGTACAACCATTCACTTCAACAGAAGTCAAAACTGTGTCTACTAACTTTCAAGCTTTTTTGGAATAAGTTTGAGTGTTTCAAAGTTAGTGCTTCAGAAGTTGATAGGAGAGAGGATGCACTTGTGTTTATTGTGCATCAATTAGGTTCCAAAACCTCCAAGAGTTTGAGTTTACGGCCCAAATGGTATTAGGGCCGTAAACCCTAATGACTATATAAGGGAGACTTAGATATTTTAGCCATTTTTCACATGTTCAAGATCCAAACCCATTTCCCTCTCAAGTATCATCCAAGATTTCTTCAAGATCTTCAACTTGTAAGTATTTCTAATTCCTATTAAGTTGATATCTACCCTAATCTAGTGATCTAACATGATTTCATCCGTGAAATCATTCCAAAAGTGTAGATCTTCAAGTTCACTAAGAACACCAAGAACACACACTAGTGTTATTGGACTTTTAGCTCCTTTTCAGGCTTCTACCTTGTAAGTACTTCTATTCTAGAGTATTATAAGCCTTCTTACACTTCTAAACATCAAGAAAACACCCAAGAAATCCAAGATCAATGGTGTTTACGGTCCAAGATGTTCTTGGACCGTAAACCCTAAAAAGGGTGTCAAAGTGTCCCTATTCTCTTGCCAAGCCTTGGAAACTAGCCTATAATAGGTATAGTTTAGGAGAATGCTATTCATTACTTCTAGTACAATGAAGCACACAAGGAGTCTATTCATAAATGAGTCAAACAAACAGTAAAGAGAATCAAATAATACCATACAAAACATAAGAAACAAGTTAACTTGCTATAGCATGAGAACACACACACAGGATCTAATTATACCAATGAATCACTAAATCATTGTTTTAAACAAAAGGTGATAGCTATATTGGGTATACGTGATCATAGTAATGTGGATGTTCGCAGCTAGCAATCATTGCAGGGGTCGCATTTGTTTCCCATATTCTCTTGACAGGGAGCGTTTAGCATGGGATCTAGCCATCACATTATGCCTTAACCCTTAATTATGGCAAATTAGTACAAAGTAGTCACTTATTACAAATACTACAGTACTTACGACAATTACAAAAGGATATAAAACTCGAGATAATATATTATTAATACCTTTACTATGTGGCATATTCACATGATCGATGAGGTAGATTAGAATAATAATAATAGTCGTATAGTCGGGTCTTGGTAGAAGGCTACTTTCAAAACAGTCGAGTCTAGCACATATCAGAAGATGCCTTGGTAGAAGGCTACGATTAAAAGTTAGGACCATAATGCTAGTCTTATGATTCCTTAATGTATACACTATAGGATATATGTACTAATATAGTCCGACAGGTAATAGTATGTGTGTTATTCGCTTCATTTCCTGTTCCTTGTTTGGTTGTGGGCTTCGAACAAATTCACCCAATCTATTATCTACCTGATTCTATATATATATATATATATATATATATATATATATATATATATATATATATATATGTATGCTTAGTATACATCAAGTCATCATAAGGATACCAAGCATGGGTCAGGTTATAGTACACAGAGTCAAAACACAATTTTTCTAGTACAAAACCTACTTTACCAAGTCAGTACTTTTGGCATACAAAACAAGAAACTTCTCAGTAAATGGTTTAATCCATTTTATTAAACCGATACAATTTTTAAAGACTTTAGGTGAGTAGCTCTATAATACCTTAGTGTATACACCATGTTTATATATAAAACTAATATCCAATAGGTAGTTAAATGTGTGTTTTCTGCCTTACTTCCTGTTCCTCGTTGGGTTGTGGGCTTAGGGCAGAATTACTCAATTAACTTTCTATCCGATATCAGATTATATATAGCAGTATAAACTAAGCTATTATAAAAGTAGTCACTATGGTCACTATTATACTATAAGAAATATAGGTTTTCTTAAAGTACTTTTCATTAGATATAAAGGAACCATTATAATTAACTCCATGAGTAACAAGTGAATACACTAGGGTTATATATGACTCCGATCTAACAACCAATGGGATGTGTGCTATCCGCCTTACTTTCTGTTCCTCGTCGTGTTGTGAGGTTAGGGTAGATGCGCACAGTCGATTGTTTGTTTACTCTGAGCCTTATATAACCTATACCCACTTAGTACCCACAGAAAGGCTTGTAGTGTCATTTTACTTAACTTTCATTCAAGTAGGAAATATAGGATTTTCTAGAGGAACAAGCGAACTTTTCAAAACAGAACTTACAGCTTACACCACTTTTACATATACATTTTCAACAACATTTTACAGCTTACTCACATCACTAAAATCTTATGAACTCACCAGCTTAATTGCTGATCAACTCTTTCAAACAACTTGTATTCTCAGGAGACTATTAGACAGGTGCTCATGCTGGGCATTCAGAACATGAAGCATTATAGCTTCAAATTTTGTTTTGTTATTTGTGCATGAATTCTACGTTTTGTGAACACACACATTGTAAACACTTTCTTTCGAAATGAGATGGTTGTTCATTACTTGCTTACCATATACATATCTTGTGATACTAAACATGACGTCCTCCACCCCGTCGTTCCGGTTTTGGGGTGTGACATAGCACCTTGTCCGACACTTCCGAACAAACCACTCACTATAGGTGAGTATATACCACTTAATTAACCTTTGAAATGCTTTTAAATGTTTTTAAATGCTTTATGGGGGGGATACCAGTTCAATGATGTTAGTTATTAGATCAATCACATGTGATTAATAACTAGCATACAAATGGATTTTTCGTACTTTAAACTGTTTTACCAAACAAATGACTTCAAATTGTTTATCAAACTATTTTACAAGTCAAACTCTTTATCAAATTCACTTTTGAATGCTAAACCTCTCTTTAGTAGTTTTTCAAACTTATATATTGTTAAAACCATGTCTACTACATATATAGTTATATAAATAAGGTTTTAAGGACTTAGGAGATATAACCCACTTTACTTCCTGTCCTTGTTTGGTTGTGGTCTTAAAGTACCCGTTTGTTTGTCCGAGTGTCGTTGAATCCTTAGTTATATATTATTTATATATGTATAGATATAAAGACTTTTATCTCAGTTCAGTACATTCAGTCATACAAACAAGTATACTAATAAACTATAATAGGTATAGTTTAGGGTTATACTACTTACTACTTCTAGTTCAATGAAGCATACAAGATTCAGTTCATTCATGAGTCATTACTTACTACTATGAGAACATATACAACTGTACTACGATGAGAACATATACAACTATACTATGACAAGAACTTACACAACTATACTAGGATGAGAACATATACAATGATACTATGATGAGAAACAATACATTCATTACACAAGTACATACATTACATATACAAGTATACTATAACATAAATGTGATCCACTGTATCGGAGCATGCCTTCATCGTCATGGCCCGATTTGTAACTAGAATCTCCTGGAGGGAGAGCGTGAGTTTGCGTATAGATGTACACTGGATTGACTATCCTACACTTTGCTGCTAGCTACAACTAGACATGCAGGTCTGCGGGTGCCAAATGTCATACCTTTGGACGACTTACATTGTCGTGTTTTCCAGTCGATAGTATGGTACAATTAATCACATAATACCTTGATATAAATCCAGTTTAAGGTAGTTAGTACAATAGTAGTTCCTATAATACAACACTACAGTACTAAAGTAATTTACCCTTTACATTTATTTGGTGATTACTTCACTTAAACATTAATGTACAAACTATATTTTGATAATGATATTACACTTGGGAATATTATGCACTTTTACAAGAAAAAAACATACAAAAAGTTGTGTCTTGGTAGAAGGCTACTTTTAGTAGAAAATATAGGATTTTCTTGGAGTTACAAACTTTTACAAACACTTACAAACATTCACATACTTTTACTACAAACGTTTACAAAGCTCGTACTTCAAACACTGTTTTAAACATTTTGATACAAACAGAGACACTACCAATGCCAGCATTTGAGAAGATGGAGCGCATTCAAGACTAATCTTTATTTTGATTCATATTTTGGGTGTCTTATATACTACAGAACACACTTGTATTAAAATTATATATTTAATGCAATGGATGATGTTGTTTACTTGTTTGCTATTATACTGTGTTGTGACACTATACATGATGTCCTCCACTCCAGAACGTTTCCGCCGTTCTTGGTTTTGGGGTGTGACATAAAGCTTCAACTTTTTTATCGAATCGTTGCTTTGAAGACAGGATTTCACATTTCGCCATCCTTTACCGAGACTGTTGATGAACTTAAGGATTGTACTCCAAAGGAGTTCGGACAATCCCATGAGCAGTCATGTTGTTAACTACGATTCGATATTGGTTAGAGGCAGAGGCAACTGATTCACCAAGAGTAGTTATGAACGTATCAAACCCATTGACGACAGAGGTCAGGCGCTTATCATTCATGTTTTCCGATCCTTCGAATAAATCTTGAAGAGTATCCCAAATCTCTTTGACAGATTAACACAATGTAATGTGTTCAATGAGAGATGGTGGGACACCAAACACCATTTCAGAAAATACTACTTGATCAGCATGCAACTTCTCAATATCATCAGCAGTGAGAGGAGATGGACGTTGATCATCTTGAACCATGAGTTGAGAAGCAGCATCTCTAACAGTTGTTCCAACTAGAACATGAGGATCTTCTTTGATGGATCTCCAGATAGCTTCACCTTTCTCTTTACCTAGTAAAAACCTTTCCATGATGACTTTCAAATGAACATATTCTTCAACAGCTAGCAATGGCGCTCGAGTTAGGCAACCCACGCTATTTTCTATTTGCATTGAATACATTTGTTGAGTATTAGAAGTAGCCATTGAAGTTAAGATATCTTCAAGAAAAAGTGGTATATAGACGAACTTTTATCCTGAACACATAATTTGTTGAAATACCAAGGTAATTTCAAACCATTTATAATCTGATCTTATGGATTCAAAGGACAACCACTTAAGCTCCGATACCAACTATGAGTTCAAGAGATCTAATGCACAGGGACAAGGTTTTAAAACAAAATACTTGAGTTAATGCTTAAGGTCAATGTCTTCTTACTAAGAGGAAACTGATTCACTGGGAGTAGTTGTGAACGCATCAAACTCATTGACAACAGAGGTCAGGCACTTATCCTTAACACTTTAAGACAATAATGTCTCCTAAAGCCTGCTTGTCTTCCATACCTTTAAAGCATGGTTTCTTTCCCTTTAAATAATCAAAAACCCATCACTAGCATGCATGCAAGCATGCTCACAGTTTTGATGATTAAAAGGAAGTCAAACTTAGTAATTTCTTATAAACTCTTTTATAAAATATAAACCTTAACCTTTCGGTAAAAGACAAAAAGTATTTATGGTCCAAAATGTTGTACATGACTTAGTAAATCATACCATATGATGTATTGTGTTACATGCTAATAAAAATTATTAATTCCATGAAATAAATAATTTCCAATTTAATTATAAGAGTTTATTGAATATATAGTAAAATCAATTTCTTATAAATAATCAATTATATTGAGTTGTTGTTAGTGTGACCCATTATTATCATATGTTAATTAGCAATATCACTTTAATATGAATCTTAAGCATACAAGACCTTTTAGTATTGGGTCTCATGAATGCATTAAGTCATATATTAAGTCCCTTTTAAGCTTAAGAGCTTCATTTAGACATGCATTAATGTAAAGTTAGTAACTTTACATGATAGATCAGTCCAAAGTAGTCAGATGTAGGTTATGGTGTAAAGTGTTTATAGAATAAGAGCATAATATGGAAGATTAGCTGCGAGGGTACGCTGGATGTACAAGAAGGTACACTTAGCGTACAAGCCCTGAGGCAAGTACGCTATGCGTACGCGCTGAGTACGCCCCACATACTCAATAGAGTAGGCCTCAGATCGTTGGGCTTTGGTTTGGGCCATTCTTGTAGGCCTAGATGTTTAGGGCTTTTTTTGGTCATCTGATTTCAAGTGTTTTAGTTTGGGAACATTATTAGTTCGTGGGTTAAGGCCATGGAAGGGATTTGGGCCCAATTCGGAAAATTGGGTCATGATTGGGCCTTATATGATTAGTTGGCTTTTGGGACTTTGGATAGCAGGTTTGGACATTAGTGTTGGACCAAACCAGATATGGGGTAAAATGGTATTTTTACCCTAATTGTGGGATGATAGTTATGGATTGGAATTCAAGTATTAATTGGAAGTTATTTGATGTTGATAGCTCAAAGATTTTTCGGAATGGTAGGCAGGGATTTATCAGCGCGGTTCAATAGTTCGAGATGAGTCTCCTCACTGAGTTAGTGGGTCGAATGCGCCAATGCTAGCCCATGGTTTATATGTTTGGATCCTAGATATATGCATGAGTCTTGCATGTGGTATGCGATGGTATGCTTACCGGGTAAGGCCCGATGCCAGGCGGGGCCTGATGAGTATATTGTATACTAGTTATCAATATGTGCTTTTATGCTTACCAGATAAGGTCCAAGGGTGGGCAGGGTCGATGAATGTATGGAATACTATGGTCTTTGTGATTATTGAAAGTGTTAGAACATTATATATTTATATGATTATGTGTGGAACGGGTAGGGCTCGATGTTAGGCGGGGCCTGGTGATTGATTGATCTCTAATCCGAGTGGGGCTCGATGTTGCGGGGACGAAGGTCGAGCAACGCTCGATACCGGGCAGGGCCCGAGGTAGGGCGGGGGACCATTATATGTTGATATGTTTGGTATGTGGTACTTTGGGAAACTCACTAAGCTTTGTGCTTATGATTTTCAGTTTATACTTCAGGTGCTTCTGTTTCCAAAGGGAAGAGCTTGGGTTGATTCTAGAGCACACACCACATGTTTCCGTATTCTATGATTTAATTTTATAACGATGATGTATTAACAAAACTTCTATTACCTTGGTTTTATGAAGATGATATGATTTACTATTTTGTAATTTGAATTCGTAAAATTTTCGAGTCTTAATTTTGGGACGTTACAAGTTGGTATCGGAGCCTTGGTTTGAGGAATTCGAACATACTCTCGGGTGTGTTTGAAATCAAACTGTGTATTTGGTAAAGTTTTTTTTTTCAAAAATGAAAAATAATGTAAAAAGGTAAACAAGTTTTTTACTATAAAAAAGGTGTGTTGCATGTAATTCGCCATGCTCAAGTAAGTTCATCCCAAAATACCCATACATGATATCTGATATGATCTGAGTTATGAATCTACGACTCAATGCTGGTTAGGGTTATGGTTCTGCTCAGTGTTTCCATATTAGAATGTTAGAGAGATGCCTTGTATGCCTATTGTATGAGCTTGTAGACTTTCATGCTACTTTTGATAAGTCAAAGACAGATTCGCATGATATATCATGCCTTGTAGCCTAGGAAGCATGGGATTTTAGTTTAGGTATAATTTCTATGTGTAATGCAGTCGACAGTAAGATTGAAGGTTCCTAGCATGACTTGTGGAATGTGAGTTTGAATGTTCTTAGGTTATTCTATGGAATGGAGTGCTACTGTACGAATGTTGCTTGCATTGTGCTTTATGGAACTATTAGGTGATGGGAGTTAAGTACTAAGTGAATATGTTAAGTCATATATGACAAAGATTGAATAATTTCAGAGTGATGGATTTGACCCCATTGTGCAGCTCTTGTCTGATTCCAACCGTTGTAGGGATGAGTTTGTTACTCGAAGGATTATGTAATCTTTGTTGCATATGATTGTATTCATCAGGTGGGTAACTGGCATTATGGGGAGTTCTTTATCAGCTGACGGCAGGGTGAGGTCGGGAACCTAGGGAAAGCCTTGGAGGTGCTTCGGTACGTTTTGTTGTGCTTTTTAGGGATCATGTAATGTATCAGTTTGAGAAGGTAACCTAGAGGACTTGGGATGATTCTTGAGGAAGGTATGGATAGGTGTCAAAGTTAGTATTAGGCCTGTACTATAGAAAGTATAGGATCTATACTCGAATAGGGAAACGTTCGAAGAATCTAAGGAGCATGTGGGATGCGGATTATTGGGCATGTTCTGATCATTTTTCATGTTGTTTTTCTATATGTTAATGAGGTCTTGGGAAGGAGGTTCAGGATTGGGTTGAGGCTCAAGTGCAGGTACTTAGCCGGTCGATGAGCACATATGAGAGTTCATCTCATCGGAGATTACCCGCGATATTTTGGAATAGACTCCTGTGATCTTTAGTTCAGTCAAGGAAGGGATTTTGGAGCTCTTGGATGATAATCTCAGGGCCTTTCGTGCCAGCAATGTAGCAGGGCAGTTGGGGGGCTCATATGGAGCGTAAAGCGTGTGGATCTGTAGAATCCTTAAGGAAGGAGGATCCTATTGTTAGTTCTTTCCATTTGGGATTCGAGGTGGGTTTTACACTGTGTCCTCAGGAGGATGGACTCCATGATTGGATTACCAAGGAGGTTTCGTGAGCCTTACATGAGGAGTTAACTGACATCATTGGGCATGTTACTGATGTAGGATTAGGTGTCTATGCCCATAACTATAATTGGTATGTACTTGACCCGAGAGTAGCATGGACCATTTCGGGTTGCCTTCACCAGAACAATCTGATACGATGGATATTTGAGAAAGTGGTTATTTTTGATTTATTAATATGTTATAAGTATAATATATTAACTGAGAAATCATATTATTTAATTAGTATTGATCAAGAATTAATTTAGTGATTAAAAAACATTTAGTGATTTATTAATATGTTATAAGTATAATACTTATAGTTTGGGCTAATGATCCATGTTGATTATAGGGGAATAAATCTTTGTGGAGTCCATGAAGATTTAGTCCAAACGCCTTATCATATGTGTTGGGTCTATTAGATTGCGTCATGGGCTCGGTCCTTAGCCCAGTGTTGATTGCCGGTATTGGGCCTGTCCAACCGTGTATGCTTTTTTACTAGGGTTTAGTATATAAGCTGCATCCATGCAGTCTTAGGAGGAATCGCTTTTATCATTTATTCTCTCTAACTTTTGTAAACCCTAGCTCGCCTCTACAGCGGAAGTTCTTCATCGAGCTCTGCTGAGGCATGAATTTATTTTGAATCATAAGCAGACATTTGATTCTATTATGTGTTCATTCTCTTACTGTTTTTGACTTGTTTGATTTCCATAATCATACCTGTGAAAGATCTAATCGATCTAAAGTTTAATTCTCATCAATTGGTATTAGAGCGGGAGACTGTGTAATTCATACACATCTCTTATGTTGAAAGAAGTTATTAGGGCTTTTAATTCCGCATTGATTGATACTAAGTGAGTCGTCACTCTATATTGACGTATCTCATTAATTGTTGATCTAACCCTAACGATATATTACAAGTCTGATCTTTTATAGGTTATCAATCAAAACTCTTTACAATGTCCATGGATGATTCACAAACCAATCCAATCAACATCTCCAACAACATAGGGTCTACGACAAGTATACCAATCTTGTATACACAAGACTATGAAGTTTGGACGCATCACTTTGAAGATTACATGATTGGATCGGAAGATAATGGACACTTAATCTGGGAAGCAATTACTGTAGGCCCATTTGCTCACTCAAGCACTTCTATGATTGTCAAAACACAGAAAGAGTACAATCAGCTTGTTAACGATGTCAAATATATTCCTCGGGATGAAAAGGAGAAGTTTCAATGCAAAATCAAAGTCTTGAGGATGATAAGGTTTGCGTTGCAGTCAGATATGTTTCGTTTGGTAAGCTCATGCGCCACGGCTAAAGAGATCTGGGATAGATTAAAAGAATTGTATTCCACTGACGAAGATTTGGAACATTCTATTCAAACTCTCCTGCTATCTGAATTTGGAGCTTTAAGCAGAAGCATGAAGAGAAGGTTGTTCAAACCTTTGATCGCTTCAATCATTTTTTGAGTAAGATGATAAAGCATGGGATTGAAAGAAAGGTTATCAAGAAAAAAGTTACTTTCATGAATGGTCTCAAACCCGAATGGATGCCTGTTGTATCAACAGTCAAAGCTCATGAACAGTTCAAGTCATATTCTCTAGCAAAATTAGTGGGTATTTTGAAGTCCTAAGAGAGTGCACTGTCTAAGGAAACGAATGTGGTTTCCAGCCTGGGTTCCTTAGCTCTTGTCTCTAAAGGTAAAAGCTCGGTTGAAGAAGAATAGGAATTGGATCTTGCCAATTATGATCTAACCGGTGGAGAATATGCCATGATGGTGTCCAATCCCAGAAAATTCTTTAATAAGAAATTCCCAACCAACAAGAACCGAAACTGGCAGGGTAGTTACAATGCCGAAAAGATCAAGGAGGAACCGAAGACGGGGTCAAAGCTGAATAGTCAAAGAAAGAAGTGAAAGTTGGAGGAGACTCAGGATTCGACTGCCATTACTATGGAGGCAAAAATCATTTTGCTAAAGATTGTATGCTGAGAAAGAAAGAAGAGAGAACAAATGAAGAAGATAAGGAAGAGACCCTCCTAAGAAGACTGGAGGAAATCAAGAAAAGAAAGTTTGCTGCTAATAATACTATCATGAACGCTTTAATTGTGCAGAATACAAACAACAGTGATGAATTTGGTGGTGTGGAAGTCTGGTCCACGGATTCTGAGGATGATGAAGTCAGGAAGCCCACTCATGGGAAGGCTATGCTGGCAAAAGAAGAACATGCAACAGGAAGGTGCTTTGTGGTGACCGAAGGTGTGTCCCAAATGAGAGGATATACAACCGACTGGGGAGTTGAAGACGAAAGGGAGCGAGAGGACAAGTGTTTTGCTACCAAACCTGTCAGTGCACAGATCAACGAATGCGATGAGTTGATCAAAAAGGTACAAAATATTTTTGCTTCTCTAAAAATACCTGTTACTAATTATGAAATGGAATTACATAACTTAAAGTCAAAATTCTCGAGCATAAGTAGCAGTCTCACCCAAGCCCGTGTCACAAATTCTAACCTAACTGATCAAATCAGCAGGATTTCATCAAAGAGTGAGGAACGAAGGATGTGGATCGAGCAAAAGGAAAAGGAGTTAATTAGATCTAAGGATGATTCAATTTATTTGCAAAGAGATAATCTTAAACTTCTTAAACAGCAAAATGTGTTTTGTTTAATTGCTAAAAGACTCTATTTTAACATCACTCAGTTGCATCTTGATTATGAATAGGAAAGAAGATAGATCGCATGATTTTACCCTTCCTTGAGTTAAAGGAGGATGAAATTGATGCTGAAGCCTACAACTGTGAAAGCGTTCAATCTTCTGACAAACTTTCTCCAGCATATAAAATAATTCTGGAAAAAATAGAATCATGTTTAAAGTCCAAAGACCACAAGGACATGCTCAAAAATCTGTTAGATGAAAATGATAGACTGAAATTATGAACCGAAACTGTACAGAAATTTGACTCTCTGAATGCCAAATTAAGTTCAGAAAATAAAATTGATGTTGAAAATGCATCTGAACTTAATTAGGATGATGATCTGAGTGAAATCTATGTAGAGGATATGGTGGACTGTTCAGAATTTGTCAAAAGCGAACCTAAGTCACGCAAAAACCTGATTTCTGAAAACTCAGTTGAGTTCGCTCGCTCGTCTACTGACAAAACCAAAGTTCTCAAAGCTAAAGCTGTTGTGTAGCAAAAGGTACAAACCACTACAAATCAAGTCTATACCGCTCCACGTATCACTCCACAACAAATTGCAGAATTAACAGCTATGGTAGACGAAGACAATGCTAGCGGATGTGACGAGTTTTTCTGGTCGGCTCCAATAGACAACGCTGATGAGACTAAGGGTCTATCTCAGAAAACTTCATGGAGAGTGAAAGGTAGGTATATACCCGAACCACTAAATGAGCCTACAAAATATGATGTGCCAAGGAAAATTGGCACTAAAACCCCATTGGTCAAACCTATGCAAACCACTAGTGAAACATCATCGGCAAAAAGTGAATGTTGTGCTCATACTTCGAAAAGAAAGGCCAACATTCACAGAAATCCAAAATAGGTGGCTGATAGAAAGCATCAAAGAAATCTGAGATACAAGAAGAATCTCTCATAAAGACGACAGTTTTGGAATTCTCAAAATCCTCACTTTTTAAGGATAGAAAGGAAGCACAAATCACAAGAGGAATCAAGGAACCAAAAGGGAAGTTTCGGTCCCACGACGGGAACGAACCGAAAGAGTAGTTTCGGTCCTCACCACAACACTAACTGAAAGGAAGGTTTCGGTCCCTCTAACGAAAGGAACCAAAAGGAGAAGTTCGGTCCCTCGATCGAAAGGAACCGAAAGAATAGTTTCGGTCCTCAAAGTAATATCAACCGAAAGAACGGTGTCGACTCTTCATCCAACTACAACCGAAAGAGCAGTGTTGGTCCCCATCCATACAAGTCCAATCAGACACACAGGGGATCCAAAGTCACTTCTGAATATAACTCTTCCCATTCAAATTCTCGTCCTTCAATTACTTCAAAGGGAAAAGGAAAACTCTTTCCTGAAGATAACAATCTTCCAAAAGAGAATCAAAAGAATGCTGATGTCAACACCACAAACTCCAATCCTACTAAATCAACTAAAATTAAATTTTTCACCACTAAAAGAAAAGATGAAACAATTTTAGTTAAACGCACATACATGGTTGATATTTCTCTTACTATTCCCTGTCCTGTAAAAGGCTCACAAGGACCCAAGAAACTTTGGGTTCCTAAATCTGCTTAATATTTTGCAGGTTATTCGTGACGAGCAGTTTGATGAAGAATGGTACATTGATAGTGGCTGCTCACGTCACATGACAGGAAGGAAGGAAGAACTGAGGGAGTTTCAGTCTCTCAAGGATGGTGGCATTGTGAAGTACGGCAACAACTCATTTGGTAATATCAAAGGCTAGGGAATGATTACTAATGGCGAGTTCTCTATAAGAAAAGTGGCCTATGTTGAACGGCTCCAACACAATCTTATCAGTGTATCACAGCTGGTGGTTGGCACTAGATTGAAAGTATTTTTTAACGATGAAGGCTCATAGATTGTCGAGAAGAAAACTAACAACGTTCTTCTGAAGTCAAAGCGAAAAGGGGAAATGTATCCTTTGAACCTCAACCCAATTCGTGGTAAACCAGCAGTCTGCTTACTAACAAAGGCTCACTCTAATGAAAGCTGGTTATGGCATAGAAGGCTATCTAATCTAAATTTCAAGGATATCAACAAGTTGGTTTTGGGTGATCATGTTCGAGGTCTTCCAGTTCTTAAATTTGATAAAGAACATCTCTGTGCAACATGTGAAATGGGAAAGCAAAGTAGGCAAAGTCATCCCTCTATTATCAATACTAAGGTGATAGAACCATTGGAACTACTGCATATTGACATGTGTGGTCCATCATCCATTGAAAGTATTGGGGGAAATAAATACATTTTGGTTATAGTGGACGATTTCTCTAGATTTACATGGGTATTCTTCCTGAAACAAAAGACTGAAGCCACTCCAAAGCTTAAGCTCTTTATTAAACAGATAGAGACACAGCTAAGGAAGGTCGTTTGTAATGTGAGAAGCGACAATGGCTTAGAATTCAAGAACAATGAATTTGAAGACTTTCTTGCTGAAAAGGGGACGACTCACAATTTCTCAGCCCCTTATACTCCACAGCAGAATGGTATCGTTGAAAGACGAAACCGATCTCTGTGTGAAGCAGCTTGAACAATGCTATGCTTCACGTCGTTACCTTTGTATTTCTGGGACGATGCAATCGAAGCTGCATGGTATACTCAAAACAGATCATATTTGAACAAGAGATTCTCCATTACACCTTACGAGATTTTTAACAATCATAAACCAAATGTGAAATTCTTTCATGTGTTCGGTTCAAGGTGCTTCATCTTCAACTCAAGAGAGAATCGAAATAAGTTTGATGTTAAGGCTGATGAAGGAATTTTCTTAGGCTATTCCATGAACTCCAAGGCGTATAGGGTTCTCAATAAGCGCTCAAAGTATATTTAAGAAACATACTATGTCACCTTTGACGATAGTTATGTCAAGAAGTTGAAATACACAGAAAGTGCAACGCAAGAGATCTTTCCAAACAATGGTCAAGTTACAATCTCTATCTCGAATCTTTTCGAGCAATACATGCTTCTGTTTGATGAGCCTCAAAAGGCGATTGATTCTGAATCAACTGCAAAAGACAACAAATTCGATAATCTAAAACAAGTTATCGGCGAAGCTGTTCAACAGATGGCTGATGATCAATCCAAAGAAACTGAAAGGCCAGAAGGAAGCGAACCATCATGTGACCGTCCTAATGTCCAGGGGGAGGGTCCAACTCTTCATAATGATCAAGGTTCATCGTTCCAGGGGGAGAGCTCACCGTCTCATTCTACAAATTCTACTGAAATTCCAATTAAAGAAGGGAATACCAATATTGGTCCTGAACAGGAGTCATTCTTCGAGGGGGAGAACACCAATGTCAATGATGATGACATTATGTCTGAGTTAGAAGAATAAATTAATGTTGAATTGGATCCCACTTATAATCCAAATTACCCTCCTCTTATCAAATGGACCAAAGATCACCCTCAAAGTCAAATTATCGGGGAATCTTCAGAAAAAAGTGTTAACTCGATCTCAAATCAAAGCGAAACAGGCTGCACTCTTTTCTTAAGTAGAGTTTTGCATGTTCAACTCCTTTGTTTCCAAAGTTGAACCGAATAATGTTAACTCATCACTTGATCATTCAGACTGGGTTAAAGCCATGCAAGATAAATTAAATGAGTTTGAAAGAAACAAAGTATGGTGTCTTATTCCAACTCCAAAAGATGCTTCGGTTGTCGGTCTCAAATGGATATTCAGAAACAAGATGGATAAGGAAGGGAATTTCATTCGTAACAAAGCAAGGCTGGTGGTCACAGGATACTATCAGGAAGAGGGAATCGATTATGAAGAAACCTTTTCTCCAGTTGCCAGATTAGAGTTTGTTCGTATCTTTCTTGCTTATGCAGCGCACAAGAACTTTGAAGTCTGTCAGATGGACGTAAAATGTGCCTTCCTCAACGGGGAACTTGAAGAAACTGTATATGTTGAGCAACCGCCAGGCTTCGTGAACGAGAAGTATCCAGATCACTATTATGTCCTTGAAAAATCTATATATGGCCTAAAACAGGCTCCCAGAGCATGGTATGAAACTCTCACTCGTTTCTTAAAAATGTCTAAATTCAAACAAGGTTCGGTTGAGCCAACCTTCTTTCATAAGCGAGAATGTAACCACCTTAGGATTCTCCAAATTTATGTTGATGACATCATCTTTGGCTCCACAAATCCAAGCTTAACAGCTGAATTCAAGAAATTGATGGAGCCTAAATTTGAGATGAGCTCAATGGGTCCAATTAACATTTTTCTTGGATTGAACATTAGACAGGGACCCGAAGGCATTTTTATTAATCAGGAGGCATACACCAAGACTCTATTAGCTAAATTTGGGATGATGGGAGACTCCATAGTGAAAGTACCTATGGCCTTTGGAACTAAGCTTACTGTTAGGTCCGGTATTGTGTTGCGTCTATTGGGCTCGTTAGCTAGTCCAATGTTTATCTCCGGTATGGGCCTGTCCATCTGTGAGTTTTGTAGGGTTTATTATAAATAGATGCTTGCATGCATCCTAGAACGTAAGGATTAGAAACGATTAGATAAGTATTTTAAATCATATTCATCGTTCTTGTTTTGTAACCCTAGAATCCTCTACAGCGGAAGTTCTTAGTCGAGCTCTGCTGAGGATTGAGTAGTTGAATCATTCGACTCATTGTGATCCATACTTGTGTTTTATTTCACTGCTTTTTATGTTCTTTATTTACCTGTTACAAAGATCTAATCGATCAAAAGAGTTTTTATAACTCATCAATTGGTATCAGAGCGGGAGGCTGTGTAATCGATACACATCTTTTCTGTGAAAGAGTTTACGATTAGGGTTATTCCGCATTAACTGATATTTATTAAGCCGTCATTCCATAATTGACGTAACTCATCATTTATTTGTTCTGCCCTAATATTACGTATTAGAAGTCTGATCTTTCAAACATGTTAAACGATCAAGCATGGACGAGTCTCAATCTAATCCTATCAACATCTCGAACAACATTGGTTCAACGACGAAGATTCATATTCTTTACACCCAAGATTATGAAGTCTGGGCGCATCATTTTGAAGATTATGTCATCGGATCTGAAGATAATGGATATCTTATTTGGGAAGCAATCGTTTCTGGACCATTCGCTCACTCAGGAACATCAAAGATCATCAAAACTCAAAAATAATATAATGATCTGTAATAAGATGTAAAAGACGTCGCTCAAGACAAAAAGGAAAAGTTTCAGTGCAATATCAATGCATTGAGACTAATCCGATTCGCTCTTCAATTTGATACATTCAGGTTAGTGAGTTCCTGCAATACCACTAAAGAAATCTGGGATAGGTTGCGAGAGCTTTATTCCACATATGAAGATTTGGAACATTCCATTTAGACGTTGCTTTTATCTGAGTTCGGTGAATTTAAGCAGAATACCGATGAAACTGTTACTCAGACGTTCGATCGCTTCAATCATCTTCTTAGCAAGATGATCAAACATGATATAGAAAGGAAGATGATTGAACAGAAGGTTACCTTTTTGAATGGCCTAAGATCCGAGTGGAGAGCTGTCGTGTCCACAGTCAAAGCTCATGAGCAGTTCAAATCTTATTCGCTGGCAAAGCTGGTGGGAATCTTGAAATCTCAAGAAAAGACTGTCATGCAAGAGAAGAATGTTGTTTCAAGTTTGGGGTCCTTGGCCCTCCTGTCTAAAAGAAAAAATGTGGTAGAAGATGAAGATCTGAACCTAGAAGACTATGATCTTACTTCTGAAGATTATGCAATGATGGTGTCTAATCCAAAGAGGTTCATCAAGAAAAGGTTCCCTACCAATAAGAACCGAAATTGGCAGGGAAGCTATAGTTCTAAAAAGGTTAGGGAGGAGCCAAAGACAGAAGAACCAAAGAAAGAGGCGAAGGCTGAAGGAGATTCTAGCGTCAACTGCTACTACTGTGGAAGAAAGAACCATTATGCCAAAGACTGCATTCTGAAGAAAATGGTAGAAAAGGATGAGGAGAAAGATTAAGAGGCTATGTTGATGAAAAAGCTGGAAGAGATCAAGAGGAAGAAAGCAGCTGCTAACCCTTCTATGAATGCTCTTATTGTATAGGGTTCGGCAGAGGATGACGAGTTCGGTGGCGTGCAGGTGTGGTCAACCGACTCAGAGGATGATGAAGTCAGGAAGCCATCTCATGGAAAGGCATATGTTGCGAGAGGTGACGAAAGCAGTGGGAAGAGTTTGATGGTGACTGATGTATCTCACATGAGGGGATACAATACAGATGGTGGGAATGAGGACACCAAGGAGCGAGAGGACTTATGCTTCACAGCAAAACCTCTCAGTGTGCAGATCAATGAGCTTGATGAATTGATCAAGAAGGTACAATCTCTTTTTATTCCATTTAAAGTCCCACAGAAATCATATGAAAGAGAATTAAATAGCTTAAATTCAAGAATCTCAAATCTGGATAGTTGTTTAACTCAAACACAGGTCACCAATTCTAACCTAACTGACCAAATAAGCAGGGTGTCATCCAAGAGTGAGGAACGAAGGATGTGGATAGAGCTGAAGGAGTCAGAGTTGATTAAGTCTAAGGACGAAAACATTTATTTACAAAGAGACAATTTAAAACTTTTGAAACAGAGAAATGTTTTTTGTTTAATTGCTAAACGTCTTTATACTAACATCACTCAACTGCATCTAAACTGTGAAAGAGGGAAGAAAATTAATCGTATGATTTTACCCTTCCTTGAGTTTAAGGAGGATGAAATCGATGCTGAAGCATATAACTGCAAAAGAGCTGTATCGTCTAATGATGTGAATCCCACCTAGATGTATGGTCTGGACAAAATCGAATCTTTTATAAAGTCCAAGGACCATAAGGACACGCTGAAAAACCTTTTGGATGAAAACGATAAACTGAAACTAAGGACCGAAACCATACAAAAATTTGACTCACTGAATGCCAACTTGAGCTCAAAAAATAAAATTGATGTTGAAAACGCGTCTGAGCATAATAAGGATGATGATATGAGCGTAATTTATGTAGAGGATGAAGTCAAATGTTCTGAGTTTGTCAAGAGCGAACCCGAAAACCACAAAAATCTTATTTCTGAAAATTCTGTGGAGTTTGCTCGATTATCCCAAAATAAGTCCCCGATTCTAGAAGAAAAGGTTGTTGTGTACCAAAAGGTGAGAACAACACCAAATCAGGTAGATAAGGTCACAGGAGTAACCGAACATCAAACAGCCGAACTCACTGCCATAGTGAACGAAGATAATGAAGATGGCTGTGATGAATTTTTCTGGTCTGCTCCTATAGATAATGCCGACGAAACTGTTGGAAGAGTGTTTCCTAGTCCCGGAAGGTGTTTCCTTTCATATAGTTGCTTGTAAACACTATATTCATGCTAATATATGTCATTTAGGACTTATTGTGTCTCGGGACTTCATTCGTGGAACTTCTCATCCTTACACGCATACCCGTTTGAATCACCCACATTAGGTGAGTTCATACCCCGTAATGAGTCTTTTAACTGTTTTAAATGCTTTAGGGGGGGATACAAGTTGAACACAATTATAATTGTGTAAAATTTTTGTTATAAACATCTTTCAATATGTTACTTATGTCTTCTATAAGCGGTCAAAACATTTCAAAAACTATTTTACAGTTATGTTGCTTTATAGTTTAACAAAACTCCGTTTTTAAAGTACAAGCACAACTTGGTAGTAAAATGTGTCTTTTCTATATCAGTTCAAGTAGAATACTAGTAAACTATAAAGGGTATAGTTTAGGGGTTCAGTTCATATAGATATAATACACGATAACAGAAAGAACATACTAAGATACTATAACAAGAAAAGATCCTAAGATACTATAACAAGTGAAGATATTAAGATACTATAACAAGAGAAGATACTAAGATACTATAACAAACGAACATACTAAGATGTTGCAGCATGGAACACTTACAGGATCTAATTATACCAATGAATCACTAACGCATTGTTCTAAACAAAACGTGATAGTTATATCGGGTATACATGATCATATAATTTTAATTTGGATGTTCACAACTTCCAATTGATTGCAGAGGTCGTGTTTGGTTCCCATAATATTTTGACAGGGAGAGCGTTTAGTATGGGATCTAGCCATCGCGTTATACCTAAATAATAACTTTAAGGCAATTAGTACAACAATAGTTACTATATACAATACTACAATACTTACATTTTCCCATTACTTTCATAAAGTGACATTACAACTTGAATGTTAATATAAACTATTTTTGAGTCAAGATAGTTATAAACTAAAGAAAAGTTCCATTTTACAACGATAAACATAACAGGCGAGTCTAGTAAATTCAGTAGAAAGGGACCATAATGCTAACCTTATGATTCTTTAACGTATACATCAAAGGATAAATATATTAATAGGATCCAACAGGTAATAAGATGTGTGTTTTCCGCTCATTTCATGTTCCTTGTTTGGTTGTGGGCTTAGAGCAGATTCCACCAACCTATTATCTATTCGATCTTAGATATATATATATATATATATATATATATATATATATATATATATATATATATATATTTATATATATATATATATATATATATATATATATATATATATATATATATATATGTTTTGTATACATTAGGTCATCATAAGGGCTACTAGGTTTGGGTCAAGTCATAGGACACTAATTTAATGCACAGTCTTCTAGTACAAAGCATACTTTTCCAATCATAACTATTGGTATACAAAACTAAAAACTTATCATTAAAGGGTTTAATCCATTTTATTAAACCTGTATAAACATAAATAACTTTAGGTGATTCAATCTATAATACCTCTGTTTATATATCATGGTTATATATCATTAATACCCAACAGGTAGTTGGATGTGTGTTACCCACCTTATTTCTTGTTCCTTGTTTGGTTGTGGGCTTAGAGCAGATTCATCCAATCAACTATCTATTAGATATTATATTATATATAGCCAGTATAAACTAAGTGATTATAGAAGTAATCACTGTGGTCATTATTATATTATAAGAAATAAGGGTTTTCCTAAGGGATCTTTTCATTAAACATTAAGGAACTATTACAACTAACTCCATGAGTAAAGAGTGGATACACTAGGGCTATATACAACGAGGACCTAACAAACAATGAGATGTGTGCTATCCTCCTTACTTCCTGTTCCTTGTTTGGTTGTGGACTACGGAAGATGCGTACAATCAATTGTTTGTTTACTCTGAGTTTTATATAACTTGTATCCATTTAGTACTCACAGAAACGATTTTAGAATCATTTTTATGTATCTTTCATCAAATTAGGAAATATAGGATTTTCTAGAGGAACAGGCGAACTTTTCTAAAACAGAACTTATAACTTACTACATTTCAACTACATTTTCAACAACTTTCTACAGCTTACTTACATCACTAAAATCTTATGAACTGACCAGTTTAATTGCTAATAAACTTTTTCAATTAACTTGTATTCTCAGGAAACTAGTAGACAGGTACTCGCGCTGGGAATTCAGAAGATTGAGAAGTATAGCTTCAAGACTTGTTTTGTTATTTGCTTATGTATTCTATGTTTTGTGAAGGGTACTTTGTCCTCTGAAGCCCTATCGTCAGATGTCTGCAGATCGTCACGAAATATCACTCGTTCAACAGACAACGTTCGAGCATAGAGGCTAAAGACGAATACAACTCACCTATCACTATTCAGTATATACGCGATGGTGGTATATAATTTTGATTACACATATTTAGTATGTGTGTTTCCGCCCTATCTCCTGTTCCTTGTTTGGTTATGGACCTAGGACAAAGTCGCACATCCGACCGTCTTACTAAACTTAATTATATACGACTTGTATACACGAAGTAATGATAGTTGGACCAAGTACGAATCCTATCATGAATACTAGGGAAAATTTGCCAGGTCTACGAGTGGGTATTCTGCAAATCAGAGGAGCGCAACCCTAATAGTACTGTTAGAAAGCAAATTTCGGGACAAAATTCCATCTAGTGGGGGGATGATGAGACAACCCGAAAGTTTTTGCTTTGAAAGCTCTGTCAGTTAACAAAACTCATTAACATACTCACTCCTGCTAACATTTGGCATTGTTTATAGCCTGTTTGAGTGTTCTGGGGCCAATACACTGAAGGAATGATTGCTAAGAAGTACCAGCTAGAACCACTGAACAATGATCAAGCCTAAATCACCAACACCATGAGTTCATGACCACCACATTGGAGTTTACGACTGTAAACTCCATGTGGGCCATAAACTCACCTTATATATTCAAGTGCCGGCCATTTCTTTCATGTCTTTCTTTCCTTGGCCGACTTTCCCTCATTCTCTCTCAACTATCATCCAACTTTCACCTTAGATCTTCAAAAGTGTAAGTGTTCTATCCCTTGATTAGTTGATACATCTTATTTGTAACATCCCCCTCTGGCACGTATCACAATATTGTCCACTTTGGGCCACTCGGCACGAGGACTTCCCAGGGGGTCACCCATCCTGGTACTACACCCGCCCGAGCACACTTAACTGCAGAGTTCTTATGGGATCTGCTGCCCTCACGGCTTTAAAACGCGTTGTGATAGGGAAGGTATCCACACCCCTTATAAGGAATGCTTAGTTCTCCTTCTCAGCCGATGTGGGATCAGATCTAACCCACTTTCACCCCCCATTATAGGGTTCGACGTCCCCGTCGAACACAAACAGCCCAAAATCTCAAGTATTGCTAAGTTGCATTTTGGGGGTGTTTTAAAGGGGAGACTCGGCGAGTTGGAGCCAGACTCGCCGAGTAGGATCGCAGACTTGGTCGCGGGATCGCGACTGGACTCGACGAGTCCAGGTATGGACTCGGCGAGTCGACGCTGTTTAGCGGAAACCCTAACCGTTCAGGTTTGGGACGTATAAAAGGGACCCATTGGCCGTCATTGTTCGTTTTAGCCTTCTGAGAAGAACCCTAAATCGATCTAGTGCAGCTGGAGCAAGGATCTTAAGCCATTGTTGGTTATAGAAGAGTGGTTGTGCAAGGAAGAGGAAGGATTGGCTAAAAGAGCAGCAAGGGGTCACATTCTGAGAATTGGGAATACAGAGAATACATCATCCAGGTAAGAATTCGTGTATGCTCTGCTATATTGATGTATTTATGAAATTAGGGTTTATAGAACCCATTTAGTGATTTGATGAAGTAGTGCCTTGTTACCCCACGACTATAATCTTGTAGTAGGACCTTTAGAGGTCCAGAAGGTCCCATGCATGTGTATTTCGGGACGAGACCTATCTCAGGAAGCAGTTACTCGTCTGCATGGCATGGACTCGCCGAGTTGTTCTTCAGACTCGGCGAGTAGCTTGAAGATTTACTGGGACTCGCCGAGTTGTTCATCAGACTCGGCGAGTAGAGTCGGGGTGGCCCCGCGATTCTTCCACGAGGACCTCATCGAGTCAAGAGGGATACTCGACGAGTAGAAAGGGATCATGCAGGAATTGGTGAGGACGACTAGACTCGCCGAGTCGCCAGGGTACTCGCCGAGTCCAGTCGAGATGGCCGTTGACCAGAGTTGACCTGTGTGTAACGTTGTAGGGTCAGTTAACGTGGGAGATAGAAGTATTAAAAAGAGATATATGATGAGACAGGGAGCTTGTAGCTCGGAGGATCAAGTGCAAGAGATTTCAGGAGTTGCTATCTTCCAGTGTCCGCGAGGTGAGTTTTCTCACTATACTGTACCCGGAAGGGTTTGACTGTGTGACCGGAAGGTCGGATATGTTATGTGATATGTATGCTATATGTGGTAAGTTAATTGTTATATGTGTTATGTATGATATGTGGGCCGGAAGGCAAAGTGTTATGTGACAGAAAGGTCAGGTATGATATGTGATGTATGTGCTTGAGTGTTAGAGTAAATATATTATGTGTTATATATGTGTATGGGCCGGAAGGCGATTACCTTATGGGCCGGAAGGCAAATATCTTATGGGCCGGAAGGCGATTATCTCATGGGCCGGAAGGCATTGTGCAGTGGACCGGAAGGTCAGGGCCTGGAAAGGCGTATTTGTGTAAGGTGTATATTGGGGAACTCACTAAGCTTCGTGCTTACGTTGTTTATGTTATGTTGTTTCAGGTTCTTACAGTAACGCGGGATGGCAACGGTTCGATTGTACACACCGAAGAAAGAGTTGTGTTTTGGAGGATCCTGGTCTTCTATTATAACGAAAATGAAACTATGTTTTGTAATTCGAATGTGAATAAGATTTTAACCAAGTGTTTTAATATTAAATTGATTATTTAAATGAAAATTTTGTTTTTGGGAATCACGGTGTTACAATTGGTATCAGAGCCTTGGTTTGAGGGATTCGGACGCGCCTACGGGTGAATCTGGACTCAAACTGAGGAAATTAAGAAAAGGTTTTCAAATAAATAGTTTTCTAAAAGTGAATAAGAGTTCAAAGAGAAAGCAAGAAAGAGCAGTGTGTACAATCAGCCAGAGCCAAACGGTGATTTCCCAAAATACCCTTACTTTTGTATTATGAAATATCTATTATGCACTTTATGAGATATTATTGCATGCTAGAGACAGGCTAGGTATTTCATATCTTAGGACTAGAGTGGCCTGATTTGTGATGCCTTAGTCTAGAGTTTGCCGTTATATGTGCGTTATGCTTTTGTGTGTATGTGATGAGTGAGAGTACCTAGTTAGAACGCACAAGGGGTAAAGCTACAGGGTACAGAGGTACTCCCGAGGATGAGCCGAGAAGGTGGAGCTACCACAGATGGGGAGTCCTATGTATGCTTCAATGCTCGAATGCTGCTTGCTTTGTGCTTTGTGGAGTTATCAATGATGGGAGTCAGCTACTAAGTGAGTATGACGATACTCAGGAGGTAGATGGTTGGCATCATTAGGAACTCTTTAGCAGCTGATAGCAAAGAAGTGGGAGGACAGCGGAAGGGACTAGGGAGTAAACCTAGCCAGATAAGTGCGCTGGTACAGTAGAGGATTTCGCTGGAAAGCGAGCACGCGCGATGAGATGGGTGAAAGAGCAGGTTTATCAGCTACTTAGGAACTCTGGGATGGTCCGTGTGGAAAGTATGGGTAGATGTGGCAGGTAGTATGGGCCCGTACTACTGAAAGCAGAGGACCCATACTTGATACAGGGGGCATTCTGAAGGTCCTAAGGAACAGATTGAGGAGTGATGTTATGGTTCGAATACCATACATCGGAGTGGATACAGAGTGATGTTATGGTCAGGGCACCATACATCGGAACAGATTGAGATAGATGTTGTGGTTCGAGTGCTATACATTGGAGCAGATTGAGGAGTGGTGCTATGGTTCAGGTACCATACACCGAAGCATGTTGAGGAGGGATGTCATGGGATGAGTACCATGGTTCGTAGTGGATGATGCTTGTGGCTATCTTGTTATCCGGTTATTGATCGGACGAGCACGAGCGAGCGGGATGCGAGGATTCGCGAGATCCTGCGTGATGAGGTTGCTGCATTGTTGCGGGCTGAGTCGCCAGAATTGTTTGGGTCGATCAGGACCACTAGGATTGAAGTAGTTTGATGAGCGATATGCGGCTTTCGCAGAGACGGCTGTCGCGGCGGTTACAGCGGCTGTAGCAACGGCAAAGAAAGGGGCTAGTCGGGGTCTTCAGTATCGGGACTTCTATTATGCGAAGCCTCCCACATTCGATGGAGTTCAGGACTCGATTGTTGTTATGAGATGGTTATCAGACATGGAGGGGTGTTTCTCCACGAGTTTATGCCCTGCTGATCAGAGGGTGGGGTGTGCTCTGAACCTATTGAGGCTCGGGGCGAAGGATTGGTGGAGATTGACCACGAGGTCCTTTTCCGATGCGCAGAGGGCTGCGGTTTCATGGGATCAATTCAGAGGGATGTTCAGTACTCGCTATGTTCCACGGGATGAAAAGGAGAAATTGGCTCGGAAGTTCCTTAAGCTGAAGCAGGATTTGGAGTCGGTGACTGAGAGCACCGGGATGTTTATTGAGAGGGCGATGTTTTGCCCTGAGTTCGCTTCGGAGCAGGCTCAGATGTCCCGATATCCGAGTATGCTCAAGGGGGGGTATCAGACAGTTCGTGTCTGCGCAGAGGCGCGAGACCATGTTGGTATCGCAGGAGGCCGCCATGTGGCGTGAGTTAGAGGTTGAGTTGCAGTTGCGTGAGATGAGGCAGGCCCCGATGCAGTCGCAGTCGGCGCCGAAACGGTCCATGACCGTAGACGTTAGAATGGGGGATCGGAGCGGTCACACTTGTGGGAAGTGTGAGAGAGATGGCACCGGAGCTTGTTGGCCCAGTGGTGCATGCCGCAAGTGCGGAAAGGAGGGGCACGGTGCACGGGATTGTCGGCAGTCAGTGCCAATTCGGGATTTCAGGATTTGTTATCAGTGTCGGCAGGTTGGACATTTGAGGGTCAACCGTCCACAGTTTCCTGTAGGACCGGTGCAGGCTCTAGCATCGGCCACCTTGAGGAGTTCAGGAGGAGGACAGGATGGAGCAGAGCCCAAGGGCTCAGGGTCGTGCTTATCGGCTTGCGGCAGAGGGAGACGGAGCAGTGCCGGAGGCAGCTGCGGGTATGATGCTCTCTTGATGTCTTGAGTAGCTTGCGTTGATTGTGGCGTATTGTTTGTGCTGGTGTCTGGTGTGGATTTCGATGCGATATTCGTTGTTTCGCGGGTTTGGCATGGTTATGGATTGGTGCTTCAGGTTTTCGCTTGGCATTCGTTGTTCCCTGATGGTTTGGTATGATTATAGTTTGGTGTTTTGGTACCGGTAGCCTTGTGCAGTTTTCGATGCGATATTCAACCTTTGGCAGGTGTGGGTTTGGTTATCGGTTATTGCTTGGGAATTCCGTTGGTCATCGTTCGTGAGGGTTGATAGTGGAGATGCGGCACTGGGTTGAATGACGGGTAGCATCTGCAGTTGTGGAGTGGATAATTGAAAGATCGGATTCTTTTGAGCGGATTGATCAGGGACGAGATGTGTTTTACTGAGGGTTGCTTACGCTTGTGGGAAGCAGTCAGTGGGTAAATGTTCTCTTTGTGCAGGATGGTTCTAAAAGGTCGTTAATGACGATCGGTGGCAGTTAGTCAGTGCTTTAGTGGGGGAGAATTGTAAAATTCTCCGGGAGATCGATGAGTATGTAAGGGTGCTTAGCTGTTGGGATTCAGCGGTGTTGTCAGCGCAAAGTATAGGCCGACGAGAGCGAGTGTTGGGTATGCGGGGCGAGATACAGACCTAGGGCATTTGATTGTGGAGGCCTGAGAGGAGGTCGGGATCAAGCTTGAGTAAGTAATCGGAATTTTGCGATCAGAGTATTGGTACGTTTGAGGTACGTGATGGGTTGTACTGCATTAATCCCACGGGATTATGTTGTGCATGTTTCTAGAGCTGGAACCGGAAGGTTCCCAGAGTTAGAACCTGAGGGTTCGCAGAGTTTGGGTGTACGGACCCACAGAGATATAGCCTCGAGTGGCTAGTATGTGTTATGAGAGTCGGTCCAGTCATACTGGAGACTCTGTTGGTATTGCTGGATTAGTTTGAGATTTGCGGATCGCGTATGTTGCAGTGTGATTGCATTGGAAGGTCTGGCCCCGGGTTATTGATCTTGTTTAGCGGAGGCAGTGATTTTGATGAGTGGAGAGAGTGCATGGGATTGAGAGCCCCTGCAATGAGAACCAGAGTATGTGAATAGCAGTTACGCAAAAAGGGTGGTGTCGCTTGGGGCGAGCACCGTGGCACCGGTTGGAGTGGCATTATGTTCAAGAGAGTTCCGTGGAAAAGGAAAAGAGGAGGGTATGTAACTCCGAAGGGGGTGCAAGTTCACGAAAGTGAAAGCTGCAGAGCAGAGTTATGGTTAGAGTATTTCGAGTATGGTTTTGAGCATCGTGTTCGCGGCAGTGGAGTAGGAACCCATCCGGTTGGGATGTCTGTTGAGGCTCAGAAGGGACGCATGGAGAGAGAAAATTTTAAATTCTCAGTGTGAATCTGATCAGAGTGTAGGGTGGATGTAATGGTTCATCTTGGGAGATGTTCGAGGATATCATCAGTGTATCGGTTCTTTCCACCTGCGGGTGTTGGGACTAGTTCAGTATGTGTATGTAGTGGCAAGGGGAGAACTTGTGAGAGTTGCTCTGAGAGTGAGAATGGATCTCTCAGTCGGTCCGGAATGGACAAAGTGGGCTTTGGATTGGGGAATCCGGTGGATCATGGTTTCCTAACCCTTATTGGTCAAGTGATTGTTGGGATTCAGAACAGATTCAGCAGATGAGACAGAGGTTGATTGACCGCCCAGAGCCAACAGGAAAGTTATGCGGACAGACGCCGGTCCGAGCTTGAGTTTCAGGTCGATGACTTAGTACTCCTGAAGGCCTCTCTTTGGAGAGGAGTGATTCGATTCAAGAAGAGGGGCAAGTTGGGGCCCGGGTACATTGGGCCTTTTCATGTGATTGCGGGGGTAGGCCGGGTGGCCTAACGGTTGGAGTTGCCCATGGATTTGAGACAAATCCATGATATTTCTTTTCATGTGTCGCAATTGAGGAAGTATGTAGCCGATGAGTCGGCAGTGTTTCCATTAGAAGACATTCAGGTGGATGCAAGCCTGAATTGTGCCGAGAAGCCAGTAGTCATCAGAGAACGGAAGATCGAGGTTCTGAGGAGCAAGGGGATACCTCTGGTGTTAGTTCAGTGGCAGCGCCGGAGGGGATCGGAAATGAACTGTGGTCTGGAACGTGATAGGTGGGGGCAGCATCCGGAGTTAATTTCAGAGTGAGACTTCGAGGGCGAAGTCTGATTCTAGTAGGGGAGAATTGTAACAGCCCAAAATCTCAAGTATTGCTAAGTTGCATTTTGGGGGTGTTTTAAAGGGGAGACTTGGCGAGTTGGAGCCAGACTCGCCGAGTAGGATCGCAGACTTGGTCGCGGGATCGCGACTGGACTCGACGAGTCCAGGTATGGACTCGGCGAGTCGACGCTGTTTAGCGGAAACCCTAACCGTTCAGGTTTGGGACGTATAAAAGGGACCCATTGGCCGTCATTGTTCGTTTTAGCCTTCTGAGAAGAACCCTAAATCGATCTAGTGCAGCTGGAGCAAGGATCTTAGGCCATTGTTGGTTATAGAAGAGTGGTTGTGCAAGGAAGAGGAAGGATTGGCTAAAAGAGCAGCAAGGGGTCACATTCTGAGAATTGGGAATACAGAGAATACATCATCCAGGTAAGAATTCGTGTATGCTCTGCTATATTGATGTATTTATGAAATTAGGGTTTATAGAACCCATTTAGTGATTTGATGAAGTAGTGCCTTGTTACCCCACGACTATAATCTTGTAGTAGGACCTTTAGAGGTCCAGAAGGTCCCATGCATGTGTATTTCGGGACGAGACCTATCTCAGGAAGCAGTTACTCGTCTGCATGGCATGGACTCGCCGAGTTGTTCTTCAGACTCGGCGAGTAGCTTGAAGATTTACTGGGACTCGCCGAGTTGTTCATCAGACTCGGCGAGTAGAGTCGGGGTGGCCCCGCGATTCTTCCACGAGGACCTCGTCGAGTCAAGAGGGATACTCGACGAGTAGAAAGGGATCATGCAGGAATTGGTGAGGACGACTAGACTCGCCGAGTCGCCAGGGTACTCGCCGAGTCCAGTCGAGATGGCCGTTGACCAGAGTTGACCTGTGTGTAACGTTGTAGGGTCAGTTAACGTGGGAGATAGAAGTATTAAAAAGAGATATATGATGAGACAGGGAGCTTGTAGCTCGGAGGATCAAGTGCAAGAGATTTCAGGAGTTGCTATCTTCCAGTGTCCGCGAGGTGAGTTTTCTCACTATACTGTACCCGGAAGGGTTTGACTGTGTGACCGGAAGGTCGGATATGTTATGTGATATGTATGCTATATGTGGTAAGTTAATTGTTATATGTGCTATGTATGATATGTGGGCCGGAAGGCAAAGTGTTATGTGACAGAAAGGTCAGGTATGATATGTGATGTATGTGCTTGAGTGTTAGAGTAAATATATTATGTGTTATATATGTGTATGGGCCGGAAGGCGATTACCTTATGGGCCGGAAGGCAAATATCTTATGGGCCGGAAGGCGATTATCTCATGGGCCGGAAGGCATTGTGCAGTGGACCGGAAGGTCAGGGCCTGGAAAGGCGTATTTGTGTAAGGTGTATATTGGGGAACTCACTAAGCTTCGTGCTTACATTGTTTATGTTATGTTGTTTCAGGTTCTTACAGTAACGCGGGATGGCAACGGTTCGATTGTACACACCGAAGAAAGAGTTGTGTTTTGGAGGATCCTGGTCTTCTATTATAACGAAAATGAAACTATGTTTTGTAATTCGAATGTGAATAAGATTTTAACCAAGTGTTTTAATATTAAATTGATTATTTAAATGAAAATTTTGTTTTTGGGAATCACGGTGTTACATTATTAACTAGCTTCATACATTGATTTCATCCATGAAAATCATGTATTCATCGATCTTCAAGTTTCACCAAGAACACACACTAGTGTTCTTGGCCAAAACCAACCATTTCAAGCTTCTAGATCGTAAATACCCTTCCCTATACTCCATATCTAGTTAGGACTCATGCATAGAGACTTGAAAACATCAAGAACACAAGGCCAAAAGGATTTTACGGCCAAGCCATCACCCATGGCCGTAAACCCCTTTAAGTGTGCCATTTTGGCCATAAACCCTTCCTAAGGCTTGGGATTGAGGCTAGAACACTCCCTTGTACTTTGTAAGACCTTGAATCATCACCAAACTCATCATTTAGAGAGTTTACGACCCAAGAGTAAACACCCTTGGCCGTAAACTCCAAGTATGGTCAATTTTTCGACATTAAACACATATATTCTCTTGCTTAACGTTAGAACACATGAACCCTTGAGACCCCGTACCTTGAAGACCCTAAATGTGACCATTTAGAGAGTTTACGACCAGGAGTAAACTCCTTTGGGCCGTAAACACCTCAACACTCTCTAATGAGTCGGTCTTTCTCATCCTTGTGTAGACCAAAAGTCCCTCAAGCTTCCCTAGCCTTCAAACCAGCACTTCGGCATGTTTGACCATGCGTTTACGGTCGTAAAGTCCTTTGGGCCGTAAACCCATGGTAGTCAACTCATGTTAGAGTCGTTTCACCTACCTTAGTCCAATCACATGTGATTCCAACACTTGGTCAAAGTGTTTCCTAGTCCCGGAAGGTGTTTCCTTTCATATAGTTGCTTATAAACACTATATTCACGCTAATATATGTCATTTAGTACTTATTGTGTCTCGGGACTTCATTCGTGGAACTTCTCATCCTTACATGCATACTCATTTGAATCACCCACATTAGGTGAGTTCATACCCCATAATGAATCTTTTAAATATTTTAAATGCTTTAGGGGGGGGGGGGGAGATACAAGTTGAACACAATTATAATTGTGTAAAATGTTTGTTATAAACAACTTTTAATATGTTTCTTATGTCTTCTATAAGCGGTCAAAACATTTCAAAAACTATTTTACAGTTATGTTGCTTTATAGTTTAACAAAACTCCGTTTTTAAAGTACAAGTATAACTTGGTAGTAAAATGTGTCTTTTCTATAACAGTTCAAGTAGAATACTAGTAAACTTAGGGATGAGATTTAGAACCGGAAAACCGGATCGGAACCGGAACCGGACCCGTTAGAACCGGAATATATAGAACCGGATCCGGTTCCGGGTTTAAAAATTGGCTTTATCCGGGTTCCGGGTAATCTGGGTTTTGGTCCATTGGGTCCGGGTAAACCGGGTCTAAAATCCGGAACCGGTTTTTTGAACTGGAACCACTTTTAGGGCCGGAACCACTTTTTGTGAAACGTTTACAAGATGCATATCTTATTCGTTTCAACTCCAATTGACATACGGGTTTTTCCAACATGTAGTTTAGAGTTTGTACATGATTCTAGACTATAAATTTGTCATTTTTAGTTTTATATTCATTGACTCACAGTCCTCAAAAGTTGAGATACCAAAGCTGAAAGTTTTTAGTTTTTAGTTTTTTTGTATTCGGTGAAAGTTTTAAAACATGCATATCTAATTCGTTTGAAGTTGGATTGACATTTCGTTTTTTCCAACTTCTAGTTTACAGTTTGTACATGATTTTAGACTATAATTTTGTCATTTTTGGTTTAACATTCAATGATTTACAGTCCTCCGAAGTCGGGATATCAAAACTGAAAATTTTCAACTTTTCAGCTATTTGTTTTTGTACTTTGTATTATGTGAAAATATTAACAAAAGTATATCTCATTCGTTTAAATTCGGATTGACATGCGGGTTTTTTCAGAGTGTATTTTAGAGTTTGTACATGATTTTAGACTCTAATTTTGTTAATTGTGGTTTCGTATTCAATAAGTTACAGCCCCCCAAAGTCGGGATATCAATATTAAAATTTTCAAAGTTCAACCCAGTAAGTAGTAAGTAATTACCAAAAAATTCCGATTTTTTCGAGTTTTCCGGATCAAAACCCACTTTATCCGGTTCCAACCTACCCACTTTGATGTTTCCGGGTTTTCCGGTTCTAGACCCACTTTACCCGGAACCATACCCGGAACCGAACCGGAACCGGTTCCTATATACCGGTCCGGTTTCCAGTTCTATAAATCCTGTTAACCGGTTCCGGGTTTTCCGGGTCCGGGTCCATCCGGTCCGGGTTTGGACCCACTTTCATCCCTAAGTAAACTATAATGGGTATAGTTTAGGGGTTCAGTTCACACTAGATACAATACACGATAACAGAAAGAACATACTAAGATACTATAACAAGAGAATATTCTAAGATACTATAACAAGTGAAGATACTAAGATACTATAACAAGAGAAGATACTAAGATACTATAACAAACAAACATACTAAGATGTTGCAGCATGGAGCACTTACAGGATCTAATTATACCAATGAATCACTAACGCATTGTTCTAAACAAAAGGTGATAGTTATATTGGGTATACATGATCATATAATTTTCATTTGGATGTTCACGACTTCCAATAGATTTGCAGAGGTCGTGTTTGGTTCCCAGAATATTTTGACAGGGAGAGCGTTTAGTATGGGATCTAGCCATCGCATTATACCATAATAATCACTTTAAGGCAATTAGTACAACAATAGTTACTATATACAATACTACAATACTTACATTTTCCCATTACTTTCATAAAGTGACATTACCACTTAAATGTTAATATAAACTATTTTCGAGTCAAGATAGTTATAAACTAAAGAAAAGTTCCATGTTACAACGATAAACAGAACAAGCGGGTCTAGTAAATTCAGTAGAAAGGGACCATAATGCTAACCTTATGACTCTTTAATGTATACATCAAAGGATAAATATATTAATAGGATCCAACAGGTAATAAGATGTGTGTTTTCCGCTTCATTTCATGTTCCTTGTTTGGTTGTGGGCTTAGAGCAGATTCACCCAACCTAATATCTATTCGATCTTAGATATATATATATATATATATATATATATATATATATATATATGTTATGTATACATTAAGTCATCATAAGGGCTACTAGGTTTGGGTCAAGTCATAAGACACTAATTTAATGCACAGTCTTCTAGTACAAAGCATACTTTTCCAGTCATAACTATTGGTATACAAAACTAGAAACTTATTATTAAAGGGTTTAATCCATTTTATTAAACATGTATAAACATAAATAACTTTAGGTGATTCAATCTATAATACCTCTGTTTATACATCATGGTTATATATCATTAATACCCAACAGGTAGTTGGATGTGTGTTTCCCAGCTTATTTCTTGTTCCTTGTTTTGTTGTGGGCTTAGTGCAGATTCATCCAATCAAATATCTATTCGGTATTAAATTATATGTAGCCAGTATAAACTAAGTGATTATAGAAGTAATCAATGTGATCATTATTATATTATAAGAAATAAGGGTTTTCTTAAGGGATCTTTTCATTAAAGTTTAAGGAACTATTACAATTAACTCCATTAGTAACAAGTGGATACACCATGGCTATATACAATGAGGACCTAACAAACAATGGGATGTGTGCTATCCGCCTTACTTCCTGTTCCTTGTTCGGTTGTGGACTTAGGGCAGATGCGTACAATCTATTGTTTGTTTACTCTGAGTTTGATATAACTTGTATCCATTTAGTACTCATAGAAACGATTTTAGAATCATTTTTATGTATATTTCATCAAATTAGGAAATACATGATTTTCTAGAGGAACAGGCAAACTTTTCTAAAACAGAACTTATAACTTACTACATTTGAACTACATTTTCAACAACCTTCAACAACTTACTTACCTCACTAAAATCTTATGAACTCACCAGCTTAATTCCTGATAAACTTTTTCAAATAACTTGTATTCTCAGGAAACTAGTAGATAGGTACTCGCGCTGGGAATTCAGAAGATGGAGCAGTATAGCTTCAAGTGTTGTTTTGTTATTTGCTTATGTATTCTAGTTTTTGTGAACACTTTCTATTTAATGATATGGTTGTTCATTACTAGCTTACTGTGATGCATGTCTTGTGATACTAAATGTGACGTCCTCCACCCCCGAACGTTTTCGTCGTTCCGGTTTTAGGGTGTGACAGATTGGTATCAGAGAATTGTTTATAGTGAACTAAGTAGAACAACCGATAAAATATATACAACTATAAATACTATGGGACTTAAGTGCTCTGGATAATGATATATTTGAGAGTATAACGATAAGTTATAAAAATATACCTACTTGCTTATACATGTATACATACTAGAACGAGTGTCACAAGAAGAACAGAATAGAAGTATTTAAAGCTTGAAGACTGTGGTCAAACCTGGGCAGTTATGTAATCACAACCAGAATCAACAAAGCCTGGTCAGCTATATTCATTTGAGATGTGACTGATATGTGTTTGGGAGTGATGTGATGTTGCAACAAGTCTTAAAACTTACCAAATTCTATACAATAGATTCTAGATCAGAACATGAAAGTTAGAATACTATAGGAGTATTCTATGATACTATAACACGTTATCAAGTTTGAAACATACTAAGTACATTACATTAAGATACTATAGGAGTATTTTAGACTCTATATAAATAACTTATGTGATAACTTAAAAGACCCTTACGGATAGGTCTATAATCTTGCAATATATACTCCCAAGGTTATATATAATTGGGGTTTTATAGACTTAGAATTTGTGATCTACGCTTCATTACATGTTCCGTGTTTGGTTGTGGTTTTGGATTAGGATCGCTTATTCGAAGGTCTATTTAATCTTGAATTATATACAACTTGTATACATTGTACCATTATAGAAGGACTCTGTAAGGAACACCCCATGAAGTTACCTTAAAGCTCATAGGTTCTCTAGTCAGATCCGTTCTCGCACGACAAACCCAGATGGATGTAACCACTTCGTCATAGGGGTCAACAAAAGTGTCAAGAAGGAACAAGGATAAGTTTATGAGAAGTGTTCAAAGAAGAATCAACTGGAGTAACTAAAACTTCATATGCATCACACTAATAAATAATAATCTTGGTTAACTTAATGAGTTAGTGGAAACACTACTAACCCTATGTGTTTGGATTATTTTCTGTAGATGCAACTGGTAACAGTTATTCAGGCAACAGATATTCATTTGAGGATAGCCATTTCTAGGTCATAAAGTTTATTTGGTATAAACTCTTTATGAATCATGTCTAGAACCCTGTGGAAGTCAGGACCCGATACATTCAGGACTAGGATAATCGTATCTTTCATCTTTCGGCTTATCTCCACTGCTATAGACTTATTCCCATCTCATCTTTGTATTCTTTTAGCAAAGATGCCTCTTTGCAGATCAATCAGACGCACTACTCCGATTACTCCAACATCTCCCCCACAAATCCATGCAACAACTCTAAATGCTGTAGTAGATGCGGCTGTGGCAATAGCCATGGCCCAATATCATCCTACCAGTTCCAGCAGAGGTGGAACACCTGTCCATGCTACTCAAAGTGAGGTCCCTGTGCGCTCGAGAGAGTGTTCCTACAAGGATTTCATCAACTGCAAACCCCTTTCCTTTGACGGAAACGGTGGAGTCATCGCTCTAATGCGATGGTTTGAGAAAACATATTCGTTCTTTGCAATCTGTTCGTGCCCAGAAGGGAGCAAAGTGAAGTTTGCTACCTACACCTTCTCCAACAGAGCCCTGACATGGTGGAACAGCCATGTTAAGTCACTGACCTATCAGTGCATAACTCAATAGGTTGGGAAAACCTAAAAGAGTTAATGCTGGAAGAGTACTCTCTGAGGGACGAAGTTCAGAAACTGGAACAAGAACTATGGGAGCTCACCATGGTCACTCAGACAGAGTGACCTACACTGACATGTTTAGTGACCTGGCAGAACTATGCCCCGGGATGGTTACCCCGGAGAGCAAGAAGATAGAAAGGTACATCTGGGGTCTGACTGCCCTGACCCATGGAAATGTACTGTCTTCTAACGCAACCACATTTGATAGCACCAAACGCCTGGCCCGGCGACTCATTGACTAGAGAGTCCGCCATGGTGTAGAAGTCACTATTCCCGAGCCACCGAGGGAAGAGGACTATAATCAGAAGTCGGGGAACAAAAGGAAGAAGAAGCGAACAACACAGGACAACCCGCAAGAGCAACGAGCGAGTACTATGTACGCCGCTACAACGCCTACCGCTCCAGCACCTGCCAGTAGATATGCTGGAACCCTCCCGAAGTGTGGAAAGTGCAACTTCACCACACCGGAGTATGTCGGGAAATGCAATGTCTAAACTGCCACAGAAAGGGACACACCGTCCGTTTTTGCAGGGCACCGGCTCAACCGGTCTCCCAAGTCCCCGGAGCTGAAGAAAACCAAGCTTGTTATGGTTTTGGTGAGACTGGACACTGTCAGAGGGACTGCCCGATAACAAGGAACTCAGGTGCGGATGGACGCATTCTAATGATCACCGCAGGAGAATCTACCCCGGAATCGTCAACGAACAGCGGTACGTATTCGATCTAGTAATTACATTAAAAATTAATTTATATTTATATAAGATTAAAACTAAGGGGAATTCACTTAAAAGTAACTTTAATCACTCACACATTGAAATAGATCAAGGTATTCAAGAGAACTAAAAGATCCGTTTAGAGAAGCTATGATGGCTTAGCATATACATCAGGGTTGTGCATAGCTAAGATGTTGCAGACTTAGAGTGAGTGATTCCGCCTTAATTCCTGTTCCTTTTTTGGTTGTGGATTTGAGGCAGAGTTAGTCAGTCGACTGTCTTATTCATCTTAAATATTCATAACTTGTATATGACAGGCGATCGTAGTGGTACCGAGGAGGATCATGATATTAAATATCATCACACCAGTTATCAAAGCACTTTCAATTGTATGTATGTGCACATAGTGGTACGATACGTAGGAGTGTTAATATCGAAAGGAAAACAGAAACCACTAGAACCTTCACTAAGAGTACATTGTCGAACACACTAGGGATACATCATGGTATAACAGACGTTTCTATCATATTGGCCAAAACATTGTTCAGTAAAGAGTCGGTTGCTATCATTCATCATGAATTGGTGTGGTCCTCCCCATACTAAGTTCGTATGTTTCTATCGCCTTGATCGTCAAATTCTCGAAACTTTCGTCTTTCATATCGACAGACCGACCTAAACCTCAGTTTTATCGTTCGTATTCTAAATCCTGAAGTACTCGTGCTAAGGGTACTTTGTCCTCTGAAGCCATATTGTCAAATGTCCGCAGATCGTCACGAAATATCACTCGCTCAGCAGACCACGTTCGAGCACAGAAGCTAAGGACGAATACAGCTCACCTATCACTATTTAGTGTATACGCGATGGTGGTATATAATTATGATTACACAGATTTATTATGTGTGCTTCCGCCCAATCTCCTTTTCCTTGTTTGGTTGTCGACCTAGGGCAGGGTCGCACATCCGAACATCTTACTAATCCTAATTATATTCGACTTGTATACATGAAGTAATGATAGATGGACCAAATATGAATCCTATCATGAACACTAGGGCAAATTTTCCAGATCTACGAGTGGGTATTCTGCAAATCAGAGGAGCGCAACCCTAGTAGTACTGTAAGATAGCAAATTTCTGGATGAAATTCCATCTAACGGGGGGATGATGTGACAACCCGAAATTTTTTGCTTTGAAAGCTCAATCAGTTAACTCAACTCAGTAACAGACTCACTCCTGCTAACATCTGGCATTGTTTATAGCCTGTTTGAGTGTTCTTGGGCGAATACACCGAAGGAATGATTTCTAAGAAGTACCAGCTAGAACCACTGAAAAATGATCAAGCCTAAATGACCAACACCATGAGTTCACGACCACCACATTGGAGTTTACGGCCGTAAACTCCATGTGGGCCGTAAACTCACCCTATATATTCAAGTGTCGGGCATTTCTTTCATTTCTTTCTTTCCTTGGCCGACTTTCCCTCATTCTCTCTCAACAATCATCCAACTTTCACCTTAGATCTTCAAAAGTGTAAGTGTTGTATCCCTTGATTAGTTGATACATCTTATTAACTAGCTTCATACATTGATTTCATCCATGAAAATCATGTTTTCATCGATCTTCAAGTCTCACCAAGAACACATACTAGTGTTCTTGGCCAAAACCGACCATTACAAGCTTCTAGATCGTAAGTACTCTTCCCTATACTTCATATCTGGTTAGGACTCATGCATAGAGACTTGAAAACATCAAGAACACAAGGCCAAAAGGATTTTACGGCCAAGCCATCTCCCATGGCCGTAAACACCTTTATGGGTGTCATTTTGGCCATAAACCCTTCCTAAGGCTTGTGATTGAGGCTAGAACATTTCCTTGTGATTTGTAAGACCTTGAATCATCACCAAACTCATCATTTAGATAGTTTACGGCCCAAGAGTAAACACCCTTGGCCGTAAACTCCAAGTATGGTCAAGTTTTGGAACTTAAACACATCTATGCTCTTGCTTAACCTTAGAACGCATGAACCCTTGAGACCCCTTACCTTGAAGACCCTAAATGTGACCATTTAGAGAGTTTACGGCTAGGAGTAAACTCCCTTGGATCGTAAACACCTCAACACTCTCCAATGAGTGGGTCTTTCTCATCCTTGTGTAGAGCAAAAGTCCCTCAAGCTTCCCTAGCCTTCAAACCAACACTTAGGCATGTTTGACCATGATTTTACGGTCGTAAACTCTTTTGGGCCGTAAACCCATGGTAGTAAACTCATGTTAGAGTCATTCCACCTACCTTAGTCCAATCACATGTTATTCCAACACTTGGTCAAAGTGTTTCCTAGTCCCGGAAGGTGTTTCCTTTCATATAGTTTCCTATAAACACTATATTCATGCCAATATATGTCATTTAGGACTTATTGTGTCTCGGGACTTCATTCGTGGAACTTCTCATCCTTACACGCATACCCGTTTGAATCACCCACATCAAGTCAGTTCATACCCCGTAATGAATCTTTTAACTGTTTTAAATGCTTTAACGGGGGAATACAAGGTTAACACAATTATAATTGTGTAAAATATTTGTTATAAACATCTTTCAATATGTTGCTTATGTGTTTTATAAGTGGTCAAAACATTCCAAAAACTATTTTACAGTTATGTTGCTTTATAGCTTAACAAAACTCCTTTTTTAAAGTTCAAGCATAACTTGGTAGTAAAATGAGTCTTTTCTATAACAGTTCAAGTAGAATACTAGTAAACTATAATGGGTATAGTTTAGGGGTTCAGTTCATACTAGATACAATACACGATAACAGAAAGAACATACTAAGATACTATAAAAAGAGAAGATACTAAGATACTATAACAAGAGAAGATACTAAGATACTATAACAAGAGAAGATACTAAGATACTAAAACAAAACGAACATACTAAGATGCTATAGCATGGAACACATACAATATCTAATTATACCAATGAATCACTAACGCACTGTTCTAAAGAAAAGTTGATAGTTATATTGGGTATACATGATCATATAATTTTAATGTGGATGTTCACGGCTTGCAATTAATTGCAGAAGTCGTGTTTGGTTCCCAGCATCTTTTGACAGGGATAGCGTTCTGTATGGGATCTAGCCATCACATTATACCTTAATAATCACTTTTAGGCAATTAGTACAACAGTAGTTACTATATACAATACTACAGTACTTACATTTTCCCATTACTTTCATGAAGTGACAGTACCACTTGAAAGTTAATACAAACTATTTTCGAGTCAAGATAGTTATAAACTAAGGAAAACTTCCGTTTTACAACGACAAACAGAACAGTCGTGTCTAGTACATTTAGTAGAAAGGGACCATAATGCTAACCTTATGATTCTTTAATGTATACATCAAAGGATAAACATATTAATAGGATCCGACAGGTTATAAGATGTGTGTTTTCCACTTCATTTCCTAATATCTATTCGATCTTAGTAATATATATATATATATATATATATATATATATATATATATATATATATATATATATATATATATATATATATATGTTCCGTATATATTAAGTCATCATAAGGGGTACCAGCTATGGGTCAAGTCATAGCACACTAATTTAATGCACAATCTTCTAGTACAAAGCATACTCTTCAAATCAGAACTATTGGTAAAACTAGAAACTTATCAGTAAAGGGTTTAATCCATTTGATTAAACCTGTATAAACATAAAGGACATTAGGTAATTGACTCTATAATACCTCAGTTTATACATCATGGTTATATATCATTAATACCCAACAGTTAGTTGGATGTGTGTTTTCCGCCTTTTTCCTGTTCCTTGTTTGGTTGTGGGCTTAGGGCAGATTCATCCAATCAATTATCTATTCGATATTAGATTATATATAGCCAGCATAAACTAAGTGATTATAGAAGTAATCATTGTGGTCTTTATTTTATAATAAGAAATAAGGTTTTTCTTCAGGGATCTTTTCATTAAATATAAATGAACTATTACAATTAACTCCATTAGTAACAAGTGAATACACTAGGGTTATATACTACGAGGACCTAACGAACAATGGGATGTGTGCTATCCGCCTTACTTCCTGTTCCTTGTTTGGTTTTGGACTAAGGGCAGATGCGCACAATCGATTATTTGTTTACTCTGAGTTTTATATAACTTGTATCCGTTTAGTACTCATAGAACTTCTAAATTACTACATTTCAACTACATTTTTCAACAACTTTCTACAACTTACTTACATCACTAAAATCTTATGAACTCACCAGCTTAATTGCTGATAAACTCTTTCAAATAACTTGTAGTCTCAGGAAACTAGTAGATAGGTACTCGTGCTCGGAATTCAGAAGATGGAGCAGTATAGCTTCAAGTCTTGTTTTGTTATTTGCTTCTGTATACTATGTTTTGTGAACACACATATTGTAAATGCTTTCTTTCTAATGAAATGGTTGTTCATTACTTGCTTACTATGATACATGTCTTGTGATACTAAACGTGACGTCCCCCACCCCCGAACGTTTCCGCCGTTCCGATTTTGGGGTGTGACAGATTGGTATCAGAGCATTGTTTATAGTGAACTAAGTATATCAACCGATAAAAGATATACAACTATAAATACAATGGGGCTTAAGTGCTCTGGATAATGATATATTTTTAGAGTATAACGATAAGTTATAAAAATATACCTACTTGCTTATACATGTATACATACTAGAACGAGTGTCACAAGAAGAACGGAACAAAAGTATTTAAAGGTTGAACACCGTGGTCAAACCTGGACAGTTATGTAATCACATCTAGAATCAATAAAGCCTGATCAACTATATTCATTCGAGATGCGACCGACATGTGTTTGGGAGTGATGTGGTGTTGCAACAAGTCTTAAAACTTACCAAATTCTATACAACATATTCTAGATTAGAACACGAAAGTTAGAATACTATAGGAGTATTCTATGATACTATAACACGATATCAAGTTTGAAACATGCTAAGTACATTAAATTAAGATACTATAGGAGTATTTTAGACTCTATATAAATAACTTATGTGATAACTTAAAAGACCCTTACAGATAGGTTTATAATCTTGCAATGGATATTCCCTAGGTTATATGTAATTGGGGTTTTATCGACTCGATGTCGTGAGTTCGATCTTATTCCTTCCATACACTTGACGCCTGATAGCCCGTCTTTGGCACACATCAGTCACTAGCTCACGTCGTGAGTCCTCTGCTAGTGTGGGAATTCGTGTCCTGAACGTCGGAAATTCATATCTCTTGCATACGAGTTACAATTTTGGCATTCTTTATATCCTCGCGTAGGTGAGAATGTACTCTACAACTCTCGTTTAGACTTTTTCGGCTAATTTTGATTTTATTTTTAATATTATATTTTTAACAGGCCGGGACAGGAAAAGTCCGTTAAAAATTCATAACTTCTTTATCCGACGTCCGTTTTTGTCTGTCTTTTTACTGTTGTACTGCTATTTTCGAGATCTTCGATACTCGTTTAGGTTTATTCGGCTAAAAGTCGTTCGATCTCTATTTCGAGTTTTTAGCTGTCTACTAATATATCCGAAACTTAGAAAAATTATAACTTTCTCATACGAAGTCAGATTTGGACGATCTTTTTATGTATTTTTACGGTTTAATTATATCTACGAATTTCATTTAGATACCTAAGGCTAAAAAGTATTTTATTGAAACTTCGCGTTTTACTCTTAATAGTGTTTTACCGGTTTTGCTGCAGATTTTTGATTGGTCATAACTTCTTCGTTATAACTCGGATTTTTGTGTTCTTTATATTTCTGAAAACCTTGTTACGATATCTATTACTTTATGCAACTCAATAGAGACTTTTGAACATTTTATTTTTGACGTTATTTTTAATATATCAAAAGTAGATTACAATTGTTGACTTTTAGGTCATTACATCGACTTGAAATATTGGATTGTCACAAAACACCATATTCATTGGTATTTGGAACTGATGTTGTAGTTACCCATGAATTTATGACTCTTTCAGCTAGGAGAAGATTCTGTAACCAATAAAAAATGATAGGATCCTTGTCGAAGATCTTGACATGGTTGATGAACTTAAGGATCTTGCTAAAATTAGGATAATAGCGTAACAATAAACAGTTACCAAATCTTACAACAAAAACATCAGGATAAGAAGGTTCCAGGTATGAGAACTTATCCTTAGAAAATTTCTCTAAAATACAACTAAACAAAGCGCAGGAAGACTTGCTCTAATATGGGAAGGTGCCTACCTTATAAACTCAAAAGCGTGAAAGGGGAATACTGGCTATGTACCCAAGGTGGTCAAGTTTTATCGATATCATGAAATACTATACATGTTAGGACCTATTTTGCATAAACCCAATATTTGGTTTAAGATATCCATGTATGTTTCCTATTTCGATTTTACTTCACTACAAGAAAAATAGCCTTTAATGACGCGCAAACAATGACACTCGCTGATTAACGTTACGCATTTTTGGGCGTCCTTAAAAATAATGTCAGACTTCCAAAATTTGAAGGATAGTGGACACACATTTTTGCGTGCCCTTAAATTAGTGTCTCAAGAAAAAAAATTAAAAACACGGAGGGCGCTTTATCTTAAACGTGCGTCTTCTGTAGGTTTCGCTTTATAATTTTAAGGAAACGCGCCTTGAGAAGATAAAGGGGGAAAACGAAACCCTAAAATTTTGAAAACCCGCCTTTCTTTTCTACCTTCTTTTCTTCATCTTCACAATTGACTATCCTCTTTTGTTTCTCTATTTCGATGGTTGTTTCCCACTTGCACTAATCACGTCATCGCCGCGAATCACACACCGCCAGGCAGTGGATGAAGATGATGAAGTTTGTCGTTGTCGTATGCTGCCCTCCCTCGCTATCTCTAACTATCTCTGCCTTTTCTTTATTCTTCGCTTCTATGATCTCAGCCTTCTATTCACCCGCTCTAAAGCCTTACTAGTAAGTCCAAACCACGCTTGTTCTTATCTTGTTCTGGAAAATCAAGAAACATTCGAAAAACCTTAGGGTTTCGCTGTGAGGCCTCGTTTCTTCTTACCAGTATCAGATTTCTTCTTGGCTGAGGGGCCAGATTGACGAGACCTGTGAGAATTCTGAGATCGTTCCATGCTCCCTGTGTGACTGTGTGAGGATACAGAGATTAATGGCTGCGACAGGGGTTAGCAAAGCTCCTTATTTCTTCTCTACCAGGTATAATAAATGTTGGGTCAAGTCTCTTCATCCTTTCACAAATATTCTTTAAAGGAGTATTCTTTATGTGCGTACTTCGATTGTTCCTTGTTTTTTAATTGAAATTAGTTGAATCATTAATTGAAATTTTGTAGCGAAACATGGATCTAAATTATAAGCGAACTAAAACAGTTGACCAAGTCGATCCGGTTGACCGCAGGTCCGTGTCTCTCATACGTAAAGAATGGTAAAACGTTGAGCAGTGGAGCAGACATCATGTGTTTATCGGAAATTGCTACTCGGTGTCGCCATAGACTGTAGCCGGGAGGTTTCCTCAGATTCGGAGCGTGACCTTGAAGGGGAAACCGAGGTTTTTGGATTTCAATTTAGTACCGAAGGATTGGGGAGCTAATGTTCATCCATGGTTGAGTGTTCTCGCCAAAGCGTATCCATTCCTGGAGGAGCTGCGACTGAAGAGAATGGCAGTTTGCTACTCATCGCAGGTAAAATTTATAGTTTTCTTCTCAATGTTTGAGCTAAATATGTTCTCCAAGGTGCATTAATCACTTTATCTGTTTTACATTTGTCGTCCCAATTCATATGAATATTTCAAATTAGGTTTTGTTTGCTGTAAGAGACATAAATCTAATCACTTTACACTTGTGTTTGATATTGATGTTATCAGATCACACTAATTTTGTTGTTATTGTTTGAAAATTTTGAAGATATGGAAGCTTTACACATTCATATCCATTTTGTTGAAGATCTTATACCCCTCTTATCTATAGAGAAGTTCCCAGCTGGTACCCTATTTTTTCTTATCTCCTGTGCAAGTTTAAATTATTCTTTCATTTTCCTTCAAATCTATTTTTTACCATTGCCCTTCAAATCTGTATTTTTACCTTATTTACACATCATGGTTTATTTCCCAAGCTCTTTAGGTTCTCTCTATTCAAACTATGAATCATCCTTGACCTTTGTTTCTTTTTTATGAAAACTAGTATAGGTGGCTTTCCTCAAGATCAGGTAGCTCTACAAAGTCACCATTTGAAGAAAAACTTCTATCACAACAACCTCAAGCTCCAGCTGGATGGCCAAATTTTATGTGTGTATGTTCTGTTTTCTCATATGGATCTATTCAACTTCATTTAAATAACAATTACCTGTACTTCTTGTTCTTTCTTAGTATGTATCAATGGAGATCATGAAGCCAACCCAAGTGAGAGAATATAAACATACATTTTATATTTTATATAACCTATATTATATTTGTAACAGCCCGGATCTCCAGGTATTTTATTGTTTTAATATTTTGAGTTTTGAGAAGGGACTCGACGAGTTGGAGCTCAGACTCGCCGAGTAGGGTCGCGATTCTGGACGCGGGATTCGTTCGGACTCGGCGAGTCCAGGATATGGACTCGGCGAGTCCACGCTGTTTAATGAAACCCTAATTTCTCGGGTTTGGGACCTATTTAAATGGCCTTATGGCCGTCATTTGCATCCATCAGTCCATAGAGAGAAACCCTAAAAGTGCTTTAGCGATTTGAGAGTGAAAGGAGGCATTTCTTGACATTTGTGTGTTGTTTAGCAAAGAAGAAGGAGGCTCTAGCCAAGAGGAGGCAAAGGGGACTGCTATTTGGTGGATTGGAAGCTTGACCCTTCAATCTAAAGGTATAATTTCGACTCATCTCCTGTTTTGTGAAGTATAACCGATTTTAGGGTTTCTTGTGGCCTTGTTGAGTTGATTTGATGGCCAAATAGTCCCATGCTAGTGATGAGACTTCGGATCTGGATCCATAGAGGTCCAGAGAGTCTCATTCTTCAAGCTTTATAGCGAACAATGGAGGTCATGACCTTGTGTAGTGAGATTTGTTGAAGATTCTTCATAATTAGTCATATAGAGGTTGTTAATGCATCAAGACTAGGACTTTACGTGATGAATCAGTCTAGGAGGGCCAGATCTATGAATTGTTGGAGTAGATCTGACCTTAGAAGCAAGTTTGAGTGATTGCATGGAATGGACTCGCCGAGTCCGATGAGCAGACTCGGCGAGTAGCTTGAAGATTGCCTTGGACCGGCCAGAGAGTGGTCCAGACGAGTCAGGAGTTGACCCAGTGAGTCAGGGCGAGTTAGAGAGGATTGTCATGTGGTCTGAGTTGAGCTGGGACTCGCCGAGTCGTTCTTGAGACTCGGCGAGTTGAGTCGGGGTGGTCCCGCGATTCTTCCAGGTGGAACTCGTCGAGTCAAGGGGAGTACTCGACGTGTAGAAAGGGAATCCTAGAGAGTTGGTGAGAACGTCTAGACTCGCCGAGTTGCCGCGTGCACTCGCCGAGTCCGGTCAAAGTTGACCGTTGACCGTTGACCGTTGACCTGTGTTGACTTCTTAAGGATAGTCAACCTTAGAGATAAAAGTGTTAATTAGAGTCTTGTGATGTTATAGGAGGATTAGAGCTCGGAGGATCGAGTACGAGGGATTTCCAGGGATCGTGAGATACCGAGACACGCGAGGTGAGTCTTCTCACTATACCTTACCTCGAGTCGGTAATCAGAGTTATGTGTTAGAGTATGTATGTTATGTGTATGTTATGTGTTGTACTGCATCATTTCTATGTGATTTATGCTGTGCATGTTTATAGAGTTGGAACCGGAAGGTTCCCAGAGTTAGAACCTGAGGGTTCACAGAGTTGGGTGCACGGACCCATAGAGTTATGGCCTCAAGTGGCTAATATGTGTTTCATGTGTGGTATTTTGGGGAACTCACTAAGCCTTGTGCTTACAGTGTTAATGTTGTTGTTTCAGGTACTAGCGATGACCGTGGGAAGGCGCCGGCTTGATCTGTACACACGTAGAGGAATTCGATATAATTATGTGATCTTGGGATTTGTATGATACATATTGGAATTTGAAATTTGATGTTTTATGAAATCAAGAGAGAAATGCTTTTATAAATTGTGAAAAATAAATTTTTAAAATTTTCAGTGTTACAAGTTGGTATCAGAGCCTTGGTTTGAGGGATTCGAGTACACCTTCGGGCGTATTTGAACTCAAACTGAGGATTTGAGATGTATTTTCAAAAAGAGTAAAAGATTTTCGAAAAACGCAGAGCAAGAGATGTGTGTACGATCAGTCAGCGCCCGAACGGTGATTTCCCAAAATACCTTTATATATTATGTGATATTGATATTGATATGATGTATCCGCATGCTAGAGTAGGCTAGGTATTGCTATTAGGACTAGACTGGCCTGATGTGTGATGCCTTAGCCTAGAGAGAGGTGAGCTGCTATGAGATGCTTGAGAGTGAGTAGGTAGCAGCAAGGGACTTATAAGAAATCTATTAGAGAGTAGTCTATGCATGATAGAGTACTTGAGACCTGGGATCCAAAGAGAAGGACTTGGAGTGTATTCTGGTGTGGTGCGGACAGTAGTATTGGGCCCGTACTACTGGAAGCACCGGAGTAGTGTGCAGCCTAAGTCAAAATCTTTGGAATGCCAAGAATCAAGGAGAAAAGAGTTGTCGAGTGTGAGCATACTCGTGTGGATTCTAATTTATCGTATGTTGTATTTCAGAGGTAGATCATGGTGAGGACACGTTTGATGCCCGAGAGCAGTGGTACCAGTGAGGAGGAGATCCGCCGGATCATTCAGGAGGAGGTGGCTGCGGCCATCAGGGCAGAGATACCGGAGATTTTTGGGTCTATAAAGACCACCTTGATTGAGACGTTTGATGAGCGTTATGCGGCTCTTTCTGAGGCTGCTGCTGCAGCGGCTACCGCAGCAATTGCTGCGGCGAGGCCGCAGGGGGGGATGCGTTGCTGTTCCGTGAGTTCAGCAACACAAAACCACCAGAGTTTGATGGTACTCAGGATCCGGTGGCAGCTATGAGGTGGATATCTGATATTGAGGGGTGTTTCTTCACTTGCTCGTCTCCTGAGCATTTGAAGGTACGGTTCGCGCTGAACCAGCTTCGCTTGGGAGCGAAGGACTGGTGGAAGTTTGTGACAGCGCATTATTCGCCTGCTGAGCTTTCTGCGGTGACCTGGGAGAGGTTCACCACTATGTTTCGGGATGAGTACGTTCCCCAGGTGGAGAGGGAGCGTTTAGCACAGGAGTTTCTGACCCTCAAGCAGGGTACTGAGTCTGTTACAGCGATCACGAGGATGTTCCACGAGAGGGCGATGTTCTGCCCTGAGCACGTGTCCACTGAGCAGGCACGTATGAGCCGCTACTTGAGCATCTTGAGGAGGGATATTCGGGAGTTCGCTGCGAACTCCTCGTACCGGACATTTGCCGAGCTTCAGGCAAATGCCCGGAAGAGGAAGATTGAGCTTGAGACCCAGGCCAGGGAGGAGGCAGAGTCTCAGGGGAGGGATCGGCGACCGGCGTTGTCGCAGCCGGCCGCCAAGCGGGCCAAGCCTGCTGATCCCAGACCAGGGAGCCAGAAGGGCCGCACTTGCGGAAAGTGCGGCAAGGGTCATAACGGAGTCTGCCGAGCAGGGTCTTGCTACAAATGTGGTAAGGAGGGGCACATGGCCAAGGACTGCCCCAAGGGGTTTGCAGTGTGCTTTCACTGCAACCAGACCGGACACTGGAAGGCCGAGTGTCCGCAGTTGCGCGGAGCATCTCAGGGGTCTGCTCCTGCCGCCACCAGAGTTACAGAGAGTCGGCCTGTGAAGGCCGAGACGCCGAGAGCTCGAGGGAGAGCCTTCCAGCTGACTGCGGAGGAGGTCCGCGCTGCGCCCGATGTTGTGGCTGGTATGTTTCCTTTCGTGTATTTATTTTGACATATGATGTTATGCTTATATTATGTTATGTGTAGGTACTTTTCTTGTGAATTCCGTACCTGCTTTAGTGTTATTTGACTCGGGTGCGAGTCGATCTTTTGTATCTTTGGCCTTTAGCCAGCATATCAGTGCTAGTCGTGAGGCACTGAGTCGGCCTCTGAGAGTCTCCATAGCTGATGATAGAGTGATTTGTGCCGCAGAGGTTTTCCGGGGATGTGTGTTAGAGATCTTCGGGATTGAGTTTCCGATTGATCTGATTCCTATTGCGATGGGTGATGTTTGTGTCATTGTGGGCATGGACTGGTTGAGCCGATTCGGCGCGATTATCGACTGTGAGCGTCAGCTGGTGACTATATGAGACCCTAGTGGGGGAGTTCTTTCGGTGTACGGTGGGGGTACACGTTCGGGATCAGCCTTTTGTTCGGCCGCCAGGGCGAGGCAGTGTCTACAGCAGGGCTGTAAGGGTTTTGTGGCGTATGTGATGGATACGCGAGCGACTTCCGAGAGACCGAGTTCAGTTGGGGAGGTACCGGTGGTATGTGAGTTTCCAGATGTCTTTCCCGAGGAGCTGCCGGGAGTACCTCCTGTGAGGCAAGTAGAGTTTGGTATTGATTTGGTTCCGGGGGCTGCACCTATAGCTAAGGTGCCTTATCGTCTTGCACCTCCAGAGATGCAAGAGTTATCCTCGCAGCTTCAGGAGTTGTTGGGGAAGGGATTTATTCGGCCGAGCAGCTCGCCGTGGGGAGCACCTATTCTGTTTGTCAAGAAGAAGGATGGTTCACACCGGATGTGTATTGATTACCGGGAGTTGAACAAGCTGACGGTCAAGAACCGTTACCCGTTGCCGAGGATCGACGATTTATTTGATCAGTTGCAGGGAGCATCTTGGTTTTCCAAGATCAATTTGAGGTCGGGATATCATCAGGTGAGGGTGCGAGATGGGGACGTCCAGAAGACAGCTTTCAGGACGCGTTATGGGCATTATGAGTTTGTGGTGATGCCTTTTGGGCTCACCAATGCCCCGGCGGTGTTCATGGATCTCATGAACAGGGTATGTAGGCCGATGTTGGATCGGTCGGTGATTGTATTTATCGATGATATTCTGGTGTATTCGAGATCTAGGGAGCAACATGAGGAACATTTGAGGGAGGTCCTTGGGGTACTGAGATCGGAGAAGCTTTATGCAAAGTTCTCCAAGTGTGATTTCTGGTTACGGGAGGTCCAGTTCCTAGGACATCTCGTTAACCAGGAAGGGATTCTGGTCGATCCGGCCAAGGTTGAGGCGGTGATGGGTTGGGAGGTGCCAAAGTCACCCTCTGAGATCAGGAGCTTCCTTGGATTAGCAGGGTATTATCGGAGATTTATCAAGGATTTCTCCAAGATCGCAGTGCCGCTCACGAGGTTGACCCGGAAGGGTGTTGCATTCTCATGGGGTCCCGAGCAGCAGACCTCCTTTGAGACACTTCGCCAGAGGTTGTGCGAAGCCCCGGTATTAGCTCTCCCGGAAGGGATGGAGGATTTTGTAGTATATTGTGATGCATCGATTTTGGGGTTGGGTGCGGTGTTGATGCAGAGGGGTCATGTGATAGCATATGCATCGAGGCAGCTGAAGCCTCATGAGACAAGATATCCCACGCATGATCTAGAGTTGGGGGCAGTAGTGTTCGCCCTCAAGATTTGGCGCCACTACTTATATGGGGTTCGATGTACGATATACACGGACCATAAGAGCTTGAAGTACTTGATGGATCAGCCCAATCTAAACATGCGTCAGAGGAGGTGGTTAGATGTGGTCAAGGATTATGATTGTGAGATCCTGTACCACCCGGGCAAGGCCAACGTGGTGGCCGATGCGTTGAGCCGCAGGGCGGAGAGCACTCCATTGCGAGATGTATGTTTGAGATTGACCATGATAGCTCCGGTACTGGATGCCATTCGTGGGGCACAGGCCGAGGCTGTGCAGCCGGAGATGCAGAAGAGGGAACGGGTCGTTGGTTTGGTTTCAGAATTCGTTACGGATGGGCGAGGGCTTATGACTTTTCAGGGTCGGATTTGTGTACCGTTCGTGGGTGGTACGCGCACTTCCTTGATGGAGGAGGCTCATCGGTCGAAATTTTCGATCCATCCGGGGGCTACGAAGATGTATTTGGATTTGAGGAGAGAGTATTGGTGGCCCTGTATGAAGAGGGACGTCGCGTGGTTCGTTGAGAGGTGCTTGACCTGCCGTAGGGTTAAGGCCGAGCACCAGAGACCGCATGGCAAGTTGCAGCCATTGGAGGTTCCCGAATGGAAATGGGAACAGATCACTATGGATTTCATCACCAAATTGCCGAGAACTGCCAGGGGAGTTGATGCAATTTGGGTGATTGTGGATAGGTTGACGAAGAGCGCTCACTTCCTTGCCATCAGTGAGAGTTCTTCAGCAGAGAAGTTGGCAGAGTTATATGTGAGAGAAGTGGTATCTCGGCATGGGGTGCCGATCTCGATTGTTTCAGACCGTGATGTGCGCTTTACTTCCAGATTCTGGAAGAAATTTCATGAGGAGTTGGGTACTAGATTGCATTTTAGTACCGCATATCATCCCCAGACAGACGGTCAGAGTGAGCGGACGATTCAGACGCTTGAGGACATGCTTCGAGCATGTGTGTTGGATTTTGGGGGTAGCTGGGATGCGTATCTACCCTTGGCAGAGTTTTCCTACAACAACAGCCATCATTCGAGCATTGGTATGCCACCCTTTGAGCTGTTGTATGGTAGGAGGTGTCGGACCCCCATTTGCTGGGGAGAGGTCGGGCAGAGAGTGATGGGCAGTACCGAGATCGTGCTTCAGACGACAGAGCAGATTCAGCAGGTCAGACAGAGGTTGTTGACCGCCCAGAGTCGACAGAAGAGTTATGCAGACAGACGCCGGACCGAGCTTGAGTTTCAGGTCGGTGACTTCGTTCTCCTGAAGGTCTCTCCTTGGAAAGGGGTGATTCGATTCAGGAAGAGGGGCAAGTTGGGGCCCCGGTATATTGGGCCATTTCGCGTGATTGCGAGGGTAGGCCGGGTAGCCTATCGTTTGGAATTGCCAGCAGAGTTGGGGCAAATCCACGACACTTTTCATGTGTCGCAATTGAGGAAATGTATTGCCGATGAGTCAGCAGTAGTTCCATTAGAGGATATTCAGGTAGATGCGAGCCTGAATTACGCCCAGAGACCAGTAGCCATCAGAGATCGGAAGATCAAGGTTCTGAGGAACAAGGAGGTACCTTTGGTGTTGGTTCAGTGGCAACACCGGAAGGGATCAGAGATGACCTGGGAGCCGGAGCGCGAGATGCGGGCTCAGCATCCGGAGCTATTTTAGAGCGAGACTTCGAGGGCGAAGTCTAATCCTAGTGGGGGAGAATTGTAACAGCCCGGATCTCCAGGTATTTTATTGTTTTAATATTTTGAGTTTTGAGAAGGGACTCGGCGAGTTGGAGCTCAGACTCGCCGAGTAGGGTCGCGATTCTGGACGCGGGATTCGTTCGGACTCGGCGAGTCCAGGATATGGACTCGGCGAGTCCACGCTGTTTAATGAAACCCTAATTTCTCGGGTTTGGGACCTATTTAAATGGCCTTATGGCCGTCATTTGCATCCATCAGTCCATAGAGAGAAACCCTAAAAGTGCTTTAGCGATTTGAGAGTGAAAGGAGGCATTTCTTGACATTTGTGTGTTGTTTAGCAAAGAAGAAGGAGGCTCTAGCCAAGAGGAGGCAAAGGGGACTGCTATTTGGTGGATTGGAAGCTTGACCCTTCAATCTAAAGGTATAATTTCGACTCATCTCCTGTTTTGTGAAGTATAACCGATTTTAGGGTTTCTTGTGGCCTTGTTGAGTTGATTTGATGGCCAAATAGTCCCATGCTAGTGATGAGACTTCGGATCTGGATCCATAGAGGTCCAGAGAGTCTCATTCTTCAAGCTTTATAGCGAACAATGGAGGTCATGACCTTGTGTAGTGAGATTTGTTGAAGATTCTTCATAATTAGTCATATAGAGGTTGTTAATGCATCAAGACTAGGACTTTACGTGATGAATCAGTCTAGGAGGGCCAGATCTATGAATTGTTGGAGTAGATCTGACCTTAGAAGCAAGTTTGAGTGATTGCATGGAATGGACTCGCCGAGTCCGATGAGCAGACTCGGCGAGTAGCTTAAAGATTGCCTTTGACCGGCCAGAGAGTGGTCCAGACGAGTCAGGAGTTGACCCAGTGAGTCAGGGCGAGTTAGAGAGGATTGTCATGTGGTCTGAGTTGAGCTGGGACTCGCCGAGTCGTTCTTGAGACTCGGCGAGTTGAGTCGGGGTGGTCCCGCGATTCTTCCAGGTGGAACTCGTCGAGTCAAGGGGAGTACTCGACGTGTAGAAAGGGAATCCTAGAGAGTTGGTGAGAACGTCTAGACTCGCCGAGTTGCCGCGTGCACTCGCCGAGTCCGGTCAAAGTTGACCGTTGACCGTTGACCGTTGACCTGTGTTGACTTCTTAAGGATAGTCAACCTTAGAGATAAAAGTGTTAATTAGAGTCTTGTGATGTTATAGGAGGATTAGAGCTCGGAGGATCGAGTACGAGGGATTTCCAGGGATCGTGAGATACCGAGACACGCGAGGTGAGTCTTCTCACTATACCTTACCTCGAGTCGGTAATCAGAGTTATGTGTTAGAGTATGTATGTTATGTGTATGTTATGTGTTGTACTGCATCATTTCTATGTGATTTATGTTGTGCATGTTTATAGAGTTGGAACCGGAAGGTTCCCAGAGTTAGAACCTGAGGGTTCACAGAGTTGGGTGCATGGACCCATAGAGTTATGGCCTCAAGTGGCTAATATGTGTTTCATGTGTGGTATTTTGGGGAACTCACTAAGCCTTGTGCTTACAGTGTTAATGTTGTTGTTTCAGGTACTAGCGATGACCGTGGGAAGGCGCCGGCTTGATCTGTACACACGTAGAGGAATTCGATATAATTATGTGATCTTGGGATTTGTATGATACATATTGGAATTTGAAATTTGATGTTTTATGAAATCAAGAGAGAAATGCTTTTATAAATTGTGAAAAATAAATTTTTAAAATTTTCAGTGTTACAATATTTATATGAATTTTTATCTTATTTCTTGTTTTGGCAATGCAGGTACAACAAGGAGTATCCTTTTAAAGGAATGGGCATTGTCATGGGAGCATGGCTATTTCTCAGCTTGTTTCATCACCTGAAGTACTTGGTGAGTATAATAATAAAATACATGAGAAAATACGTAGAAGATGCTTCTAAGTGAAAGCATAATAAGGACAGTAAGAAATTAAATTCATCATATGAGCATATGGTTTTCACTTTTGAACATGTTTGCTCTGTTTCCTGTGTTTTTCAAATAACAGATATCAAGACAAAAAAATTGGAGCAACTGATCAATGGTTCTTAATTATTAAGTATGTGTTAACAAAAGTAAAATGAAAGGATCCATATTTTCTGATATGATTTATATATTGTTAAACGATTTGGGGATGGACTTGTGAAAAGGCTTAGAATGACTAGATTATATATTACATTTAGAAAGGTTTCATGTTTGTTTTGATATGATATACTATGAAAGCTTTTGATTCAATTTCTTTCTTTCAAGTTTCATAACAAGGGACAAATCGGATTGGCAAAAAGGAAATTCACGAAGGGCAAGGGCAGTGGTGCAAAGGAACAAAGGATGGGCGGATGCACCCAAACAAGCCTATGCTCATGACTTCATTTGTTCTCTACCTGAAGGCTATAACTAGGCCATTAGCAGTCAATAGTCTACTTAATGAGTCAATGAAATCTCATTCTTTAAAATTGCCTCTAACATTGTCATTCCAGGTTTGTGGCCTTCTGTTAAATGTTTTTTTAAATTAAGTAAAGTGTCCACTTTTAATGATGTTGCACAAAATTACAGGAATAACCTCCTGGAGTAAAATGGACATGGCCATGACAAGGAACATTGTGTAGAGCTTGTGAAGTATAAGTTGTGATTTTTTACCAGAAATTCACTATGGTGACGATTATTTACCAAAAATACCCCTGAATATGGCCAAGCTTTCCTTTTAACCTTCCTTCTATATATCCAGAAAAAAAATCATTTAACAGGTTGAAGACTGTAGAACTTGTGAAATATAAGTTATTAAATAATAATGAATCACTGCTAACATCAAGTACTTATTCAGGAGATGAAATTTGGGGATCCCAGTTCGTTTACCCTAATTATAAAAGGCAATTTCTCTTAAAAGTTCTACGAAAATCCATACTCGCAACTCAGGTCAGTCGATCTTTTCTTCCATCAATTCATAGTACAATTACAAGCATCAGATTTCATCGACTTGCAATGATTTACCAATTTGTAATTTGTACAATCATAGTCGACTTATGATTGCTAAGTATACTATTTTTTTCGTCAAATTCCTAGATTGAGGTTGAGACGGGATGTTTGGAGGTGCTTGTCCCATGAATGGGCCTGACACAATATTACAATAGATCACATTTAACAGATAAATAATATTAGTAACTTAACAGGTTTGGTTCTATATCTTTTTCTTCATTTTTTTATTAAATGACCAAAATACCCATGTTTTATATATACCGAAACAAAAGAAAAAGGAGTGTACCAGAAGGCATTGATGATCCATATGGTCGAATTGATAAAGGATGAGAAGGTTGAGGGGGCATCCATGCTTGCTGTATGCCTAATGGAGGAGGTCCCATGTTTGGTAACGCATTTTGCAATGGAGCCATTGACGGGAACATCTACCAAATAGGATTATAAGTTACTCGTGTCATTAATAAATGGAATGGAATGATGGTTTTTCATATCTAAATTATAAAGGGTAAAACAACAGAATAATGACATATGCTTACTAGCTAACAAATAATAGAAAAATATAGCACGTGTTCAAGAGATGGATGCCTTGCAGTCAAATACAAATCACTCGTTGCAAGCTGAACTCGGAGAACGCAATGAATAATACAATCAACTTTGGGTTAGTTTCCAGAGACAGGTTGCTTTTCAGTCAATGCATGGAATGCCAGCTTTCTTTTCACCTGGACAACTGGAGGACATGTTGTTGCTGTTACTGGAGATGGAACAAATGATGCCCCTACTCTACATGAGGTAATAACTAAAGATTTTTTTTTAGGATCATTTAATTATTTTTACTCTAATTTATTTATATGTTTTTTATTTTGAGATTGAAACTGTAGGCTGATATATGTCTTGTTATGGGCATCTAAGGAACTAAAGTTGCAAAAGAAAGCAGTGACATCTAAGGAACAAATGATGCCAACTTTCATTCAGTTTGTATTTTCCCCCTTAATGCAGTCCAGGTCTCTCTCTCTCTCTCTCACTCTCTCTCTCTATCTACTTAGTTAAATATAATTATATCTTATCTTGTTACTATAATATGTTTTTCCATTGACGTGGTAGCTATTAAGAGACCTCAAATAACTATTGATGAACATCAAGCTTCAGTTCATGTCATTTATATATCTTTTAAAAGGTATAAAGGAAAAACACAATATTGGTTAATGCTTCATAATTACATGTTTATATTCTCAAATTATTTAAACACCACATATTTTTATATACATTGGTTAAAGATATTTCTATATAAAGTTTTAAGTGTATAACATGTTTGTATTAGAGAGAGTAAACAGATGCTTGAGGATTTATTACAGAAGTGGTCTGAATGGCATAATCCACATCAATCTTCACCTCATGTAAATTGCTTGTATTTTTATTTTTTATTTTTTATTTATATTTATATTCGTAAATATCTAAATTTCTCAATTGTTTAGGATTCAAACGTCGAGGTGGAATCTGGTGAATGGATGTATTTTCCAGCTCTTAATGTTGGTCTAGATAAACCTTCTACACTGGAATCAATTCAATATCACCACTTTGTTAAAAAGACTAAAATAGTACCCCCTATGTTGCCATCTGAAACATGCGTATTGTTTTGTGTAGTCGTTCTGGATGGACGGGCAAACTAGTATTGTACTATTGCTATTATGAAGGTATGATTTTCTATTATGAAGGTATCCCACTCCGGCTGTCTTTTTCACAAAAGTGACAAGGATCTGTTGTATCTATTCAGACTAGGCTTAAAGAAATGGTTGTCAGAGATGAGTTCAGAAGAAGAAGAAGAAGAAGAAGAAGAAGAAACAAGGCTGCAACTATAGTCAAGGTACTATGGATGAATTATGTTTGTATAGTATTTAAGAAAATGATTAGAACTAGAGTGAATTTGTAAAGATTAGTTAGCTACTCGCAGGTTGATCTTGAATAAGCAAAGGGGCAATGGATTTTATTTTTTGTATCTAATTAGTTTGTAAATTTTTGTTACAACTTCTATTGATTTGTTTTATCTTTCTATGGAATGATTATTTGTATGACATTAAATTTTATGCAATGGATTGTATATTTTGTATATGATATTTTATTTTCTATTATGAGACATAAAATACAAATTTAATTTGAAAATTGGTAAATCTACAAATAACATTTTTTTTAAAACATTTAAAATTACGATACGCAAAACTGTGTGTCATCTTTATTTATGACATGACCTTTCTTGACAGGGGCTTTCTTGATACGCATTGCGTGTCATTAACACGCGCGTCGTAAGGTTACGACACGCGAATGCGTGTCGTCTTCCTTTATGACAGGGCCTTCCTTGATAAGCATTGCATGTCGTAAACGCGCGTCGTAATTACGCGACATAAATGAGCGTCGTAAATGCGCGTCGTAAATAGACGACGTGCAAAAGCGCGTCATCTCTCTTTATGACAGGGCCTTCCTTGACGCGTATTTTCGCGTCGTCTGAGCCTTTTACGATGCGCAATGAGCGTCGTAAAAGGCTATTTTTCTAGTAGTGATTATCAATTACATTTTCTTATTCTTGATACCGACTTAAGCATCAGAGGGGTGTTAGTTCAGCTAACACCCAACCTTTACCCAAGAACTTTATTTTACAGATACCAAAGATCATGACCAACATTTTAGCGATTGATAACCCATCCTTAGATCCTAGATGCCGATGATACCTTCTATGGTTTAAAGAATGACGTCTTTCTACGAGATAACGTTTAATCACCTCACTTGGACACACAATTTCAAGTAATAGTTAAACAATATAGGGATCCGCTTACGCTTTAGTAAGTGACAACCTCCATATTACTAACTATTTGTTCGAAATTAAGAAAAAAATCAATGGAATAAAACAGGTGTGTAATGCAGCCAACAATTTATACCCACATATTTAACATTGACATGTTAAACATAAGCCAATGGAACAACCCAAGGGTGTGGAAAATTCTAAGGGAGCAATCCTAGGTGAGTTTATCCTAAGATTTTCAACATTTCTATGTTGTCAATTGCTTCGAACATAGTCATGTTCACTAAGCTAAAGAAACCCATATCTAAGCTATAAATCAAAGCTTTAGAATAATGGGGGCATCCAAAGATATCATCTTAAGATGTCAGACGAAGGTACTTTGACCTAAGATATTATTATAAGATAATATATGAGAAAGACTTTGCACAAGATAACTTAATCCTCATGGACATAACGTACACAATCCTTCAAATATCTTTGAATTCATGTCTAAGACTACCATCTATTTATAGTCCTTCTTAAGCCCGTAGTTATGATTCAATCTTTTTATCGGAAGACTAAACATTTCATCTTTTACTCTTAAAAACATTTTTCTTTAAAACCTGTTTTTCAAAGGATGGACTGATAATTCAAATTTAGACTTATCTGAATTCATTATTTGGAGTATATTTTTAAGGTTGGAAAATTGTTTTTTCAAAAATTATTTCAAACTACCCATTAGTAAATTACCATATATTTGAATCTTCATCTCTTTTAGTTCACTTTTACTTCCTAAAAACATACTTCTTGAAACTTCGATTGGCATTTTAAAACCCAAAACTTTATTCTTAAATAATAATTTAGGATTTACTTTTTGAAGACTTCATATTAAGACTCACATATAAAACATAAATTCCATTCATTAAAATTTCATATATTAAATTAAAAAAATAAAACCCCATAGGGGAACACATAATCTATTGTTTTTGCTCACTAAGTCCCTCAATCTCACTAGCACCCTTATTCTCACCAATCCTCTCAAATTTTGAATTCACTTCTTCCTCACTAGTCAATTTATCCATTGACTCAACCCACGTTTCATGATCCCAAGAAGATAAATGATCCATTTTTTAATCTTCAACAATCTTCACCCTTTCTTTCAATACATACTTGACGGTAAATATCTGTCACACCCCGAAACCGAAGGCGGAAACGTTCCGAGGTGGAGGACATCATGAATATCGCAACCAATGTACATAGTAAGCGTAGTAAACACAAAACATTACATTACATAGAATTATTACATTTGTTTGAAAGTAAAGTGTTACAAGTGTCATACATATATATCATATGAAGAAAAGTTAAGACGAGTCTGATAAGCACTCCGTCTTCTCCAAAAGATCGCGGGGTACCTGTCTAAGGTAAACCTGAGAATACAAGCAGTTTGAAAATCAGCATAAAGCTGGTGAGTTCATAAGCGGTTTCTTTTCTGAAAATGTACAAGTTTCCTTTGGTTTTCCGAAAAAGTTTGTTATCCAAGAAAATCCCATATTTTCTTATAAGTATAGTTTAGTTATCCGTTTATTATACGATCCGGTTATGTACAGCTTGTTATCCCAAGAAAAACCCTTATTTTCCTTAAAAGTTTATAGTTGGTTATCGGTTTCTGAAAGTAATGTACAAGTGTCTACCATACTTTATGTGTTCATGTGATGTTTCCTGAAAACCTGTTTATCCTTGAAAAGTATATTAGTTTTAACACGTATATAAAACTAATAAGTAAGTATAAAAGTATTCATAATCTAAATTGCGAGTTCCATAACCATACTATAGACTGGATAAGGCTCGAAACAGGGGCCAGTATCTTTTTATGACTTTTGTCACCCTTGAACCTTTCGGTTCGACTGTAGCTAGCAGCCAAGTGCGGGGTTGTCAATCCTGTATAGATCTATACACTCAAGTCACGTTCTCCCTCCAAGAGATTCTGGTTACGGGGGTAGTTCTACACTCTCGTAACTAGGGGGAGTGTTACAAGGACGTGTCTCCAATCTTAAGATTAATGAATTTAAAAGATAATAAAACAGGAAATTGTATTTATTTAGTCCTTCACTCTCGTAACTAGGGGGAGTGTTATCAAGGACTTGTCTAAAGTTTTATGTTTAATGTTACTATTCTACCACTCCCGTAACTAGGGGGAGTGGTAGTGTTCTAAGTTTAATGTTATTATTCCTTCACTCTCGTATCTACGGGGAGTGGTAAAGTTCTAAGTTTAATGTTATTATTCCACCACTCTCGTAACTAGGGAGAGTGGTAAAGTTCTAAGTTTAATGTTATTATTCCACCACTCTTGTAACTAGGGGGAGTGGTAAAGTTCCATGTTTAATGTTATTATTCCACCACTCTCGTAACTAGGGGTGGTAAAGTTCCAAGTTTAATGTTATTAGTCCTTCACTCTCGTATCTACGAGGAATGATATTAAGAATGTTTTAAAGTTTTAAGATTCATGCTTTTAACAACAATGATATGGATATTCATTTGTGAAATATAAAATATAACATTTTAAAACGAGTTTCACAAATAACATGACGGTTTACTCTGTAAGTTGAACGATTGGTTAATAAAGTTTTCCGTGTTAAAAGCATACAAAATATGAAATAGATCAAATGAAATCATAAGTTTGAGTACAAGATGTCCTTGTACTTTTGCTTGTATTCCCCCCTGAAAACATTGAAAAACATTGAAAAAGGGTAGGGGTATGAACTCACCAGTCAAGAAGTGTGTCGGTTGGACGCTATGTGTCAGTTCGGGGCTTGAGAATGCGCGACGTTCCTATGTAATATGAAGAGATACACATTTGTATCCAATTAGACCCCGAATCACTAATCAAATATGAATAAACACTTTGATACGCGAAAACACTTCAATACAAGTGTTTGGAGTGACCCGAGTGACATCTAAGGGTGTGTATGGCTTGGATATGGAGTTTACTCTTCAAGAGTAAACTCATAATGGAGTTTACAGCCCTAATGACAACCTCCCCATGAGTTTACGGCCGTAAACTCATGGTGAGGTGTTCTAGGGTGCTAAATGGCCTTAAAGCACTTGTGGAGATAATGCTAGGCTTGGTTTTAAGGCATTGGAAGGCAATTTGGACATCCTAAGGACCATTTGAGGAGTTTACAGCTGTAAACTCTTATGTACCCAACTTTAAAGTGTTTTGACGGTCCTATGTCAATTATAATGCACAAAGGAAGGTTCTAGGGTTGCTTCCATGGCTTAGGAAGTGATCGGGAGTTGAAATGGCCTTGGAAAAGGAGTTTACGGTCTATGAAGATGTTCTTGGGGAGTTTACTACCTGAAACACATGATTTTAGAGCCGTAAACTCATGCTTGCTCATGATTCATGTGATTTGGTGGTTGTAAGTTAAGCATGCTAAGTTCAAGACCCATTTCTAAGCCATACAAGGTGTTAAGGGAACTTTAACACCCATGGAAGGAGTTTAAGGTCTAAGAAGAGGTGTTTACGGTCCAAGAGTGTTCTTGGGCCATAAACTCAAGTTTGAACCATTTGTGTATGTTTTCGTGCATCACATGAAGGATTATAAGGTTCTACACTCTCATGGAAGCATTTGGAGGTGTTTAGGGGCAATCTAACACCTTAAAAGGTGTTTATGATCCATGAATGAGGGTTTACGGTCCAAGCATGTTCTTGGGCCGTAAACTCATGTCCCTACCTCAAATGGTAAGATTTTGGGGTCCTAAGCTCATGCATGCAAGTTTCTAAGCCATATCTAAGCACTAGAAGGGGTTTGGAGGGTTTTTGGGGCTTCAAAACCCTCTTTAGGGGTGTTCATGGTTTTGGGAGGGTTCCCAAACCGTAAACACTTATTCATGGGTGTTTTGAGTGATTCAAACATGGATTTGCATACCAATCAAGTTAAACAACAAGCTAGGTTAGATTGCGTACCAAATTGAAGCTTGAAAGGGGATTGTTGGGATCAAACTTGAGTTCTAGAGAGAGAGTAGTGAGAGAAAGTGTTTTAAGAGAGAGAAAAAGCTTCAAAATGTGATCACTCAATGCCTTATATAGGGGTTTAGTTTATGGCCCGGTGGAAATCTACCCGATACTGACGTTAAACGAGGCTTTTGGTCGTACCCGATTTAATTGTTTGTAACCCGACGAAATAAAACTTGAAATTTTCCAAATAATAATTTGGGGTATTTTCATTCGTTTCTAACGGGTTTGGATACCCACGAGGTCATAATGAGAATCTCAATTTAATTAATTTAAATCGAAAGTTAACGGAAAAATTGAAATACGAACGGTTTTACTAACGGAAATAGAATATCGTGACGGAATAAATTTCGGGTTTTCACAATATCTTGGCCTTACATGTAATCTCCTCAACTTGACTCTCCATTTCCTCACACCACTTGGAAAGTTGTTCATTTTATGAAGAAAGCTCTTTCACCTCAGACTTGAAACACTTTTTTTCCATTCCTTTTCTCCCTAGCTTAGTAGATCATCAAGCTGTTTCTTTTCAAGCTCATATTTGAGCTCTTCGTATCCTCTCACCATCATGGTAGTAGCCTGGGACTAGAACTTTAAAAGTTACAACATGATTAACGAAAATATATAGTTAAAAATATATACAATAATTAGCTTACCGTTTGTGTAAGGGTTATGATCTTCAACTTCATCTCAAAAGGGCTTAGACCTTCTAAAATCAATTAGCCAACCTCAAGAAGCGTTTTTCTTTTCTTTGAATAGGAACTTAGAGGCTTGTTTCTATCTTCGTAATACTTGTAGGAGGAAGATTCTCTACCTTCATAGGACACCTATCCAAAAGAAACTCATTGATATTTAAAGAGAAGAAAGGGGAAACTAAACGGGTAAATTTGGAACCTAGAGAAAGATTCAAATCTATTAGAATCTAAAATGTTAATAAAAATGTTTACTAAGGAGATTAGCAGTAGACATCGTATATATTGAAGAATTTGGAATGATGGAAGGAGAAACTAAACAATCTAAAGTAGAATACTCCCTGAAAACCTTGAAAGTTCTCTTTTTAGAAGATATCCTCAGAAATTCTTGAACGTTCTCTTCTGTATCCCCATAGGCCATAAACAGTTCCCCCGACCTTGGAACTACGATAAGCTAAAAAAGAAAATAAAATTAGAAGATATTAATGAGAAAACACAAAGCTTTAAAACAAGCAGGAATCCTACCCTTAACAACCCATTTTATAGGTAAGGAATTCCCATCAAAAAGGGGGTGCCTATCAACAAAGAATTATTTTCTCTGCCACCCAACATTATGGCAAGAAGTGTTAGAGAACAAGGTGCATTTTTCTAGGTTTAATTTTAAAAATTACTCGGGAAGAACCAAATGTCCGAATATCATACACACTTGCGATTTTAGAAAGACCAACATTAGGATTTTCAGTTTTATTAAGATAATCGATCTAACATAATATGCGCCAAACCATGGGCATGATTTGGTCATATAGAAATCCCGTCATCTTAAGAAACTCAAAAAATCAGGTTAGGAAAGGGAAAAGACGAACTGATGCAAACAAGGAAGATGATAGAAGTAAACCCATGTAAGGGATATAAAGCCAAGCCTTAACTTGGAATCAAATTACCAAAAAACTCTTTGTAGAGGAAATTTTCCCTCCGATCGAAGGAGTTCAGCCTTAGCATCAGAGAAAGTGTTAAGTTCATTTCTAGTTCGAGGTAGGACACACTGATCAATAAAATCTTCAAATAAGAAAACTTTATTCTTATGACTTTGGAGAATAAGAGCTTTGTCCATGATACAAGGAAAATAAAAACATGAGGAGCTTACCTATAGACTTGATATATTGAAATAAAGATTGATTGGGAAATATGGAATTTATAGCCCCAAAAATTGGTGGACTAATTGAAATTAAAATTTCTAGGAAATCGAATAGTCAACCCAACCCTTTAGCATGTAACGACTAAAAATCTAGAAATCTCCAATCATCCAGGATCTTGGTTTGAAGATTTTTGTGCGCAATTGTTGCCGGTAAAAATTGTGATGTACTAATTTTAAATCTTGAACTTAAACTAACATCTTGGGCAAGGCCAAGATCCTGGGTTGAATCAGTATATTGGTCTGCCATTATATTTCTTGTAATATCTTATGTAGGGACTTAAGGTTCGATAAAAAAGAATAGACCAAGTCAACTACACGTGGTCAACGCCTAATGAACATTGAAGACTCTCAAGAAAGTCGGGTCAAGAAAAGATCAAGGAGAATCCCAAGAATGTCGACATTTTAGTTATTCTTGTTATGTATATAAAGACTAGTTAATCGATGCACACACAAACACTTCCAATAGAACTTCTTCACTGATTTTTTCAACACTTGAGCATATTCAGTTCATTACTAAGATGAGCTAGCACTTGTAAATTTATTTCGATTTAAGATAAGTTCTAAGGCAAGTATTTCATCACCTCCCAATGTTTTATATCGGGGATCCAAAAGGATTAAGGGCTTTCCTCTTAATTCTCCATGTTCTTGCACTTATTTTTATTTACTTACCGTTGTTTGATCGACATACATTTATTTCATCTTCTTCTTGGTTGTTAACCTATTTTCATATCGAAATGATCAAGATACTTTATGGTATCTAGGTTCATTTTTTAGTATCTTAAAGGCTTATAATGCATACTCACTTATTAATTAATTTAACACCATTTTTGTCCCAGACACACTTATTTGCATCTAAAAAATACTAGACATTAACTTAATAGAGCTTTTAATATTATTATTTACTACCCTGGATCTTGGGTGCAACAATGATCTTCGACATATTTCTAAATCGTAAGCACTCAAGCTTTTAACAACTTATTTCTCACATCTCACCACACTTACTAATTTGGTTACGAATTTAATTTGTTAATTGTTGACCAAAACACGTTAGTCAATCATAAATAAGGCGTTCTTATATGTGGCTCATCCATCACTTATACCAGTAACCTAATTCAAAAAATCTGTCATGTAATGTTGGTATTCTAGTTTTATGCATTAAGAAAGATGTATTCGACTTTAGTTTCATCTATCTACATAGCAGACAACGAAATTCTTTATGATTACTTCCACCCAACTTGAATTTCCACTTCCAAGATAAAAGAACACCCTAGAAAAAAGTTTATAGTCTTCCCTAATTCATTTGTATGTCGATTTTAACTATTTTTTTTCTACAAATGGTTTTTTTTTTCTTTTCATATTGACATTCTTTCTTGCTGACTTAAATTTTGTTTTTGTTAATGAACAAACCAAGTAAAAAGAGTAAATTTTGGCAATGGATTAATTAAGTACATGGCAAATTGAATCCGAATTTTGAAGATGAGCTTTCATATAATAAAGAGAAAGTTTCATGTCTCAAGAAAGACGTAAATGAGGTGAAGAAGAATTCACATAGAAGTATGGTTAAAATAACTAGTAATCTTCTATAATAATATTAAAACTACGTTGTTATTAATTTGCAACTATTAAATGTTACAATATGATCTTACTATCAAACTAAAACTAAGACAAGTGACATATGATTTTAAAGTCTAGACAAACCACATATATGAACACCTCATTAATGATTGCTCATGTAGGAGGCCACATGAACAAAACCTAAAGAAACAAACATAAGGATCGAATATGTACAAAAAACAAAAGGACTTCTTTTTAAAAAAATGAAAGACTAAAAATGTATAAAATGAGAACTGAACCTGTAGTATCCGTTCATAAGTGTTGAATATGTACAAAAACAAGTTTAAAGACTTACTTTGAAAAAAAAAAAAAAAAAAACCTAAATATGTACAAACTATAAAATACATAACCATGTTAAATCATTTTCTTTAGTTTTATTATTTTGACAAATATTTTCAAATGATATATTTTTAATAACTAATATTGTTATCTTAGTTATATATTTTATAATTAGTTATAGTATTTTATAATTAATCAAAAAATTATTAGTATATAACATTTTAATATAATTATGGGGTAAGATACATATTATTAAGACAAAAAGAAATTTGGTATAAAAAATACCATTTGAATAACCACTAGGGATTTCAACATGCTTGGATTAACAAGTTTTGTAATTTGTACTTCCAATTTCAAAAACCAATTTAAATTTTCTTATAAAAAACATTTTGAAAAAGCACAATTTCTTCAAACAATGAGTGCTTATAGGGGTCAAAATTGTATGGCTGGAAAACGTTTGTACGTGTTTGTATGGTGAAGATTATCCATTATTTATCCATAAATTTAAAGTATGTATTCAACTCTAGTAATAATACCAATTTAATTAATATCATTGAATAGTTCTTTTATAGCTTATCAACCCATCGAAATTAATTTCTAATATACAGAAATTAATTATTAGTCCCTATTTACGATAATATTAAAAATGAGTAGTTAAGAATACATCGACAAAGAACACAGTAAAACCATAGAAACAACTAAAAATTTATATGGAAGGATAAAAGTCTTGCTTTAATTAAACGGCACCTACTACGCATGTGCCTCTCATAACTGAGATTGACCCCTTTGCCATAACAAAGTCGTTAAATCCAGAAAGAATACACAATCAATATGCATAATGCACAAGCCATAGTAACATACTGCGTTATATTTACTAAACTTCGGTGTGAAAAAGCAAAATTCTTGAATAAGGCGAGACTTAGGGGTACAGATAGATAACTTGTGAGCACACCATGTCATAGAGTACATATTAGGCTTGCTACGAGTCGAACACATTATATATCATTTAGCAGCAAGCAGAAACACACAGAGAGTTCGATATATATGGAGTTGAAGGTGAAGGTAGAACGTGTGGAAGATAAGGAAATGTCAGAACCGGTGAGCCCGACCGGCCAGTACTTCAACAGCTCGGTGCTTTCCATTTCTGTTATTAGCATCTTGGAGTTTGACAACCCCATTGATGACTCTTCAAGCCTTGCACTCATTAACGATGTCTTTCTTCCCATTAACCCTCGTTTCTCTTCTATTATGGTAACCCTACCATTCCTATTACTCTCATTCTTACTCTCTCTCTCTCTCTCTAGACATCTTTTTGTCTCTCTGTGTTGAATGTCGATGATGATCATCATGGTTATACATATATATGGTTCTTGCTTATGGTTCATTGATGTGAATGAGAAATGGTTAGAGAGTTTGGGTTTTACTTTTTTCTCGTGTATATATATATATATACTATCTTCAAGTGCATTGGTAGCATGGAGATATTGTTAAGTTCTTTGGTAGGAAGGAAGTAACAAATAGCAACCAATAGAGTCCAAAAGTGCTCATAAATCTAATGTGTTATTGTATTTTTTATTTATTAGTATGACTATAGAGTATAGACCCATCAGATAATGGAATCATGATTATGGATCAGGTGGACAGTTGAACACATACCAAATTTTCACATATACAGTAACTGTGATAATAATTATGTTGTTTTTATTGCACCTTTTCAAGGTTTAGTAAAACCAATACAAACAATGGTATTATGGGGAATTCACTAGTCATATATATTCTATTATTATTATCAGGTTGAAAACAAAGAGGGAGTGAAACACTGGAAGAGAGTCGAAGTCAAGGCTGAAGACCATATCAATGTTCCTTGTTTTCCCGAAGGTTTATCACCTAAATCTTACGATCATTACTTCAATGATTACTTGTCGAAAATGGCAATGGATCCACTCCCACAAACAAAGCCTTTATGGGAAATTCACGTCATCAAATACCCAACAAGCAATGCATCTGGAAGCGTTGTTTTCAAGCTTCATCATGCACTTGGTGATGGTTTCTCTCTTATGGGTGCTCTTCTCTCGTGTCTACAAAGAGCAGATAACCCTTCTCTCCCTTTGACATTTCCAAATTTTCAGAAAGCTGTGAAGCCAGATAATGAAGAGAAGAGCTTAATAAGTGTAGTACCACAGGCCATTAGTGGTGCACTAAACACAGTTATGGATTTTGGTTGGAGCGTTTTAAAGAGTAGTTTCTTGGAAGATGGCCGGACTCCGATACGCTCAGGCGAAGAAGGGGTGGAGTTCAAGCCAATCGATATTATGACGATGACATTCTCTTTGGATCAAATTAAGCAAATTAAGTCGCGTCTTCAAGTGGTAAGCATTTACTTCGTTTTAATTCACTTAAAGATCAATTATTGGTCTAAATAATAATGCATTATATATAAGGTATTAGACATATTAAATATTAGTTGGTCATATGCATTTATCTTATTTAATATGGTCGTCAATGGTCATGAGGAAAACATATCGGCACTCCAACATATATTATTGAATAGCTTTTCCTAGCAAAGTATAGATAAGGGCCATAAAGACATCAATGAGAAAATATTAATTAAGTAGGATCTCGTGTACCTATAGACCATAGGTGGAAATCAAAGGACTATAAATGAACGCACCGATATGACGTGATCTTCTAAACTAATTTATGGGATGTTAATATGTTATGCACACTATAGTTGAGATAAAGATAGAACAGTCAAACCGTGTGAATTGTATTAATTATATTTGGTACAAAACGTTATGGTTATTACTTGGTACAAATTGATAACGATAAATATCATCTTCTTGATCATTTTATATTGTAAATTTAGTACCAAACATATTGACTATCAATTTTTTTAATAAAATATTGATTGGTTTTTTTATAATACATAACAACCCTAATATCAAAACAAACATACAGAATAAGATAATAAATATTGGATATAATTGCATAACTATAATATTTCTACTGTGGTGAGATATTGGTTTTCTGCATTGAAAACATAGCAGGACCATTTATGTACGTTTTGTAGTTATTGTATGTAGGTTATATGTGTGATCAATAAAATATAAAAATCAATTATCCGTTCAAAAAGTTAAAAAAAAATCAATTCTAGTAAACCCAAGTTGGTCTAAGAATTAAGTCGATGATCGTAAGGGCAACAAATGGATTAGGGGCGACGTCTAGCGTCTACTTCGGATGGATTTCACCCTAATGGCTTTTCGTTCCGATAGCACATAGTATTTCTTATACTGCGGTAGATATGATATGATAGAAACTCAAATATCGTTGATTAAAAAAATAAAATAAAATAAAATAAAAAATGATTGGAAGAATGGCCAATTATCCATACAAGCATTATGCGCATCCCTATAAGTCTTAACATAAAAAAAAACATACAATATTGCAATTTAATAAATATACTACAAAACAAAAAAGATAAATGCCTACCAAATCTTAGCCCCATCTCATTCAAGACAATCTTTAATCACCCAACAGACTAAATATAGTGAGTCATACTACATCCTATACAAAGCAAGTACCTTTTCACATTGCTTTTTTAAGAACGTTTGACAGCATGGCTAGATTTTTGTAGGTGAGCTATTTGGTATAACAATTTATGTAGTTGATTTTACCAAAATTCTTAGAATATTTAATATTTCTTTCACATTACTGTATATATTACTAGCATGTATTTTAATGGAATAACAAGATTACAATGACATGTCACACTAAAATCAATATTATAAATAGTATAGTATGTAATTAACTTAAAACCGGGTTTTGAAGCTTAAATCCGAAAATCGGTTTTTATAAAAATTTATGCGTTTATCAACTAAGGTATTACTCAGGAGTCCAATAAAGCTGAATCTGTAATAGTAACTTGCAATTTGCTACAATTTATTAGATAATGTTAATAATAGCATTAGTGATCATATTGGTAGGTGAATGTACAGTTAGGTCTCTCTCATTTATGATAGAAATAAATGTGCATTGGTGGCTGTAATTTTGATATCTGTGTGTAGTTTAATAAAAGACTAATTATTAGTTTTATTATGTTTTTCTTTTTTTCTTTGAATTGTTGTCATATAATATATTAAAAATGAAAAACCAGCAGCAAATTGGCTGTGTACAAAAGGTTTATACGATTTACAAGAGAATCAAATAAGGCTTAGAACAACACAAGAGCAATCAGCAGCAAACCCCATTAAGAAACTAAAAAACGGTCTAATTCGGCTTTTCAATGTACTTTGAAACACTATCACCAAATCGCAATGTACACTTCATTCATTTTATTATGTGGGCTTGATATAATCAACATTTACATCAAGGATTAATGTCCGAATTAGGGGTGTTCATTTGGATTGATTGGTTTAATCCGATCCAATCAAATGAATCCAAATTGATATCGATTTTCAAAACATGGATCAGAATATTCCAAACTAAATTCAAATCCGATCTCATCCGAAACAATTACAATTCGGTTGGATCAGTTTTTATAATTTGGCTTTCAAAAACCAAAACATTTTCAAACAACATATAATTATAATATTACCTAATTCTACACAATAAGAGAAAAAAAGTTATTTACTTGTGATTTTAAATTTATAAACAACTAGTAAGAAAATATATTATAATTAAATATTTTATTAATAAAAAACTTTTGTGAGATAATACATATTGATGTTTTTCTTTATCGGGTGAAACATTTTGTACCTATTTGACAAAATAATAAATTACATAATTAATAGATAACTATAGATATGTATTATAAATAAATAAATAATAAACGTTCATTCGGTTTTTTTGGACTATTCGGTTCTTATTTTTAAACAAGAACCAATCTGAAATCCAAAGTAATAATTCGGTTTACTTAAAAACCAATCCAAAAATCCGAATATCCGAACCAAATAGTCCAATTGGACAATTCGGTTTTATCCAAATAGTGAATAGCCCTAGTCCGAATAGATTTGTAGAATCTAGAACTTTATTTTCTCAATATGAACTACTTGTTGTGTTCGTCTTACACTTCTCAATATGAATTTAAATTTGTTGTTAAACAGACAATAAATGACGTAGTTACTGGAATGATCTTTCTGGGGACTAGATTATACATGGAAGCAACAAATGAAGAATCAAGAAACGCAATGTCCACAGCATTGGTGTTGCTTAACACTAGATCTATTGGTGGATACAAGTCTGTGGATGAGATGGTTCAAAACGAGGAAGCTCAAATTCAATGGGGAAACCAATTTGGTTTCTTGCATGTTTCATTACCCGAGCTACACGAACACGACCACTCATTGAATCCACTCAAATTTGTTCAAGAAACACAGAATACAATCAAGAGGAAGAGAAACTCCTCTGGTGTTTATCTCACTGGAATGCTACTTGACTCTGTGAGAAAATATAGAGGTCCAGAGGTATCGCTATCTACATCATTTGTTAGCTCTGATATATTGTACTATATATCTTTCTCTCTGTATATCTTAACTTTGTGGGTAATTCGTGTAAAGGCGACAGCTGAATACATTCACAGCACGCTGAAGAATTCAAGCATGACTGTGTCAAATATGATTGGGCCACTTGAGAAGATGACTCTTTCTAATCAGCCAATTAAAGGCTTGTATTTCATGGTCCTCAATGTTCCGCAGGTATCATTACTTTTTCAACTAATTAACCTGATTGGTTGTTTCGAGTTATTTAGGATGCTTCATATATAATACTGTTTTGTATTCCACTCACAAACTGAGAAGTGTGTTCATGGATTCTGATTTTCTGGCAGAGTCTTACGGTGACAGTAATGAGTTACATGGACCAGCTGAGGATCGCAGTAGGAACCCAGAAAGGTTTCATAGATCATGTGAAGTTTCGGACATGCATTGAAAAGGCTTTTAGTATGATGTCCGATGCTGCACTTCAATCTAAATGAAAAGAAAGTACATACAAATAATCCTGAACCATGGTTTTCATATACTTTAAAGTTCACCTCAAGCAAAACAACAAAAATCATTTTATATTAAACCAATAATCTCTGTGGTTTTCATATTTATCTATATTGAAACGTATTTCTTCGGATGATCTTATACCATAATTAAGTGCCCATCTTCCTTTTGGTTATTTATTGATGTGACCATGATGTAATATCTATTTTCATTCTTGTTATTGATTGTTTAATTTCTTTTTGTAATTTTCAATGTTGCTTTTGTTTTTCACTTTTGATGATTTATTTGTAATTTCCATTTAAATCAAAATCGTTATTGTTTGTGTGTACATGTAGGGGACAACTTTTTCAAACATTATTAAGGGTGTGTTTGATTTGGCTTCTAATTAGGTCAAAAAGTGGACGAGTCCAAAATATTCAATTGACATGTTTGATACACCATCTAAAATATTGCACTTGGTCCATGAAACTTGGTAGATTCAGTCCACGATGAAAGATTGAAGGACCGGGCAACCATGGATAGAAATCGATTCTTCCCATTATGCATAAACCTCGACTCCTTAATAAAGTTATTATGCATTTTTCTGGTTTGGGCCTCTTTGGCCTTTTAGCCCTCTAACTAGGTTTAACCTAATTCATTATATATATATATATATATATATATATATATATATATATATATATATATATATATATATATATCAATGTTGTAAAAATACCGACTAAGACCCAATTAATCTTCAATTAATCCCTAATTAGGGGCTAGAAGGTGCTTAGCGATTAGTCAATGTCTACAAAATCAGTGAAATAGTAGCAAGCAATAAAGTTTTAATAATTTGAGAAAGTAATATGTCATTAGAAATTATTTGCGAAACGATTAATGTTGTAGTAATCATATTAACTTGTTTTGTTATGATATTAGTGGTATTTACGAATTTTTTTACGATATTACTTATGTTTAAGGTTTTAAAATTCAACAAATAAGCAATTTATGGTCGTTGCTTTATCCCCTGATTAATCCTATCATAGCCGATTAATCCTTTAATCCTGCTCCACCGAGTAGCTAATGTGAGCGTTATATATATATATATATATATATATATATATATATATATATATATATATATATATATATATATATATATATATATATATATATATATATATATATATATATATATATATATATATATATATACTACTGCGTACCCGCGCAATGCTGCGTCGGTTCATAGTTTCGTTCGACGAATTGTTTTAGGTGACAATAAGTATTCTTTCGATATATTGTTATGGGATAAACATAAAAGTTGATAATTTAGCTTAAAAAGGAAAATATGTTGTATTTTTAGGTTAAATATAATACTACGTTAATTTCGTTACAAATAAAAATATGTTGCTATTATAGGTTAAATATGAAAGTATGTTGAAATTATATGTTAAATATAAAAGTGTGTTGCTGTTATAGGTTAAATGTGAAAGTACGTTGCTTTTTTAGGTAATAAACAAAGTTACATTTTTGTTTTGGGATAAATAATGTATGTTACTATTTTATCTTACATAATTAAAAATTTACGTTACTATTTGGTGTCCAGTGCAATACGGCGAAAAGAAAATGTAGAAGCGTTGAATGGTGTTTTTTTTTTCAGTGAATATTTTTTTTTACGATGTACCTACCTTTAGATAAGAAACAAGTTTGTTAATGACAGCTCCAAAAGTGGAATCGATATAATGAGAACCGATTCTGATTCCTAAATTTTAAAATCGAATGAAATTAGGTCCGACTACAGATCTTATTTTGTTTGAAACATTTTGAACCTATTCTTAGTTAATATTTATATAAATTAATTTATAATGTTAAAAGTAACCAACTGTACTTGTTTAAATTTAAAGATCCTCTAATGAGAACCAAATCCAAACAAATAAAAAATTTAGACCAAAGCCCTATGGTTTAAACATATATTTTATCATTAATCATAGATTTTTTTTCTATCCTATTTTACATGTCTTGTTTTCTAATGAAATCTTTTTTGTTTAAATAAAAATTTTCAAATACTCGATTAATTTCCTTTTATTATCACAAGGACTTTCAAAACACAATTTCATATAATTCATTGAATTGCATATAAACCAAACACGATAGACAATTTACACTTAAAGATACAAAAGGTGATAATGTAAGAATATTAAAAAAAAAAGTTAAATAAACCAAATACCCAAGACCACTTGTGGAACCTAAAAAACACATAGGACAGACAATTCATCATTAAAAATACATATCCATATCACAGATTCTACAGGCATTCTGTTTGATATCAACTAAAAAATAGTCAAACTAACTAAAACTCTAAAAATAATCAACCAACAAAAAGAGATTTAAACAACATCAAAGCAACAGGGGGTAAAACCATCTAAATTTTGACAAAAAAAGATGAAAAGGAAGAGATAAGCAACAAAATGAGATCTGAACCACTCCAATCCAGCAAGGGACAAACTGTCCAAGTTTGACAAAACAATAAATAGGCCTATAACTCTGTGCTTAATCTCACTAAAATATACAATCTCTCCTTAAAAGCCTACACCTCTCATCTAGGTTTAGCAGATTATCATGAATGCCTTTCACACTCCTTCAAGGTTTCTCAGTTAAAGGTCAACAATTAAAAGAAGATGGAGTGAGATTAATGAACAGTTGTGTATTACAAAAATGTACAACAGTAAATCAAATCTCTATCTTTTTACATAGATGCATTAACATATAGAATAGACGCAATGTTTCAAAGATTTCCCAACCTTTGAGTTGATTCTTTAAGCTGATATACTATTCTCTACATGTCCAATTTTCCATTAGCTTGTCATTCCTGTCATCAACTTGTCAAAGCCAATAATAGTCATTTTACAAAATAACTTTCAACATGAATTCCTTTTTTTTTTTTTTTTTTTTTTTTTTTTTTTTTTTGCAAAATCACTTTTTTACACTACAAAGTGACTAAAATATTTTAATACTTCAAATAAGTTACCTAAAGTCGTCATCTAACAACATGAGTTGCTAGGTATGTCCATCCATCATATTCATCATCCCAATACACCATGGTGATTTTGTATGCAGGGGCATAGATGAAACAAAAGCAAAATCTCAAATTACAAAAAAAACAAAAGCAAAATTTTACTTTTGATGGTTTATTTGGAATTTCGATATAAATCATAATTGTTATTGTTTGTGTGTACATGTAGATGGACAACTTTTTCGAACATAATTGAAGGTGTGTTTGATTTGGCTTCTAATTGGGTCCAAAAGTGGACCGAGTCCAAAATATTCAATTCACATGTTTGATACACCTTTTAAAATATTGCACTCAGTCCATTAAACTTGGTTGATTCGGTCCACGATACAAGATTGAAGGACCGGAAACCATGGACAGAAATCGATTCTTCCCATTACGCCATATACATTGCCTCTTTCAGCTAAATAAAGTTATTATGTATTTTCTGGTTTGGACCTGTTTGGCCTTTTAGCCCTATAACTAGGTTTAACCTAATTCATTTTATATATATCAGTGTTATAAAAATATCGACTAAGACCCAATTAATCTTCAATTAATCCCTAGCTAGGGGCTATATAACCGACTTGAAGGCGCCTAGCAATTAGTCAATGTCTATAAAATGAGTGAAATAGTAGCAAACAATGAAGTTTTAATATGAGGAAGTTCTATGTCATTAGAAATTATTTAGTGTTGTAGTAATCATATTAACCTATTTTTTTATGATATTAGTGATATTTATGAACTTTTTTTATGATACTATTCATTTTTAATGTTTTAAAATTCAACGAATAAACAATTTACTGTCGCCGCTTCATCCCTCGATTAATACTTTCTTACCCGATTAATCTTTTAACCCTGTTCCACCGGTTAATGTCGAGCGTTATATATATATATATATATATATATATATATATATATATATATATATATATATATATATATATATATATATATATATATATGTTGTCTTTTCCTTTTCATTGTAATTCTACTCTCTATTTTTCAATAATGAAATCATAGTAGTATTTTGTTAAAAAGTTTACATGGTATCATACTCGTATTTGGTCAATCGTTTATGATACTAAAGACGAGGGGCACATAAAGTTGTGTCGTATTTAGTCCGTCAAAACTTTTGACGATTTTGGATATGTTTTTCTGATATGTTTCTTTATTTGGTTTGGTTGATTCGCAGTACAAGAGTAACAACCTATTCCGACGACATTTTTTAACCCTATGTCGACGATATTTCATCAGGATAAGCTATACCGAAGACCTCGTCAGCATAGCCTTGTCGCATAGGTGGAAATTGTCATCGAGATAGTTATGGCGAGATAGTTACCCTCTATGCTGATTACACATTGGCAGCACAAGTTTTGTCGGGAATGATTTTCGAAAATAATAACGTTTTATTAATTACTTTTACCTTTGACATGAAGTTGGAATAGGCCAAATCTATATCGACGACATTACGTCGGGATATGTTTACTATATAGTGACAACATGTTGTTAGCAAAATTTTGTGAGTATTTTTTTAGACTAAGCTATAGCAATGACATGTCGTCGGTTGGACCCCTTTTTACTGCCCGACGTCCTACTTTTAGCATGTGCGTACGAGTTTTGTCATTATTTCTATTGCTTGTGTGGTCTCTGGTTCATGGTTGTAGGGTTTCCTATTCTCCGATCGGAGTCGGTCGGTCACGTGGGTCCCACGACTTGCGCACGGCAAAGAACCGAGGGTAAACACGGTCTGCGTCTTGTAAGACATAAAATCAATAAGCATGGGAAGTATTCACAGTGCGATCATACCAACACTAATGCATGGATCCTATCAGAACTCCGCAGTTAAGCGTTCTTGGGTGAGAGTATTACTATGATACAACCACATTGTTCAAATTCAAGTCTATTACATACCAAAATGAGATACAATAAACTAGCACTTTTTAAACTAACATAAAATCAATCATCATCATCATATTCTTCTTCCGCCCCCTCAGTTTCCTTGGTCTCATTGGTTTGTCGAGAGGTATTTCCTCGCATGTCACAATTAGATAGAAAGTTAGGAATTGGTGGTGTTGTGAAGTTAATAATACATGCCGCCAACAAGTCATTATACTGTTGCAAATATTGTTGCATTTCTTGGGTTAATACAACAAACTGGTAATTAATCACTCGTATTTTGAGATTGAAATTGGGAAGATTTGGAAGATCATTGATTCGGAATTAGACCTATTTTGGTGGTTGGTTTATTTCCTACTCCGCGACTATGTATGGGTCTCGTCGCGAAGGCACGACTAAGAAATTTTTTCTCATTTATCATTTCACCCTCCTCGACCTTTGTTTTCATTTTCTCATACTTTTCTTAAATCTTCTCCTAAAATAAAGAAAAGAAATAACATAGAATAAGTAAAACAAACAAGTAAATGTAAACACTAAAATAATAATAATATACCTTAAACAAAAAAATCACAACTATCGTATTAATTTCGTTTATCACTTACTCATTCATCTTGTGCGTGACTTGTACACCAACCCGAGGCTTTTTTGAAGCACATCTGTCTCCAACCCTCAATATGTTGCGGCTACGATCCTTGTTGTTCCAATAATAAGACAAAAACAATAAATATATTCGTATAACTGTTAATAACAATTTTATATAATACAAATATATTTTATTACCTCTAAATGACATCTTTGAGCATATGAACTTCAACTATGAGCACTTGTATGAGTAAGTTTTGCCATAGCACATTCTTTTTCCAGCATACGTCTATATCACAGGGTCAAAACAACAAATCAATCATGTTATTCCAAGCATCGACATACCAATTAGTCGGTGAATGTCTTCTTGCAGTTTCCACATCCACATATCTGTTGATCCTATCAAAATAATTTTCGCATCATGCGTGCGATCTCTATATGCTCTTTGCATGTCGGCTTGGATACCCGCTCGAATTCATTCCCACATTTTTGTATGTAGAAACTATCAAAATCAAAACATGTCTACAAGAAAACATATTTGATTAGTAAAATAAATATTTAATAAGTGTAAAATTCAATACATATAAAAAATATTGTATGCATACTTCTAACAAGGGATATATAACATCTTTGTACTTGAAAGGAAAACGACGCCAAGATGGATAATGCAACAATACCTTTTATCCTACCTTATTTGAGATCAATCTAACTAATAGTTGCTCGTTATCCCCTATGAATCGTTAGGGATCCCCGGAGGTATCAAGTCGTCCGACTAAAGGTTGTTTACTGTTATCATCATACGCTTAAGAAAAATTAAGTTCCTTCCTAGGCTACACACATTCTTCAGATTTGCTACATTCACACATAGAATTGGAAATTTAGAAATATTGACATTAAAAGCATACTCAATACTTAAGAATTTCATGTAACTTACAAGATTTACAACCCAACGATAAACTGTGTGCACCCCCATATAGAGGTTTGTCCCCACCATCTCTTTTATTTCCCATCGGCATCGATACATGTGATGCCATATGTTTAACAAATATTATAGACATTCAAAATATATAATATACTTTAAAAAAAATTATAAGCAACATTTAAAAATTTAATATTATAAGAAATCATGATATGTAATAATCGTAACATACTGTCAATAAGAATGATCACTAGAACAATATACTGCTACGACATTATCATCAGTGTAATAGTTTTCATTATTTATTTCTTCATCATTATCTGACGAGTACATATCACCACCATTATCTTCATCGTTAATGAAATCGTCGTTTTTTTATAGTAGGATCAATATTCCTCCTAGCAGCCACACTCTATTCACCAGCTTCACCTAAAGTTGTCTAGATAGAAAGTGCCTATATCAAAAACCAAGCTAAAATCAGTTGATTGAGTATCATTTACGACATGTATCTCATTAAGTGTCACACCCAAAAACCATGAACGGCGGAAACGTTCTGGGGCGGAGGACGTCATGTAAACATATCTATGTAATAGTATAGTAATGTACTGTAATGTTCTGCGTGTGCTAGCTGTAACGTGTGTCCTCTCTCTATCTAGCATGTATAGTAATGTATTGTGTGTACTAGCTATAATGTGTGTTCTCTTTCTCTATCTAGCATGTATAGTAATATACTGGGAGTACTACTCGAACTGACTCATGAATGAACTGACTCGTGGTATGTTTCATTGTTCTAGTAATAGTATTAGTAACCTTTTGTGCTACCCCTATGTTAACTTACTAGTGAAGTAACTGGTACGTAGGAACATGGAAGTATACCCTTGCTACCCAAGGGTATTGAATGGACTGAAAGAACCTTTATGACTATATATGTACACATGATATATAACTAACAGTTAAACGACCTTTGGACGGATACCCGATACCCTACCAGACCACATCTCAACGGCGAAAAGGAAATAGGGCAGGCAGGCCTTCCGAAGCCTTTTAAACATCTATATCTATATATCTTATAAATCTAACATTTTTCCTTGAATCTCATGCATTTGAAAGTCTCAAGACACCGCATTCATTTGAAACTCCCATGACTTTTCAATTTCTTTCTAATAATAATTATAAGTTGGTTAATAATGTTAAATAAATATGAAACCTAAAGTGTAATCATATATAAACTAAATTTCAATATTAAAATAATATATTTATTTTTATTTATAAAGTTATGTCTTTATCTTTTAACATATTATACTTTATTTATTAATTTTAAAATGTTGTTGTATGTAACTGATTATCATTTTAAAGCTACAACTTTTGAACAATTTGGAAAAAATACTTAAATTGTTAATTTAAATATAACATTATATGATCAACTTAAATATAAAATTTAGTTCAACTTAAACAATGCAAATAATATTTTATATTAAAAGTGACAAATTGTAGTATCTTTTTAAATAATGACTATAAGTTTGTTTATAAAGCTAAATAAATATCAAACCTAAAGTGTAATTATAAATAAAATAAATTATAATATTAAAATAATATCTTTACTTTTATTTAGAAAGTTATATCTTTAATTTTTAACATTTTATACTTAATTTATTAGATTTAATATGTTGTTATATGTAAACCATTATCAGTTTAAAGCTACAACTTTTGAACAGTGTGGACAAAATACTTAAATTGTTAATTTAAATATAACATTAAATGATCAACTTAAATATAAATTTCAGTTTCACTTAAAAAACCCAAATAATATTTTATGAATAGTTAAAAGTAATAAATTGTAATGCTAAATGCAAAAACTAAATTGTAATATCAATTTAACTAAAATATTTTCTAAAGATATTTTTATAATCATTTAAATTTTCTTATATGTAGCTTAAAATAACTTACAATAACAATAGTTAAAACTAACTTTATATAAATGATTATATTGTTACCTTTAAAAACAAAAACCATTTTTTTATGTTTTAAATAATTACAATGATAGAAATTAAAACGTTAAACAAATAAAATTTAAAAAATTAATTAACAATAACGAATAACATTAAACCATATATTATTTTTTATTCTCAATAATGAGTAACCCGTGGATAGAGGTCATTCAAACGATTAAGATTATATAGTTTTAATAGATGCATATATATTATAATATAATTCAAAATAATTAATATGTTATATCAATTTCGTATACGAATTATGATATTAAATTTAAAAACAACGTTATTGTTATATTTAAGAAAACATATATTTGTAAAGATTTCAACTATATAGATGTTTATGCGCAACGCGCGGATATTCACCTAGTTTCTTATATAACTATACATACATAGACATGCAATTGATAATATAAAAGCATAAAATAAGTTTCTTAAAACCTTTGAACATGATTTCTATCTAAGAAAAGATCGACTTGATGTGAATCTATAAAACGGGTTGAAAGCATGAGTTTGATAAAACAGTTTAAGTATAAAGAAACATTTGTTTGAAACACAATTGTAAATGAGTTTGAAATGAAACATACAGAGTATAACGAAGAGTTTAATAAGGATTTTTAAACATATAAAATGTTTATAAATCATTTGACGAAAACTATTTGGTAAAATGGCTAATGAGTAGCAAATCATTTGAATGCCGCTTATTAATCACATGTGATTGATATAATAACTAGCATGATTCTACTTGTATCCCCCCAATAAAACATTTAAAACATTAATTAAGGGGTATGAACTCACCTGTTGTGAGTGGTACGGATGAACTGAAGAGGTAGGATGGCTAGGTGTCAAGTGAAGTCTTGAACACACTCTATGATCCTAGTTAACATATAATATCACATATATGTATCAAATTAGTCTATAAACAACTAATAAACAAAGTCAAGAAACCCTAGGACATGTTAAACACCTTTAACAAGTGTTATTAGCCTCTAGGATTGCATCTAGGTGTTGTAGGGACAAGCTAGTGTGTGTAGGGTTCAAGGAAAACTCCCTAATGGAGTTCACGGCCCTAATGTCACCAAAAAATGAGTTTACGGTTGTAAAATCATGATTTTACGACCGTAAACTCATACTTACATGACCATTTGATGTTTGAGGCTCTACAAGACCCTAAGAAGCAATTCTACTTAATGTCAAGGTCTTTGGAAGAGTTTAGGGCATCCTTTAACTCCTTTGAGGAGTTCACGGCCCTGGGACCAAACCCCTTGGAGAATACAGCTGTAATCTCCCATGGAAGGGTGTTTTTGGTGATTTCAAGTCCCTAATTTAATTAAGAACTAATCTAGGCTAGTGTTTAAGGCTTTAGGAGAGTTTAAAGCACACTTTGGCCCTTTTGTTTGGAGTTCACGGTCCAAGAACTCCTTGGGTCGTGAACACCTTACTCTAGGTGTTCTAGGGGTGTTTTCTAGTCCTAAACACATTAGCGTACAAGTCTAAACTAGTTGCATTGCAAGAGGAAGGGACTAGGGCACTTTTTGGCCCTTAAAGAAGGGTTTACGGTCCAAGAACTTCTTGGGCCGTAAACTCTTAAATCTAGATGTTTCCTTGTGATTTCTTGATGCTAAGACACATAAAAAGCCCTATATCACTCTTAGATAGAAGGACTTACAATTTGGAATGAAAAGCTGAAGATCCTTGAGAGAGAATTCGGCTTTTATCTAGTTGGAAATGTAACAAATGAATAAATATGGCTCAGAATCCTATATATACTCCTGGGGTTTTTGGCAGAAAATAATTTTATTCAGGTATTGAACTCTAATATCATAGAGTTTTGGAATAATAGAGTTGCACAATACCCTGGTGCATCCTCTCTCCTGATATCCCTTAAAGTGTAAATCCTGAAATACCCAAACTTATACCAAAAGTATGAAAATTTACTGCAACTGTTCTAACTTCTATTGACTTGATATATTATACAGAATGGAAATTTCGGGTTCTCACGTCATCCCCCTGTTAGAGGGAATTTCGTCTCGAAATTAGAATTTATGTAAGGAAGTAGGTAGGAATGATCGAGTCATGAGGTGGGATCTTCCTAATCGATTGGTTCTCGCGCTCCTAAGTGAATTCGGGTCCTCGGTTGGTATCCCAACGAACCTTCACTAACGGGCGACGGCGTTGCTTCGTCCGCATGACCTCTCAGTCGAGGGTCACTACGGTTCTTTCACGAAGGCGGGGATCTCGTTAATCTCGATCTCGTCGAGTGGGATTACGAGAGTCCTGATGGAAAGGTACTGTTTCAAGATTGAGACGCGAAGGGTAAAATGTACGTTACTACGCTCGCGGAGTAGGTCTAGTCTGTGAGATACAGGACCGATTCTGGTAAGAATCTCGGAGGTCCTGACTATCTTGGATTTAGCTTTCCACGCGATACGAAGCGTATTAAGCCATTCCCAGAGTGAGTTTTCCTAAGGAACTTGGTCACTCACTTGGAATTCCCAAGGTTTCTTTTTATTGCTTAACTTCCCAGTCAAAGGCCACCCTCTGCTGGGTCAAGTCATAAGGGTTTCTGTAATATGCGAGGAGTTCTGGATAAACTATGACCGTAGGTCTGTAAGACCTAGAATTTGGCGAATTTTTTTCGGCGTCTTCGGTGCCAACCAATTCCCAATGGTTTTGGATAAATTGACAGAGTACTCAAGGATTTCCACATCACTAATAGTGTGCCTTCGGAATTTGACTCTCCAATTCCAAAACTCGTGTTCAGAGAACTTTGCGAAAAGTATCTATGAGGGTAATGTTTCCGTGGGTTCCTTCTTACTACGAGGGTAGATAAGTAAGTCGTTACATGGAGAATGACGAATTGATCCAAGTAAGAAAGACGGACCCTATTCATTAAACTCATGAATGCTTCGGGCGTATTGGTCCTATCCAAGGGGTATCACTATGGACTCGAAGTGTCCGCATCGAGTTCGGAAGGTAATCTTCCGGACATCCTTCCCTAACACTCAAACTAGTGATATTCGGATCTCAGGTCCATTTCTGAAATAATTCTTTCCTTGCGTTTGCTCAACCAATTCATCTACGCGAGGTAGAGACAACGATTTATAATGGAAAATCTTGACGGAGACCTCGATATAAGAGGTACATACGATGCAATCTGTCGACCTCTGGAAGAATAAGAACAGAGCTCTCCAGGGTGAGAAGCCTAGTCTTCCAATTCTATTTCTGTGCAGTTCGCTAAGTTGTCCGGACTGTTCTTGTATCTCCGTAGTTGTTTAGACTGTAGGGCGATCTGTTTACAGGAGTCATATTGGGTTCTAAGTTTGTTCGCATGACGATGTGATTACTCGTAGCTTGGGCAGTCTCTGTCCTGAAGTTCATATTAGAATTCATACATGGTTCCACGATCACAATCTTGTGTATACGAGCCGTATATAATTCAGATTGAAAAGATAGTCGAATAACTGATTCTTATTTACCTTCACATCCCGATGAGGAAGGAAGTTAAAGTGGAATCATCAATTCTAAACATGTAGAACCTTGATTATATATCACCCTTATGTATACATTCTTCAGTGATAGATCAACCGTATGAATCGTTGGATTGAACTTGACGTACTGCACGAGTGATACTGCGAGGATTTCTTCGGAAAGGAAAAGAACTATGTGGTACTCCATGCATGAGTACTTCGGTGTTTTGATATGACAGTTTCGCTGGAAAGGCGATTTTGAAGAAAGAGATGTACGTATGAAGCTGGTTTTGTGCGGATCCAATTGAATCGATTCGTATGATAATGTCGAAATCATAAGGAAACTTAAAGACATTAGATTTGAATGCAACCATCAACAGAGTTACAGTACTTTAGACTTACTACAAGACTATTGTCGCGGATAAGGTATAATACAAAAGACAAGTATACACAACACGAGCATCCCTATACCGACGGGATCTCGCAAAAGGTAAGACTATAGTTGCACTAGTTTCGGATGGTTTACAAGTCTGTTACAACAAAATACCTAAATTACATTAACGTGGTTCCAGAGCAGGTCCTCCTGCAGCTGTGATCCTGAGAATCTTCCCGTCTGCGTCGGAGTTCTTCTCTATCGGGCAATCCTTTTTGAGGTGTCCAATTTCACCGCATTGGTAACATATCTGGACAACACCAATATTGATCGTGGAAGTGAAGTGTCGAGTAGGAGTTATGGGGACACGGTTGCTTTCGTTGATCTTCTCTTTTGGGCAATTTCTGTAATAGTGCCCTGCCTCACCCCAACTATAGCAAACTAGGCTTGCTCCAGTGGTGGAGGTAGTTCTACAGAAACGAGAAATGTGCCCTATCTTGTTGCAATTATTGCATTGCCGGACTCGGCAAATTTCCTTGTGGTGATAGCTGCACCGGTCGCACTTCGGGAGTGTTCTTTTATTTGGTTTGCTCGGTACTGGGATGGCAGAGGTTTCCACTTGTTGTTGTTGCATGGCAATTCTCTGAAATCGCTTGCGTTCTACTTGGGCTTGAGGTTTTCGTTTCTTGAGCTCTGAGTTGTTGTTTTGAGCGATGGCGACTGTTACTATTTGTTGATTTCTCGGATCGTTAACACGATCGGGATTGTCAACTCCTTTTTCAGTCTTGTTTGCATTGACAGTGTTGCGGTTTGCAAGGACAGGTGTCATGACAGCCATTACGGCAGCTGTAACTATGGCTTGAAAAGTAGCGGTGTCCATAGGAAAAGCAGAGGTTTCGTTGTTCGGCTAGCTGTTTCCGGATGAAGACATGATTCTATAACACGAAAGATAAGGATTTTGTGAGCGATTCTGGTTGACCCTAGATGTACTTCGATTGTTCAAGTAAAGAGTAAGAGTATGTTCTCGAAATTTTGACCTACATCCCTATGATGCAGTCCTAGTACGGATTGGAATTATGTTCGCGAAGGTTTGACCTACATCCCCATGATGTAGTCCTAGTACTGAGTGGAAGTGTGTTTGTATAATGGTCTCAAGACGTTTGTCATTCAAGCCAAGGTACCGTTGGTTGGTGAATAACATGATCCAACCACTAAAAGAGACGTGGAAATGTGTCCGGAGCTAGCTTGCTATAGTCCAATGAATTGACTAAAGCATGTTTCAGATAGACTCCAATGAAAGTATGATAAGAGTACATGAATAAATAATGACACAAAAGTTAGCCGACTGTCAATATCTTTGATGTTCATGACGTAAAAGTTTGGGAAAATGACCTTGTAAAAGGTCTTACATCATATCCAGATAAGATAGTTCTTGACAGCAAAAAGACCTAACCAAAAGTACTTACAGTACACAATAGTTTCATAGAAAATGCCACATCGGGCATAGACAGAAAAACGATTCCTTTTAACAAGGAAAATAAAGTAAAGCATCTACTACTGGCGATGGTCATCCCTCTGGTGAACTCTCAGTTCAGCCAGTTGACGTTCCACATCAAGTAGGTGTCTTTCGTACACCCTTTGGCGTATGCGGAGTTCTATGACTTCAGCTCGTGATTCAGCTAGTGCTTGCAGCAAGGTTTCATGGTTTCTCTCAGATCTCTCACGAGCATCTTCTAGACGAATGGTGCGGAGGGTATGCATTCTCACATCGGCGACAACTTCGGTGATCTGATGTAGGGCTGTCCTGCCTTGAATCTCATTTTGGGCCACTCTACGGACCAGGATTGGCAAGATTCTATCTGCTGAGCCCCGATTGTTCAGGTCATAAAAGCTTCGGTCACCATTAAATGGCATGGGCTGATCTTGTCCTTGGCTCCATGTTTCCAAGCATTCCACCCACTCAGGCATCGGGCTATGAAAAGTCGGACGAGGGTTAGGAATTGGAAAGGGAGCTGCCTGGGGTAGGTTCTCAACCTCTGGTTCGGAGTTAGCACCTTCTGAAAGGTCTTCATCATGGTGATCATTCACATGGATAGGATGATCATTCTCTGGTTCTTCTTCAAACCATCCAACAATGACCTCATTCGGAAGGTACGGGTTGCCGTGGGGATGGAGTCCAGCCATGTTATCTACGCGAGAATTGGGGTAAGAAAATAATTATTAGACGAACTATCTAGATAATTATTTAGAAAATCTTCATTAGTTACGTCACTATCTGTGAAGTGCATACCGGTTATATGTAATCAAAACAGGATAGGCCTTCGAATAAGCGACCTTAACTCCAAATTCACACAGAATAGGGGTAAAGCAAAATTTTTGCAGATTCTAAGTCTATAACATCCTAGTTAAATATAACTTTAGTGTATATACTTAACAACTATCAACTTAGTTAAGAAGATCCCGTTTTAGTTCTCAAGTATAAGTACTTATAGTAACACCAAATACCCCTATAGTATTTTAAGTTTAATGTTATGTTCTACTGCTCTCATTGTGGTATTGTTGGTAAGATTTTAGACTCGTTGTAACCACACAACTACACTTAGGCACATGCTAATCAACCCTCAGATAATATAGTTGATCAGGCTATATCTACCCAGTTTTGACTATATGTCTCTAAGTCCACCTGTGTTGCCCAACAATCGTAATTCTTTTGTACTGTCCTAGTGACACTGATTTTAGTATGAATGCAGGCACGTATACTAAATTAAATATTTTACTATTTAAAGTATAAGCTCTTGGTCAGAGTATTTTTAATCCCTATGTATTTATAGTTAGTATATCTTTTATGGGTTGATATACTTAATTCACTATAAACAATGCTCTGATACCAATCTGTCACACCCCAAAACGATGAACGGCGGAAACGTTTTGGGGCGGAGGACGTCATGTAAACATATATATGTAATAGTATAGTAATGTACTGTAATGTTCTGCGTGTGCTAGCTGTAACGTGTGTCCTCTCTCTATCTAACATGTATAGTAACGTATTGTGTGTACTAGCTGTCATGTGTGTTCTCTCTCTATCTAGCATGTATAGTAATGTACTGTGAGTACTACTCGAACTAACTCATGAATGAACTGACTCATGGTATGTTTCATTGTTCTAGTAATAGTATTAGTAGCCTCCTGTGCTACCCCTATGGTAACTTACTAGTGAAGTAACTCGTACGTATGAACATGGAAGTATACCCTTGCTACCCAAGGGTATTGAATGGACTGGAAAAAACTTTATGACTATATGTGTACACATGATATATAACTAATAGTTAAACGACCTTCGGACGGATACCCGATACCCCACCAGACCACATCTCAATGGCGAAAAGGAAATAGGGCGGGCAGGCCTTCCTAAGCCTTTTAAGCATTTCTTATATAACAATACATACATAGACATGCAATTGATAATATAAAAGCATAAAATAAGTTTTGTAAAACCTTTGAACATGATTTCTATCTAAGAAAAGATCGACGTGATGTCAATCTATAAAATTGGTCGAAAGCATGGGTTTGATAAAACAGTTTAAGTATAAAGAAACATTTGTTTGAAACACAATTGTAAATGAGTTTGAAATGAAACATACAAAGTATAATGAACAGTTTAATAAGGATTTTTAAACATATAAAATGTTTATGAAAATCATTTGAAGAAAACTGTTTGGTAAAACGGCTAATGAGTAGCACATCATTTGAATGCCGCTTATTAATCACATGTGACTGATATAACAACTAGCATGATTCTACTTGTATCCCCCCATATAACATTTAAAAGCATTCTGATTAAGGGGTATGAACTCACCTGTTGTGAGTGGTACGGATGAACTGTAGAGGTAGGATGGCTAGGTGTCAAGTAAAGTCTTGAACACACTCTATGATCCTAATTAACATATAATATCACATATATGTATCAAATTTGTCTATAAACAACTAATAAACAAATTCAAGACACCCTAGGACATGTTAAACAACTTTAGCAAGTGTTATTAGCCTCCAGGATTGCATCTAGGTGTTGTAGGGACAAGCTAGTGTGTGTAGGGTTCAAGGAAAACTCCCTTGGAGATTACAGCCGTAATCTCCCATAGAAGGGCGTTTTTTGTGATTTCAAGTCCCTAATTTAACTAAGAACTAATCTAGGCTAGTGTCCAAGGCTTTAGGAGAGTTTAAAGCACACTTTTGGCCATTTTGTTTGGAGTTCACGGTCCAAGAACTCCTTGGGCCATGAACACCTTACTCTAGGTCTTCTAGGGGTGTTTTCTAGTCCTAAACACATTTGGGTACAAGTCTAAACTAGTTGCATTGCAAGACGAAGGGACTAGGGCACTTTTTTCCCCTTAGAGATGGGTTTACCTTCCAAGAACTTCTTGGGCCGTAAACTCTTAAATCTAGATGTTTCTTTGTGATTTCTTGATGCTAAGACACATAACAAGCCCTATATCACTCTTAGATAGAAGGACTTACAATTTGGAATGAAAAGCTGAAGATCCTTGAGAGAGAATTCGGCTTTTTCTCTAGTTGGAAATGTAACAAATGAATAAATATGGCTCAAAATCCTATATATACTCCTGGGGTTTTTGGCAGAAAATAATTTTATTTAGGCATTGAATTATAATATCATAGAGTTTTGGAATAATAGAGTTGCATAATACCCTGGTGCATCCTCTCTCCTGATATCCCTTAAAGTGTAAATCACGAAATACCCAAACTTACACCAAAAGTCTGAAAATTTACGGCAACTGTTCTAACTTCTATTGACTTGATATGTTATACAGAATGGAAATTTCAGGTTGTCACATTAAGGACACCGATACATAGATCATCTTAAAGTTTTTGATGATGAACCTCTTCCACAACTCTCTGGTTTTTGTTTTGAGTGGGTTCTTGGAGATAAGCCACTTGTTTAACTTGTGTGGCTAATATATATTGTTGATCATCATACCATGTTTTACTAACACACTATTCATGTATGGTATCGATCACAAACATATTTTGTTTAGTAGTTAAATGATTGTTACCTAAGGGTACATTGAATAAATTTATTAAAATATTTTCTTTCCATGTCTTTATTCTATTGTTAGGATTAGCAAAACCGATAAGGTTGATATAATGGTTCACCAATATGAAGGTAATGTGGTTGTTTGTTGGTGGACTACGATGATTGAGCAACCAATGCTAGTGGTCCTCTAAGATCCATGAAATCCTTCGAAACTGTGTATTCTTGAGCTTGAAGTTCACGAAACAGTTTGTATAAGGACATAGTTTTGATTTGTCCATCTCCTTGAATGACCATTTTTGCCATCATCTATAGTCTTCCTAGACCATTCAGAAACTAAAAATTAGATTCACTATTAATGCAAATCATACATTCATTTAAGAGTTAGGCGACAATTACCACTACTAGAAAAACAGCCTTTTACGACGCTCATTGCGCATCGTAAAAGGCTCAGACGACGCGCAAATGCGCGTCAAGGAAGGCCTTGTCATAAAGAGAGACGACGCGCTTTTGCGTGTCGTCTATAGACGACGCGCATTTACGACGCACGCTTACGACACACAATGCGTATCAAGGAAGGCCCTGTCATAAAGGAAGACGACACGCATTCGCGTGTCGTTTCCTTACGACGCGCGTGTTAATGACACGCAATGCGTATCAAGAAAGCCCCTGTCAAGAAAGGCCATGTCATAAATGAAGATGACACACATTTTTGCGTATCATAATTTTAAATGTTTAAAAAAAATATTATTTATAGATTTACTTATTTTCAAATTAAATTTATATTTAATGTTTCATAGTAGAAAATAAAATATCATATACAAAAAATAGAATCCATTGCATAAATTTAATGTCATACAATTCTATTTCTTACAATATATAAATTTGCATCTAATCTACTATGTACATCCAATTCCAACTAACTAAAGTTGCATCTTCCCTTTCATAATTCTTTAAGACTAATGCTCCAAGCAGCTGATTATATGACTTAGCAAAATTCAACTCCAAGTCTTTAATGCATCTTGTTGATAATGCTGCAAGATTTAAATAAAATTCAACTCCAAGTCTTTACTGAATAATCAAAATCCCAAGAGCAACATCCATTGTAGAGGCAAGTTCATTTTCGAAACAAAACATAGTATTTATAATGATAAGGATGTGGAGGGTACACTGTAAAAACACAGACATGGCTATAATGGAGATAACAGGGATAAATATATATACCTTAAACTAATATATGTTAAGGTAGTATTTGGAGGATGTAATATGATGACATACATGTCCAGAAGGCTATTATCTATGAGCTTGACCAACACCAAGGGCATTATTGGTAGAAATAATGTTACTACTTGTAGGGTTGATAGGGATAATGTCTCCTCACTTTGTTCATGTACTGAAGCTCCCTGTTGAATATATTATGTTTTTCTACGCATATGGGAACATGGGGAGGCGTCCTATAGGGGTAGATTTGTCATTTGACATACCGGTGACTGAACTGAAGGTGAAGACAAAAGAATTTTAATGAAATTTTTTGTTCATATGAATTCCTTCTACATAGGGCAATTAAGCCAACTAACTTGACTAAGTTGACATGGTTTCTAATTGAAATTAGTTTCTAGATGATGAATGGAATATAAATTCAAGTAGGGTTTTGAAGTTTGAACAACAGATATGTTGTTACCTTCACGAGGCCAGGTGGAATTACTAACCATCAACACCAATAGGCCAATGCGGAGCCTTAGCTGCAACATCGAGGCATTGCAAAATTGCTTGCTCTGCCTTAATTATAGATATTGAAAACGCTACACCACAGCACAACACAAAGATATTAGCCACTTTTTTTGCATCAGAAAACAAAATGAACTTAACAAACCTCCCATATCGGTTATGGTTCATATGAGGTGAGATATCGCTTAATCGCTTAACCCGCAAAGAATCCATGTCACAAAATATAAAAAAAATAATAATAAAGAAAAAAAAAATAGCAGGATATCTTCCCTAAAACAACCAATTCTACAAATATCCAATAACAATGGTAGAACCAATGGTGATCATCTTGCATAATGAAGTGGAGTCGAGGAATTGACATGCCATAAATCATTTATTTCTGTCTGTTAAAATACAACTAAGCAGCTGATGTGTCAAAAAATTTAAAAACTTATGCCACATCATACACATAAGTCATAGCAGGTTGCATGAACCATTGTCCTATTTTGAAACACCATTGCATATTATGTATAACAACAAACATTATTAATCAGAAAAAATGTGAAACATTGTTGTATAAATAAGTAACTAACCCTAAACAAGAATTAGGAGTCCCTTATAAGTCTTTAGTAGCATACTAATAACTTCCATTCCACCAAGGTTTTTATAACAATTTAGAGGTCACTAGAAATGCATGGAAAATGAAATTCATCATTTACAAGAACCTACTACCATAATACATACCTCAGAAAGAACCATGAGCATCTGATCAATGTACCAAATCTTATCAGGGGAAAGCCTACAACACCAATCAAGAAATGTTATTGTGTGTATGATACTTTGAAAATCATCAAAATATGCTATAACAATATTACATTCACAAAATTAAAAGATAAAAATGAAACCTTCAACTTACTTTTCAACAATGGAGCAAATTTTTTCAGTAAGATCTCCCTTGAAGTCCTGGTCACTTACATGTAGATAATCAATTAACTCCTTGGTCAAAGGTTTGACATTCGTCTCATTGGATCTGATTTTCATCTTGAGACTGAAACATTTAACAAATCATGAAATTTGATTTAATTAAAACTAAAACATTAAACAAAAATTCATACCTTGTTTAATGGGTGAGAAATCAATTGTTGTTCAAGTTTCCCAATCTGATTTACCAGGTCCACAAACTGAGGTTCTTATATGCCCATATCCTGTCAACAGAAGTCATGTATTTTTGAATTAGTTATGAAAAATAAAAGGTCAGTAAAACGCAAATAAAGTTACCTTGACAGGATTATGTTTTGGAAGACCTTGAGGAAAATCTTTTTGAAGCTCAGGATTCAAAATTTGAAAAACCTTACTAGTCTTGATATTGCAAATAATGGTATTTCAGATACTATTCCTCTCGAGTTTTGGGGCTCGTGGCCTTCCCGGTTAACATTCCTGAATCTTTCTTCCAACAACATAAAGTGGGAAAGTACCAGATCTGTCATCAATATTTCACAACAATTCAGTGATAGATTTAAGCTCCAACAGCTTTGATGGTCTAATAACTAATGTCTCTTCCACTGTGGCATTACTAAATCCATGGCTTTTTAGTTATACTTGACCTCTCTCATAACTATCTAAGCGGACAAATTCCAGACTGTTTGTGGCATTTCAAAGAACTAAAAGTTCTTAATTTAGAACACAATAATCTGTCTGGCAGGCTTCCTGCTTCTGTTGGATCTATGATTAAGCTCGAGGCATTGGATTTATACAAGAATGATTTCTCCGAATCTGTCCCAGCTTCTGGAAGGCCCGACTTTTTCACCACATTTACAACCACCCCCACCCCCAATCTGTCCCAGCTTCTCGAACCTTAACCTGAAACAAAAAAAATAGACGAATATAACCTTATCATTTTCTCAAGTATTTGACACTGCCCCAAGTACAATCTCAATTTTATGAATAAGTTGATGAACAAACACTTCACTGAGCTCAAACAGTTCTTCATGATCATGGGAGCCATGATGACCTCCCTCCACTAATGACTCATTTGTCCCTTCAAGTGCCACATAGGAATCACCTTTGTGTGCCTGGAACATTAAATAAAATATATAATATGGTCTTTAAATATTAATCAAAAAATATAAACATGATTAAAACAATAAAAAGAACATGACATACTCTGTTATGATGTGCCTTTAAACTGAAAGGCTTGGGTAGCAGCATCCATGGGACAACAATTAAGGATAGAAGTAGTAGCATAAGCTGTCATTGCCATTGCCAATCAAATCATTTCTATTAGTTGTCACCTTCAATAAACTTTAGATGAATACAGTTTATTTTTATAAAAAAATAACATTTTTTGCTTTATTCATTAACTTAATTTACTTAGTTTTCTAGTTATACCTGACTGTCTTTCAGCGGAGATGAGTGATGACCTAAACTCTTTGCTATTCAGTGTTTTCATTTTTTATATTACTTTCAAGTTATGATATGTAGTTACTTTTGCACCAGACTTAGTATATACTCATATGCACTCGTCATTAGCCCAACATTGCAACATGCATCTCATGATTTCTTTTATGTTGGATCACATTGAAAAGAACAGAAATAAATATTCTTAGCTAAAGATTACTTTATAATAAAATCCAATAACACAAGTGAAGGAATGTAGTGGTAAACAAAGAAGTATGAGTTGAAAGTTTGGAAATGGAAGTTAACCTCTACTGTTCTTTTAGCTAAATCAAATTCATTTTTCAAATTCTCAACATTTGTACGCTTGACAGCTATCATCTTAATCACACATTAGTATTATAAATAGAAAATCGTTATTAAAAGATGGATATGATAAATAAAATATTAGAAAGAGGTTAAAAGCTATCTCCATATTAGGTGAACATGAAAGGTATGTTCAAGCACATTTGGCAGCCATCTACCAAATGAGTAAGCATCAACATTAAAAAAGAAGAAAAACCTCAACTGTGAAAAGGAGACAGACCCATGACAACTCTAAGATTCTTTTGAGAATTTATGCAAACACATTGTGTGCATATCCATGTTCCACATAATCATATAAAAAGTTTACACTAAAATCGGTCCATGTGGTTAGAAATTAATGAATTACAATCCACATACAAAAAATTAATTTTGCCATTTCAGTTGATGGATGAATCTCACTGACACTCAAAAATTGCTTTGATAACAAAATTTATGAAAACATGAAACCGTAAAAAGATGTATCGATGAAAGAGATGAGAATAACACCTCAAAATTTGGTACATTTCACACAAGTCAGCCAGCAAGTGATTATAAAAATTGATTTTAGGGATGCCATTCATCAAAATACTTGCTCTATAAATGAAAAAACCCTAATATCAGAGAGATAGAGAGAGAGAGAGAGAGAGAGAGAGAGATAACGAAGAATCAAAACAGGACCTGAATGTTCAAGTTGTTAGCTCAACCCGTCTTTTTCCATCCTCGTCCCAGTTTAGAGAGATGTGCTTGAAATTTCACAAGAATATAGGGTTAGAAAACCTTGGACGGCCTAATTCGATTGTGGACTTGATTTTTTTTCTGATAGAATCGCACAATAGGGATGTGAATGAGTATCTGGTGGAAGCTCTCCAATCTTCGTTCCCTTAATTTTATCGTCATCTTTGTGTGCGTGAAGAGCTGAAAAGAGAAAAGTAGAAAGAAGGAGAACAAGGCGGGGTTTTTGAATTTTCGGGGATTTCGTTTCCATCTTAGCTATTAAAGGTCGGAAAATGCATGTTTCATCGATTTTTGCATCTAGGTTAGAACGAAGAAGGAAGTGTGGGGAGCAAAAAACCCTAAAAAAGGGGGTGAACGAATTAACTGGAGATCGATTAACATCTAGAAAGAGATCATTAGCTAATAAAACCAACGAAGCCTTGTTATATGATGAACTTGGAATAATTGAAAAAGAAGAGGGTAGTGATGCATAAAAGAAAATCCCCAAATTTAATAGTAAATATGCATCCAATCGGACGAACTGATACATTATCGGAATCATCTCTATCTCTCTCTCTCTCTCCCATTTGTTGTGGTTAATGGGAGAGAGAGAGAGAGAGAGAGAGAGATTTGTTATAGATAGGGTGGAGGTGGTGAATGAGATGTTTGGTGATACTGATAAGAAGGAGATCGAGTAGAGATCCGATGAACGAGATGTTTGATGATACTGAAGATAAAGATGAAGGACCTAGGGCTTTTTCTTGCTAAGTAGAAGAGGCGGGGGTAATTTTCGTCGATTTTATTTCCCTCCTAAAACCCGTGTTTCACTTAAAATTATAAAGCGACACATTCACATGACGCACATTTTATGAAAGGTGCCCTCCGCATTTCTTTTTTTTTTCTTTTCTGACACTAATTTTAGGGCGCGCAAAAATGCGTGCCCTCTATCCTTCAAATTTTGCAAAACTGACATTATCTTTTAGGGCACTTACAAATGCGTGTCGTCTATCAGCGAGTGTCATTGTTTGCGCGTCATTAAAGGGCTATTTTCTTGTAGTGTACATTGAATCTTTTGAAGGAACCATGAAGACTTTCTCCAGCAAGAGTTTTGAAGACGATGAAATCATTGAGTGTAGTTGTTATCTTCTTATCATGTCTATGTTTAGGTACGAACATGCTCTTTATAATTACCCACATGTCCGTTACATATCGACAATTAATAATGAGATCATAAGTGTTAGGTAAAACACCACAAGATACTTCATGAAAACTGATTTCATCATTTTCTATTGTGGAAATATCATTAACGGTGGTTCTGGATATGGTGATACCTCCACAAAGCCTGATATAGTTTTCATCAGTGATAGGGGTAAGGATTGAACGTAAGATCCTTCATCAGTGGGTCTCCGTGTATCTTTGCCAAGTTTTGAAGATATATTTCCATTCTTTGAGACCAATGATTGTACTCACTTACAAAAAGTACTTAAGCTCTGTTAGAGATGTTCAAAGAATAATTTTTTGCCATATTTCTACATTTTTTGAAAACATGAGCAAAGTTGGTATAGAACGCCTTTAAAATTAGATTTTTTTCTTAAAGAACAAGATTAATGTTTTTGGAAAAAATAAAAAGCAACCACTATGGCTCTGACATTAATTGTTGAGAGAATAACTTTATAGATAAAAGATTATGTTGCAAAATGAAGACAATCTCAATGGATCTTTGTTAAGCTAAACAATAATTTAAATATACAATTATATAATAGAAATATTGGAACAACATATATATGATGAACATGTAACAAGTAAACAAACACTTTGTTGAATCTTAACCAAGCTTGCTTGCAAGCTTAAAGTTAATTAATGACGGACAACAACAGTAGAAATGGATAAAGAGACATGTATTTAGAAAACATATTGATTACAAGGAGGATTCTGACACCGGACACGCTTTTGAAAAAACACCAATACCCTTTATTTATAGATAAGAAAAGTATTACCTATTGACTGGACCATGCCATGGTATGGAATATAGACATCCAAGCCTTGCACGCATTGACTTACAAACTCGTCCAAAAAATCTCGTGTAATAAAATCTCAAATGTTACTTTTTTTCTTTTGTCAGGAACACAAAAAAGGGCTTGGTATCTTTGCATCATCTCCCTAACAAGTCCTCATATCATCTTCTCCAACAAGTCTTCACATCATCAACAAAATATACTCCGCATCTCCAAACATATCATCTTTGCATATCTTCTACAAACAATTAATCAAAACTCCTTAGCTGCCAAGGGTCACCTCATGCTTCAACACATATGTTGTTCCAAATTCATTCCATCCATCATATTTGTATCTTATGTTTTTGGACTAGTGGATTCTTCAATATAATAAATTAATAATCCTTTCTTCTTTGTCGATCTAATAATGTTTTCCAGATCGTTGATTGGCTCTTTGAGAATTGATGATGAGCTTTTGGTCATAAAATTTATGCAAAATGAAATAATAGTGCAATTGGTTATCTAAAAATATATAACTTTTGCAAAATAGCAGATCTGAACAAAAATTACGTTGAGATCAAGAAATCTCATCGCGACCTACGACATAAAAACACCTAAAAATGTGACGCGGTATCTCTTTTGCAACGCAAATTGATGAAAATGAAAACTGAAATTCTAAATAGAAAAAATTCATAATTTTCTTATTATTTGGTTGAAATCAATTACCTAGCAACGACGCCAAAAACTTGATATGGGATGGATAGTCTATAAAATAAACTTATTTAAAATGAAAATCTAGTTTTAAATTGATAAAACCTAACAAATCGAACTATTTATTAGCACCAAGTGGTGTACCGGAGTAAAAATAATATAACTCTAATAAATGAGAATATTGAACTCAAAGGGAATATAAGTATACCAAACACAATAAAATAAAATAAAAAACTTTAAAATTAACTGAATTAATGTAACATCCAGTTTTGGGATGTTTCTTATTTTGGAATTTTTTATTGTATCGTGATCAAGTAAAGGTCTTGGGCTTCAAAGGAATAGATTTTAGACCATATCGTATATTGATAATGTTGAGTAAGTGATTAAAGCACTCGAATTGTGCTTTCAAGTAAAGGGTAAAATACGAAAGGTGATACTTCGGCCTTCTTCGAAGAATTAATGATTTTAGTATGGTATGTTTTTAGACAAAAGTAATTAGATAGAATCATGGGTCTCGTCAATACATTCTCGTGCATATAAAAGTTGCTAAAAACAGAGTTGAAATAAAGAATTTATGGTTGTTTGAATCTGGAGTGGATTTTAGGTAAACGAGTTCACCACGGCATGGTGCGGAGTTCTCCATGGCGTTCAGCGTTGTGCAACCCAAGCCCATTAAATTAGGGTTTGGATCATATTTAAGGGCTTTAAATCCTCGTTTTAGGTTATTTTCTAGCCTCTATTGCACCAAGAATCCCTCTGTTTAGCAAACCATAACCTGTCTTCATGATTTGAGCTTCTCCCCTCTCTAATCTCATCTTTTGGATACTTTTGGTGGTGTTTTGAGGAGGCTTAAAGATCAAGAAAGTTCTTTTGGTTGCATGGAATGTTGTTTCAAGATTGGATCCATCAAATTCATTCCGTTTGTGGACTATTGTGAGTACAAAGTTTATATATTCCTCTTTAGTTTCTTAGATCATGTCATTTGTCGTTTTTTGGAACTTTTGGTCCATTTTATGATTAATCTTTGAATTGAATAGAATCCAACATCTGTTGATCAGTTTGGAATTCTCCTTGGACCTCTTGAACTAGGAAAGTTAGTGTCTTTTACATTCCCTTTAAGCCATGCAAGTTACCTTGGTCCTTTAGGTTATTTTGGTGTATTAAAGTTTAGATCTTGAAATTTTGTGGAATCATTATGGATAAAGTTTGAAACCTTATCCATCTAAACATCATGTTAATTCAGATCTGAGGGTTGGAGACTTGGACTTAATGGATTTGACTGATAAAGATGCATTCTTGATCCCTTTGAGACTTAACGATTAAATTCTTTGTCGTTTTGACCATCTTGATGGATAAAGTTGGAAACTTTATCGATTATGAAGCTATTAGGTACATGTAATACCCACAAATTCGGCCAAGAAATTTAAGATTTTATACATAATCGCAGCTAGAGATGTAGTAGTCATAATGACTGTCTCAGGGATATAAGGAGCACTTAAATCTGACTTTGCATGAAGAAGTTATGCTTGTTTGAAGTTTTGCAATCAACCTGACATAACTATGCACGTCATAAAAAGTAATTCCGAGATAGGTTGGTTATTATCTTAAGTAATCTAAACAAAAGTCGTGGTAATCATAAAATCGAACTTGTTCATATAGAGAACATCCATATCTAACTTCGTATGAGGAAGTTATGATTTTTTAAAGCTTCAACGCAGTTGTGTTAGCATAGAAGTTGAACTCTAGATCGGTTGATTTTTAGGCAAAACAATCCTAATAAGAGTTGAAGATCACGTGATTAGGAGTCTGTTGATATAAAGACTATCGAGAACAAAGTTTGTATGAAAGAGTTATGATTTTCGCACAAACTTTAACAATATAATCTCTATAAAAACATTAATTTAAAATAGACTGAGAATTAGTTGTTGAGGTCTGAAGGAAAGTTGAGAAATATAAAGAACTTCTAAAACAGAGCTCATATACAAATGTTATGTCCGTTTGAAGATTTCAAGAAATTACATAATATGATTATGTCGCACCTCCATAAGGCGCCATGTGGCACGGTCAGTAGCCGACTCCTCCTTAAGATAAGGTGATGTGGCACCATGAAATTAAGACACATGGCACCATGGATTGGTGACATGTGGCAGATTCTAGAAGGAAAGGATGTGGAAGAATGAGGCGCCGACACATGGAAACCAAGAAAGGAAATTGCATCATCAATAGGTGTGATGCACCCATTGAGATGTAGGTTGTGCTTCCATTTGTTCACTATAAATTGTTGTCGGAATCCTCATTCTTTCCACAACAGATCCTCCACCTTTGTGTCCAACATTTTCAGGGTTTCTGAGTATTTTAGCGGGGCCTTAGAGTATATACAAGACCAATGAAATGAAGCTTTTATGCCGGAGTTCAACCTGCAAGTTTCCTATTTTTTTTTTAAATTTATGTAAGTTAAGTTGAACTTACTATGCTTTAAGTGTAACTTATGTTTAAGTTCATTATCGTTATTATGAACCTACAAACAAGATTTATTAGTGATTCCATGTCATAATACTGAAATATCTAAGTACGGGAATGATTACAAGGCTAGATTTAGCAATGTGTTTAAAGTGGGACTTCGAAAAAGTATATTCTATATACCAAACGGACCCTACTTCCGATATGATCTTACATGGTTATTTTTTACTTGATAGATCTTGATGTAAACATTAGGATTGTTAAGGAATCTAGACTATCATTTGTCACCAAGAATATAAGACTAAAATTAGTAAGATTTGTACCTAGGTCATATCAAAGGAAAATCTAACGTGTTAGGTGAAGCATTTCCCAAATTACAATTCATCCACTTTTAACAAGTTAGTGTATAGTTACTTTCAACTTATGCATAGATACAAGTATTCTAAATGTTTTGTGTTTTGTTTATATATATATATATATATATATATATATATATATATATATATATATATATATATATATATGCAACATGGTATGATCATTACTTGATTCAACTGTATATTTATCATACTTCAAATATGATTGGTTAGTGAAGGGCTGTGTAAAATAATAAATGAGAGGCAATGATAGGAAAATGTTAGTTAGTGAAAGGTTGTGTGAAACAATAATGAAATGTTCTAACGATAGTACTATCATACTGCTATTAGTCATCTGGAGAATTATTGATTAGTGAGGGCTGTGCGAAGTAATAAGTTTTGACCATGAATACTATCATAATACTATACCCAATCATCTAGGGAAGTATAGATGGCAACCACTCACTATTCTAGATAGTCAAGTGGAACACTAGCAGACGCATTACTTGTAGTTTTTAATGGATTAAGCGTTCATTCCCTGTGCTCCAAATCCCTCATGGATGCCTCATTGATTCTTATTGATAATGGAATCCCCGAAGCAGTGTTGTCTACTCGGCGTGTATAAAGATCCTTTAGGATAGATCCCTCGAGATCATCATCTTAGAATAAGGAGGTGAAGATAATAGGAATGTTTAATTGGGTTTATTTGATTTCAATGAAATACATAATTAAAATATTATAATATTTTGGTTTGAAAAACATATGCGCTCACCAGGCTCCCAAGCCTAACCCACTCATTTTCTTTGTTTCACAGTTAGCGGCATGAAGCTTTAGAAATAGTGATGTTTGAATATGTTGATATATTTATGGAGTTCTAGGCCATTAAAATAACTTGATGTAAGACTTGTAAAGACTAGTTTATTGTTTATGTTTTTGTATCAATTATGACATCCCAAGATTTTAAATATTAATAAAAGCCGTTTATTCGGAAATGCTTTTGATATTGATATTATTTCAAATTAATAACATTTTTGGACAAATTTCACACTAATAAAAGAATACATTCTTTTAAAAAATCATAAATGAAAAGTTTTTAATTACTTGTAAAATTGGAAGCTTAGGTTTAAGAGTTAAGTGCTTAACCCATTAAGTTGTTGGAACTAGTTCCATAGTGTGGCATTTTGCTCGCCATGATGTGGAGGCTGGTGTCACCACGATTGCTTTGTCATGTAGTTGTCACATCGTAGCCTATGGGTGTCCATGACATGGAGGTCAGTTGGGGATGTTTGAACAATTTGACTTTTGGTCAAATTTGTAGAGGTGTTAAGCTAAAATCTGAAGTTTAGCTTGTGATTGGTTTACGAGGTCCGTGTAGTTGATTATGTGGGACTTTGAGTGGTGGACTTTAGTTTTTCATTCATGTGAGTCTTGTCACTATATTACCTATGTTATAGTAGTGTGAATGCTAGACTAGCTAAGTCTTATTTTTTTATTGCTATTATGTGTAATTATTGAGTTGCTCATAACTCCAATACTTATGATAGTCGGCAGGGTTGTTGATACCCCACAGAGTTGCTGATAACCCATATATGTTTATGTTGTAGTGTTTAATGTGATATTTAGGAATACTGATAGTCCTAAGGACTGATGATAGTCCTAAGGTTGTTGATAACCCATACCTGATTATTATGCTGTGTTGTATGTGATATTTTGGAGAACTCACTAAGCTTTGTTCTTACATTTATGGATTAAATTTTTTTTGGAGTGCTTATCGGATCGCGAAGGCGGGATAGTACAAACACATCAACAATTTTATGATTTGAGATTTTACATTGTCTTCCTTATAACTTTGATTTTGAATTATGGTTTATGAACAATTCTTTTGACTTGAATGTAACTTTATAAAAATTGGCGTTTTTCTATTTTAAAAATAAATATTTTATTTTAAAATTTGGGACATTACAAGTTGATATTAGAGCCCTGAATTTACGGATTTCAATGAACACTCGTGTGATTCCAAAATCTTACTAAGGATATGAGGATTTTCACAAGTCTTTTGAAAAGAATTATTTTAAAAAGGAGAAAAGGATATGTGATGTGTACAGTCATTCGAAGCTCAATTAAATGATTCCTAAAATATACATACATGTTTGATATGATATTGATGTTATTGCATGAATTACATGCTAGAAGTATCCAAAAGATCTACTTATGGGTGCATGTTAGAGTCCTTGCTTAGGGGAAATGCCTTTTGTGTGTGATATATGAATTGACATAGATGCATGATTGTCTGCAAGCTAAGGATCTTTAAGAAATTCCATGTTACTATTGTCTAATCTTTTTTGATGACTTTTGCATGTTATTTTTCTGCTCAAATGTTGCTTGCTTTGTGCTATGTGAAACCTATATTGATGTTAGCTAACTATTAAGCGAACGTGTTAAGTTGTATGCCACAGATATTAAATAGTTTTAGAATGTTTGATTCAGCTCTATTATGAGAACCCGAAAAAAAATTGTTCTACAACGCCAACAGTCAACTCAATTGAGTGTCAGACTCGTTCCTGCCATCATTTACCCTTGTTTAGAGTCCGTTCAAAGGTTCAAAGCTCATTACATTCAAGCATTGAGTAAAGGATTGTATTGCGTACACGTAAAGCACCAAAATTGAGCCCTACACTCCAACAAAAGGAGTGTACGGCCGCACACAAGGGTGTGCGGCCGCACACCCCTCTCTAGGAAACACCCCTCTCTTGGCAACACACTCACGTGTATAAGTATAGATCTCAGCTTTATTTTATTCCTTTTCACCCTCCCAAGTCTAGAACTCGATTTCTCTCTGAACTAGCATACCAATTTTCAGCCTAGATCTTCAAGAACGTAAGTATTCTTTCCCTTTTACTTAATACTTTGTAGAACACTAGTTCAAGCCCTTAAAAATGCCCAGAATTCTTGATCATATGGTGTGTGCGGCCGCACATCCATGTGTGCCCATACACTCCTGAAAACACCCTTAAAAGGGCCTTCAAAATGCATTTGAGCTTCACCACTTGAAGAGAAATTGTCCCACAAGACTCCCTACCATTGGAAACGGTTTTGTGCACTCTTTAGCATGAGTGTGCAGCCGCACACTCCCTGGCTGCACACCCATGGCCGCACACTCCTCAAAGTGGCCATACACTCCCCTTAGTATAATCACATGTGATTCCAACACTTGGTCAAAGTCTTTCCTAGTCCCATGAAGTGTTTCCTTGCATTTTGTTGCTTCTAAACGCTATATTTATGTCAATATATTCCATTATATGTCATTTAGGACTCGATAAGTCTCGGGAGTTTGTCCGTGGAGCTTCATATCCTTACATATGTATTCGTTCGATTCACCCACATCAGGTGAGTTCATACCCCGTAATCAATCTTTTAAACTGGTTTAAATGCTTTTAAGGGGGGGGGGGGGGAGGAGGGAATACAAGTTGATCACAATTGATAATTGTGTAATTTTTTCTTATAACATCTTTCTAAGTTTGCCTATGTCTTATATGAGTGATCCAAACATTTCAAAAACTCTTTTAAATTTATGTTACTTTTTAGTTTAACAAAACTCCATTTTTAAAGTACAAGCATACCTTAGTAGTAAAATGAGTCTTTTCAATAACAGTTCAAGTAAATCACTAGTAAACTATAATGGGTATAGTTTAGAGGTTCAACTCATACTAGATAGAATACATGATAACATAAGAAGACACACAATAATGAGAAACAAGGAGGAAGATACAATACACGATAACAGAAAGAACATACTAAGATACTATAATAGAGAAAACTTACTAAGACGCTATAGCATGGAACAACTAGAAGATCTAATTATACCAATGAATCACTAACGCATTGTTCTAAACAAAAGGTGATAGTTGTATTGGGTATACACGATCACATAAATTTAATGTGAAGTTACACGGCTTAGCAACTGGCTTGCTAAAGTTGCGTTTGGTTCCCAAAATTTTTTGACAGGGAGAGCATATAGTATGTGAACTAGCCTTCATATTATGACCTTAATAAAACAAACATGTTTTAAGGTAACTAGTACGCCAGGATTGTTAATTCATTAGACAACCGAGTACTTATATTTTCCCATTACTTTCATAAAAGTGACAGTTCCACTTGAAAGTTAATGCAAACTATTTTCGAGTCAAGATAGTTATAAACTAGGGAAAAACTTACATCTTTTCAAACGTCAAACAAAACGGTCGGGTATAGTACATTCAGTAGAAAGGGACCATAATGCTAAGCTTATGATTAATTAATGTATACATCAAGATATATATATATATATATATATATATATATATATATATATATATATATATATATATATATATATATATATATTAATAATATTTGATAGGTAATAGGATGTATCCTTTCTGCTTCATTTCCTGTTCCTTGTTTGGTTGTGGGCTCAGAGCAGATTCACCCAGCCTATTATCCATTCGATAGTAGTTAAATATATGTTCCGTATACATTAAGTCATCATAAGGGGTACCAGGTATGGGTCAGGTCATAGGACACTAATTCAATGCACAATTTTCTAATACAAAACATACTTTTCAAATCAAAACTTTGGATATACAAAACTAAAAACTTACCAGTGAAGGGTTTAATCCATTTTATTAAACCATCATTTTAAAGGACCATAGGTAGTTAACTCTATAATACCTTAGTTTATACATCAAAGGTTATATATAATTAATATATAATAGGTAGTTGGATGTGTGCCTTCCGCCTAATTCCATGTTCCTTGTTTGGTTGTGGGCTTAGGGCAAATTCACACAATTAGCTACTTGTTCGACATTAGATTATATATATCTAGTATAAACTAAGTTATTATAGAAGGAACCATTGTGGTCACTATATTATTATAAGAAATAACGGTTTTCATAAAGAATCTTTTCATAAATTATAGAGGAACTATTACAGTTAACTCCGTGAGTACCAAGTGAATACACCATGTTTATATACAGCAAGGATCTAACTACCAATGGGATGTGTGTCATCTGCCTGATTCCCTGTTCCTTGTTTGGTTGTGGGCTTAGGGCAGATACACACAATCGATTGCTTGTTTACTCTGAGTTTTATATAACTTGTATCCATCTAGTACTCATAGGAAGGATATTAGAGTTACTTTTACTTATCTTTCACAAAAGCAGGAAATATAGGATTTTCTGGAGGAACAAGCGAACTTTTCTAAACATAATGTTCAACTTACATAACTTATAACTTACTACATTTTTCGACTACATTTTACAACAACTTTCTACAAATTACTTGCATCACTAAAATCTCATGAACTCACCAGCTTAATTGCTGATAAACTCTTTCTTATAACATGTATTCTCAGGGAACTAGTAGACAGGTACTTGCGCTGGGAATTCAGAAGATGGAGCATTATAGCTCCAAGTCTTTTTTTGTTATTTGCTTATGTACTCTATGTTTCGTTAACACACACACATTGTAAACACTTTCTTTATAATGAAATGGTTGTTCATTACTTTGCTTACTAAGATGCATGTCTTGTGATACTAAACATGACGTCCTCCACCCCAGAACGTTTCTGCCATTTCGATTTTGGGGTGTGACATCTATTGCGTAGATCTTGTTTTATTCCAACCATTATATTGTGGGGTCTTTCATTCGAAGGATTGGTTAATCCTTGTTACATGTAATCATACTAGTAAGATAGTTAGTTGACATTGGTAGAAGTTTCTTTAACAATTGATAACAATGTAGGGTGGGAATTCCTAGTGACCTAGGTAGAGTGCTAGAATGTGTTACTGTAGGCACTTATGTGTGGGGAAACCTAATATGAGAATCTTGGAAGTTTGTGGTGGATTTTCTAACCATGTGGGTGTGCTGGTACACCTAGTAGTGGTGGATTCCTTAGTGACCTAAGAAAAATGTTAAGGTATTCTAGTGCGTGCATATGTGTGAGAAGATTACTAGAGGGAGATTCTGGGAAGAACGGTAGTGTGTTCTTGTGGGAACACGAGTATCTGCAGTTGTTAGTGGAAGTGTGTAGGGAATTAGGAGCTTTAAGACAATTCTAGGGACACATACAGATAGGTATGGAAGGTAGTACGAGACCATACTACAAAAAGCACATGATCCGTACGACGATCAGGAAGAGTCTAAAAGGTTTCTTAAGAGCTAGTAGAGGGTAGATACAAGTCTACTGATTCCCTGCGAATACAAGTGGTTTTGAAAAGTGTCAACAATTAAGTTTGTGAGTTCATAAGAATTTAGTGCGAGAAGGATTTGTAATGTTTTTGAGAAAATGATTTTTTTATATTTCTAGAAAATCCGATATTTTCTTTGAAAACGACCTATAGTCTTATACCCAAGACTAAGAATGTATGTATTTTCTTTGTATCTTTTCCTTGTAAAATGATAATGTATGTTTCCAGAAAATCCAATATTTTCTTATGTATGAACTGTAGATGTATGTATTTCCTTTGTATACTTTCCTTGTAATTGTAAAATGTATGTTCCTAGAAAATCCAATATTTTCTGATGTATGAAAACTGTAGTCTTAAACCCTAAGACCGAAATGTATGAGTGTTGTTGTACTGAACAATAGTATCTAGTTATATAATTTTAGAAAAACTAATGAAGTGTAAGCTTCTCATAAACTGAGATAGTATTGTTAATCCCAATGTGAGTTATTATAACCATGCTAATGTGACTGTTATGCCTGAATGACGTTCTTCAGGCGTCAGAATCGGTATGAAATTTGTCACCCTAGACTTGCTGGTCTAATTGTAGTGAACAACTAAGGTGTGAGGTTGTCAAACCCGTATAGATCTATACACAACAGTCTTGCTCTCCCTCCAGGCGACTCCAAATTATAATGCAAGACTTAAGGTGTACGCTAGGTAGGTACGGTGAAGAGAATGTCTCATAAGAGCATTAACTGATTTACATGAATTATGACTCCTTTTTCTTGTAAAACGAAATAAGTATATCTTTGAAACTATTTATATAATCTTTTATATAAATATGAAAGTGTATTTTTATCTAGTATGAAAATATGAAATCAAAACATAACATTTTTGGGGTTAATAACCCACTATATTAGTAAGTGACTGTAATGTAAACACTTTTGCTAGAAAAACTATATTTTAGTAAAATTTTCCAAAAACCATGTAGTTTTACAATCATAAATTTTCTTAGGATTTTGTAACAAAGATTGTATTTGTTTTAACAATATGTATATCACAAATATTGATACCAAACTAGTATAAACTATAACTTAAGCAAAAAAATATTTTATCTTTAACATAAAGATGAAAACATGAAATTATTTGTGGGATAAACAAAGTTTTACTTGTACTTCCCCTGCCCCCTAAAACATGAAAAAGCTTGAAAATGTTGGGGTATGAACTCAGATTGAGTGATTTTTTTGTATAGCTTGAAGTTTGTAAAGAGATTTTTGAGCCCTAAACACTAGTATGTGCTTGATTAACTCATTGAAGCTTATATTACCCTAAGGATATCAACACAAAATCATGTGTGCGAAGAGGATGAAAATTTACATAATAATGTGTAGAGTCACTATGGGTTAATGACTTACAAAAACTCTAAGGACGACTTAGATGATGAAAGTCTTGAGGAGAACCAAGCTTGCTTCTAAAGAGAATTTTTGAAATACGAAGTTGGAGTGTAACAAGGAATCGAAGATGGAAAAAAAATGAAGAATGTTGGTAAATGGAAAGGGCCTTATGTCGTGGTTTAAATGCAAGGAGTGGGTATTGATACTTGGTAGTCATTGGAATGTTTTGCATAGTTGTTTGCTGGGTAAAATCATGTAAAGCTGAATTCTTCATCCTAAGGTAAATCTTTGACTTACAGAATATCTAATAGAAAAATCCCCCACTGGAAACTACTTTAATTTGCCGAAAACCCTTTAAAGCTTCTTTGCTTGACGGAAATCACCCCATTCTATTGGTGATTTCGGTCCTAACACGCCATACAAGTATGATTTCGGCCTTAGTGGGCCTTTAATGTAGTTTTCGGCCATTATGGACTTAGGCAACTGTGTTTTTGGTCCTAGGACGTCTTGACGGGTTTTGAGCATTCTAACACTCCTAAGGTGTTCATGGAATCCTAAATACCTTGGATCTATGTTTTCACTAATTATACATGCAAAAGTGTTTCCAAGGTATTAAGCCTAAAACTAGCATACAAAGATGTAAATTACAAAAGATACTAGTTAGTGTAACATACCTTTTCATATGGATGGAAGTCTTGATGCATTTGGCCTTAAGAGCTTTTCCCCAATAGTGTGGAAGCCTCAAGTGGAATCACAACACATCAAGCACCAAGGTAGGACTTGAAAGATAATCTCCATGCACTCTAAAACCTTCATGAACTCCAAGAACATGCAGCCACACACTAGGGTTGGTGGTTTTTAGGACATTATATACGTATTTATATGTGTTGAATTCTAAGAGTCATGGGTAAAAACCAAACCCATACCCATGGTTTTTATGATTCATGGTTCATGTGGTCCAACTCTTTATGTATCCATACATAAACTTGGTCCCTTATGGATGATAAGCCCAACACATATAAATATAACTAATTAACATAATTAGTCCATATATATTTAATTAGTCTCTTATTGATTACTAAATCAATTCTAAATTAACTTTTGATCGATACTAATTAAAACCATATGATATCATATTAATATATTAGTACTATAATATATTAATAAAACATGTATAACCTTCTCTCAAGAGTCCATCCTAACAAATTGTCCTGATGATATGCAACCCAAATAGACCATACTACTCTTGGGTTAAGTACATACCAATAATAGTTATGGGCTTAGACATCTAATACAACAGTCTCCCACTTGGATAAGCCTAAAACTATTATTGAAAGTATGACTTCATAAGTCGACTAGAAATCATAGATCTTAAAGCTGCTATCGAACTCTGAACAAATCAAATGACGCGTGCATTAGATAAGTGATCATATATTCCTCCATTCTACATATCATATGGACTGAGACATCACTTATAGTCATCTTATCTGTCCATTTTTTGTTTCCCGATTTTCGATTTATAACAACTAACTAATTTAACAAATAAAATCAGTCCACGCTTGGCCAATCACTTAGGGGTGTCATCACTAAATCATCTAGGGCCCTTCAGATATTGCTTTTATACTTATGAGGTAAAAGGAATGGATAAACTTCGACTCATATGCTTGTAGTAACTACTTGTTGAATCATACACAAAAGCACATTTTATAACATCAAGTAACTCATGCGTTTTCATACAATCAATGTATAACCAACTCATAGTCAGCAACTCATATCTCTAAGTTTAAAGAATATAAGATATTATTGTCTCATGATTCACTCATGATAAAATCCATGAAGTGATTCAAATGAGCATGGGTTTAATCCAATAATCGAATATTATTCTAGGAGCACTCATGAACACTGCAACTAAGTCTAGCCACCTAGACAGACTACATACCCATTCATGACGGTCTTGCCTCAATACCTACTTCCAATGTATGATCGACTGTGGATGGTTTGAATAACCAAGTTATTCGGGAAGTCAAAACATGCAAAGTGAAACACAAGTATAATACTAATCCTATATAGACCCAACACGTTGAGAGTAAATACAAACACCTTTTATCTAAGCACCATATTGAATACTCATTATCCATGTAATGTTTCGAATTATCAACTTAATACTTGAATTAAAAACAATAGTCATTCCAGGCTCCAAGCATGCACTCTACGTTTACGTGTGGTCCTTTCTTTTGTGAAATAGATCAATTGAACACGACTCCAATGATGCTCATTTCACAAGCCTAATCCCTTTTGTAAATGTAAGAATACCAAAATCTTGCCATTTACTGTAATCTATTAAATTCTAAGCTTTTATGCAACGATTCTCTTATAATGACTATGCACAAAGTCACAAAGACTTGGCAATAGACATTTCAAAGTATTCCAATGGAGATCAATTCCATGGAAACGAAGTCTCATATCCAAAGTGCATTCCTTTGAACATCCTTCTTTACGTTAAGTTTTCTAATCTTACACAGATTCAAAGAATCACTTCCACCTATGAAAACAATTCCATATTACCGTTTTGACTATCACTTCTGAACAAGTGTTACCTCTTTTCAAAATATGTCAATATGGTCCTTTCCAAAGTTTACATTATACTTCAAATTGTCCACGAACAACCAATCTTTGGTAAATCTCAGATTATCCTCGACAATTGTTTAATCATATTAGTCATATCCGGTTCTATTTCTTTTTCCCACTTAATGCGCTAAGCATTTGGAAAATTTAGAATGGATGTAATCCATCCTATACCCGAAGCATATGGGACACGATTCATGCTATAATGTTTTTATTTTCCATGTTCTCACAATTGGAACTATGAAGAGGGATGCCATAATCATAATCGAATTTTGAGAATGCAACATATATAGAATTTCCTTATTTTGAACCATTACAACATAACATTCATATATATCTTTGACTAAATTTGATTAAAATCTCAATCTAAGCTTGTAGAATTGGAATGAAGTATAAAATCCTCTCCCTTAATTATAGCGAAACAACATTTCAAAGCAAATTGATACTTTTATTTTCTATAATTAACATTGCTAATGTGCAACACGTAACATAATAATCATGCTCCCACTAACATGATAATTATAATTTAACTAGCATAACACTTTATGCTCCCACTAGATTTGACATGTAACCGAAAATTAGCTCGACTTCTAGAAATCAATAATTTATTGAATTTCTTACCAATGTTCAGTTTTCTGATACGAGATGCTTTGATAAGACTTTATCAAAATCATACACATTTCCTTAAATAGCTCACATGTGTTTCTAAAAAGTTTTAGAACTATGAAAAGGGATGCCGTAATCATAGTCATAATTGTTTAGACCTTTGCCATTTCTCACAAGTCTATGTTAGCGTACCGGTTAACCACACGCGCTCCACTAATGACTTTGAGAATGCAAGTATCATAATTGCTATCTACTAAAAATCTACATAGTGAAAGACTTTCCTCACCATCATTTTCATGAATTGGAGAGAAACCTTATGACACTTAGATTTTCTATGGTGTAAGTGTTCCTATGACTCAAAACCATAATCATAAGACAAGGTTAGTGACAAAACCAAACTCATATGGATTGAACTTGTTTAATCTTAATTTCTTGCCACCTGGCAACATAAGGCCTACCATTGATTCCAGGTTGTTATGAAAACAGTTGAAAACTCATAGAACTCACAAGCATAGTGAACTTTTAACTGGAATAGACACATAAATAAGAATATGTCAACACGATAGGTTACGAACCTCAAGTTGTGGGCTAGTGATTAACAATACTCTTGATTAGTTCTTGAAACTGTCTCAAGATCTTTTAAGACTCCCACTGACCTCTTAATATATAAGATTCTCTTGTCAAGAACCATTCATTGACAAAACAAATTATTCAAGAGTTAGTGCGGATTCTTATCAAGATAAAAAACTTCTTCCAATTGGTCTTAGTTGAATTTTTTGTCTTATCCAAAACATCACAATTTACCAATCTCAAATGTACAAAAGTAAGAAAGATGTTACTCTACAAATGATAAGTGTTATAAACCTTTCTTAAAATTATGTATCTCAAGATACAATCTTAGAGTATGACTCTAAGACTTGTTTTGGAAGAAGTATAATTTATCTTTTGATATGACCATTTCCACATTTCATGATTCCTCTCCTTAGCCAAACAAATGCACTAAGGTGTCTTTAGAGGATCAATTGTGATATGGTTTTTATAATCACTAAGATAATCATAAAACAAGATACTCAAGTACTCTCCCATCTCTTCAGATTGGAGAAACTTTTAACTTTCTGCCTAATTTGATTCTTCTTATTCATTCTGCCAATCACTCAAACCTTTCCAATGTTTCAAAATTACACTTAAACTTGTAAGCATAAACATACTTACTAAACTTTAGTAAATCATAATGAATAACCTTATTAGCCTTTGTGGTAGACCTGGCCTGCGCACAACCCTAATATACCCAATCCTTTAGTCCTTCACTTGACTCATATGTAGATATGAACAAGGAATCAGTCTTAATTTACAAAATATGAAAATTCTCATTCATCATACAATACAAGTTGCATGATTCCAAGTTTCTATCCAACTGAAACTTGGAGGATGAGAATCTTTCCTTATTTGGTAAATTATGACACTACCACAAATGAAAGAATTAAATTCTTTTTCCAATATTGTTATCAATGAACTCATATAAACAACAAATTTTCACAAATGCCATCGTAATGATACTTAAAATAAATAAAATGAGAACTTTTCTTTTATTTTAAAACTTGCGGAAAAACTAATCCTTAAAATGCAAATGCATATGAAAACATGTTGTTATCTACTCTTAAGCAATATATCATAACTCTTATGCAGCAGCTCAAAATTCTGGTCATCGAACCATGTGATCGAAATTCATCCATTCGCGATCAGAGTCAGCTTACACTTTCTTTAAGCTTCCTTACTTTTCTTTGATTCTACAAAACATCAAAATGTAATTACATCATGCATTAATAATCTCAAAATAAGAACTTGATAGAGTTAGATAGTGGACTTTTACCTGAAGTAGAGTCAAACCCTTTTTGACATTACCATCCTTATGATCTTTCAGGTAAAATGCGCAGCTTTGCAACCAGTGTCATTTCTCTTGGAAATAGAAACATATGGACTCCTTAGAAATGGTGCATAAGACTATCTCAAAATTAGCCTTTCACTTTACCATTAGTTCAAATGACTTGACCATGGCCGATCCCTTTCCAATGGGAAGAGAAAGCTTTTCTGGACTTTCAATGTTACCATTACAAATGTCCATGGAAGCATGGGAATTAGATCTTCCAATCAAATTTGCTTTACCATTGCTCCAAATCATTGTTGATTTAGTAGCATCGAGCAAATGTGTATGATCATTAAGGGTCATGATATGGTCTATCATATAGCAGTCCTTAAAGAACTCACTATATAACTTGGGAATTGAACCCAATTAACAATCAACTTCCTTAAGACTTTGACACCCACTCTCCCGGCTTGCCAATATGTGACTTAATCTCCAAGATGTAAGCACATATAGACTTTACTTAAGTGACCTTGAACTTGTCGGCCAGGGAGATTTATTAGAGGAGGTGGAGGAAGTGAAGTATGATGTCTAGTCCTATTAATTCACAACAAAGTGATTGATCTTTCACCTTTATTGCCATTTGGGATATCATCTTCTTCAGGAAATCTCTATCTAAAAGGATGAGGAAGACCATAGTTGTCTAAACTTTAGACATCTATGAAGGAGAAATTCAAGTTTCAGTTGATTTAAGTCCTTAACATAACACCCAATATGAAATATTAACGATAGGACCCAACAAACTATTTTATAACTTGGAAGAGGGATGCTGTAATCTATGCTACAAAATATTTGATGGTAGGTAAATGACGATTTACCAATTTCCCATAAAAACAAAAATAAATTATTAAGTTTTGATTGGATTTGAAACTCCAAGATCTTTTGAGATTCATTGAACTTTTCGATGACATGTTTAAATCTCGATTGTGTCCTCTGAAGTTTATGAATGGGATGCTGAGGATCACAAACAAGGTGTGAATAACCATGCAAATTGACTTGGTACCCTTAATTTTATCAGCCAATCGATGTGCCGGTTAACCACACGCGCTGCACTGATCTATGATAAAACTTATGTTACCCTTTGCCACACATTGTTAGTCCCATGTTAGTGGGCCGGTTAACTACACACGTTCCACTAATGACATAACAAGGGTGCAAAGTGTAATTTCATGGGTTAGCACCATTTCACATTTTCCTAAGTAACTAAGATTGGGAATTTATAAGAGTTTAGTTACTTAGTATTTATCCTTATACTTTTAATGAAAGGAGAATTAGAATCCTATCCTACCCGTTCGGCTAATGACCCTCCACCAGTCATGGATGCGGTGGGTGAGAGTGGACACCCATTAAAATGTCATTTTATAGGCAGTAACCTTATAGCCCCTTTATAGATTGGTTTCGTGAATGAGACCTACTAACGGTAAGATTGACTTTACTATTTTATATATATATATATATATATATATATATATATATATATATATATATATATATAATCATTAACTTTAATATTGTTATAATAATATAAGGGTTGAATTTTAAACTATTAAAATTCTAGGGTTTGATTTGGAATTAAAGTGTACATGGGGAGGTAACTTTGCAAATTCCAAAACTTGAGGGAAAGTTTTCAAACTTTTGAAAACTCTTAGATTTTCATAACTTATGAGTTTAATTATGGTTTTAAAAATCTTTAATGAAGAGACTCTTGAACATCCATATCTTGAGAACAAGTTATGGAGTTGATAAAACTATTTGTGACAAAAAGACTCTATATTTTGTAACCTATGGTTTTAATAACCTTTTTTAATGAGACTTTTCATATAACTTGAGGACAAGTTACAAAAACACGTATTATGAATAACTTCTGGATTAATTTGGATTGAAAACAACTATCACAAACATGTCTAGCAATATACATCATCTTGATTAAACTCATATGAACAAGACAATTCAAATCAAACAATTTTCATGTAATTAACCTAATCATTAAAATAATACTACAAAAAATGAAACTTTTGATAATTATCTTTTGAATTGGATTAGAATGATCATTACCACATCAAAAAAAAGTTTTATAAGTCCAAAACAGTTTAAGGTAATGATTCTAGACCAATTCCAACCTTAAAACTCGAGGATATGATGTATGGGGGTCCAACTTGTTGAGTGCATGACCCAACTTGACGAGTTGGATGAATTCGTGCATGGGCTCGGCAAGTCCATCAGTGGATTCAGCAAGTCCACTGTCTAGAACATCATAAAAATCGATTTTTTAGCACTTTTCAGCACTTTTTCAGCACTTTGCATCAAGTTTAATTGAAAACATGCATAGGCTCTGATATCACTGTTGGGTTTTGATCATTTTAACACTCCTAAGGTGTTCATGCAACCCTAAATACCTTGGATCTCTGTTTTCACTAATTATACATGCAAAGGTGTTTCAAAGGTATTAAGCCTATACCTAGCATACACGAATGTAAACTACATAAGATACTAGTTAGTGTAACATACATTTTCATATCGTTGGAAGTCTTGATGCATTTGGCCTTAAGAGCTTAGCCCGATTAGTGTGTTAGCCTCATGTGGAATCACAACACATCAAGGACAAAGGTATGACTTTAGATAGAATCTCCATGCACTCACAAACCTTCATGAACTCCAAGAACATGCACCCACACACTAAGGTTGGCAGTTTTTAGGTCATTATATATGTATTTATATGTGTTGAATTCTAAGAGTCATGGGTAAAATCCAAACCCATACCCATGGGTTTTATGATACATGGTTCATGTGGCCTAACTCTTTATGTATCCATATATAAACTTGGTCCAACATGGATCATAAGCCCAACACATATAAATATAACTAATTAACATAATTAGTCCCCATATATTTAATTAGTGTCATTTCGATCACTAAATCAATTCTGAATTAATTATTGATCAGTACTATTTAAAACCATATGATTTCATATTAATATATTAGTACTTATAATATATTCATAAATCATATATAACCTTCTCTCAAGAGTCCATCCTAACAAATTATCCTGATGATATGCAACCCAAATGGACCATGCTACTCACAATTGAAGTACATACCAATAATAGTTCTGGGCTTAGACATCTAATCCAACATGTCTTATTTAGGAGATTACGGTAATGAGGTATTCTAGCTTGGTGATTTCGGTTTTCAGGCATTCTAGGGTGGTGGGGTACTAGGCTAGATGTTATAAATCAATGTTCAATTTTCATGTTTTCTATTCCCACTATTTGGCTAGTTCCTTTTGAGAGGTTATTTACCATATGGTTGTCAATGTATAAATATATACTAACTTATATAAAACATGCACTTTATCGCTTTCAATGTTCTAGGGCACCAGGTTATGTTGTGAATTCACTTGTACAGGGTTAAGGTTTAGACCTTGCTTGATCCAAAATCTTTCAGGTTGTCACACCCATGATAAGTGATCATATAATGAATCCTCTGTTCTGCAAGATATCATGTGGAAAAATGACACGGAACAGAATCATTCTCAATGTCCAATAGTTTGTTTCCTGATTTCTGGTTTGTAATGATAAATAACTTAATCAAACACATCAATTCATTACTGACCAGGCCCGAAACAAAATTCAACAGAAAATCATTGAGGAGCCTAAGATATCGATTCCCTCCCTTAGGAAAAAAGGAACAGATAAACTTTGACATATATAATTGTACTATTTACTCAGCAAATCGTACACAACAATACATTTTGTAACATTAAGTTACTGGTGCGTTTACATATTATCAACGCACAACCGATCTGTAAACAACATCTCATATATCTCAGTTTAAAGATTATACGATATTATATTCTCAGTATTACTCGTGAAGAATTCCATGAAGTAATTTTGTGAGCATGTGTTAGTCCAATACCCAAAACTCCATTGCAGAAGTACTCATGAATGTTGCAGCAAATCATTGCAACGTCTAAGCACTTAGATAGTGTACAATCCAACTCATGAGAGTGTTAATCCACTACTTTACTTCCAAAGTATGATCGACTGTGGATGTTTTGAATAGTCTAGTTATTCGGGAAGTAAAACACGCAAAGTTTAAACACAAAGAGAAACAATTGACAAAAGATAGTAAACAATACTCATAAAAAAATATTCATTTATTCAATCATCAAATGTCAATTACATTTATTTGTTACAAGTTCTTAAATATTTGTCTAATCACTGAAGTTAATATCATCCTTCAGACCAATGCTCCTCGAATGCTACACATGCTTAATCCTACTTAGACCCTTTGTGAGGGGATCGACATGATTCTCTTTTGATGATACCCTCTTAACGATGAGGTGTCCTTCTTCAACATGATGTCTGATAAAATTATATTTTTCGTTGATATTCCTAGATCTCCCATGATCTCTTGGTTCCTTGGTGAAGACAACCGCTCCTTCATTATCGCAAAAAATCTCCATCGGGTCCTTAATGGCTAGCACAACTCCAAGGTCTCAAATGAAGTTCTTCAACCATATAGCCTCATTTGATGCCTCGGTCGTAGCAATACACTCTGATTCACTCACATATTGAATCAGCTACGGTCTCGTGCTTGGAACTTTTCCAAATTAGTGCTCCTCCATTAAGGGTAACACCTAGCCGGACTGAAAAAAGAAATTGTCTTTGTCTGTCTGAAAGTTGGCGTTGCTATACCGAATAACTCTGAAGTCATCACTACCATAAAACACAAGGACCCGATCCGTCTTCCTTCACATATACTTAAGAATGTTATTAGCCGCTATCAAATGAGCTTTACCTGTATTTCTGTGATATTGACTAACCATGTGTCACACCCCGAAACCAAAGGCGGAAACGTCTCGGGGTGGAGGTGACTTCATGGGAATATCATAACCAATGTACATAGTAAGCAAAGTAAAACACAAAACATTACATTACATAGATTTCATTACATCAGTTGAAAAGTAAAGTAGTACAAGTTTCATAAATACATAGTTTATATAAACAAAATGAGACGAATCTTCTATGCACTCCGTCTTCGCCAAAAGAGATCATCGGGTACCTGTCTAATGCGAACCTGAGAATACAAGCGGTTTAAAAATCAGCATAAAGCTGGTGAGTTCATAAGTGGTTTTGTTTTCTGAAAATGTACGAGTTCCCTTAGTTTTCTGAAAACGTGGTTATCCAAGAAAATCCCATATTTTCTTATGTAAAGTTAGTTTCCAAATCCAAAAAGTAAAGTAAACGATGTACAATGAAAAACATGATTGTTTATTGTGAATTGTAAAGTTTAGTTATCTAACTTGTTACACTTTTATGGTTACATTCTACTGTTACACAGGAAAATCCTATAATTTCCTACATGTGTGTGTGTGAACTGTTACTGATTCTGTGTGTACGAACTGTTACCGGTTCCGATTATGTTCAATGTTGTCCCCAGGAAAACCCCATGTTTTCTTGAATTTGTGTGTGTATTGTTACCAATCCTGTGTGTGCTAACTGTTACCGATTCCTATTATGTTCAATGTTGTCCCCTGGAAAACCCCATGTTTTCCTGAATTTGTGTGTGTACTATTACCAATCCTGTGCGTGCTAACTGTTACCGATTCCGATTATGTTCAATGTTGTCCCCAGGAAAACCCCATGTTTTCCTGAATGTGTGTGTGTGTCTCCTGAAAGTCTGATTATCCTTAGATGTAAATTAGTTTTATTATGTACATAAAACTAATAAATAAGTGTAAAGCGTTAATAACCTTGATTGCGAGTCCTTAACCATACTCAGACTAAATATGACTCAAGTCGTGGCCAATATCCTTTTTATGACTTTCCTCACCCTTGAACCTTTCGGTGCGACTGTAGCTAGCAGCCAGGTGCGAGATTGTCAGTCCCGTATAGATCTATACACTCAAGTCACGCTCTCCTACGTTCGCAGATTCTGGTTACAAGGGTAGTCCTCCACTCTCATGCCATGGGACGTGTTACAAAGGACGTGTCTCCAATCTTTAAGATTACTCATCACTTCTCGCCTAGGGAAGTAGTATCTACGACTAACTAAGTTCTAATGTGTCTGTCCTTTACACTCGATCCTAGGTGTTATCTAATGATGACTATCCTTTACACTCGATCCTAGGTGTATTATTAAGGACATTACACTCGAGCCTAGGTGTATTGTTAAGGACGTACAGATGTTTTATGTTTTCTGATGGTGTCTGTCTTTTACACTCGAACCTTAGTGTTTTATTACAGACATTACAATGGTTTATGTGTTCTATCAGTTTAAATGTGAACAATCAAATATAAAGTATACAATACATCAATGTATAATAAGAATTGAAAATCGGGTTAAAACAAATAACTCTGCAAGTTAAAAATAGTTTGTTAAAAGGTTTTGAATTCTTAAAAATATACAATTATGAAACCATTTAACTGAAATCATAAGTTTAAGTACAAAATATTCTTGCACTTTTACTTGTATTCCCCCCCCCCCCCCCCTCAAAACATTGAAAACCCATTTAAAAAGGGTAGGGGTATGAACTCACCGGACGTGGAAATGTGTCGATTTCGGATGCTAAACATCGAATCGAGGCCTGATAACATGCGAGGTTACTATGTAACATGAAATGGCATACAAATATATCTAATTAGATTCATAAACTCTAATTAGATACAAAGTTACACTCCAACGAACGAAAACACCTCAAAACGGGTGTTTGGAGTGACCCGGGTGACATCTACGGACGAGAATTGAAGCGAGGGACTTGGGATTTGAGTTTACTCCCCAACAGTAAACTTCCTAATGATTTTTCAGCCATATACACCACTCACACATGAGTTCACAGCCGTGAACTCATGTTGGCAAGATTTATTGTGCTTAAAGGGTCAATAACACTTGGGAAGGGTTGGAACAATTTTATCTAAGGCTTGGAATGAATTTAATTCACCAAATACAACACTTAAGGGAGTTTACAGCCCTATCATGGAGCTTACGGCCGTAAAATCCTAAACTCTCCTTGAATGAGTGACTTAAAGGCCTTAGATTAATCACATGTGATTCCAATAATTTTTACAAGCCTTGGTATGAATTTAGGGCATCAAATAACACATTTTTAGGAGTTTACGGCCCTGGAGCACATGCTATGGCCGTAAACTCTCAAATGAAGAGTTTTGATATGTTCAAGGTCCCTAAACTATTTTTGGTTGGTTCTATGATTTATTCCAAGGCTTTTGGTGGTGCTGGATGGCTTTCTAACACATTGGAAATGAGTTTACACCCATGTTTGAGGGGTTTATGGCCCAAGCACATGCCTTGGCCGTAAACTCATACAAATCCCTCAAAATCCATGTTTAAAGTGTTCTAAGTCCATTACCAAATTTCTAAAAGTCATATCTAGGTCTAGTTTAAGTCATGGAAGGGTTTAAGGGCTTAAAAACCCTTTAAATATGGGTTTACGGCCTAAGCACCTTCCTGGGCCGTATACTCATACACAAGGCTCTAAATCATGAATAAATCTAGAATTTGAAGGTCCAATATGATACACATTGAGTTAGAGAAGATACCTTGATGATTTGTAGCCTTAAACTTGAGATTTTGACCCTTAAATCTAGTTTAAGGAGAGAGGATGTAGTGATAGTTGTAGAATGAAGCAAAAGCTTCAAAATGAAGACTTGGATCACTTTAAATAGTGTCCAAGTTTGGGACACAATAGAATTCTACCCGATACCGGCGTTAGACGGGGCTTCTGGTCGCACCCGGCCAATTTGCCGTAACCCGATATGGTTGTTTCAAAAAAATGTTCCGATCACTAATACGAGGCGTTAGAATGAGTTCTAAGGGTATTTGGGCACTCATTAAGTCATAAAATAAAATATTCAATAATGACTTAATAAAATGCCGAAATCGGAAACGAAATTGGAAACAGCGATTGGATGATTGGAACGAGTCGCGAAAAGGGATACATTTAGGGATATGAATTTCGGGTTGTTACACCATGCTCATAGCAAAAGCCACATCAGGGCGAGTGCATGTCATGGCGTACATGATCGAGCCAATGACTCAAGCATATGGAACTCGACTCATCTCTGCTATCTCTACCTTGGTACTCGGACTCTGAGTGTTACTCAGCTTGGTATTACTCTGGATAGGTAACTCTCCCTTCTTTGAATTTTCCATGCTGTCGAGGTTGGCTTGATCTTGCCATACTTTATATCTTGCAAGTACTTGGGGTAGCTTCTTTTCCAATGCCCATTGTCATGGCAGTAGAAGCAGGTAGCCTCTTTAGAATCAGAGGTAGGGGGAGATTCAAAACTAGATTTTCCTTTAAGGCCATTGCTAGACGACCCGACTTGAGGCTTTCCCTTTCGGTTCTGTTATGAGGAAGCTTTCCTCTTCTTCCCCTTCCCTTGCCCATTGGCCAAAGATGGGAGAAGTAGTAGTAGCAAGAGGAGTGGACGTAATACTCTTTCCTTTCATTCCACTCTCAATGTTTCTCATCAAGCTTTGGAGTTAACTCAATGTGACTTCCTCCTTGTTCAGATGATAAGTCATAACAAACTAATCATAAAAAGAAGGAAACAAGTGCAAAACTATGTCAGTCACGAATTCCTCATCAAAGTTCACATTGAGCTTCAAGAGAAGATCAACATATCATTGCAAGTGGGTTGTGACAGACTCTCCGTCCTTCATATTGCTGGTTATGAGGGACTTCACTAATTCATACCTATCTTGATGATCACTCTGATGGTACTTTTCCATCTAGTCCTTGTTCATCTCATATGACCAATAGTTCTCATAGAACCTCTGAAGTTCGAGAGTCATAGTGGCAACCATGATGCATGACACTTTGGTTGCATCATTGCAATGTATCCTATACTCAACAATTTCTTCAAAAGTAGCTTTTGTTTCATCAATTTCGTTTTACTCTTTTTCGAGAACATATTCCTTGTCTTCAAATCTCAAATCCATCTTGATGTTGCTAATCCAATCATTATAATCGGATTCATCAAAGGTGACTTTTGAGCAAATGCTCAAGAGCGAGAAGTGGTTGTAGTTGTTGTTGGAAGAGCAAGAAGCATTGTTGGAAGTTGACATCTCAATTAAAGAAAGATAAACTTTGATTAGATAAGGAAATCCTTAATATAACACCCAAATGAAATATTAAGGCTAGGATCCAACTAAATAATTCACAATTCTGAAGAGGGATGCCATAATCCAATTGGATATTATTTAAAGCTAGGTAAATGATGACTTACCAATTTCACCACGAAAAACTAAATTTAAATGAATTAGGTTTTTAAATGAAATTATGCCATTTCCATTTGTGATTGTGATACCGAGGACCACAAACAATGTGTTAGTAACTATGCAAATTAGCTTGGTACTCTCGATGTCATTTATCACCAAACTAATGTTCCGCTTAACCACACACACTCCATTCATCAATGATAATTTATGAGTTATCCATTTCCACCCTTTATTACTCCATATTAGTGTGTCGGTTAACCACACACGCTCAACTAACGACTTTCGTCAAGTGCAATCTGCAATTTCATGGATTAGCTTCAAATTCACATTTTTTCTAAAGTAACTACGATTGAGAATTTTTTTTGTGAAAGCATTTAGTTACTTTAATTATTTCATTATACATATTAATGACAGTTTAGTGTCCTATCAAACTCGTTCGTGTCACCCCCAACCAGACAGCGAAAACGTCTGAGGGCTTGTGTGACTTAAATTGAATATCATCACAATGATTATATATGAATCATTACATAAACATCAACATGCATCAATATATTACAACTGGAATTGTTCACATCAAGTAAATTGTTTTAACATTACAAATTCATACATAAATTGTTTGATAGTTTTCATAAGCAAAACACCCTAACATACTTGGTACTTATTCCTCGGCTTACCTGTTACCTGAGAATAAAGTTATTTTGAATAACGGTCAACATATGGAATGTTGGTGAGTTCATAAGTATGTTGTGATAAAATGATTTGTGTAGTTTGTAAAACCCAAAAAATCCGATATTTTATGAAAGACGATTGTTAAAAAAAAGTGTGCCGATCCATACATATTTGCATGATGATTTCAAAAAAAAAGACATGTATAATTGTAGGATTTGGTATTAAGCGTACAAGTGAAAATGTTGAACTTCCTAGGAAAACCCGATGTTTTCCAAATACATAAAATACAGTGATTTCTCAAATTGATACATCACCACGATGAATGATTTTTGATTACTCTTCCTTGATTACTTGGATGGTTTTGGATTAATCAAAGGTTGTGAGTCGTTATAACCACTCATGACGGTGACTAGTTATAAGTCCAGACTACGAACAATCCTTAGAGGTGTCATCCATTATCAATCACGTAGCTATAACCACCTTGATTACTCTCGATTATCAACCTGAATCTGTTTACTTTGATTACTCATAAGCCTAGCAAACGAGGAAAAGAGGAGTACAAATCCTACTACTTTCGTGAGTTTACTTTAGGTCGTCGGGGATGCGAAAGACTTGTTGGCCCATCTCGTATTTGATTACTTTGACCTTACTGGCAATACTATTGGATCACTAGGGCCGAATAGCACTTGAGAGCCATTGAAGGTCCCTTTATATGGGATTGGGACATAGAAGGCCCAATAACATATAAACATTATCCCTTGGGCCCAAAGATCATGTTAATGGACTTGCAAGGTCCAACAAGCATGATTTGAAACTTTCAAGCCCAAGTGTCGAATGTATACTTGTATTAGGTATCGCATATCTACTGGAGAGTTCGATTTATCAATTGTTGTTTTGTATCGACTCGAGACCGATCGATTTGTTTATAACGATATTTGGAGTTATACGTGTATTTGTCTTTCGATTTTTGTAAACCTTAGATTAGTATTTTTGACTCAATATTCGATAAATAAAATAATTGGTTTAAAAAAATTAGTGGTTTGACCTTTTCAGCCCCTTCCTTTTGTAAAATAACAAATGTAGTCGTTAATATGAAAGAAAAGTCATTTTAGGTCCTTAAAACATTTTCTTAAGACTTTTGCATCATAGATTTGTTGAAATGATATTTTTAACTCGAAAGTTAATTTATTAACAATTTCAGCCCTTCCAGAATGATATATTCCGGTTAAAGCCCAACTTTTTGCAATTTTTACACTTTTAGCCCAAAATCCAAAAACTTTACATTTTCGATCCTTTTTGGAAATGAAGACCATCTTTAACCCTTGAAATAGTTTTGTTACACTTTTTATCCCCTGTTTTTAAGAGTTTACTACTTCAGCCCTTTTAAATGTCATATTTACGCAATTTTGGGCATATTGGGCCGAAAGTCCAAAAATTTAGCCCATTAAGCTAATATTTACATTTTAAGTCCTTTGAAGATCATAATGTTTAGAAAAGCAATCTTTGTAACTATTTTGACCCTTGAGACCTTTTAAGAAAACGTGAATTAGCAACTTTTAGCCCAACTTTTGTATATTTGACAATTTAAGCCCAAAAATGGGTTTTGTGGTAAAATGTGTTTATCACAATCTTATAAGTTATTATTCTTTACTAGTTTAGTGTAAGATAACATAGATCATGTTTGATTTCTTTCTTATGTCATGGGTCTTGAGATTTCTTCCCTTTTTGTTTACATATTCAACACAAAAACACATAAAGTCACACATACATGCCTAAAATCATACATAGCACACACGTACACATCGATCTACACATTTTGCTTGTATTCTCCCCTATAAAACTTATGAAAACCGAAAATAGAGGGTTATGAAGCTCACCTTTGCTTGTTGTTTTTGGTTTAGAAGGAAGAAATAAAGAAAACATGATCCTAGCAAACCTCCTTGGAAGATCTCGAACTTAAGGAGTTTTATAGGAGTATGATCACCAAAAATTTGTTTAGAATAAGTGATCTTACATGAGAGAGGAGTTTTATAACTTAGACATGTGAAAACTTACCAAAGGATGATGATTATCTTGTGAAATCCTCTTGAAACTCAAGCAAAATTTTGAGATTTTTGGATGAAGAAGAAGGGATGAGTCTTGAATGATTTAGAGAGAGTTTTGTTGTGAAGTGTGTGTGTTTGGGAGACTCTCGGCTCAAGGATAAAGAGAGAGGGGGAAAAGAACTGAGTGAACTGATATGTGCATGGGAATATGAGTTATTGCATGGAGATCCAAGAGATAATAAAGAGGTGGCAAATGAAAGTCAACTCTCTTCCATGTTGGGTTGTTGGGCCGAGAAGAGGAGAAAGGAAAGGAAGAATATTGGGCTTCTTGTGTTTAAGCCCATATTATGACTTAATTATGCAAATGTTCGGCCCAAATATATCTAGGAACGATTTTGATGACCTATTAGGGCTATATAAATTCGTTGTACCCAATAAGGTCCATTAGGGGATTTTATTTCATTCTAGGCCCAATATGGCCTAAAATGTTAAAATAAATGAAAGTGGGTCCAAATTAGAGCCCATATAAGAGTTCTAAGCCCAAAGTAGTCAAATTGGAAGCTTATTGGTCCATTAGGCCCAATAAAGAATTCCTAGTCCAAAATGGACTTAAACCGGGATTTTTAGGGTGTCCAATCCTTTGTTGACTATTTGATGTGCTTGTATAAAGTGTTTGATGGATGTTTTGTTGTTATTGAATAAGCGTCATACATGCTTTCACATTGTTGGTTCACATTTGTTATCGTTGTTCAATGTTTACAAGGCATCAAAATTCCTAGTTGTGGCATCATCCCTCCGTTAGAGGGAATTTCGTCCCGAAATTCTTTTCAAAGCTAGATTTGAGAATGCGAGAATAGGTGAGGGTCCTTCTGCTTTATCTGGTCTTCGTGTTCCCATGTGAATTCTAGCCCACACTTCGCGTTCCACCGTACCTTCACAATCGGAATGCGACTTTGCTTAGTACGCTTCACCTCCATGTCCATGATTTCGACTGGTATTCCACGAACATGATATTCTCGTTGATTTCTATTTCATCAAGAGGAATGACAAGGGTTTCATCGGATAAGCACTTTTTCAAGTTTGAAACATGGAAAACAGGGTGTACACTGCTTAGCTCAACGGGCAGCTGCAGTCTATACGTCACTGGACCGATTCGGGCAAGAATCTCGAAAGGTCCAATGTATCGTGGATTTAGCTTTCCCTGTTTTCCAAAACGAATAAACCCTTTCCAGGGAGAGACTTTTAACAACACCCGATCTCCGACTTGAAACTCTAAGGGCTTTTGCCGTTATCAGAGTAACTCTTCTTCCGGTCGTATGATGCTTGTAGTCGAGCTCTGATTTGAACTATCTTTTCCATTGTTTCACGTATGATCTCCAGTCCCGTTAACATCTTGTCTGATGTCAGTTCTTTCACTATTTGGGTGTCAAATACCTCAGCCCGACACAACGGTGATCTACATTTACGCCCATACAACGCCTCGAAAGGAGCAACTTTGATGCTCATATGGTAACTGTTGTTGTATGAGAATTCGACTAAGGGTAAGTGGGTATCCCACGACTTCCCAAAGTCTATCACACATGCGCGAAGCATATCTTCCAGTGTCTGAATGGTTCGTTCGCTTTGACCATCCATTTGTGGATGATAAGTAGTGCTCATGTCGAGACGTGTTCCTAGAGCTTTTTGAAGTGATTGCCAAAAACGCGAAGTGAATCTACTATCTCTATCTAAGATGATAGACACTGGCACTCCGTGGAGTCTCACAATTTCCTTTATGTATATCCTCGTCAACCTCTCCATCTTGTAGGATTCTCTAATTGGCAAGAAATGAGCGGATTTCATCAATCTGTCAACTATTACCCATATAGTGTCTAATCCATCTGATGACTTGGGTAGTTTGGTCAGAAAGTCCATAGTAATCCTCTCCTATTTCCACTTGGGAATTACCGGTTGCTGTAACAATCCCCAGGGCTTCTGATATTCCACCTTGACTTTAGCGCAAGTAAGGCATTTGCTAACATAGGTGGCTATCTCTGCCTTCATGTTGGGCCACCAATAGTGTTGCTGAATATCCAAGTACATTTGTCTGAACCCGGATGGATGGAGTATCACGTCTTGTGGGCTTCATTCATGACTACCTCTCTGAATCCTCCAAGTTTAGGGACCCAAATGCGGTTCATTAAATAATATGCTCCGCCCTCTTTCACTTCGAGATTCTTTTCCATTCCACGTAATGCTTCGCTTGTTTTGTTCTCTGCCTTCATGGCATAAAACTAGGCTGCCCTGATCTGAGAGGTTAAGTGGGATTGGATGGTTATCGAGAGAGTCTTCACACGACGATTTAAGTATTCTTTCCAACTCAAGGCATCAACTACCATGTTAGCCTTGCCTGGTGGTACTTGATTTCACACTCATAATCGTTTAGTAACTCAACCCATTTTCATTGCCTCATGTTCAACTCTTTTTGATTTAGGATATGTTGGAGGCTCTTGTGGTCCGTAAAAATGGTGCACTTTGTACTGTAAATGTAGTGCCTCTAGATTTTCATGGCGAAAACCACAGCTCCCAACTCCAAATCGTGGGTTGTATAATTCACTTGGCGTGTCTTTAGTTGTCGTGATGTATAATCAATCACCTTCCCATGCTGCATAAGTACACAACCTAAACCCTGATTCGATGTGTCGCAGTATACTACGAAATCTTCTGTTCCTTCTGGTAATGATAGCACCGGCGCACTGCAGAGTGCTTGCTTCAAAGTTCGGAATGCAGCTTCTTGCTTGTTCGTCCATTCGAAGGGTACACCCTATTGTGTAACATGTTAAGAGGCTTGGCTGTCTTAGAGAAGTTCTTGATGAATCTCCTGTAATAGCCTGCTAGACCTAGAAATTGACGAATTTATGTGGGTGTTGTTCGGACTGCCCATCCTTCGATGGCTTTGAACTTAGAAGGATCCATGTGTATTCCTTCTTGGATAACAACATGACCCAAAAAGTTCACACTACAAAGCCAGAACTCACACTTAGAGAGTTTTGCATATAGCTTTTTGGTTCGCAGGGTTTGCAAGATTTGTCGGAGATGTTGTCCATGCTCTTCTTCACTTCGAGAGTAAACTAGAATGTCGTTAATGAAAAAAATGACAAAGTTGTCGAGGAATGGTTGGCAGATTCGATTCATTAGGTCCATGAATGCGGCAGGGGCATTCGTTTGGCCGAAGGGCATTACCACAAATTCATAATGTCCATAACGAGTTTGAAAAGCGGTTTTTGGAATATCCTCTTCCTAGACCTTGAGTTGATGGTATCCAGATGGCAAATCTATCTTTGAGAAATAACCAGCTCCTTGGAGCTGGTCAAATAGATCGTCGATTCGTGGAGGTGGATAGCGATTTTTGACAATGATCTTATTTAGTTCTCTGTAATCAATGCACATCCTAAAAGATCCGTCCTTCTTCTTGACAAAGAGAACTGGAGCTCCCCATGGTGAGAAATTGGGTCGGATGAATCCTTTGTCCAAAAGTTCGCTGAGTTGACTGGAAAATTCTTGCATCTCCACAGGAGCTAATCGATAAGGTGATTTAGCAATGGGAGTGGCCCCTGGCACAAGCTCAATTCGAAATTCGATTTGCCTTTCTAGGGGTATCCTCGGAAGATCATCAGGGAAGACATTCGGGAACTCGCAAGCTACTGGGATGTCTCGAACATTGACCACTTCCTTGGATTTGTCTACTATATGAGCCAGGAATGTCAAGTCTTTCCTATGCAGATACTTCTGTGCCTTATTTCATGAGATAAGTCGAAGGTTCATGTTGGGTTTGTCTCCGTATATAATTACGGTTTCGTGATTTGGAAGGTGAAGGCGAATGACCTTCTCGTGACACATAACTTCGGCATAGTGGGGGCTTAACCAATCCATGTTGATAATCACATCAAAACTCCTAATGGAAATGTGCATTAATTTTATTTGAAAGACGTGATGATTTAAGGCTAGGGTACATCTGATATAGATTTCCCCGGTGGATTCTGTTTTCCCATTAGCCATTTCCATCGTGAAGGTTTCATTAAGCTTCTGGGGTTGTTGCTTTAACAAATGCTTGAATTTATTACTCACAAAACTCCGTTTTGCCCCGGTATCAAATAAGATGCATGCATAAGTGTGGCTTAGGAGAAACATACCGGTAACAACAGCGGCAGCCTAAACCGCTTCTCGCTGACCCATAGCTAGCACCCTTCCTGCTCCTCCGTTCCCAGGTTTGTTGGTGTTGGGGAAGTTTCGACAGATATGCCTAGTCTTTCCATATCCATAGCAGGTGGGGCTTGACCCTGTGTTATTGCCGCTACTATTGGTGTTGTTGTTCCTTTGTTGTTGATTCTGGAGAGGACATGTCCTGCAATATCTTTCCGTGTGACCCTTTCAATTGCAACCTGTGCAATGCATCTCTCTGCACTCCCCATTATCATGGAGACCACACTTGTTGCACTTGGGAAGATTACCAGAATATGGTCTAGGAGCACTCGGAGCAGTTGAGGCTAGAGCATGTGGTGTGGATGGAGCTTGGGTGGTTGCAGCATTGATCGTCATTGTTTGTTGCTTCTTGGACGATTTCGAGCCTTGTCGCCCCTTTCTCTTGTTATTCTTTCCCTTCTTGTTGTCACTCTCCTTCTTGCCATCAATATCCACTGGCTTCTATCCCTTCTTGTTGTTGTGGTCGTATAGTTTCTTGGCCAATCTCTTGGCACTATCGAGGGTTTCGGGAATTGCAGCTATCACCTTTCATTGGATTGGGGAGGTTAGTCCCCAGATGAATCGCTCGATTTTCTTTCCCTCTGAAGTAATCATGCTGGGGCACAATAGAGACAGTTCGCTAAACCTTGATATGTAGGCGTCAATGTTGGAATTTCGGATAGTGAGATTCCACAACTCTTGCTCCATCTTCTGGATTTCGCCTCTAGGGCAGTACTCGGCCATCAGCGTTTCTTTATTCTCTGCCCGCGGCATAGAGTTTGATATGGGAAGAGTCATCGCTTCTACATGTCCATTCCACCAAGTGAGAGCTTGATCGACGAAGGTGCATGCGACAAACTTCACCTTCATTTCCTCCGGGCATTCGCATATCTCGAACACCGATTCTACCTTTTCGATCCATCTTTTCAGAGTTAACACTCCCCCAGTGCCATTAAAGGTTCGTGGCTTGGCGTTGGTGAAGTCCTTGTAGGAGCATGTCTTGGTAGGTCCTTGATTTATCCCGTTGTTTGAACTTCCAGCCCCTTGACCATTGACTCCTCCATTAATCCCTTGGTGAATTTGTGCCATTGCTGTAGTAACCACAGCAGTTACAGCTTCTTGGAATGCAGTTGAGTTGATTTCGGGTGGGGTTGGTCGAGGGTTTCCGTGGGTTGGTCGTCGAGGCATCTTTCTGTCACGAAACGGAAAGATGTTGAGTGCGCAAGTTTTTGTGGGTTTGTGGCCTCATGACTAGGTTTATATCATGTATTTCAGTAGTTTCACATATCAACATATAAACGTAGAAGCATAGCACATAACAAGTAATAACATCACAACAAAACGCATATATTTTCCATTAATAATATTCGTACTTTGTTACATGAAAATTTGCTCTAAAGAGCATACATAAGTGGTGCAAGTTCGACAGCATAACGACTCTATGAGTAGTGTAATCACTTAAACATACAGTCGACGGTACATAGCATAGACCACTGTACATAATACTAAAGACAGATAACCCTATTCCTAGTCGTGGTGGGATGTGCCAGGGGCTGGTGCTGAGGAAGTGGACGCTCCCTGAAGGTGAGCCACCTGTCATTCCACATCTTGGAGTCGAGCCTCCCACCTTACCTGCCGCATGTGAAATTCTCGGATAACCACTCGTGTCTCCTGCTCTGCACGGTCGACCCTAATCCGCATCTGGTGCATCTGATCGACAATGCTCTGAGCTAGGTCGCCAGTGTTCCGCAATCATCTCACCATGACCGGAAGTGCATGATCAATACCCCATGGGGGTGTAGGACCAATGGGGACCATCCGATAAGCAGGCACCCTAGCCAGATAAGGGGGGTTGATGACTTTGGACTCCACATAGTAATTAGCATCTTCGTCATCGCTGGGCTCCTCCTCGAGACCTCCTTTGGATTTCTCTTCTTCCTGGCCCACCATTGGCTCAGTAGGTCCATCCTCAGCTTCTACCTCGGGTTCCCCTTCGGATTCCTCTTTAGGGTCTACCTCGGGTTCCTCTTCAGGCTCCTCCTCGGGTTCTTCTTCATATTCTTCCAACCATCCGTTATTTCCCTGATTAGGGAAATATGGATCTCTGGGGTGATGGAAACTAGCCATGCTGTCTAAGAGAGTGTATAAACATGCTAACATTATTCCTAAGACGTTTTAATTATCGTATAAGTTGAGTTGATGTTCTTCCTTTTGGTAATAGAGGGGTACGTTGTTAGGTTTACTTAGTATCGCGATTTCCTTGGGGCATGCGATAGTTGTACCTCAGAGGAAATGTAGTTGATCAGGCTACATTCACTCCTTAATACGACTATGAATAGTCCCGACTTAACTGAGATGTCAGCATTATCTTATTTGGTTTGGTAATATGTTATTTTTCATGTGTCTTACGAGTAGGAGTGTTTTATCGTTGTGTTTTTATTTGTTTTGTTCAGAGTGGTTTTGTCCCCTTTTTTGGTTTATAGTTGCATATCAATGTGTGGTTAGATATGCTAGTTCACTATAAACAGAGCTCTGATACCAACCTGTCACACCCCCGAACCAGACGGCAGAAACGTCCGAGGGCTCGCGTGACTTAAATTGAATATCATCACAATGATTATACATGAATCATAACATAAACATCACCATGCATCAATATATTACAACTGGAATTGTTCACATCAAGTACAATGTTTTAACATTACAAATCCATACATAAATTTTTTGATAGTTTTCATAAGCAAAACACCCTTACATACTTGGTACTTATTCCTCGGCTTACCTATTATCCGAGAATACAATTTATTTTGAAAAACTGTCAACATATGGAATGTTGGTGAGTTCATAAGTATGTTGTGATAAAATGATTTGTGTAGTTTGTAAAACCCAGAAAATCCGATATTTTCTGAAAAGACCATTGTTAAAAAAAAAAGTGTGATAAAATGATTTGTGTAGTTTGTAAACCAAGTGTCAAATGTTTACTTGTCTTAGGTATCGGATAACTACCGGAGAGTTCGATTTATCGATTGTTGTTTTGTATCGACACGAGATCGATCGATTTGTTTATAACGATATTTGGAGTTATACGTGTATTTGTCTTTCGATTTTTGTAAACCGTAGATTAGTATTTCTGACTCAATATTCTATAAATAAAATAATTGGTTTAAAAAAAATAGTGGTTTGACCTTTTCATCCCCTTCCTTTTGTAAAATAGCAAATGTAGTCCTTAATATAAAAAGAAAAGTCATTTTAGGTCCTTAAAACATTTTCTTGTCACTTTTGCATCATAGATTTGTTGAAATGATATTTTTAACTCGAAACTTATTTTGTTAACAGTTTCAGCCCTTCCAGAATATTTTCCGGTTAAAGCCAAACTTTTTGCAATTTTTACACTTTTAGCCTAAAATCCAAAAACTTTACATTTTCGATCCTTTTTGGAAATGAAGACCATCTTTAACCCTTGAAATAGTTTTGTTACACTTTTTATCCCCTGCTTTGAAGAGTTTACTACTTCAGCCCTTTTAAATGTCATATTTACGCAATTTTGGGCCTATTGGACCGAAAGTCCAGAAACTTAGCCCATTAAGCTAATATTTGCATTTTATGTCCTTTGAAGATCATAATGTTCAGAAAGTAACTATTTTGACCCTTTAGACCTTTAAGAAAACATGAATTAGCAACTTTTGGCCCAACTTTTGTATATTTGACAATTTAAGCCCAAAAATGGGTTTTGTGGTAAAATGTGTTTATCACAATCTTATAAGTTATTATTCTTGAGTAGTTTAGTGTAAGATAACTTAAATCGTGTTTTATTTCTTTCTTATGTCATAGATCTTGAGATTTCTTCCCTTTTTCTTTACATACTCAACTCAAAAACACATAAAGTCACACATACATGAATAAAATCATACGTAGCACACACATACACATAGTTCTACACATTTTGCTTGTATTCTCCCCCATAAAACTTATGAAAACCGAAAAGAGAGGGGTATGCAGCTCACCCTTGGTTGTTGTTTTTGGTTTAGAAGGAAGAAATGAAGAAAACTTGATCCTAGCAAGCCTCCTTGGAGGATCTCGAACTTAAGGATTTTTCTAGGAGTATGATCACCAAAAACTTGTCTAGAATGAGTGATCTTACATGAGAGAGGAGTTTTATAACTTAGACATGTGACAACATAACAAAGGATGATGAGTATCTTGTGAAATCCTCTTGAAACTCAAGCAAAATTTCAAGATTTTTGGTTGAAGAAGAAGGGATAAGTCTTGAGTGATTTAGAGAGAGTTTTGTTATAAAGTGTGTTTCTTTAGGAGACTATCGGCTGAAGGATAAAGAGAGAGGGGGAAAAGAAGTGAGTGAAGTGATATGTGCATGGGAATATGAGTTATTGCATGGAGATCCAAGAGATAATAAAGAGGTGGCAAATTAAAGTCAACTCTCTTTTATGTTGGGTTGTTGGGCCGAGAAGAGGAGAAAGGAAAGGAAGAATATTGGGCTTATTGTGTTTAAGCCCATATTATGACTTAATTATGCAAAATTTTCGGCCCAAATAAATCTAGGAATGATTTTTATGACCCATTAGGGCTATATAAATTCGTTGTGACCCAATAAGGTCCATTAGGGTATTTTATTTCATTCTAGGTCCAATATGGCCCAAAATGTTAAAATAAATGAAAGTGTGTCCAAATTAGAGCCCATATAAGAGTTCTAAGCCCAAATTAGTCAAATTGGAAGCTTATTGGTCCATTAGGCCCAATAAGGAATACCTAGTCCAAAATGGACTTATACCGGGATTTTTAGGGTTTCCAATCCTTTGTTGACTATTTGATGTGCTTGTATAAAGTGTTTGACGGAAGTTTTGTTGTTATTGAATAAGCATCATACATGCTTTCACATTGTTCGTTAACATTTGTTATCATTGTTCAATGTTTACAAGGCATCAAAATTCCTAATTATGACAGTTTGGCTAACGACCCTCCATCAATCAAGAAAGTGGTGGGTGAGATTAGACATCCATTCAACCGCCATTTTGTAGGCAGTTTTCTTATACCCCCTTATAGATTGGGTTCGTGAATGAGACCTACTAACGGTAAGACTAACCTTCTTTTATACATATATATAAATATTAACTTTTAATTTTACTATATGTATATATATATATATATATATATATATGTATATATATATATGTATATATATATATATATATATATATATATATATATATATATATAAAGGTGTATTTTAACATTTAAAATACTAAGGTCTAAAATTTAGAATTTCCTAAATTAAACTATTCAATTTAAATTTTAAATTTCAAAACCACTGGTGTATTTTTAAAACTTTTCAAAAATACTAGGTTAAATTTTTAATAATTAAATTAACAAATTAATTTTATCTTTATCTAAAAGTTTAACCCAATCATGAATTCATGATAAGGATACAAGATTATTCATTAAATTTTCCAACTTTAAACCATTAAAACGAATTTAAGGTAATTATACTAATCAATATATGAAAGATTTGTCAATGCCGAAAATTTGGGATCTGACATCAACTCGTCGAGTCTGGGCAATGCACTCGTCGAGTTCTATGAAAAGAATGACGATATTGTTCCCTTATCCTTTGAATAATTCACAATTACATCATATTCAACTGAAAAACATCCTATGCTCTGATACCACTGATGAGTTATGAGCATAACTACAAATCATATGTGTTCATGCAACCCTTAAGTTTTGGATCTAGGTTTTCATTAGTTGAACATTCAAAGTTGAATACAAAAGAGAAAACCTAATATGCATCTATAAAAATCGCAATTAACCTAATACTAGGGTTTAGATACATACCTCAATTTTTATTTACTAATAACAATTAATCATTGTAGATCTTGAACTCTAGAGAGAAAGTGCCTCAAATGTTATACCTTTAATGACTTACAAACACTCTTTGCAAGAGGATGAGAAGAGAAAGGATGAGATGGCACCATAATTTCGGCTATGCTAGGGTTAAAAGCAAGTGGCCAAAAATCCCAAGGGTTAGGCTCCTTTTATATTTGATGTTGCTTAGTCCCAAAGCTAGGGTTTGTAAGTAGATACCCAAATTTCCAACTTAAGGCCTAAGCAGCCCATGGACTCCTCATATAGAAGCCTTGGATGAAAACTTATCGGGCCTCCGTGTAATTTTCATTCACTCCTATCTATGGAGTCCAAGAGCCCTATTTCACAACTATAAATTAATTGCAAAACAGCTCCTGTACTTTTAATTAATTCCTTTAATCCTAAAATTGATTCGAAATTAATTTCTGATTAAATATTAATTAAATAACATCATTTCTAATTAATATATCATTCTCATAATATATTAATAAATCATGTGTATCAACTTATTAATACAAATAATAAATTCAACTTATCTCCAAATGTCATCCTATCAAGTTGCAAGCGTGAAGGCAACCCAAAAGGATTGTGTTACTATCAATTCAAGTATATACCAATTGTAGTATGGGCTTAGACACCTAATCTAATAGAGTTCTCCACAACATGGAGTGTTGTATAGCCCAAGCCCATTAAATTAGGGTTTGCCTCATATTTAAGGTCTTAGAACCCTTGTTTTAGATCATTTTCTAGCCTCCATTGCACCAAGAAACCCTCTTTTTAGCAAACTCTAACCTCTCTTCATGATTTGAGCTCATACCATATCCTCTCTCCTCGTTTGGGTACTTTTGGTGGTGTTTTACCAAAGCTTAAAGATCAAGAAATTTCTTTTGGTTGTAAGGAATGTTGTTGGTATTCAGTGGACACCTTCAAAGTCACTCCATTTTTGAACAATTTTGAGTATAAAGTTCATATCATGCTTTTTAGTTCAATGGATCTGGTCATTTTTGGTTTTTGACACTTTTGGTCCTTTTTATGGGCGATCTTGGAGTTGAGTGGACTCTAACATATTTTGATCAGTTTAGAATGCTTCTTGGACCTTATGGACTAGGAAGGTTAGGATCTTTTGCCTTCCCTTTAATCCATGCAAGTTATCTTTGTTCTTTAGGTCATTTTGGTGTATTAAATTTTAGATCTTGAAAGTTTGTGGTATAATTATGGATAACGTTGGAAACTTTATCCATCTAAACATCATGTTGATCCAGATCCGAGGGATGAACCATCCTAATCGATAAAGTGAGAAACTTTATCCATTATAAAAGTTGTTAGGTACCAGATCTAAATAGTTGGAAGCTTAGGTTTAAGGGTAAAGTGCTTAACGCTATAAGTTGTTGGTACCAGTTCCCACAGCATAACATGTTGTTCACAACGATGTGGAGGCTCATATGACCACAATTGCTTTGTTGTGTAGCTGCCACGTCATGGCATATGGGTGTCCACGATGTGGAGGTCAGTTGGGGATGACTTTGACCGTTGACTTTTTGACTAGTTCGAGTTTTGGCCAAACATGGAGAGGCGTTGAGGTATAGTCTGAGATTTATCTTGTGATTGGTTTAGAAGGTTCGTGTAGCTAATTCTATGGGACTTTGAGTAGTGGGTTTCAGCACTTCGTTTAGGTGAGTATTCTCACTATATTACATATGCCATAGTGGTGTGCATGCTAGACTAGTTGTATTTTATTTACTGAATGATGTTATATGTTATTATTGAGTTGCTAATAACTAAAAAATTGTTGATAGTCCGTAGGGTTGCTGATAACCCACATGGTTAATCATGATCCGTAGATGGTTATGTTGTTGTGGTGTATGTGATATTTAGAACTGCTGATAGTCCCAAGGTTGTTGATAACCCATACCTGATTTTTATGTTGTGTTATATTGATATTTTGGAGAACTCACTAAGCTTTGTACTTATAGTTGTTGATTAAATGTTTTACAGGTGCTTATCAAATTGAGAAGGGGAGATTGTACATACACAAACCCATCAACAATTTTATGATTCGAGATTCCGCCTTGCATTCCTTATAACTTTGATTTTAAATTTTTGTTCATGAACATTTGGGTTGACTTGAATGTAACTTTGTAAAAATGGGTGTTTATTCTATTTTAATAATGAAAAAATTATTTTGAAATTTGGTATGTTACAATTAGTTTCAATTAAAATACCTATAAATAATGGTACGTTTGATTAGATTTCGAATCACTATATGATTATGTTTAATTCGTGTGAGGTGCAATGGAATTTTGAAAAAAATTCACTAGTTCGTAAATATATTATATTGAATGGTTAAGTCATTAACCGTATGATTCTATGTTGTCTAGCAACAAAGATAACTCTCATCGATTTAGTCCATTCATTCATATTACTTAATAACTCAATAGCTATGATCAGTCTCAAGGTTAATGACAACTTCTCAAATTGTCGATGTTAACAGATCAATCACAAACATTAATTTAACTCTATTGTGTTTAAGCTAAAGATACGGTCGGCCTCTATTCCAACTGTTTACCTCATTAATGGAGTTTTGGGGCACTATATTAGCGAAACAACATGATACAATACACGAGTCTTTAATTAAAGACAATCATAATAAATTAAATTTCTATAAAAAATAATTTCAAAGAATTAAACCATAATCATAATAGATTATTTACATTTAAACAAAAGTACATGGATTGTAGCCCATAAAAGAAGTAAAAAATTATATTAACTAAAGTAAAGTAAACCAATACTCAAAGGAATTCTTAATGCTAGTCTTCAATCTTCAAAGGAGTAGAAACTAGGGTTTCTAGAAATCCTTCTTCCTCCTTTGGTGAAAAGCTATGAAAATATGAAATATTTCCCTTTTCCTATATTCTCTCTTTCTTGGATGAAATTTGAGTTCAATTTATAGGGTTTTGTAACCGACTTGTTTTGTCGTGCGACGAATGGATCGCGACGCGGTCTTTATATTTCAATAAATATCTTCTTAATATTTTATTTCTTTGGAATTATCTTTATTTAAATTATAAACAATTTTACATAATTTGTACACTACGAAAATATGTCCTTAATATGCCTTTTTGGCCTTAATTTCATCACTTGGTAATTTTTATTTGCAAAATACGAATTTATAACGATTAAGTATCATTTGTACCTTAAAATCATGTAGACAAATATTAATTTTTTTCGAAACACCCACTAATAAAAAGAACCAACACCAAGAAAACAGCTAGGAGAAGGGGCGAACATTACAGTCAAGTACAAAACAAATACAAATTACAAAACAGGGCTAGAGCACCATTCTTCCCATGAACTATGAACACCTTTACTCCTATGTTTTACCCAGATACACCATGGATTTGATTCTATCTACCACCCGTAAAGGAGAAGTGATGTACCCTTAAAAATTCGATATTTCTGGCTCTCCAAATTGCCCATTGTTGAAAACAAATCAAATAAAAACACAAAATTTGGAGGAGTTTAACAAAAAACAATGAAGAAGAATGATTTCCTTATACACAAAACACGTTTCTTTATTAATTACTACAAGAACAGAACATTACATGGACAAGTACTATTTATAGACCTATGTGTAACTGTCAAATGACAGTTACTATCCCAACCAATGCAATGGTCAAATGAAACCCATTCAAACCAACACAATTGTTCAATCTAATCGTTCTAGAAAAAATACCATAAATACTAATAATAAATACCATTTTAATAGATAATTACCAAACTACCCTTGTCTAGGTTATATTTTCCAACACACCCCCTTAAGCTAGACAAGATTCCCGAAAACATCATCAGAAACATTCTTCACCAAACACATCCACAACCATACATTGCACACCTTCTAATTCATCACATAAAACATCATCAGAAACATTGCCCATAATCTTTTCATCTGGTACATCATCACACCTTTTCAAGGAAGCAACACAATCATCCATAAAGTCTTTATCATCTTATTCAATCATCAAAAGCATAGTCTCCTCGGACAGCTTCACGAACTTGGCATCTTCTTGACTCTCGTTTTGTTGCTTCTTCCTGCAAAACCTCATTATATGACCATAATTGTGAAATAATAACATTGTTTTTTTGACAAAGGTATTCTTTTGAATGATCCTTCTCCCTTGGAAGTTCCGCTATCATGATCATCCTTGTTTTTATCTTCACCCAAATCATTTCCAGGTTCCTTGCCTTTCAATTTGGTTGAAACTTGAAATGCTTGTTCCATCGGGGAATAATCAAATTGCCTCATTCTGAATTAATGGGATTGCAAGGTACCCACTAAACTTTCCAAAGATAATGTTTTTAAATCCTTTGATTCTTCTATAGCAACCACGATGTATTCAAATTTTCTTATTAAACTTCTCAAGATTTTCTCAACAATCCTTTTATCATCAATATCTTCTCCATTTAATCTGATTTGATTTGTTAACATAACAATTCTGTTGTAGTAATCCTCAACCGACTCAGATTCTTTCATGTTTATACCATCAAACTCGCATCTGAGAGTTTGTAGTTTCACAACTCTAACTTTATCTTCCCCTTTATAAGTTTTGTGTAATGTATCCAAAGCCTCTTTTGATGTAGTTGAAGATGAGATTCTTTCAAAGATAACTTCATCTACTGCCTGGTAAATAAGGAATAAAGCCTTCCTATCTTTCTTCTTTGTATCTTTCAATTATGTGCGTTGCTGGGCTGAAAGAGTTGTTTGATCTCTCGGTTCAACAAAACCATTTTCGATCACAATCCAAAGATCTTGTGAATCAAATAAAACCTTCATCTGAATATTCCATTGATTGTAATTCCTTCCAGTGAATTTTAGAATCTAAGATTGCACCCCATGGAAACTTGTTGAAGTCATCAGGACAAACTCTTTTCCTTTTTTTTTTAGTTGTTGTAATCGACACCCACACACCAGGCTCTAATACCACTTTCTTAGAAACAAATCAAATAAAAACACAAATTTTGGAGGAGTTTAACAGAAAACAATGAAGAAGAATGGTTGCCTTGTACACAAAACACATTTCTCTATTAATTACTGCAACAACACAACATTACATGAACAAGTACTATTTATAAACATATCTGTAACTCTCAAATGATAGTTATTATCCCAACCAATGCACCGGTCAAATGAAACCCATTCAAACCAACACAATTGTTCAATCTAATCGTTCTAGAACAAATACCATAAATACTAATAATAAATACTATTTTAATAGATAATTACCAAATTAGCCTTGTCTAGCTTATATTTTTCAACACCCATATCATACCGTAGCAGAATATATCCCTTAAAAAATATATAATTTAGCGCGTATTCAATTAATCATCTCGTGTTTGTGAAAGAGAAACTTCACCATCTTCCATTCTATTGTTGAGGTAGACTATCGTATTATTATTGCAAATGTTGTATTATTATTGCCAATGTTTTGCTGAGATAGGAGTCTTCTTAACGATCGAGCTTGTCTCATTGATTTCTAAAGACACCATTGTGAATTTGTAATAATGTTTGTGTTATGTTGTCCAACTCGGTTTAACATTTGCAACCAAACACAATGAAATCGACATTAACTTTTTTTGGGAAAAAGTACCTAACAACATTCGAATTCTTCACAAAATAGCTACAACTTCTAGATTATACATATAGACCGGCGAGAGGGAAACAATATATATTAAGGGTGTACGCGGTGCAGTTTGGTGCGGTTTCAAGTCAAAACAGCAAACCGCACCGCATATGCGGTTTGAATATTTTAGAAACCGCAAACCGCACCACAGATGTTCAAAACTGCATGATGCGGTGCGGTTTGATGCAGGCGGTTTAGTTGCGGTTTGTGCGGTTTGATGAGTTGTTTAACATTAAGTCTATCAAAAAACCAAAAACCTGACCGGGTTAAAAAAAATGATTACTTTCATTTTATAAAAACAAATACAATTTTCCAGTTAAATCGTTTTTAATAAATTGCGACTTATGTTACTATAGTTTTGTAAGTATCATTGTTATTGCTTTATATTGCCGTTATAATTGATATAATCTTATAAATCATGAGATCTTGATCTAATAGTGATTTAATGTTACCTTATAGATATTTGGTTATTGTAAGAAATATATTTATATACATCATTTCTAAATCGTGATTTGAAGTTATAACAGAATAAAGAAAAAAAAGTATATATATATATATATATATATATATATATATATATATATATATATATATATATATATATATATATATATATATATATAACATGCGGTGCGGTGCGGTGCGGTTTGAACCGCAGTTTTATAAATACAAACCGCAAACCACACCGCATAGTGCGGTTTGATAAAATGATAAACCGCAAACCGCACCGCGAAATTCTAAACCGCATTATGCGGTGCGGTTTGTGCGGTTTTTTGCACAACCCTAATATATATTATTTGAATGGGTAGGACATCTTGAATGCTTAGCACGATGGCAACATATAATAAAATTCGTAGACTTCAAGATGTCTACACGATAAGCACAACTGAAACGACAATATATTGCAATACATATATAGGATATGACCCTAAACAATCACATATTCGTAATGAACAATTACAAATATGAAAAACATTATTGAATTGGACTCTTGCCAAAACAAGCGTTAGCATTATTAACCTCCCATGAAACACAACGTAATTCAGTCGACCAAAGTTTATTACTCATTAGATTCCAATCATAGATTCCTCATTCATTAATGGATATGTCCAACGTAGCTAGGAATTCCTACACCATATGTCGGAGGAGATTTCAAAATCCCATAAATCTAGGTTGGATTCCTCTTCGTTACATGTTGGGGCAAGAACATCTAACACTACTTCTTTTTTCGAGAATCCTTCAAACAATTCATTTAGCCTCCGATACATCTCTGCTGCTTCAATCTATATACGCACGAATATATATACAGAAATCAATGTCTTTGCCTATACAACAATTTGAACAGTTATTTGCCTATTTATTATGATCGCAAAAACTATAAAGAGCTGACCTTTTTCTGATGTACATGGAAAGTAGAAGGTCCAGAAGTAGAAAAACTTGCGTATCCTACGGCAGTGCTGTATTGATCAATTGTCCGAATAATATCACAATAACAGGAATAAGTTTTCAATCCAAAGATTAAAACTACATCTATATCAGAACTAATTTCATGGATTTGGATATCAAAAGATTGGGAAGTGGAAGCCCCATCCCTTCCTGTGGATTCATGTAATAATCTATTGTTGCTATACAACTTTTCTTTCTTGTTCTTAGTTTTCTCTAAGTTTTCTTTCAGGGTTTCAATGTATCGTATAGCTTCGTTTAGTCTATCAGACATTTGTGGACATCCCTGCATGCATAAAATTTTTAAATGTAAGCGACGGTGTCATTAAGTTATAGTAATGTAAACTATAAAGGACAATTGTTTATAAATTTATAATATAACGTAATACATGCATGCATCTTATTGATATTATATCACATTAAATTTAAATGTTTTATTCTACTAAGCTCTTACTAAAACAGCCGGATAAACATATACACAACATATAATTTCTAATAACGTTGGAGAATATATTCAGAAACCGGGAGGAACCTTAAAGTTGACATTTTCAGGGAGGAGGGAAAAGAGCTGAGAGTAGAGGAACTTCATTTGGTTCCTCCTGTTCTTCTCAATAACCTTTCGTTCTGGCCTGTCTGGAATCAAAGAAGAACCAAAGCAATTGCCCGTCTCCATAATTTTCTTCCTCTAACGAATGGTCGTAGAACAAAAAGGGCATAAAGATAACCTTACACTCTTAAAATTTTAGACATCAAATGACAAGAGAGAAGTCGTTTGCAATTAACAGATGATGTATAGATAGTTATATATAGGATTGGAAAGGGAAGATAAAAAGGGGAAAAAGGCCAAACTTACGTCACCTTTCTTTCATCACCTTCCTGTTGACTCAATGTGCTTTTTATTGTTTGTAATGGTGGGGTAACAATCCAAATGAAATTAGATCTCTTTAATTATTTTTGAAAAATTACATATTATCTTACTTTTTTTGGTATTTTTGGTGCTACTTGTTAAGAGCATGTGTTTGGATTGGTAAGAAGTGTTTCTTTGAATGGATCGGTTTGATCCGATCCAAATAACAAAATCTTAATTAATTTTGGTTTTCAAAATATAAATCCGATTAAACAAAACTAAATTAAAATCCGATTCGATTTGATTTATATAGAAAAACAAAAACAAATTATATATTGGTAATTTAACATTTATAAACAACTAGTATGACATTATATTATAGTTTAATATTTAATTGATAAAAAAGCTTTAAAAAAAGTTTCAGATTAATGTTTTTTATTATGTGAAACTTTTTGACTTATTTGAAAAATTAAATTATAAAAATAATAAATAATTATAGATACATTAAAAGTAAATAAGTAATAAATTATTATTCGATTTTTTGGACAATTCGCTTATAATTTTATAATTAAAAGCAATCCGAAATTCAAAATAATAATCCGGTTTTATTGAAAGCAATCAAAAAATCCAAATAAACAAATCCAAATTCTCCAATTATCAGATTTGGTTTTATCTAAATAGTAAACTACTACCCGACTAATCGTATAAGATTATGATATGTGAGCCAATAATTCTCTATTTTAATCATTTGTTGATTTTAAGATGTGTTTTGATTTAGTGATTCGAAAAATAAATAAAAAGAAAAAAATAAAAAGACGTTAAATTTCTCATAAAAAATAATCATTTACAAAATAGACTTTCTGATTTTTTTTCATATCTATTTAGTTTTTTCGAAATAAAAACATATGATAAATGTTACAAAGTTTTTTGTAGTTTTTTTATTAATGCAAAACCATATTTACTTTCGGTATTTTACTTTATTTATTTTTTTCTTTTTAACGTATATGGATTGATGTAAAACACTAAAACTTATGGTTATGTGTTTATTTAATGTATTTGAATTTGTCTACAACTTATTTTTATATGTATTTTTTATGTTTGAACTTATAAACATCAAATTCATAATTTATATATGTATGTATGTGTAGAAAAAAAAAAAAAAACTTGAAAAATATAGAAACCGGTTCACTTGACGGTTGAACCGGTTAAAACATTGCATGTAACAGTACTTTCATGGAAAAGATTGAGATGAAATATAAAAATCAATGATTATAAGGTAATCTTGTTAGTTTATGCTTATCAACAACCTACGACAACCAAAAATATATCTTATACAGGTGTTCTAAAATTATATAATAAAAAATACGTACATGTAAGAATACTTTCTATTATGTCCAACGAACCAAATTCAAATTTTAACCGTTTATCAAACCTATGACAACCAAACTATATATATATATATATATATATATATATATATATATATATATATATATATATATATATATATATATATATATATATATATATATATATATATATATATATAGTAAACAATCAAACGCCAGATATTTTAATATATTTTTTATAATTCTTCAATAAATAACAATTAAAATTACAAAAAAAAGAAAAATATAAAAAAAAAGAATAAAAGATGATCATTCTTGTTAGGACGCGTGAAGAATCGGTGTGAATTCAAATTGCGAGGCGACTCTAGCGTGCGACGTTATGGACACGTGGATACATTTTGTATTTAGTTTTTTTCCACCTTGCAACGGATCGTGAGATAACCTATCCAATAAACTAAGCTTCAGAGGGTTCTATATATAATTGCCTTTAAGGAAGAACAATAAACAAAATATAATAATTCGTTCGGATATATATGGATCAAAATTATATAGTTTAGTAATCATGTGACTACTAAAACCACCAAATTTATGGTTTTTTTTTCTTAAATATGTCTAAGAGTTTAAAGTATTAAAATCTATCAGCATTGTTCAACCTACCAAAATTTAAAAGCAAAGTAACAGAATAAACATAAAAGAAGAACATACAAAATCAATTTAGGTATTCACAAACCATTGAATATAGTTTTTTAATTGAAGGATCAAATATTTAAGTTATATTCCTTAAAAAAACATTTTATATAAACTTCAATGATTTTTTACAATAAAAGTATAAATAATGGACCTTTCCCAATCCATAATTTAACTCTAATCAATGGTGTTCTATTAAAACAAAATTAAAATAAAATAATTTTGGATTTGTTTTGTTTAAAAATATATCATTTAAAAAGTTCTATACCTAAGTTTAGGTACATAACAATCACACATTCCATTCTCTCTCTCTCTCTCTGTGTGTGTGTGTATATATATATATATATATATATATATATATATATATATATATATATATATATATATATATATATATATATATATATATATATATATGAATGATCATTTGAGAACTTATAAATTCCCAAGAACCCGAGAACTAAAAGTTGAACGTTAAGATCAAAATTTTTAATGGCCCAGATCAAAGATGACAATTTCGTACTTATCATCAATTTCAATGTTATCTTAGACTTTTGAAAACTAATCTTAGGGGCATATTAGGCTATAATAATTATTATTTCCTAATTACTAAATTAACTAATTTAAAAACGTATTTCAATATTTCTCATTAGTCCTCACGTCTCTCTCTCTCACTCTCTCTCTCACACACACACACACACCTTCACAACCATCACAATTTCCTCCATTGTCAACATCTATAGTCGATTATGAAGTTTTCGCTCTTTTATCCCGAAGAATCAATAATATATGATGATTAATGGAACTTGAGTTTTGTAAATCGAAGATTGGTTTGCTAGATCTGGTTTATCTGAGCCTGAACTTTCATTCCCTTTTTTTTACTCCGATTTCCACCACACTTGCTGTCTACGATCACTACTACATCGACTGTCACGACACTGAGGAATCAAATCATATGCATGATCTCGAAGTTCATCTTCATTCATAGTGAACGCGAACCAGGTGTGGCATAAATATTTGTAGTTTCATAGTTTTAAAATATGAGATCTACGTACATATTATATCTAATTGATAGTTTCAATTTTTGTAAAAAGTGATTATGTGCTTCCAATGCATTTCCGCATTGCCTTGATTTATTTTTGTAAAGTCCCGAAAAATAGATCTACCAATGATCAAAGATAATAACAGATGCAAACATGAATTAGTAAACAAATATAGAGCAAAAGGCCAAGCTTGCATACACTTTAATGCTATAAAACGTCTGATACAACTTGGAAGTATACGAAAGCATCAACAACCCACAATGACTGACACAACTCGCTATTTAAAGACCTGACTACAGACCGTAAGGTGTTTACGGCCGTAAAGAGTTTACGGCCGTAAACCGATTCTGACCGTAAACACAACACAAATCACGAACAATTACATATCTACTGCTATCTACGACTATGCCTAGACCAAACCATTGTACAGGGTCTTTCAATCTCCCCCTTGGTTTGGACTAGCTCGGCCCCATTCCTTTCTTTACCAGCATGACATCCATTTGGCCCATAGCGCCATTCCACATCTTCTTGCTCAAAATTTCAGCAACCATCCTGGTATACGCCTTGGCTCCTTGCTCACAGATATCTTCAACCACTTTGATCTGAAAATTGCTCAGATAATGAATATCCCATTTCCTGAACTGCAGTAGGTCTCTTCGATCATACAACTGTATGCACCCCATTCTTGAGCTTAATGACTGTACCACAAGTACTCTCATCATAAACCCAGCATTCCATAGAACCGAGCGATCCATCTTTATAACCTTGAACAATGGGAAATTGTTTAACTTGAGTCGTGGGTGGCCACATAACCAACTGTAGAGGTTTATCAGAAGAGGCTTCAAACACATCTGGATGTTCCAGAATGACTGACTCAGCAGTTGACATTGTAGGAAATCCCTTCTTTACTTGCTCATCTAGAAAGAATTTGAACTGTGAAACCTGAGGATTGTTTAATAGATTGATAAAAGGAGCTTGTGATAACTCCGCAAGATCAACCCTTGTCAATGAACTAAAAGTATGAACATCCTTATACAACTCTGAATTACCGCTCTTGCGAATAATAATCCAAAGTCGAAGAGGATCGTGAAATCCCCAAGCAGCTACACCCGACCGATCTCGAAAAGTATCTCTGAACCGAACAATTTCAAGATCAATGACAGTGATCAAGGATTCCCCTTTAGAATTGCTCTGAGTAACATTTCGCTTGAATAATAACTGCCCCCTTTCAGTATCATCTTCTTGATTTTTCCGAATGATCTCTTGAATATGAGAAGCCATAGGAGGAACAACTCCAATACGTTCAAAAGAACCAGAAGATTGACCAGCTGGCACATCTACTGGATATGCTTGCACATGTAAATTTATTCTTTGTTCTTCTACGCTTGATTTATACTTCTCACCAAAATCATCCTCCAGTTTCTTTTTCAATTCGAAGTAGCTTGAAGTCAGCAGATTGAAATGTTCTTGAAGGTCAGAAATCTGCTTATTTTTTACTTTCCTATCCATTTTAACTTCTGCGAGTTGTCCGCCAAGATAAGTTCTATCTAACTGAAGTTTAGACACTTGAGTACGAAGCTCAATGTTCTGAGCACGAAGTTCAGCTACTTGAATGTCAAGCTCTATGTTCTTCTGACTTAATACAAAGATCTCCTTTCATGAACTATCAACAGATGAATCATCATCAGGAGCACCCCCTTCGCTCATAGAAATGTTCTTTCCTTGAGGACTAGGCGAACGAAGCTGTTCATCTGCCATATGCATAGCTAGTCTCTCAGAAGCGGCATCCCTATTGAATCTTGGAACAGGAAAACAAGGCGGAGCTGAAGGGCCACCAACATCAAAAACTGAACTAGCTCCAGTTGCAAACATCTTTGTTGCGGAAAGTCGTGTAGTAGCAGTAGTAATTGGTGGTGTAGGAAGACCACTGACCAAACTAGTAATTAGCTCAGATTGTCTTTCATCAAGTCTTCTCCTCTTAGATTGAGGTTGGTCAGCCTGTGGAGGTATTACACTAACAAATGGTTCAAATGTAGGAGAAATAGACACAGGAGGGGAACATCCCACAACTACCTCCATTGGGATTGAAGTTGACACCATCTGCTCAGAAGTTGGAGTAAGAGTTTCGCTCGATTTTCTCATCTCAGTTGACGGCAAAACACTATCATCGACATTTTGAAAAATCGTGTCAAATATCTCGTTGGACACAACATTAGCACTACTAGCTAAAGAAGCCGCAATATCATCATTATCAAACCCCGTAAGATCAAGATCTTCAAATGAGTCATGTCCATCATCACCAGTACCTATTTCCCTTTCATCCTGTCTTTCATTCGACTCATGTTCATGACTAGAAACACTTTTATCTCTCTGAGTTGGTGAATCTTCATCATCTTCAGTCACATCTATCACAATGTTTGCTGGAGTCGAACCCTCAGTAGACGTTTTCTCAGAAGAAGTCGGTTCTGATGATTCGTATGACACTGGCGTCTCATCCAATTCTGTAAACTTTCCGAATTTTTCCAATGGATAACGCCCTCAAAAGACAACTTTTCCTCTTCGGTTTTGCTTAATGAGTCCCACAGTGTGTGGACCCAAAGATTTCATATCCAAGGTGTCTCCCGCCTTTCTAACCTCAGGAAACTGCATCTCGACAAACACTTGAATGAAGCGGGGATATTGGAGAAAGGTATCCCTTGTAGAAGCCCGAATGTTTATGACAAATTCCTCTAGGATGAACTTTAAGAAATTGAAATGAATTCCAGAGGCCAAAGATACCAATGCAACTTACGAACACATGAGCCAGAAATCTCCAATACGGATGAAGCAGCTTTTTCAACGTTGGCGGGTAGGTTCCTTCATAACTCATCCGTCGTAGTAATCTCTGAACATCTTCTATGCCAATTTATGTCGGATAGTTAGGTTGATCATCAATCAGCAACGCGTTTCGAACAAAACTTTCATCGATTACAATATCTCGTCCTTGCACCTTCGCCGCGACTGTGAAATTTCCATCATCATCCATCTGCGTCCTTGCCGTCTCCCAAAACTCACGAACGATGTTCTGATAGATCACCGGATTAACTGTCAACGCTGATGCAACACAGCATTCACGCAACCTGTGAACCATTGAAAGCATATCGGAATGAACGACAGGTGGATCAGCAAGAACTGTCGCCAGATTGTGCATGTCTGCAAACTTGAGATTTGCCATTTTCCTGCACTCAAACACAGTTGTAAGAAACCGACACCAATAATAAAACTTATTTTGACCAAAAATATGACAATAAAATTTTGATCAACATAAAAATTATTTATTAATGATGTATGTTTACTGCTCAAAAAAAAAAAAAACCTTTTGACAATTTTGGTTCTTAGGCCGTAAACTCTAGTTTACGGCCTAAGGAACCCTTAAAAAAACGGTTTGGTTCACGGTTTAAGCGAGGAAAACATGCAATCGTTACCCAGTCAAAATAACAGCTTGAATCGACAATTGTTCTTGGGTCGTAAACTCTAGTTTACGGCCTAGAAATTACTTCGAAAACACGATGCACAATTATCATAGAGATCTTTCAAACAATCCAAAATAATTACACTCGAATTCACGGGCCGTAAACTGGGAGTTTACGGCCTATGAATGTCTACACCGAAAAAAGGCTTAAAATTGATCTTTCTCTTTGAAATGACGAACGAAAAGCACATAGTCGTGAACATAACGAGAAATAGCATCATAATAAAATAGTTTCGAATCCAAATCATCAAGTTTCAGAGTTTATTTAATTTTAAACACAATGCGATGTGATTCCGTGAAACAAAATATATATTCGAGATCTACACGATGCTACCTTCACGATGATATACTCGTTTTTTTGAAAATCGAAGAAAATTTTTTAACATCTTGAGAGCTTTTTAGGAGTGGTTTGCGGCCGGAAACTGTTGAGTGGGGAGATTCCGGCCATGAACTCCCCCTTTTTACCTTTTTACCTTTCCACCTTTCTTACCCTCCTGCCTGATAGCTACCCAGTCTTTTTAATTTTTCGCCAATTAATTAAGAAAACTTTTTGAGGATTAATTTAATTTAAAAAACTTTTAAAATAAAAACTAACACACCATAATTTTAAATGCTAGAAAAATAAAAGTAAAATAAAATTAACATAAAATTTGAAGTTGAAGAAAATTGAAAATTAAATAAAAATAAAAATAAAAGAAAAAATTAAAATAAAAGTAAAATAAAAAATAAAATAGAATAAAAATTAACGTCAAATAAATTAAGAACCAGTTTAACTACCACTATTTTTGTGATGCTTGGATCAAAGTTATTGGACGACCTTATTCTACTTGTCGGTACCCTTATCTTCACATCTTCGTCTGACCGATTGCCAGTATTGTGGTCCACTTAAGCGCGAAGGATTTGTGACATTTTTGGACCTTTTACCAATGACATGATTCGGACATATACCTAATTGTAAATTTCTGGTAATTATTATAACTCCTAAATCTTACGTGAAATTACCTTATGACCATTTAATTGACTACAATCAGGGATATTGTTGTTCACCTAAATTGAGCAGCGAGATCTACAGACAATCTGTATGAGTTCAATTTTTAGGTGTACTGGAACGTGTTTCCCGCTTCCTGATATGCCCCAGCCATCAAGAACTTCCAGAGTACTCCTTACACCGGGTGAGCAGGCAATCATTCAGAGAGAGAAGGGATACATAATTCTATTTCTACCTACTTCAGAGGGGTTGAGAAGAAGAAGGTTGCATATGCTGTGTACCAGGTCGGATTAGAAGTCGCGCAAAGGAGACAGCATATGGCTAACAGATGAGAAGTTTTTCACACATACATTTCACACATATATTTCAAGCACATATATATTTCCTACAGAGAAATGGAGTTGCATATGTTGTGTACCAGGTCGGATTAGAAGTCGCGCAAAGGAGACAACATATGACTAACAGAAAGAAAGAAAGAAAACGATTTTCTACAGACCTAATTTATCGGAATTTACCAGTCGCCCCATCCAACCGGAATTAAGGACAGAATCCGCAGATCGAGGAAAAGTTAAGCCACGGTTCCAAGTACGGGTAATTAATGTGAGGAGTAGATTCTCATGTTTATCTCCCTGCTCAACCTATCCAAGCGTCGTGATGTCAGATTAAACGGATCTAACTAGGTCAAAATTTGTCGAGTCCTTAAATTCATTAGGTTCAACTTTCCTAGTCAAGTCCGTTTTTTTTTTTTTAAATCTTTCGCGCCTACCAGCACATCGAGCACAGAGCGTAGACGATTCAACTTAGGTACGTTACGCCGATTCAGGTCGTCCTTTATCACTTATTAATATCATTTTCCATCACAATACTTACAACGAAGGCTGCTAACAAAAATTTTTAAATTTCTGAATTGAAATGACACTATTTTGGATTTTTTTACTGAAATGACACTATTTTTGGATTTTTGTAATTTTTGTTGTTTTGGATTTTCTTTCTCCCCCTAAATTTGTGCATGGTTGAGAATTTAAACAAAAAAATGCGGAAATTTAAACAAACCTAACAAAAATTGAAGACAAACTTAGTAAAATTTGAAAATAGACTAAGAAGACCAAAAATAAAAAATAAAATAAAAAATAAAAAATAAAAACAAGCAAAGAAAAAAAGAAAAGAAAAGAAAAAATTAATCCTCAAAACGTATCATTTTCAGAAATCCCACAAGCACATCAAAACGAGCTTTGTTAAAAGGTTTTGTGAACAAGTCAGCCACATTGTTATCAGTGTGGACTTGTTCGATTCGAATTAAAGATCGTTCATAACAGTCTCTGATAAAGTGAATTTTAATATCGATGTGCTTGGTTTTAGACTGTTGGACTGGGTTCTCAGCAATTTGTATGGCAACCTCATTATCACAATAGATAGGGGTTTCTGAGTAATTCAAACCGTAGTCCAACAGCTGATGTTGGATCCAAATAACTTGAGAACAACAAGCTGATGTTGCCACATATTCCGCCTCTGCTGTCGAAGTCGAGACAGTGTGCTGCTTCTTGCATTGCCATGAAACTAGTCTGTCACCTAGGTATTGACATCCTCCTAAAGTTGATTTCCTGTCAAGCTCACAACCTCCATAATTACTGTCAGTAAAAGCATAAAGATTAAATTCAAAATTCTTCGGATACCAAAGACCCAATTTAGGGCTTCCTTTGATATATCAAAAAATTCTTTTAACAGCAATAAGATGAGAGAGTTTAGGATTAGCCTGATAGCGTGCGCATTGACAAACTGCAAACATAATGTCTGGTCGACTTGCAGTAAGATAGATTAGGGATCCAATCATCGATCGATAAAGAGTTTGATATACGGGGTTGCCTTCTGGATCTAGAGTCAGGAGGGGTCGTTCAGCCATCGGTGTTGAGGCAGATTTAGCATCATGAAGTGAGAACTTCTCAAGAATATCATCCACATACTTGGCCTGATGAAGAAGGATGCCGGTTGAATTCTGTTTAACCTGAAGCCCCAAAAACATGGTCATTTCTCCCAAAGAACTCATTTCAAATCTTTTCTTCATTACACTTTCGAACTCCTTGCAAAGTTGTTGGCTAGTTGATCCAAAGATTATGTCGTCGACGTATATTTGAACAAGTATCTGGTCCTTGTCGACATGCTTTATAAACAATGTTTGATCGAAAGTACCACGTGTATAGCCATGTTCGAGCAAATGCTTTGTTAGAGTTGCATACCATGCTCTAGGAGCTTGATGCAGCCCATACAACGCTTTATCCAACTTGTAGACATGATTAGGAAACTTCGGGTCGACAAACCCTGGAGGTTGATCAACGTAGATTTCTTCCTTCACCTTGCCATACAAGAAGACAGTCTTGACATCCATTTGAAAAACAGTGAAGTTCATATACGAAGCGTATGCCAAGAAGATACGAATGGCCTCCAAGCGAGCTACAGGAGCATAAACCTCAGTGTAGTCAAGACCCTCGACTTGTCGAAACCCGCGAACTACCAGTATGGCCTTGTTTCGCACAATGATCCCTGAATCGTCTTGCTTGTTATGATAGACCCACTGTGTGTCAAGAGACTTTTTGCCCTTTGGTAACTCAAATAACTTCCAAACACCTAGTTTTTAAGACTGATGCAATTCTTCATGCATCGCATCCACCCAGCTAGGTTCATTTAGAGCCATTTCTCCATTCTTGGGCTCAATTTGAGAGATAAAACAAGAATACAAACATGTATTCACGTCTCCACTTTGACTTCTAGTTTTAACACCACTATCTAGCTGGCCGATAACATTCTCGAGCGGATGATCTCGTTAAATCCTAGAGGGTATTTCTTGGCTGATGTCATTGATAGAGACAGGTAGAGTGTGAATGTTAAGACCTCCTTCATTTGCTTGTTGAGTAGAACGAGATGGTTCTGCAACATACTCATCTGCAATAAGGTCCGGAAAGAGTAATTCCATCAGGGTTGAAGAGACAGCGGAAGCATCATTTGGAATGAACTCTTTCTCTAATGATGTGGGAGGTCTTGATTCAGCATCCGAAGAATCAATGTGGTTTGATTGAGGACTGTCATGTTCCAATAACGGCCTCCCCAGAGAGGTAGCAGATGACTTATCGAAAGATGTTGCAGAAGACTCCTCCTCAATTTCAACAGACAGCTCCCCTTCAGATGAAGCAGAAGACTCTCCCTCAGATGGAGCAGAAGATTCTCCCTTGTGCGAGTCGGGGGTCCTCCATTCGGTTGAAGCTTTAGACTTTCCTTTCATTGAATTGGAAGGTTTAGATACAAGTTTGTATACAAATTCTTCCACTTCATCTTCAGAGATACTCTTCAAATGCAAATCAGTTCTTGAGACATCATTTGAATACACGTTTAAGGATTTGAAAAGTGACGTGTAATCAAATAACCAGTCCAGACCCACTCTTGCGTCTGTCTCATTCTCTTCCAACCAACGCACGTCATAGGATTCCACAATCTGTTTAGTTTTCTTGTTGTAGACTCTATAAGCGGTACGTGCAGCATACCCAACAAAATAGCAGTCATCAGCTTTGGCATCAAACTTCGGATTGGCATCTAGGTGAAGAAGGGTGCAAGGACAGCCAAATACTCGAAAATGACTAACTGACGGTTTGTGACCATAGTAAATTTCATATGGAGTTTTCATTTGAGCTTTGTTGATGAGTACTCGATTCTGAACATAACAGGCAGTGTTTATTGCCTCTGCCCAAAAGAAAACAGGGAGCTTGGAGTCACACAACATCGTCCTTGTAGCATCCTTAAGTGTTCTGTTTCGCCTCTCAGCAACACCATTTTGTTGAGGTGTGTGAGCGGAACTAAATTGACGCGGGATCCCCTTCTCAGAACAGAAGTGATTGAGAACAGAATTCTTGAATTCCGTTCCATTATCAGTGCGAAGAGCCTTCACCCTATGATTGGTCTGATTCTCAACAAGTATGATGAACCTCTTGATCAATTCAGCGACGCTAGCTTTGTTGGATAGAAAGAAAACCCACGTAAGGACAGCCAAATACTCGAAAATGACTAACTGACGGTTTGTGACCATAGTAAATTTCATATGGAGTTTTCATTTGAGCTTTGTTGATGAGTACTCGATTCTGAACATAACAGGCAGTGTTTATTGCCTCTGCCCAAAAGAAAACAGGGAGCTTGGAGTCACACAACATCGTCCTTGCAGCATCCTTAAGTGTTCTGTTTCGCCTCTCAGCAACACCATTTTGTTGAGGTGTGTGAGCGGAACTAAATTGACGCGGGATCCCCTTCTCAGAACAATAGTGATGGAGAACAGAATTCTTGAATTCCGTTCCATTATCAGTGCGAAGAGCCTTCACCCTATGATTGGTCTGATTCTCAACAAGTATGATGAACCTCTTGATCAATTCAGCGACGCTAGCTTTGTTGGATAGAAAGAAAACCCACGTAAAACGAGAAAAATCATCAATCACAACTAGACAGTAGGAACTCCTATTGATGCTTAGCACATTCACTGGACCAAATAGGTCCATGTGAAGAAGTTGTAGAATCTGACTTATTGAGTTAAATTGCTTCGGTAAATGTGGCTTTCGATGATGCGTTCCTTGAGCACAGGACACACATTTCTCAAACGTGATAAAGTCTTTGACAGGTAATCCACGGACCATCTCATTCTTTGCAAGACGATTGAGATTTTTGGCGTTGGCGTGACCTAATCTTCGGTGCCATAACATTGCAGTTTGCTTAGAGATCTTTGAGAACAAATAGGTAACTTGCTTTGGGAGATTGCTATTCATATCGATAATATAAGCATTTCCATCCCTTTTTGACTTTACGAGAATCCATTCTTCAGGGATGACAAAACCTGGTTTTAAGATCATGCATTCCTTGTCAGTGAAATGCGTAGAATAGCCTTTATCACAGATTTGCGAAACACTTAGCAGGCTGTGTTTAAGCTCTGGAGCGAAATTCACATTTTCAAAACTCAAAAATCCATTTGATACCGTGCCCTTTTGTGTAATTTTTCCTCCATCTCCACCCGCAAAAGAGACGTATCCCCCATTAAATGATTGAATGTTGTTCAATTGGGTGATGTCTCCTGTCATGTGCCGGGAACAGCCGCTGTCGACGAACCATGGTCTGACGACATTTCCCTGCAACTGCCCCTGCAAGATGTGCAGGTTTAATTAGATTTGGGCACCCAGGTCATGATCTTCCTGGGTGATCCCGATGCCTTTTCAGATTTATTGCATATGAACTTCTCTGAGGATATAGATGATGTATTGGGAGTAGATTTGGGTTTCCATTTATAATTAGGTTTTTTGAAAAATTCAGTCAATTTTGTCATTTTATGTCTGACGATCTACTTAAAGCATGTGTTACTTCTACCAGAATTGGTTGAAGATCCATTATTGCTTTGGGATGAGCTTGACCTTTGCATGGCTATGCTCCTTTTTGGTAGACTGCTCAGGACAAGGTGATTAAAAAACCTTTTATGACTGTGAAAAATATCCCTTTTTCTATTTCTTTTATCTACCCAATAATCATTTCGAGAACGACTTCTAGAGGAATTTCTATTTAAGGATCTTCCTCTGAATTCGTTTTCTCCTCTTGGAAGATTATAACTCACAAACATTCGATTAAGACAATTTCTAGCAATATGACCCTTAGTGCCACAATTAAAACAAATCTGATTGTTATTGTTAGAACTTGTGCTGCATCTGTCAGATTTGTTTTCCCTACAAACACCCTTGCTTGTCTCACAAAACCATGCAATTTTATCAAGTTGTGAAGCAAGTGAGGGTGCTATTTTTATTGAGGGTTGTGAGACTAGTGGTATCTCAACATTTTTATCACAAACGTTTAAATTGTCAACCAAATTGTTCAAAGATTTATCAGACATATTAGAAACATTCAAAACTGTATCAGAGGTAGCAGCTACTGTATCAGAATAATTACAAACACCACAAGGAAAATTGTCACTTAAAACATTTAACAAAGAATTGTCTTTATTTAAAATAAAAGCTTCAAGTTTGGACTCGATTTTATTTTCAGAAACACATCCTTCAACTTTGTGCTTTGACTGATTCAAGGATTGATCTGCAGGAGAAGTAGAAATGTTAGTAGTTTCAACATTAATAAATCCTCCTGAAACAAAACCGGAGGGCTTGCCATAAATCATAAATGATTCATTGGCAATCTCTTCTTTGGAGAAGGTGTCACACCCCAAAACCGATAACGGCGGAATACGTTTCGGGGTGGATGACGTAGTGAACAGTATCATCACAATTGCATAATAGTAGAAACAAGAATCATACAACTATAGTATTATATAGTGAATTTAATTACAAGCGTGTGTAGTAATGTTTAACAACCACCCAAAAGTAATTCAAAAATAAGAGATGGGTCTTGTGCGCTCCACCTTCTCCAAAAATGCCGCGTCTGTACCTGTCTATCTTTGACCTGAAGATACAAGTTATTTTGAAAACAATTATCAGCATAAAGCTGGTGAGTTCATAAGAGTTTAGTGTGAGTTTTTGTATACAAAGCATTAGTGTTGAGGATGTATCATTTATGTTCATAAGTAGTAGAAACTTAGAAAATCCCATATTTTCCAGGAAATACGTTGTAAGTGACAATCTGTGGAAAGTATGCATTCTTTATCTCGTTGAAAACAATTTATTGTGAAAATACCTTGGCAAATCTCCAAATAACAAATGTGATAGGATAAGTTAAGCCCGTGACCAATGATAGAGGTGCGAGCTTCCTTTAGTGTTAGATACTTACTTACTTCGGGATGTAGTTTAACATTCAGTGTAGTATTTTAGTATAGTTGTTGGGTATTCCTTGTATATTACCAATAGTGAGGATAATAGAGGATCCCATGACCTTCCCGGTCATGCACAGTGTAGTGAAGTAGTGGCATCCCTGGGCCTGTACGGCGCGGACTGAGTTAACAGTCGGGATGTAATAGCGTTTGCCCCGTATAGATCTATACATGTAGAGTCGTCTCCTGCTGGAACACTCCGGGCGTAGTGAATAGCGAATAGAGTATCTCATAGCGGGTTAGTGTATTATTGTTTGTTTAGTGTGTTCTCTATTGTCATAGTGTAGTCATCTTTTAGTATGATCATAGTGTATTCCCTTACTAGTGTATCGTCTAGTGATAGTGAGTATTATAGTGTAGTTAGTAATAACTTTAGCGAGTAGTAGCGGTAGCGACCCTAACCATACCTATTATGGTTATCTTAGTGGGGATGTTTCTTAGCACGTTAGTGACTTTAGCATTAAGTGAAAGCAGTAATATTTGTATCCCACACTGATATACAGATTATATAAGTAAGAAATCAACGACAGTCGGACGGATAACTACTACCCTAAGCCCACAATCAAACAAGAACAGGAAATAAGGCGAGATATCGGTCCTAAGTCCTCCAAGTCTTATTTATATAAGTATATCAGAGTGGTTACATTTTATAAGCAAATTGATTAAATAAAAGTATTTTTCCAAATGAACATTTAAATTCTGGATCAATGTTTAAAAATAGTTTGAAAAGGGTAAAACCCGTTTTTAAGGCATAGGGGCAAATCACATGTGATTTGAACTAAGAGTAGTGAATCACATGTGATTAACCCTTGTAACTCGGAAATCGTTCTGTAAAAATTTACATAAACATTTATAAGCAACTTGTATCTCCCCCCTAAAACATGTAAAACACTTGAAAGGTTCATTAAAGGGGTATGAACTCACCTGAAATCGCGGAAATCGGGTGAATCGGGTAAATCGGGTAAAAGTGTCGATTGAGCGTTTGGTACCAAATAACCACTTGTGCACCTTTTCGGACCCTAATGTCATATGAAATATATATTTTACAAGAAGTTAATCATCTTATGCTTTTCATTATAGAATTTGGACATTCTAGTGTCGTTTTCGGGGTTTTAAGTCCTAGAGAGGGTCCCCGGGAGTGGTACAAGGCCATGGATGATTTATGGGAGGGTTCTTGAGTTTACTCTCTTAGAGTTTATGGCCTAAAAGCCATTCATTGGGAGTTTACGGCCGTAAGCCCCCTAGGCTTGGACGTAATCTCAAGTGGTGTCCCAAAGTGTATGTTTAAGGCCTTATATCACTTCCTTAATTTAGTGGTGTGTGATTTGGACCAAGAGGGAAAGATTAAACATCAAAATTTGTGATATTTTTGGGGAGTTTACGACCAAGACTTGTTCTTGGGCCGTAAACTCCTATAAGTCCTTTAAGATGATGGTTTTACTTGTACAACATGGTCCCAAATGGCTTAGAAAAATCCTAGAAGGCCCTATAGTGAGTTTGGAGCAATTTGGCACATATTTATGGGGAGTTTACGGCCCAAGAACATCCTTGGCCGTAAACTCTTCATTTGGTGTCAAAATGAAGTGTTTAATGGTACAACACACTTCCAAAGGCCTTAGATAAATTCCTTTCATGCATTAGGGTAGTTTAGGGGCTTGTTTGACACAAAATTTTGGGTGTTTACGGCCCAAGCTTAGCCTTGGCCGTAAACTCCACTTTTTATGTTCAAATGATGATGTTTAATGCCTTTAGGCCTTCCTTGTTGTCAAGTCTAAATTCCTAAACACCCTAGAAGAGTTTTTGGAGCCTTAAACATGGATTTGTGGGGTGTTTGAGGTGTTTACGGCCTAAGCACATGCTTGGGCCGTAAACTCCTTTTTAAGCATCATTCTCTTGTGTTTTAAGGTCCAAACTCTTCTAGTTATAAGCCTTAATTAGTATACTAACATACAAGAAGGAAAAACTTGGTCTTTGGCTTGGATTTGGGGGTTTACGGCCTAAGGAGCTTCTTAGGCTGTAAACTCCTCTTTGAATCTTGATTCCTATGGTTTTTGGCCCTCAAATTCAATGAAGCATGTCTAGAATAAGATAGGGGATGAGTACTTACGTTTGGAAGTCGGAAATTAGCGGGATCGGGGCCGATTTCGAGTCTAGAGAGAGAAAGTAGAGAGAGAGAGTGGGTGTGTAGTGAATGGGTGTTCAAATGTTGTGCACACCCATTGCATATGTCTCGGGAAACGCACCCGATACACGGCTACCCGATGTTTAAAGTTAAATGGGTTAAAACTTTTTACCCGGGTGAAGTGGTTGAAAAGGTAAAACAACTCTATTAGGTTAAACGGGGTTAACACATATGAGTTATATTACTTATGATAATATTAAGTCATGCATAGACTTAGATATTCAGATTTTGACGGTTCCAAATATTACATAAATAACGTATAGCGACACGTTCCGTTAGTGAAAATGGGGTTTGTAACGGAATTAGATTTGGGGTTGTCACATCATCCCCCCGTTAGGGGAATTTCGTCCCGAAATTTAGAATACAAACAAATACGATATTCCAATACTACTAAGCGAAAAGATGAGGGTATTTGAGTTTCATTTGATCCTCGCGCTCCCAAATGAATTCCGGTCCTCGCTTGGCGTTCCACCGAACCTTCACAATTGGGATGCGGCTTTGTTTCGTCCGTTTTACTTCACGCTCTAAAACCTTAGCAGGTTCTTCCACGAAGTTGAGGCTCTCATTGATCTCGATCTCGTCGAGGGGAATCACGAGAGTCTCGTCAGACAGACATTTCTTCAAGTTTGAGACGTGGAAGGTAGGATGTATGTTACTTAGCTCGCGGGGTAAGTTTAGTTTGTAAGCTACGGGGCCGATTCTAGCGATAATCTCAAAAGGCCCTATGTACCTTGGATTCAACTTTCCACGCTTCCCAAAGCGTATCGTGCCTTTCCAGAGTGAGACCTTCAGAAGGACCCGGTATCCGACCTGAAATTCCAAGGGTTTCCTTCGTTTGTCGGCGTAGCTCTTCTGTCGATCCCTAGCGGCTTTTAGTCGTTCACGTATCTGTACAATCTTCTCAGTCGTCTCTCGAATGATCTCTGGACCGGTGAGGGCGCTATCAGGAACTCGTCCTTTAGCTAACTGGGTGTCTCCCACCTCGGCCCAGCACAAAGGGGATCTGCACTTTCGGCCGTAGAGAGCTTCGAATGGAGCTGCCTTGATGCTCGTGTGATAACTATTGTTGTAGGAAAACTCCACAAGAGGTAAGTGTGTATCCCACGATTTCCCGAAATCGATCACACAAGCTCGCAGCATGTCTTCTAAGGTTTGGATCGTCCTCTCACTTTGTCCGTCAGTCTGCGGATGGTAGGCTGTACTCATATCCAGCCTCGTCCCTAGTGCCTTTTGTAATGATTGCCAAAACCTAGAGGTGAACCTACTATCTCTGTCCGATATAATAGATATAGGGACGCCACACAATCGCACTATTTCTTTTATATAAATCCTAGTGAGCTTTTCCATCTTATCCGTCTCTTTGATGGGTAGGAAGTGGGCGGACTTGGTCAACCTGTCAACAATGACCCAAATGGTATCTAATCCACCTGCTGTCTTGGGCAGCTTGGTGATGAAGTCCATTGTGATTCGCTCCCACTTCCATTCTGGTATTTTCGGTTGTTGGAGAAGTTCTGATGGCTTTTGACATTCTACTTTGACCTTCGCGCAAGTAAGGCACTTACTTACAAAGGTAGCGATCTCTGCTTTCATGTTCGGCCACCAGTATAGCTTTTTGAGATCCAGATACATCTTATCTGAACCCGGGTGGACGGAGTAACGAGTGTTGTGTGCTTCTCTCATAACCAAATCTCTGAAACCTCCATGGCGTGGAGTCCAAATTCGGTCCATAAAGTAATAGGCTCCGTCACCCTTAACCTCCAGATTTTTATCCACTCCACGCAGGAATTCTCCCGTCACGTTTCCAGGCTTTAGAGCTTCCAGTTGAGCCTCTTTGATCTGCGTGGATAGATGTGAATGTATAGTCATTGTCAACGACTTGGTCCTTCGTCCGGAATATTCTTTCCTGCTCAGGGCGTCTGCTACCATGTTGGCTTTCCCCGGATGATATCTAATTTCACAGTCGTAATCGTTAAGTAATTCGACCCATCGACGCTGTCTCATGTTGAGTTCTTTTTGGTTTAGTATATGTTGGAGGCTTTTATGATCAGTGTACACCACGCTCTTCGTCCCATACAAGTAGTGTCTCCAGATTTTTAGTGCAAAGACGACCGCTCCTAACTCGAGGTCGTGAGTGGTGTAGTTCACTTCATGGTTCTTTAGCTGTCTCGAGGCATAGGCGATAACCTTGCCTCGCTGCATCAAGACACAACCGAGCCCCTGATTGGATGCATCACAGTATACAACGAAATCTTCTGTCCCTTCGGGAAGGGATAATACTGGTGCGGTGCATAGGGCTCGCTTCAGGGTCTGGAATGCCTTCTCCTGTTTCTCCTCCCAGTCGAATGGCACACCTTTCTGTGTTAACGTGGTGAGAGGCTTCGCAATCCGAGAGAAGTTTTGGATGAACCGACGGTAGTAGCCAGCGAGGCCTAGAAATTGACGAATTTCCGTAGGCGTCTTTGGTGCTGACTAGTTCTCAATGGCCTTAATTTTGGAGGGGTCCACGTGGATTCCTTCTTCACTGACCACGTGCCCTAAAAATTCTACTCTCCGGATCCAAAACTCGCACTTAGAGAACTTCGCATACAACTTCTCGGATCGCAGGGTTTCCAGGACTAATCGTAAATGGCTTCTGTGCTCTTCCTCGCTCCGAGAGTAGACAAGAATGTCGTCAATAAAGACGATGACGAACTGATCTAGATATGGACGACATACCCTATTCATCAAGTCCATGAATACTGCGGGGGCGTTAGTCAGTCCAAAGGGCATCACTACAAACTCGAAATGCCCGTAGCGGGTTCGGAAGGCTGTCTTCGGAACATCTTCCTCTAACACCCGTAATTGATGATACCCCGATCTAAGATCAATCTTGGAGAAGTAACTGGCTCCTTGGAGTTGATCGAACAAGTCGTCGATACGAGGGAGAGGATAGCGATTTTTGATTGTGAGTTTATTGAGTTCCCTATAATCGATGCACATCCGAAACGACCCATCCTTTTTCTTTACGAACAAGACCGGAGCTCCCCAAGGTGAGAAGCTCGGTCTTATAAAACCCTTGCTAAGCAGTTCGTTTAGTTGACCGGATAGTTCTTGCATTTCGGCGGGCGCTAGGTGGTAGGGCGACTTAGCTACGGGGGTAGCTCCTGGAATTAGGTCGATTCTAAATTCAATCTGTTGTTTAGGAGGTAGGCCTGGGAGGTCCTCCGGAAAGACATCAGGAAAATCGCATACTACTGGAATGTCTTTTGGATCTTTCGATTTCTGGTTAGTGTCGACGACGTGAGCAAGAAAGGCGCGATATTCCTTGCGCAAGTATTTCTGAGCCTGAATACTAGAGATGATACGAAGGTTTGTACTTGGCTTATCTCCGTATATCAATAAGGTCTCTCGATTCGGAAAGTTCAGGCGGATGGCTTTCTCGGAGCACAGAATGTCGGCGTAGTGAAGGCTTAGCCAATCCATACCAACAATGACATCGAAATTTTTGATTGAGACTGGTATAAGATCGATTAAAAAGGGGTGATCATCTAACGTGAGAGTACACCCCATATAGATTTCATTAGAGCTTTCTGTCTTCCTATTAGCCATTTCTACGATGAATGTTTCTTTTAGTGGTTGAGGGGTTTGTTTGAGTAGGTGTTTAAAGTTTTGATTTATGAAGCTTCTTTCTGCACCACTATCGAATAAGACACAGGCCTAAGAGTTGTTGAGAAGAAACGTACCCGTGACGACTGTGGGATCGGCTACTGCTTCATTGTGACCGATAGCAAGTAACCTTCCAGTTCCCCCAGCATTTGCAGTCTTCGGACAGTTCTTCTTAAAATGGCCCGCTTCGCCGCAGCCATAACACGTCGGGGTCACTCCCGTACCAGGAACCTGTGTAATAGGTTTGGGAGGGGCCTTGCAAAATCGGACAGTATGGCCCTTCCGTCCGCAGTTGGAACACTGCAATTCACGGCATGGACCGTTGTGGTGAAAAGGGCACTTGGGACACTTAGGCAAGTTCCCACTGTAAGCCTTCGGGGGGACTGGAGCAGCTGGTACGGCCGGGGTGGTGGCAGCATGAACCGCCACAATTTGCTGATCCCTGGAGGCGGTTTGAGTCTTCTTGCCCTTCTTCTTATCCCATCGTTTCCTTTTTCTGTCGGATGATCCGGATGGTGCAGTGGTTGTTGTTGCTGGAGTGGAGGAGATTTCGTGATTGATCAGACTCTGGGCCAATTCCTTGGCGCTGTCGAAAGTGGTAGGGCGTGAAGCCAGAACATTTCCTCGATACGGGGGCACTAAACCCCAGATATAACGTTCAATCTTCTTGCTTTCAGAGGGGATCATGTTGGGACACATAGTCGCCAAGTCGCAAAACCTGGCCGTATAAGCTATTATGTCGGTCCCCTTCATCTTGAGGTTCTAGAGTTCTTCCTCAAGCTTCTGAACTTCGCCCCTAGGGCAGTACTCCCTTCGCATAAGATCTTTTAGAGTGTCCCAGCCCATGGCATTGGCTGTGACCAAGGAGAGTGCATTGACCTGGCCGTTCTACCATGACAAATCCCTGTTAGTGAGGGTAGCAGTAGCGAACTTGATTTTGCTCTCTTCGGGACAAGAGCACATTTCGAATACAACTTCGGTTCTTTCGAGCCATTGGGACAATGCCAGAATTCCTCCGGTACCATCAAAGAAAGCAGGTTTAGAATTCATGAAGTCCTTATAAGTGCATCCCTGCACTCGTTGGTGGACTTCACCAAATCTAGAATTTCCACCGCTCACATCACCCGAGTTCATCTGGGCCATGGCTGCTGTTACAGCCGCAGTCACAGCCGCTTGGAACAACACTGGATCGAACTGCGGAGGAGGAGGTGGTGGAGGAGGGGTTTGAGTTTCAGGTCTTCCTCTGCTGGGACGCTTTCGTGGAGGCATCCTTCACTGGAAGATCATAGAAATGATAGTAATAGTAAGAGCCTATTGCGAATATGAATAGGGTGTCTCATGGGTTAAATCAACATAACCCAAGATCAGGGTAAGAGTTTTAGCAATAGAGAGATCAACTGCCAAAATACTGGTATTAATGATGCAACACAAGTTCATGAAAATTGACCTAGCAATAGGTCTTACATCACACCATAGAGAAAATGTTGGCAGTTTAGAGGTTCAGCTAGAGTACTTTTAAACTAGGAATGTTTACAGACAAAAGTCCTACGGAACATAGAGATAAAAGGCTAGTCCCTTAAACAAAGAGTGAGGTAACTAGATGTCTTCTACTGGCGACGGCTGTTTGTCGGGCGAACCCTTAGATCCTCTAGTTGACGCATAACTTCTTGAAGGTGTCGATCATGAGTCCTTTGGCGTGCTCGGAGTTCCCTAACTTCAGCTCGGGATGCAGCCAACTGATGCTGCAGAGCCTCGTTGGTCCTCCTTGTCCTGTCCACGGCTTCCTCGAGTTGGCGAATGCGAACAGTATTGAGGTTTGAGTTGGCATCCACTTCTACAATTCGACCAATAGCGGCTTGACCTTGCTCAACACTCCTGGCAATCCTTCGGATCATGATGGGCAGAACCCGATCCGCCGATCCTCCTTCGCTTATGTTGTAGAAACTTCGGTCTCCATTGTAAGGCAAGGGCTGAATCTGCTCCTCGCTCCATCGACGCAAGGATATTGCCCACATAGGAGTGGGGCCCTGAAATGTCGGTCGGGGGTTAGGGTTCGGGGCTTCAGGAGGTTGGTTGTTGACTTCTGGTTCGGAGCTCGAGCTATCCGAGAAGCCTTCAGCATGATGATCATCCAAAGGAATAGGGTGATCGTCGTCTGACTCCTCTTCGAGCCATCCTCCATTGCCCTGGTTCGGGAAGTACGGATCACCGGGTAGGTGGAAGCCAGCCATGCTATCTATGCGAGAAAGGGGGAAAGAAGATTAATAGACATACTGTTCTAAGATGCTTAAAGGAGGAATCATTATCAGTTGACCCAATACTTGCATAGTGCATACCGATCACATGTAACCGAAGCAAGATAGTCCTTCGAATAAACCACCCTAACTTCAGACCCCCAATCAAACAAGAACAGGGAATGAAGCAAAGGCTGCAGATTCTGAGTCTATAGCGCCCCAATCACATGTAATCGTGGTGTATCCACTTAGCAACTATTGTCCTACTAGTAACGACCCTTGATGATAACACATACGTATAATCTAGAGATACAGAATACTCCTATAGTATTCTTATGTTAGCGTTATTGTGGTATTTTTGGTAAGTTTTAGACTTGTTGCAACATCACAACCGAACTTAGGCACATGCTAGTCACCCTCAGGAAAACGTAGTTGATCAGGCTACATCACCCTGAATGTGACTATATGTCTCTAAACCCAATTGTGCTGCCCAACAATCTTAATACTTTTGTGCTGCGTTTCATAGTGATGTGTGTATATATATACTTAGTTAGATCTTTTAGATACTTAACAGTATATAATTTTTTTTTGGTCAGAGTGTTTTAGTCCCGAAGTGTTTATAGTTCGTATATCTTTTATAGGTTGATATACTTGATTCACTATAAACAATGCTCTGACACCAATCTGTCACACCCCAAAACCGATAACGGTGGAATACGTTTCGGGGTGGATGACGTAGTGAACAGTATCATCACAATTGCATAATAGTAGAAACAAGAATCATACAACCATAGTATTATATAGTGAATTTAATTACAAGCGTGTGTAGTAATGTTTAACAACCACCCAAAAGTAATTCAAAAATAAGAGATGGGTCTTGTGCGCTCCACCTTCTCCAAAAATGCCGCGTCTGTACCTGTCTATCTTTGACCTGAAGATACAAGTTATTTTGAAAACAATTATCAGCATAAAGCTGGTGAGTTCATAAGAGTTTAGTGTGAGTTTTTGTATACAAAGCATTAGTGTTGAGGATGTATCATTTATGTTCATAAGTAGTAGAAACTTAGAAAATCCCATATTTTCCAGGAAATACGTTGTAAGTGACAATCTGTGGAAAGTATGCATTCTTTATCTCGTTGAAAACAATTTATTGTGAAAATACCTTGGCAAATCTCCAAATAACAAATGTGATAGGATAAGTTAAGCCCGTGACCAATGATAGAGGTGCGAGCTTCCTTTAGTGTTAGATACTTACTTACTTCGGGATGTAGTTTAACATTCAGTGTAGTATTTTAGTATAGTTGTTGGGTATTCCTTGTATATTACCAATAGTGAGGATAATAGAGGATCCCATGACCTTCCCGGTCATGCACAGTGTAGTGAAGTAGTGGCATCCCTGGGCCTGTACGGCGCGGACTGAGTTAACAGTCGGGATGTAATAGCGTTTGCCCCGTATAGATCTATACATGTAGAGTCGTCTCCTGCTGGAACACTCCGGGCGTAGTGAATAGCGAATAGAGTATCTCATAGCGGGTTAGTGTATTATTGTTTGTTTAGTGTGTTCTCTATTGTCATAGTGTAGTCATCTTTTAGTATGATCATAGTGTATTCCCTTACTAGTGTATCGTCTAGTGATAGTGAGTATTATAGTGTAGTTAGTAATAACTTTAGCGAGTAGTAGCGGTAGCGACCCTAACCATACCTATTATGGTTATCTTAGTGGGGATGTTTCTTAGCACGTTAGTGACTTTAGCATTAAGTGAAAGCAGTAATATTCGTATCCCACACTGATATACAGATTATATAAGTAAGAAATCAACGACAGTCGGACGGATAACTACTACCCTAAGCCCACAATCAAACAAGAACAGGAAATAAGGCGAGATATCGGTCCTAAGTCCTCCAAGTCTTATTTATATAAGTATATCAGAGTGGTTACATTTTATAAGCAAATTGATTAAATAAAAGTATTTTGCCAAATGAACATTTAAATTCTGGATCAATGTTTAAAAATAGTTTGAAAAGGGTAAAACCCGTTTTTAAGGCATAGGGGCAAATCACATGTGATTTGAACTAAGAGTAGTGAATCACATGTGATTAACCCTTGTAACTCGGAAATCGTTCTGTAAAACTTTACATAAACATTTATAAGCAACTTGTATCTCCCCCCTAAAACATGTAAAACACTTGAAAGGTTCATTAAAGGGGTATGAACTCACCTGAAATCGCGGAAATCGGGTGAATCGGGTAAATCGGGTAAAAGTGTCGATTGAGCGTTTGGTACCAAATAACCACTTGTGCACCTTTTAGGACCCTAATGTCATATGAAATATATATTTTACAAGAAGTTAATCATCTTATGCTTTTCATTATAGAATTTGGACATTCTAGTGTCGTTTTCGGGGTTTTAAGGCCTAGAGAGGGTCCCCGGGAGTGGTACAAGGCCATGGATGATTTATGGGAGGGTTCTTGAGTTTACTCTCTTAGAGTTTATGGCCTAAAAGCCATTCATTGGGAGTTTACGGCCGTAAGCCCCCTAGGCTTGGCCATAAACTCAAGTGGTGTCCCAAAGTGTATGTTTAAGGCCTTATATCACTTCCTTAATTTAGTGGTGTGTGTTTTGGACCAAGAGGGAAAGATTAAACATCAAAATTTGTGATATTTTTCGGGAGTTTACGGCCAAGACTTGTTCTTGGGCCGTAAACTCCTATAAGTCCTTTAAGATGATGGTTTTACTTGTACAACATGGTCCCAAATGGCTTAGAAAAATCCTAGAAGGCCCTATAGTGAGTTTGGAGCAATTTGGCACATATTTATGGGGAGTTTACGGCCCAAGAACATCCTTGGCCGTAAACTCTTCATTTGGTGTCAAAATGAAGTGTTTAATGGTACAACACACTTCCAAAGGCCTTAGATAAATTCCTTTCATGCATTAGGGTAGTTTAGGGGCTTGTTTGACACAAAGGTTTGGGTGTTTAGGGCCCAAGCTTAGCCTTGGCCGTAAACTCCACTTTTTATGTTCAAATGATGATGTTTAATGCCTTTAGGCCTTCCTTGTTGTCAAGTCTAAATTCCTAAACACCCTAGAAGAGTTTTTGGAGCCTTAAACATGGATTTGTGGGGTGTTTGAGGTGTTTACGGCCTAAGCACATGCTTGGGCCATAAACTCCTTTTTAAGCATCATTCTCTTGTGTTTTAAGGTCCAAACTCTTCTAGTTATAAGCCTTAATTAGTATACTAACATACAAGAAGGAAAAACTTGGTCTTTGGCTTGGATTTGGGGGTTTACGGCCTAAGGAGCTTCTTAGGCCGTAAACTCCTCTTTGAATCTTGATTCCTATGGTTTTTGGCCCTCAAATTCAATGAAGCATGTCTAGAATAAGATAGGGGATGAGTACTTACGTTTGGAAGTCGGAAATTAGCGGGATCGGGGCCGATTTCGAGTCTAGAGAGAGAAAGTAGAGAGAGAGAGTGGGTGTGTAGTGAATGGGTGTTCAAATGTTGTGCACACCCATTGCATATGTCTCGGGAAACGCACCCGATACACAACTACCCGATGTTTAAAGTTAAATGGGTTAAAACTTTTTACCCGGGTGAAGTGGTTGAAAAGGTAAAACAACTCTATTAGGTTAAACGGGGTTAACACATATGAGTTATATTACTTATGATAATATTAAGTCATGCATAGACTTAGATATTCGGATTTTGACGGTTCCAAATATTACATAAATAACGTATAGCAACACGTTCCGTTAGTGAAAATGGGGTTTGTAATGGAATTAGATTTGGGGTTGTCACACAAGGGCTTGGACACGTATGAATGATTGAAAGGAGGAGGTACATGATTATACCCTAGACCTTTTGATTGATTCCTTTTAAACAGCATACTTTGGTCTATCATATTTGCAACCACCTCACTTGAGAAATCATATTTTCTAACATCAAGTTTGGCGGTCTCAAATTTTCCTTTCAAGGATTCAACTTCAACTACTAGCTCAACATTTTGTTTGACTACATAATCATAGTTTTCACATTTGTTGCTGTAGTCTTCCTGGAGTCTCCTAAAGTCTTTAATTTTTGATTCTAGTTGAGCTTTAAGTGGTTTTTGTCCTTTTCGAAGTCGGTACCCTTCATATCTAAGGTCTTATGCGTCTCTTATTAATTTGTCATTGAGTTCACGAAGAATCCTATGATTTTCTACTTCATTACCTAATGTCTCAATTTTATCCTGTAAAGTTTTCACATAATCTATACAAGCCTTAGAGCATGATGGAAGACTTACCTTGGATGAATTAGGTTCATGTGAAGAGGATACCATCAAGCCAAATTGTAGCTTCATCATGTTGTCTTCAGCTGCTGCAGTCCTTGCTTGAGCGTCATCCCTCACTTGTGCTATGTGAGCATTTTCTGGTCCAGACAAATTTATAGCTTGTATTTGATCATCCCAGTCAAATGATTGTGCAACCATAGCCTTTTCATTGTTTGCTTGACCACTGCTTCGATTATTCCCAACTGCAACCATTGTTCTATCATTATTAACCCTCCTATCAGGGTGTGGGCAATCGCGAGCAAAATGCCCTGGCTCGTGGCAATTGAAACATCGAAGCTTTCCTTTGTTGAATCCAACCTTCTTGTCAGCACTCATTCCCCAATTATTCTTCCCTGTCTTTTTGGCAAACTGTTTTGCCCTAAATACAGCCATGGCAATTTTCCATGTGATGTCCATTTCCTCAACGTCCTCTGGATGGATTTGATCAAGATCTGCAAATGACAATTGAGGAGGAAGTTCCCCAGCTACAAGAGCATTGTAGCAATTCACAAGCCCTGCTGCAAAGACAAGGTTTTCATCACCCTCCTTTCCCTTTGGTGAGGAAGCCACATTTGAGGATGAAACATTTTGGGTAGATGTAATAGGCTGGCCTTGTGGGTAAGGAATGACCGGTGCAGAGGAAGATGAACCTGCAGAAGTATAGGAGAAAGAAGAGAGAGCATTATTAGCTGAAATGCCAAGATTGGCAGCTGAGTAGGAGTTCACATGATTGATCTCTCGCTGCTTGTCATCAATATCACACGCTTTGATGACAACCATCACTTTAGCTAGGGAAAGGCGATTAAGATCCTTAGTCTTCTTGATTACTGCTACATTCATGTCCCAAGATTTTGGGAGTGCATTTAGTAGGTTCTTATTAATTTCTGACTTTGTATAGAAAATCCCTGCCACAGTCATCTCAGTGTTGAGAGTTGTAAATCGCTGCAGTTGAGCTTCGAGAGTCTCTCCGGGAACATAATTAAACATATTGAAGCGTTGTCTCAGCATATCTTGTCGACTTTCCCGCATGTCTTCATTTCCCTCATATACTTCAATGAGAGCTTCTCACAGAGCTTTGGCAGAAGTATACTCTCTGAATCCTTGAGCAATGTCTAGAGATAAAGCCATAGTCAAAATGGCCAATGCCTTTTCTTGTTCTTCCACACTCTCAAAGTCTTCATCAGTGTAGTTTTCGATTTTCCTGTCGACCACCTGCCCCCTAACTGTAGTGGTGATTCTGACTGGATCCTTTAAAACACATTTCCAAATCTTGAAGTCTTTCATCTTTATATACTTCTCAATTCTATATTTCCACTCGGGTAAACCATCAGCAGACATAAGTCTTGGAATTCGCGTGGTTGTATCCATCACAGCATCAAGCTCTTGGTATTGAGTTGAATTTTGTGTATCCATATTTTAAAAAAATTATTACTAGAAAATTTTAAGGCTGTAAATTTATTTTTGTCGTGTAAGCTTAGGCCGTAAACTTACGGCCGTAAACTGGAGTTTACGGTCAAAAATTATTTTTTAAAAATTATTTTGATTTTAAGCTCAAGAGTTAATTTCAATCTATAAATTAACTGATTTAGCCGTAAACTCTTAAGCCGTAAACTCGTAGGCCGTAAACCTTAGGCCGTAAACTCGAGTTTACGGTCCAAATATACTTGTTGATTTAAACTCCGAAAAATAATGGTGTAATTTTCGATTAACAGAAAATCAATTTTTCGTGAATGCTTGAGTTTACGGTCAATGAAATTCAAATAAAAGGTTCGATTTTTATTTTAAAAAAAAACAACTCAATTAAATGCCAGAACCAATATGTGATTACGAAGGCTTGAATGATGTGAAAAACTATCGTTTTCGAAGAATGCAATTGTGGCCGTGAAGAGGAGTTTACGGCCGTAAACTCAGGCCGTAAACTTCTAGAAACTTTGATTTCGACTGAAATAAATCCCTCTATACTGCTATGAATGTCTATTTAGTTGAAAACGCAACTGTTGAACGCCTTTGACACTGGTATAGCTCTGATACCAATTGTAAAGTCCCGAAAAATAGATCTACCAATGATCAAAGATAATAACAGATGCAAACACGAATTAGTAAACAAATATAGAGCAAAAGGCCAAGCTTGCATACGCTTTAATGCTATAAAACGTATGATACAACTTGGAAGTATACGAAAGCATCAACAACCCACAATGACTGACACAACTCGCTATTTAAAGACCTGACTACAGACCGTAAGGTGTTTACGGCCGTAAACCCATTCTGACCGTAAACACAATACAAATCACGAACAATTACATATCTACTGCTATCTACGACTATGCCTAGACCAAACCATTGTACATGGTCTTTCAATTTTTCTTACATTTTCATTGAAATAAGTCATCTAATGACAATTGACGTATTATACATATGATATATTTTTAAAATTTTTAATTTTTATGAACACATAACTGAACATGATGTTATCAATGTGTTTGATTGTTATAGTTGTGAGTTTTCTTTATCTATCTTTCTTATGAAAATTGACATATTATGCATGTGGTATATTTGTTAATTTTTGAGTTTTTATGAACAGGTAACTGAAAATGATGATGTTAAAATTGCAATCAAATACCACACACCGAATGTTACCACCAGAGCTATGTGTTTGATTGGATTGTTGAAACTGTCTTCCCGTTTCCCTGTTTGCTCGAAGTAAGTTACTTATATGATCATCTTTAAAAGCAATCAAGTTTAGTTTTTATGTAAATTACAAGTGAATCACATATGAATTACATGTGATTCACATGTAAATTACACATAATTCACATATGTATCACATATGATTCACACGTAAATCACAAGTGAAACACATATGCATTACATCTAATTCACATGTAAATAACATGTAATTTACATATGATTTACATCTCATTCACATGTAATTCACATATGAATCACATGTGATTCACATGTAAATCACGAGTGAAACACATATGAACTACATGTGATTCACATGTAAATAACATGTATTTCTCGTACGAATTACATGTGATTTAGATGTAAATCACATGTAATTCACATATAAATCATATGTGATTCAAATGTAAATAACGAGTGAAACACATATAAATTACATGTGATTCACATGTAAATAACATGTAATTCACATATGAATTCCATGTGATTCACATGTGAATCACATGTAATTCACATATGAATCACATGTGATTCACTTGTAAAGCACGAGTGAAACACATAAATTATTCTTATATATTCTTGTTGGTGAGGTTTGCAGTATGCCATATGTCTGCAGATTATATGCAGTATTTATGTCGATTTGGGTTACTAGGGACCTCTACAATGATTTCCAAAATCTAAAAGTGAATCTGTTATCTCTGTACGAGATAATAGATATTAGCACACTGTGCAGTCTAAGTATCTCCTTAAGGTAGGTCCTGCCGTCCAAGTGAGTTTCTCCTTTTATCAGTTTCTTTGATAGCTAGGAAGTGGGCGGACTTAGTCAAACGGTCAACCAATACCCAAATGGTGTCATGACCGCTTAAAGTTCATTGGCAACTTCATTATGAAGTCCAGGGTTATCGGTTCCCATTTCCATTTTGAGATTGACAGTTGTTGTAGTATAGCAGATGGCTTCTAGTATTCTACTTTGAATTTAGACCAAGTCAAGCATTTACCGACATATGTAGCAATCTCTACCTTAATATTTGGCCATCAATAAAGCTTCTTGAGATCGAGATATATCTTATCTTATTCGGGATGTATTGAAAATCTCGACTTGTGAGATTTGTTTAGAACTAGACTCCTGAGTTCACTAAACTTTGGGGTCCAAATTCTATTCATAAAATATTTCCTCGAGTTCGAACTATTTGTCCATACCTTGATGATTTTATTCTATGATATTTTTGATTTTGAGTGCTTGGGGATGAGCATCTCGAGTTTGGGTGGTAATATTAGAGTTGATGGTTAGGGTTAAAGCCTTTATAGGAAGTGGTTTTTATCGCTATTTCCTGCTTAAATCATCTTCTATGACATTTGCTTTACCAGGATGATAATGAATTTCACATTCATAATCACTTAGAAATATGACCCACCTTTTTTGTCTCATGTTAGGCTCCTTCTGGTCGAAGATGTGTTGAAGACTTTTGAGGTAAGTGAACGCGAAACACTTTTTCGCGTATAGGTAGTGCCTTCAAAATTTTAACACAAACACTACTGCTCCAAAATCTAAGTCATGGGTTGTGTAGTTTTCCTCGTTTGGTTTAAGTTGTCGGCATGCGTATGAAATGAATTAATTCATTTGCATTTTTACGCATCCTAAACCTTGGTATGATTCATTACATAATACTATAAAGTATTATGCTCCCTCTAAAAGAGATAAAAGTGGTGCATTACGCAACAATTGTCTCAATTTATAGAAGGCAGACTCTTATCTATCTCCCGAATCGAACTTTTTGTCCTTCTCGGTTAGAACGGTGAGAGGCTTAGCTATTTTGAAGATATTCTTGAGGAATCTACGATAACAGACCGCAAGCCCTAGGTATTGGTATACTTCGGTTGGCGTTGTTGGCACTTTCCAATCCTTGACCACTTCGATCTTCGTAGGATCGACTTGAATCCCTTAGTAAAATACTAACAAACCTCAATATATAAGAGTTATATATATACTCTGACTAGCGATGCGAACACTTAATAAAATACTAACAGACCTCCAACTAAAACTACCAACTTGAACCTTTAGGTCAATTAGATTAATTGATTTTGGTACCGTACATATGCCATAATGAAAATAAACCTATAACGTATGCCTATGTTATTTATGGTTGGGTCGGTGCACAACCAACCTTGAGCAAGGAGTTTGGCAGACTACAATGGTTGAGAGTTTTAGAGATTGAAGAATGTTCTCAAGATTCGCTGTAGAAACCTACTACCTTAGAAACATTATATCAACCCCAAAACAACGTATACATTTTAAATACTAAAAAAATATAGGATAACATTTAGATTTTGCTAGTTCGCCTAAATCCAATGAAGTAATAGCTCTCCTACCTTTGTAGCAGAGAAACCCATAAGTTTGTAGTGAATCGCTCAATAAACTCCAAACTTCTGTCTCCCCCCTCTCTCAAATATCACAAGAATCCTTCCAAGTACGAACCATCTATAGAACCCACGAAAGGGGAATAACATGAAGAAGAAAAACGATCACAGATAAGAAACCAGTTGAAGAAATCAGAAGGATTTCAGTTCCTTCTTTATCATTTGAAATCAGCAGGATTTCAGTTCTCACCCTATTATTTGAAATTGGTAGTATCTCAATTGTCTTCTGAAATCGGTATGATTTCATTTATCTCTCTCCTATAAATTGGAAATTGTAGGATTTCTAAAATCGATCGCTCCTTATAAATTGGAAATCTGTTGGATTTGTAGAATCGATCACTCTCTTTAATTTGAAAATATGTAGGATTTTTGGAACAAGTTACATTAATACACTATGTTATACATACTTGTTTAGGACTACATAGTGTAAAATAACATAACACATCCTTCTAAACATATTAAGACAATGCCTACATGAAAAAGGCTATGAGTTCATCCACCACCAACTCCTCGAGTCACTCCACGAGTTGCACCACCGATAACCCAAACTTCGAGAGAAACTCCAAACTCATTACCAAATCTAGTTGGTACCACTAAAACCTCATCAATTATAAATTACTCAAACACACAATTTCAAGTAGATCACACTCTAATGCGTACCCTACTTGCACAAGGGATTTCCACGACCTTAGCTACATCCAAACCTACTACCTTTGATAGTACGAAGCAATTAGCTTATCAATTGACTGAGCATTATATCTTTTAGGGTACTATGACCTCATAAACTAAAAAGAACCAGGTTGGGAGTACAAATAAGAAGTTGTGTGGAAAGTAAAAGTGGAAATTCAAGCATTGTAAACACAGTCCAAAACATCTGGATGTGTATGCCATAATCACAAACACTCCTGACCTATTAAAGTCCTACTCTGGAACTTTACCTCACTCTACCAATTTTAATTTCCACAATTTCAGAAATTGCATTGTCTGTAGCATCTGTAAGTTGAGAGGTCACACCTATAAGTTTTGTAGAAAGGACCTGAACAACACAACCTTAATCCTTGCTGCAGGAGGTGGCCAAAATTGCTTCGAAAGCAATCAAACAAGCATTTCAAGAAGGACTGCCCAAAGCTGAAGAATCGGGGTGGCAATGGATGAGAATTTATGACAGGTGCTGAAAATGCTCTTCAGGAACCAATTATGTTTACTGGTATGTCTCTTATCAACAATATTGATGCTTCCGTATTATTAGATATTGGTGTGGATAGAAGTTTTATTTCCCATAAGTTTAGAAGAATGATTAATCATAAATTATGCAAACTCAAAAAAGCTTACATGGTAGAAGTAGCAAACAACCAGTGAGAAAGCACCTTAGAAATACTCACTAATTGCCTTCTTACCATGAATAACCATGTTTTTGCAGAAGAGATGCTCCACTTTCTTGGCCCACGTGGTGGATACGTAAGGCAAGGGTAAGGAAATCAAAGACATACCGCAAGTGTGAAACTACCCAGATGTATTTCTAAATGATCTACTTGGTGTACCTCTTGTTAGACAGGTCAAATTCTGAATCAAACTAATCCCGGGTGCAACACTGGTGGCAATATCTCCTTATCATTTGGCCCAATCGGAAATGCAAGAATTATCCAGTCAACTCCAAGAACTTCTTAACAAAGGCTTTATTCAACCAAGCTTCTCTCCATGGGGAGCTCTAGTATTATTTGTCAAAAAGAAGGATGGATCATTCCGGATGTGCATCGACTATTGAGAGTTGAACAAGCTCACTATCAAAAACTGATATCCACTCATGAGGATCGATGACCTGTTCGATCATCTACAAGGATCCTGCTACTACTTAAAGATCGATATAGGATCCATATATCATCAAGTCAGAGTACAAGAAGCAAACATTCCAAAGACGACATCCAGGAATCTGTACGGTCAGTAAGAGTTTATGGTTATGCCATTCAGAGTGACCAACACACCTACCGTATTCATGGACCCTGTGAATCGGGTGTGTAAACCCTACTTGGATAAATTTGTGATTTTTTTTATCGACGACATATTGACGTATTGACGAACCAAGGAAGAACATGGCCAACACTTGCAATTAATTTTGGAACAATTTAGAAAGGAGAAACTTTATGAAAATTCCTCTAGGTGTGAATTCTAGATTAACAAAATGCATTTCCTCGGTCATGTGGTCAGTAGCAAAGGGATTCAAGTCGATACCACGAATATCAAAGTGGCCAAGGATTGGAAATTACCAACGACGCCAACCGAAGTATGCCAATTCCTAGGGATTGCGGGCTATTAACGGAGATTCATCAAGAATTTCTCCAAAATAGCTAAGCCTCTCACCGGTCTAACCGAGAAGGACAAAAAGTTCGATAGGAGAGACAGACAAGAGTCTTCCTTCTAGAAATTAAGACAATTGTTGTGCAATCCACCACTTTTATCTCTTTTAGATGGAGCATAATACTTTATAGTATTCTGCAATGACTCACACCAAGGGTTAGGATGCGTACTAATGTAAAGGAATTAATTCATTTCATACGCATGCAAACAATTTAAACCAAATGAGGCATACTACATAACCCATGACTTAGAGTTTGGAGCAGTAGTTTTTGCGTTAAAATTTTGCAGACACTACATATACGAGACAAAGTGTTTCGTGTTCAATTACCACAAAACTCTTCAACACATCTTCGACCAGAAGGAGCCTAACATGAGACAACAAAGGTGGGTCAAATTTCTAAGTGATTATGAATGTGAAATTCATTATCATCCTGGTAAATAAAATGTCGTAGCAAATGATTTAAGCAGGAAATAATGATGAAAGCCACTTCCTATAAAGGCTTTAACTCTAAACATTAACTTCATTCTCACCACCCACACTAGAGATGCTCATCCCCAAGCACTCAAAACCGAAAATATTGTAGAAGAAAATCAGCAAGGTATGGACAAATAGTTCGAACTCAAGGAAGATGGAACACGATATTTTATGAATCAAATTTGGACCACAAAGTTTAGTTAAGTCAGGAGTCTAGTTCTAAGCAAATCTCACAAGTCAAGATATTCAATACATCCGGGATAAGATAAGATGTATCTCGATCTCAAGAAGCTTTATTGATGGCCAAATATTAAGGTAGAGATTGCTACACATGTCGGTAAGTGATTGACATGGTCTAAATTCATTGTAGAATACTAGAAGCCATCTGGTCTACTACAAAAACTGTCAATCTCAAAATGGAAATTAGAACAGATAACCTTGGGCTTCATAATGAAGTTGCGAAAGAACTTTAAGCGGTCATGACACCATTTGGGTAGTGGTTAACCATTTGACTAAGTCCGCCCACTTCCTAGCCATCAAACAAGCTGACAGGATGGATAAACTCACTAAGACGGCAGGACCTACCTTAAGGAAATAGCTAGACTGCACAATGTGCTAATACCTATTATCTCGTACCGAGATAACAGATTCACTTCCAGATTTTGAAATCATTGTAGAGGACCTGGTAACCAAAATCGACATAAATACTACACATCATCTGCAAACATTTGGCCAAAGCAATAGAATGATACTCACTTACCGCTTGTTGAATTTTCTTATAACAATAGTTATCACATTAACATAAAGGCCACTCCATTCGAGGACTTTTATGGATGCAGGTGCCATTCTTCTATATGTTGGGCAGAAGTTGGAGATAATCAACTAGCTAAAATGCGTGTTGGAGATACTCTACACATTGGTCCTGAGATCGTTGATGAAACAATTTAAAAGGTCATTTAGATGAAGGATTAATTAAAGGTCGCATATAGTCATCGTAAATGAAACGCTAATGTAAGCCGTAAACCTTTAGAATTCAAATTAGGATACCATGTCATACTGAAGGTAACACCATGGAAATGGGTCACTAGATTTGGAAAATGAGGTAAACTAAATACCTGCTACAGTGGACCTTTTTAAACCCTATCAAGGGTTCGTCCTGTGGCTTACAAACTCAAATTACCTCAACAACTAAGCAAAGTTCACGATACCTTCCACGTGTTTAATCTTAAGAAGTGTATTTCAGATGAGAACCTTGTTATTCCTCTCGCAGAGATCTAGGACAAAATTACATTTCAATTCGTGGAGGAACCGGTGGAGATCATAGATAGAGAAATCAAAAGCCTTAAAATAAAGTCGCATACCTATAGTAAGAGGTTGACGAAACTCTCGTAGAGGGACAAAGTTTACTTGGAAACATGAGGATCAGATGAAACAAAAGTACCCACAACTGTGTAACAACCATAAATTTTTGACCAAATATTTGTTTTTAAATTTCATAAAATATAATGTCATAAATATAATTCTCAAAAATTAATGAATAAGTTTTCAAAATATTTATTCAATCCAGTACCACCACTCAATCTCTATGCACGTGTTGAATCATGCCAAAGCCTTCCCGTGATCCTCGGAAGTACCTGAAACACATAACACATAACACGGTAAGCATAAATGCTTAGTGAGTTCCCCAAAATATCACATACACATACTAGCCACCATAGGCTACAAGACCTTCCCGTTACTGTGTCTCAGTGGGATCTTCCGATCCCATATTTCTGGTTGACCTTCCGGTCCTACCATGCTGATCTTCCGGTCCTAATCCTGCTTGACCTTCCGGTCCATCCCTGCTTGACCTTACGGTCCAACCCATACAACATATACATAACATATCAAATCATATAACTCATACAAGCACATGAGACCTTATGGTCACACATATTTACCATTCCAGGTAAAGTATAGTGAGAAGACTCACCTCGTAAATAGAAGATAACAGACAAGCTCCCGGGATACTGAACTAGCCTCAGCCTATCATAATTGACAAACATCTTAATCATTTTCCGAAATTTTTATCCTTTTTACACATAAAGCCCTGTTGTTCTCTTTCTAACTCTTGGAATTAAGTAAAACACCATTTTACCCCTCTATGGTCTCATACACCCCTTATTGACCCATCCTATAAACCAACATAAGTCTGCATAATTACATCTGTCCAGGTCGACCTGACTCGCCGAGTGCACTCCTGTGACTCGCCGAGTCCAGTTACATTCATTCGAGTTTCGCCCTAGGGTCCACTCAGCTCGTCGATTTCCCTTCAACTAGATGAGTTCTTACTATGTCAAGGATATCAGGATAAACCTGCTACGACTCGTCGAGTCATCCACCAGACTCAACGAGTAAACGCTATTGCATTCTCATTCAGCCATCTGAGGTCAAATTCATGACCCTAGTTTATAGATCTAAGCTCCTATCATCCAATATTCACGTAAAGGTTCGACCTTTACGTCCATGCATCGAACATCTAGCTCTATCTTGTCAAAATACCCCTCATAATGGTGTGTTAGGCTCAATACTCTTATGTGACTGCATAAAGTTTGAATCATGGGACTCTCTGGACCTCTCAAGGTCCACATATGTAGTCTAAGCCTCAAGGGGACTTCTTATACTCAATATCTTCAACTAAAAGAGGGTAAAGAAACCCTAATTTCATGAGATCTACCAATCATACGAAAATAGGTACAAATTTATATCTTAAATAGCAACCTAGAATGGGATAGAAGTAGATCTAAGCTCCTCTTGTTGATTTAGCTTGAACAATCTCCTCCTTCATTGCAAGAATGCACCAAGATGATGAAAATGGCTCCCTCTTTATCTCTAAGCTCTCTGAATCGATTAGTGTCTCTCAAAGGGGAAGTGTGGCCGCAAATGAACGCCATAAGGGCCTTTAAATAGGTCACAAACCTGGACAATTAGGGTTTTCCTCAGCAGCGCTGATTCGCCGAGTGAGCTCCCTGACTCGTCGAGTCCAGTCATTAAAACACATCACCAGGCGCGAACCTACTCGACGAGTTGAGGCACCAAATCGTCGAGTCCCTCTCTAAAATTCCATATATTTAAATAAAGTAAAATACCTAGAAATCCGGATGTTACAATTCTACCCTACTAGGATTAGACTTCGCCCTCGAAGTCGTGCTCTGAAAATAACTCGGGATGCTGCTTCCGCACCTCTGACTCTGGCTCCCATGTCAACTCAGACCCCTTCCGATGCTGCCACTAGACCTGAACCAGGGGCAATTCCTTATTCCTCAAAACTTTCACCTTCCTATCCAAAACTGTGATATGTCTCTCAGCATAATTCAGTCTCGCATCGATCTGAATGTCTTCCAGCGGGACAATTGCCGTCTCATCGGCCACACACTTCCTCAACTGGGATACGTGGAAGGTGCTATGGATCTGGATGAACTCGTCAGGTAGCTCCAGCTAGTATGCTACGTTGCCTACCTTGGCGATCACCCTAAAAGGTGCAATGTATCGAGGCCCCAAATTGCCCCGCTTCCTAAACCAGATTACCCCTTTCCATGGGGAAACATTTAGAAGCACAAAATCTCTGACCTGAAAATCAAGCTCGGATTGTCGTCTATCTGCATAACTCTTCTGATAACTCTGAACCGTCAGTAACCTCTGTCTGACCTACTAAATCTGCTCGGTTGTCTTTAGCACTATCTCTGTGTCGCCAATAACTCTGCCCCACCTCTCCCCAACAGATGGGACTACGACACCGCCTCCCATACAGAAGCTTAAAGGGACGCATACCAATGCTTGAATGATGGCTGTTATTGTAGGAAAACTCAAATAGAGGTAAATAATTGTCCCAACCCCCTCTGAAGTCCATGACACAGGCACACAACATATCCTCGAGCGTCTGAATTGTCCGCTCGCTCTGCCCGTCTGTGTGTGGGTGGTCTGTGCTGCTGAAATTCAACCAGATGCCAAACTCCTAATGAAATTTCTTTGAAAAAATGAGAAGTAAAATGCACATCTCGATAAGAAACAATCGAGACCGATACTTCATGCCTAGACACCACCTCTTTCACATAAATCTAGGCCAGTTTCTCTGCAGAAGAGCTCTCACTAATAGTGAGAAAGTGAGCACTCTTCGTCAATCGGTCCACAATCACCCAGATCACGTTAACTCCATGCGCCCTTCTTAGTAACTTGGTGATGAAGTCCATTGAGATTTGCTCCCACTTCCACTTGGGAATCTCCAAAGGTTGCAAGGGACCATGTGGACGCTGGTGCTCTTCCTTGACCCGACGGCAGGTCAAGCACCTCTCTACTACCCACGCGACATCTCTCTTCATACATGGCCACTAGTAATCCCTTTTCAGATACAGATACATCTTAGTGGCCCCGGGACGGATTGAGAATCTCGACCTATGTGTCTCCTCCATTAGAATGCCACATGATCCACCCGTATAAGGCACCCAAATCCTCCTTCGGTAAGTCATAAGCCCTCGACTATCAATCATAAACTCAGATACCTGCCCAATCACCCGCTCCCTTTTGCGGTTTTCTGGTCTCACAGCCTCCGCCTAGGCCTCTCGAATGGTATCCAGCATTGGAGTCATCACTGTCATCCTCATACACACATCTCGAATTGGGGCATTCTCTGCCTTGCAGCTCTGAGCGTCGGTTACAACATTAGCCTTGCCTGGATGATACAAAATCTCATATTCGTAATCTTTTACCACATCCAACCATCTCCTCAGGCGCATATTTAGGTTGAGCTGATCCATAAGATACTTCATGCTCTTGTGATCCATGTATACGGGACACCGAACCCCATAAGAATAATGGTGCTAGATCTTGTGTCACACCCCAAAACCATGAACGGCGGAAAACGTTCTGGGGCGGAGGACGTCATGTATATTATCACAACAATGAATAGTAGTAAACAAGCAACAACATCATCCATTGAATTAATAATATATTTTTAATACAAGTGTTCTGATATGTCTTAATAGACACTAAATTAAGAATCAAAAATGATAGATGAGTCTTGAACGAGCTCCATCTTCTCTAAACCTTGCCTGTCTACTGTTGACTTGAGGATACAAGTTATTTTGAAAGAGAGTATTAGCTTTAAAGCTGGTGAGATCATAAGTATTTTAGTGTCTTAATTTGTATGTAAGTATTTGTATGTATGTGAAATGTAAGTATTTGTGTGTGTATATGAACTATAAGTATGAAAACGTTTTGAACATCCTAGAAAACCATATGTTTCCTACTAAAAGTATCCTTCTACCGAGGCATCTAGTATCTGTGTGTGTCTCTTGTAAGTGTGTGTATTTTCCCAAATCTAACTATCATTAACCAAAAATATAGTATTTACATTACCGTGCGTCGTGTGAATGTTCACGAAGTGAATGTAATGGGGAAATAATAATGTACTATAGTTTTATAATAAGTGACTACTACTGTACTAACTACCTTAAACCAAATGAAATTTAAAGTAACATGTGATCAGCCTGTATCCTGCTACCGACTCAATAGTGAAACGACAATGTAAGACGCCGTAAGAAATGACATTTGGCACCCATAGACTTACAAGTCCCACTGTAGCGAGCAGCAAGGTGTAGGATAGTCAATCCAGTATAGATCTATATGCAAACTCATATGCTCCCCAATTAAGGAGATTCTGGACCCAAAAACGGTCATGGCAGGTAGTGCCATGACCCGTTTAATGGCTCACATAACTGAATGTAATGTATATGTAATGTATGTGGTAGCTGTATTGTGTGTTCTTCCTCTGTCTAGCCTGTATGTTTGTTTCTCATCACTATGTATTATGTTTGTTTCTCATCACTATGTATTATGTTTGTTTCTTATTACTATGTATTATGTTTGTTTCTCATCACTATGTATTATGTTTGTTTCTCATCACTATGTATTATGTTTGTTTCTCATCACTATGTATTATGACTCATGTATGAACTGACTCTTTGTATGATTCATTGTTCTAGTATTAGTATTAGTAAAACCCTAAACTATGCCTATTGTAGTTTACTAGTAATATCACTTGTACGTATGAACATGGAAGTATACCCATGCTACCCAAGGGTATTGAATTGACTGGAAGAACCTTTATGACTATATATGTACACAAGATCTATAACTAATAGTTAAACGACCTTCAGACGGATACCTGATACCCTACCAGACCACATCCCAACGGGGAAAAGGAAATAAGGCGGTTTAGCCTTCCTAAGCCCCTCAAACATTACTTATATAACTATACATATCTTGGCATGCAATTGACAATATAAAAGCATAAAATAAGTTTTGTAACAACTTTGAACAAGATTACTATCTAAGAAAAGGTCGACTTGATGTCAGCCTATAAAACGGGTTGAAAGTATTTGTTTGATAAAACAGTTTAAGTATAAAGAAACATTTGTTTGAAACACAATTGTAAATGAGCTTGAAATGAAACATACAGTGTATAATGAACAATTTAATAAGGAGTTTTAAACATATAAAATGTTTATGAAAATCATTTGAAGAAAACTGTTTGGTAAAACAGCTAATGAGTAGTAAATCATTTGAATGCTGCTTATTAATCACATGTGATTGATATAATAACTAGCATACTTCTACTTGTATCCCCCCATAAAAACATTTAAAACATTGATTAAGGGGTATGAACTCACCTGTAGCAAGTGGTTGGGATGAACGGACTGAAATAGGATGCTAGGTGCCAAGTGAAGACTTGTACACACTCTATGATACTAGATAACATATAATATCAAATATGTGTACCCAATTAGTCTCTAAACAACTAATAAACAAAGGTAAGACATCCTAGGGAATGATAAACAGTTTGCATAAGTGTTATAAGTGCTAAGGATTGCATCTAAGTGTTGTAGGGAAAGGCTAGTGTGTTTGGGGTTCAAGGAAAACTCCATTAGGGAGTTTACGGTTTTGTGGTCATAACCAAAAGGGCTTACGGTCGTAAACCCTTGGGTTTACGGTCTTGTTGAAGACTTCTAAGCCAATCCAAGCATTCCTACTTCATGTTAAAGCCTTAGGAAGTGTTTTGTTGCATCAATACACTCCTAAATGGAGTTTACGGTCCATGGACCATTTCTCTAAGAGTTTACTACCGAAAACTCTTATGGAACATGGTTTTATGATGTTTTGAAGTCCTAAACACTTCAAGGTAATAGCCTAGGTTAGATTCTAGGCAAAAGGAAGGAGTACAAGACATTTATACACTCTTTGGGGTGTTTACGGTTTTGAGAGATCCCCAAACCGTAAAAACATATAAATGAGTGATTCTTGTGCATTTTGTGTGATAAACTCATCAAGCAAGGATCTAGACAAGTCTCTAAGGCATTGTGAAGCATCTAGGCACCCTAAGGCACCCTTTGACATCTTACTTGGTGTTTATGGTTTTGGGAGCCTCCCACAACCGTGAACACCTTCTTCTTGGTGTTCTTGGGACATTTCCTTGATGTAATGATGTATAATAAGCCTTACAATACACTAGGATGAGAGTACTTACTAGTTAGAAGCTCGTAAAGGTGCTAAGGGCCCAAGAACACTAGTGTGTGTTCTTGGTGTTCATGGTGTTTTGGAAATCTAATCAAAACACAAACGTGGATGGATGAAAAGATGTATAATCACTAGTAGTTATGATACATCAACTAATCAAGTCGAGAAATACTTACATTTTCGGGAAATCGGGTGAAAACCGGGATAATAGTTGAGAGTGTTTGGAGTTTACTCTTGAGTTTGCAAGAAAGAATGAGACACTTTGGGGAGTAAAATCATGCTTAAGGCACGAGTTTACGGTTTTTAGGGGTGTTTACGGCCCGAACATAAAAGTTTGGCCGGGAACTTCTAAGCTACATGGTATTCGCGGTTTTGAAATTTCTAGACTTGAGACGGCACATCCTTTCACCTGTTCATTTAATGATTAATTATTAAAATAATCAAACGAACTTTAAATTTTCTAAAAACAAATAAAAGTGAACTGAACTTATAATTTGAAATGATTGACTCTAGGGTTTTACCGAATGAAGATTTCGGGTTGTCACATCTTGAGGGCGAACACCACCGCCCCCATCTTCAAATCGTAGGTGAGATACCTCCTTTCATGAGGCTTCAGCTGCCTCGAAGCATATGCTATCATGTGCCCTCTATTTCCATAAGCACTGCACCCAACCCCGATATGGATGCATCACAATAAACCAAAAAATCCTCCATCCCCTCAGGAAGGGCTAACACTAGAGCTTCGCACAATCTTTGGCAAGGAGTCTCGAACGATGTCTACTGCTCGGGACCCCAAACAAAAGCAACAACCTTCCGGGTCATCCTGGTGAGAGGAACGGAAATCCTGGAGAAATCTCTGATAAACCTCCGATAGTAACCGACCAACCCCAGAAAACTCCTGACCTTGGTGGGGGATCTTGACACCTCCCAACTCATCACCGCCTCAATCTTGGACGGGTCGACCAAAATCCCATCCTGGTTAACGTGATGCCCTAAGAACTGAACCTCTCGTAACCAGAAGTCACACTTGGATAATTTGGCATAAAGCCTCTCCGATCTCAACACTACAAGTATCTCTCGCAAATGTTCCTCGTGTTGCTCCCTACATCTCGAATATACTAGTATATCATCGATGAACACGATCTCCGATCGATCCAACATACGTCTGCACACCTGGTTCATGAGATCCATGAACACTACCGGTGCACTGGTGAGCCCAAATGGCATCACCACGAACTCGTAATGACCATAACGAGTGCTAAATCTCAAGTCGATCTTGGAGAACCAAGATGCACCCAGAAACTGATCAAACAGATCATCAATCCTCGGAAGCGGATAATAGTTCTTGACCGTCTGCTTGTTCAACTCCTGATATTCAATACACATCCGGTGGGATCTGTCCTTCTTGTTGACAAAAAGGATCGGTGGTCCCCATGGTGAGCTGCTCGGCCTGATAAAAACCTTCCCCAACAACTCTTGAAGTTGTGAGGATAACTCTTGCATCTCTGGCAGCGCAAGGCGATTAGTTGCCTTGGAGATAGGTGCCGCTCCCGCAATCAAATCAATATAGAACTCCACTTGCATCTCGGGAGGAACTCCCGAGAAATCCTCAGGGAACACATCTAGAAACTCGCTCACTATTGGAATGTCAGAGACAGAACTTGATCTCTCAGTGGCAACATGCGTATCCACCACATACGCTACAAATCCTTTACAACCTTGTTGTAGACTCTGTCTCGCTCTAGCAGCCAAGCAAATGCTGATCCACATCGGGTACCCTCGCCATACACTGTAAGCATTCCCCCAGTAGGGTCTTGTATCTTCACCATCTGATGCTCGCAGTCAATCATAGCTTCGAATCGACTCAGCCAATCCATGCCCACAATAACACAGTCATCACCCATCACGATCGGTATCAGATCTATCAGAAACTCCACTCCGAAAATCTCAAGCACACATCCCCGGATTACATCAGTCGCAAACACTGCATGCTCGTTGGCTATAGAGAATCTCAGAGGTCGACTCAATGCCTCCCGTGGTATACTGATGTGGCGACTAAACGTTATAGATACGAAAGATCGACTCGCACCTGAGTCAAATAACACCAAAGCAGGTACATAATTCACAAGAAAAGTACCTACGCATATCACAGTATAAGCATAACATAACTCAAATAATATAAGTAAGAGAACACATATCGGCCACTACATCGGGTGTTGCGCGGACCTCCTCAACTGTCAACTGAAAGGCTCTTTCGTGAGCCTTCGGAACCTCGGGCTTCACGGGCCGACTCTCTAAAACCCGTGCAAAAATAGGGGTTGATCCCTGCGCTGGTCCCTACATCAAATGTGGACACTTGGCCTTCTGATAGCCAGTCTGGTTGCAGTAGAAATAGGTTATAAACCCCTTGGGGAAATCCTTGGCTATGTGCCCCTCCTTGCCACACTTGTGGCAACCACCTGCCTGACAAATCCCCTCATGTCCCTTGCCACACTTCCCACAAGTGCGGCCCGGTCGCCGAGAGTCTACCTCCTCCCTGGCCTGAGTCTCCAACTTTATCTCCCTCTTCCGGCCATTTGCCTGAAGCTCAGCAAATGTCTGGTATGACGAGTTCGCCACGAAATCCTGAATCTCTCTCCTCAGTATGCTCAAGTATCGACTCATACGTGCCTGCTCAAAAGACATGTGCTCAGGGCAAAACTATGCCCTCACATGAAACATCCTCATAATCACCGTCATAGACTCGGTCTCCTACCTGAGGGGCAAGAACTCTTGGGGCAAGCATTGCCTCACCACCGGAGGAACGTACTCGTCTCAAAACATAGTGGTGAATCTCTCCCAAGTCACCACGGTAAGCTCCGCAGGAGTAAAATTGGCTCTCACAAACATCCACCTGTCCTTCGCTCCCAAGCGAAGCTGGTTCAACGTGAACCGTCCCCTCAGATGTTCGGGACAGGAACAAGAATAGAAATATCCCTCAATGTACGAAATCCACTTCATCGTTTCAATCGGATCCTGAGTCCCATCAAACTCTGGTGGCTTCGTGTTGTTGAACTCACGGTACAACAACGAGTCAACCCCTGTGGCCTGGCAGCAATGACTACCTGAGTAACAGCACCGTATCGCTCATCAAATGTATCAATCAACATGGTCTTAATAGACCCAAACATCTTTGGAGTAGCCTCGCGGATGGCTGCGGCCACCTCCTCGTGAATCATCATGCGAATCTCATCATCGCTAGCTCTGTTACTCTCGAGGCTGTGGCGTGTACCCACCATGATGTCTTTGAAATACAACATAAAATAGTTAGAGACTCGATCTCTCGCACATACTTGCTCCTTAGTATCCTCGGGATTCTTACTTGGAATTCTCACCGACCTGATGTTTTCAGTAGTATGGGCCCAATACTACCTTTCAAAATGTATCTATGTTCACCCCAAGTCCTCCTCCTAGGATCCTAACTCACAATCACTCTACCTCTTCGAAACATCAATTACTCTCATAGTAGACCTACCATATGCTCGTTTCCACTACCTACTTGCACTTAAGCAGATCACATATTGCAAATCCCTAGACTATGGTATCACAAATCAAGCCAATCTAGTCCTAAATCATGAAATACCAAGCCTACTCTCTAGCATGCATATCATATCTCATAACAGCTTATAACACACAAGTAAGGGTATGTTGGTAAATCACCGTTCAGGCACTGGCTGATTGTACACACTGCTCGTTTTCTTGAAATATCTTACATATTTTTAGAAAAATTGTTTTTTTTTTTGAAAACTTTTCCCAAATCCCAAGTTTGAGTCCATGCATACCCGAAGGTGTATCCGAATCCCTCAATCCAAGGCTCCGATACCAACTTGTAACAACCATAAATTTTTGACCAAATTTTTGTTTTTAAATTTCATAAAATCAAATGTCATAACATTAATTCTCAAAAATTAATCAATAAGTTTTCAAAACAATTATTCAATCCAGGACCACCACTCAATCTCTATACAGGTGTACAATCATGCCAAATCCTTCCCGCGATCCTTGGAAGTACCTGAAACACATAACACATAACACGGTAAGCATAAATGCTTAGTGAGTTCCCCAAAATACGACATACACATACTCGCCAGCTAAGGCTACAAGACCTTCCGGTCACTGTGTCTCAGTGGCATCTTCCGATTCCATATTCCTAGTAGACCTTCCGGTCCTACCATGCCGACCTTCTGGTCCTAACCCTGCTTGACCTTCTGGTCCAACCCATACAACATATACATAACATATCAAATCATAGAACTCATACAAGCACATAAGACCTTCCGTTCACACATACTTACCATTCCAGGTAAAGTATAGTGAGAAGACTCACCTCTTAAATAGAAGATAATAGACTAGCTCTCGGGATCCTGAACTAGCCTCAGCCTATCATAATTGACAAACATCTTATTCATTTTCCATCCTTTTTATCCTTTTTACTCATAAAGCCCTATCGTTCTCTTTTTGTCTTTCCGAATTGGGTAAAAGGCCAGTTTACCCCACCGTGGTCTCATATATCCCTTATTGACCCATCCTATAAACTAACAAAAGTCTGCATAATTCCATCTATCAAGGCCGACCTGACTCCCCGAGTGTACTCCCGTGACTTGCCGAGTCCAGTCACATTCATTCGAGTTTCACCCTAGGGTCCACTCAGCTCGTGGAGTTGCCCTTCAACTCGATGAGTTCGTACTGGGTCAAGGATATGAGGACAATCCGCTACGACTCATTGAGTCATCCAACAGACTCGGCGAGTCAACCCTATCGAATTCTCATTCAACCATCTAAGGTCAGATCCTTGACTCTAGCTTATAGATCTAAAATCCTATCATGCAACAGTCACGTAAAGGTTCGAACTTTACGTCCATGCATCGCACATCTAGCTCTATCTTGTCAAAAATACCCTCATAATGGTGTTTTAGGCTCAATACTCTTATTTGACTGCATAAAGCTTGAATCATGGGACTCTCTTGACCTCTCAAGGTCCAGATCTATAGTCTAAGCCTCAAGGGGACTTCTTTTACTCAATATCTTTAGCTAAAAGAGGGTAAAGAAACCCTAATTTCATGAGATTTACTAATCATACAAAAATAAATATAAATTTATACCTTAAACAATTGCCTAGAATGGGATAGAAGTAGATATGAGCTCCTCTAGTTGATTTAGCTTTAACAATCTCCTCCTTCCTTGCATGAATGCACCAAGATGATGAAAATGGCTCCCTCTTTCTCTTTAAGCTCTCTGGATCGATTAGGGTCTCTCAAAGTGGAAGTGTGGCTGCAAATGAAGGCCATAAGGGCCTTTAAATAGGTCACAAACTTGTAAAATTAGGGTTTCCCTCAGCAGCGCTGAGTTGGCGAGTCAGCTCCCTGACTCGTCGAGTCCAATCATCAAAACACGTCACCGGGTGCGACCCTACTCGACGAGTTGAGGCACCAACTCGTCGAGTCCCTCTATAAAATTCCATATATTTAAATAAAGTAAAATACTTGGAAATCCGGATGTTACAAACTGTTTAGCAGTGCTCCCCCCACTCGTGGAATGAAATGATAGTGTAACAAAATAGTATTTCATGGGGAGGTAATGTGACATCCCAAAATTTAGGTCTAAAACTGTGGACAGTTAGTTCTTTGCGAACCTCTTTGTAATTTGACCTATTGTGCTTTATTGCGTATACTGAAAAATATATAGTGTTATTACAATTAAAACTGTTTGCCATCTATCCACTTACTTCCTCTCCGTTTTCCTCTCACTTTTCTCGGCCCAAAAACCCCTATCGGAGATGCTTTGAACCGCTGATACCATTCCTGTACCACCTCTTTTTCTACCTCTCTCGACCACCACCACCTCTTTCTGCTTATATTTTTTTTTAATGATTTCCAATTGCAATTCGCAAACTTTACGTTGTTATTTCATGGGTTATGTCGATTCCAAAACAACCCAAATTTAAGTCATTTCAAGTTCGTGTTTTCTCGAGCTACTTCCCAGAAACGATCACATTCTCGAATATAAACCAAGTTCACGTGTCAAAGGTGAGTGATTACTGCCCCTTTAGGTTTTTTATATTTCAGGAAGGGCGGGGGGGGGGGGGGGGGATACATGTGCCCCCACATTTCATTTATGCAAAAAAAGTCTTGAAAAAATACTACAAAATGCTATGATTTTATGTGAAAATTTGTGGTTCATTCGAGACCTGTTTTTCGCATACTAAATCCTATGGTTTGCAAAACTATTTTTTTACGCAAGTAGTTCAGATCAATACCTTTTCAAGTACTACTCTCACACATTCATTTGATCTATATATAATTTATTATGATTTTTGAAAAAATGCATATCATTGCTGTCCTTTCTCGTACTTGTTTGTAAAACGATCATTTTCATCTTAGGTAGGGTTCGTATCAGATCAGGGAAAAAATTAGGCAAAAAGTATACTCAGTATTTAAACATCGATAGTTTATGGATCCTAATTATTTCTCATAATGGTTTTTCTAGAGTTTTTCTAAAACAAGGACATACTCGACATTCTAGATAAATTTTACTATTTTGTCTTTCGAATACACACACACATAAACACACACACACACACACACACACACATATATATATATATATATATATATATATATATATATATATGATATGTGATAAAGCCTTGTTAGTATTTCAAACATCAAACTTATTTCCTGCATGTTTATATATATGTTAAATGCATATGTATATAAGTTATAAAGATTATTACTTAAAAGTTATACATGTACTTATGATCACTACCTTAAGGTGTACCTCTTTATAAAGCGAGTATGGTACACTACACATACATACCCGATATACTCAACTTTTATTAACTATATACATTTTATTATGTCTAGTAACTTGTCCAATTAATAATTAGGTTTGTGAGTTACTCGCATACCTTAGTTAAGGGCTTTTTAGTGAGACTATATTCATTTGCAAAGTCTAAACAGTTACCATACCCACACTAATAAAACCGTTAATCTTTAGAGCGAGATTCGTAAATATAGATCTACACGAGGTTGACATAGCACTTGCGATTGCTAGCTACAACCTCGACCGATCAATTGAAAGGGTAACAAGTGTCTACTATCGTTAGTACAATGTACTATGAAGTGTTGTAGGGGTGCATTCAGTCACATAGCTTGGTTATAGGGCTCACTATAAACATTAAGTAGAATATCTATATATATATATATATATATATATATATATATATATATATATATATATCACTCATTACAAAACCATGGATTTGGTTTCTCTCAAAACAAGTTTAAGTATGGATTTACTTATACAAAGACATTTTTTGATTTTCAATGTTTATTCAAGGACTCATTAAAATCACAATTTTAATTATGGTTTTACTTACAAAGAAAATCCTTTTTAGACTTTTTAAAATTGTCATTGTTGTTAGCAAAAAACTTGTAACTCTCACCAACCTTGTGCTTACCCTCAAAACTACATGTATTCGCAGGGAATGCATAATCATGCAATTCAGATGATGAATTAGTCATGGATTTCAGGATGTCTACTTTAATACTTTTAGATATTTTTACCTATTTGTTAAAGGAAATTTTTGTACTATACTATTATATGTAAGAACCTTGTATTTAAACAACAACATGGAATACAAATATTGTTTTGTTTATTGGTTGTACTTGTGCTAAATATTCAACTTAGATGTGGTCTATAAACTAAGACACACAACCTAACATGTTTTGCCTCCTCAGTCGGTGGTGTGCTGGGATGTCAGGTCCACCAAAAAATTTACACCCTTTGCTTGCAAATAAAACGTAGCATAATGATAAAAAGGGGTATCGATCCTCGGGGAAATGGTTGTATTCAATAACGAATGCAATCATATAGAACTTTTTTAATAAAACTTAGTAAAATATAACTAAAAATGGTGGTTTTGTGATTGTTTGAAAACTAAAAGACTTGAAGAACTAAAATACTTTCATTTAAGCAAGATGGTGAGATGCTCAAATATTGGAGAGAATTGGTCAACCAAGGCAATTTAACATAATGAACGTTTGTATGTTTATCATTAGGATTCCAAATGAAGCTTATTGTTCATTCCAAATTGGTTATAGCAATCAAGAAGCATGATATGCCAAGATTCCTCAAACGTAGTATGGAGATTGGGGAACCCTGCAACATACCTTCTTAATCAAATTCAATGATTTAATTTAAGTAATTGAGACCAAGATAGTTGATTAGTCTTAAGAATGAATGAATCTCCAATTCCAGGAGGATGTAAATGCTTAACATCTATAAAGGCGTCATTATCCATATGTTAGAGATGAGTTTTACCATAAAGCCCTGTTCTTAGAAGATTCAGTGACTCAATGCTAAATCAAAGAAATAAAGAAAGAATTGTTGATTCAAGTACCAAGGTCATGATCAATGTATTAAAAAAGCATAAGAAATATGACATATAATCATAAACATAAAATAATGACAATCACTCATGAATCCTTCAGAAGCCAGAAATATCCAAGGGTTTTATCCCAAGTCAACCAAAATAAAGAGATTAGCCATTGATGGCAACACGATTGCAATCAAAAAAGTGTTTTTGCATCAACAAACTAACAATTACTAAAAAGATGAAAAGAATGTAGATCAAGCTCTCAAAAATTGGTTCCAATGCCCTCAAATGGTGGAAAACCGAAGTTTGAGCTGCAAGACCTAACCCCTAAGGTAAATGATGAGGAAAATGACCAAAATTCCCCAAAGTGTGCAGCTGCACGGGTTCCCTCGCAAGTGTTGCGCGAATAAGACTCCACCCTCACAAATGATGTTGGAATGTTATTGGCTCTGTTTCTCCACTACACCGCCCTATTAGTCATGATTCCCTTGGTACCCTCCACACCTCACATGATTCAAATTTGGGCAATCATTTCCAAGATTCAGATTGATAGTCCATGTATATCTTCTTTGATATATGACCCATCTTCATAAGCCTACTTCATCCAAGTATTCCACATCTTAAGCCCAATTCCTCTTTGATACATCTGCAAAGCCCGATGACGCCTATAAAGCCCACAAATCCCATCTCCAAGCTAATCCACAACCACAACAAGCTCCAAAACCCTACAAAATACCTCATGCAAAATAGAAAGTACCTGAAACGATCTATGATAAAGAATTAAAGAATATACAATGCAATACTAATAAAAAGAGCTAAATTTTATAAAATAAGCTATAAAAAAGAAGGACATAAAATAAATTTTCAAATCACCCAAAGCTTAAACCTTACTTGTCCTCAAGTAAGATCAAAACTAAAATGAACTCGGGACGAGCTAAGTGAAAAAGGAGAAAGAAAGATACCGTATACACCCTCTAAGAGTGGCCGCGGTGTGCAAGACAAAAGAAATAGAGGATGCACCCAATGTGGGCAGTTTAAATCACTAATGTAGACCATAATGCATTAAGGAAATTCGGGTCTTCACACACGATGATACTAACATTTAACAGACCAATGTGTATAGTAACGAAATAGGGTTTGTAGCACAGCCTCTAGGAAAACATCCGATTTCAGGGGTTTCTCCCTTGTGTTATCCTTTACCTTCTACCATCTCATCTTCATTGCCTTTTCTCAACAATATCAAAAATAAGAATAAAATACGAAAAATCTACTTAACCTAAATTTAAACCTCACAGCCTAAATCTTCAATCTTGAACTTGTTTTATTTGGTCTTCAGTCTCCTTGCTGCTCGATCTTTTGTTGTCCAATTTCTCTCCACTTTTCTTTTCTTTTCCTTTCATTCATTTTTTTGACATTTTTGGAGAGAATTCTTGACCTTCAGTTTTCGTTTTCTGTTGCTTCTTTATTTTTCTTATTTGTTTTCATTGCTTCTCTGGATTCTTCTTTTATTGTCTCTTCTTGTCTTTGTTTTTCCAATTTTATTCATTTTTTTGTACGTTTTCTTCTTGACTTTCTTCTTGGAAGGTCTAAGGCATTTCACCAAATAACATAGGACTCAAATAGTGTGAAAATGGAGTAATAGATAGAGGCTAACATGAAAACCTAATCATCATTGACAAAGTGTCAAGATCCACTAAAAAGGGTGGGATATGACTCAAAAATGGGTGTGACCCGCCTGAAACTTAATCAAGCACGTTAACGCAATGTGTGACAAACAAAACCTGTCTAAATATCTACTCTAGACCCCTAAAAAAATGATGACCTATCTTAAAAAGTTGGTGAGAATCTAACTAAGCAAGGGTCAGGCGAAACTCGTGAGTATTAAGGGGTATTCCCTGCAAAACCAAGACGTGAATCTTCAATGTCTTCACAATACCTTATAGGGCTAATCTTTTCTTTCACACCTCTGTAATGACCAAATTTTCAAAAGAAAAATTTATTTTTTTAATTATCCAATATGTAAGCTCATCATCCACAAAACCAATTAGAACTGTTTTCAAAACCATATTCATTACAACTGCATTTCTAAAATATCAGAGTGTCCCATAAAATGTCGGTGAGAGAGTGCACACTGCGCCATCACGCCTTGCCCTTGCCGTTGGGCTCAGATGTACCTGAAACAAATCAACAGCCTGTATGCGAAATTCTTAGTGAATTACCCCAGAGCATACCACACACAATACACATATACATATCATGTTAGCCAAATAAAGCCTCACACATATCACATAAACCATGCATACAACATATAAGGATGTCGTGGGGTCGTCCCCAGGGTCTTACTCCAGGATTCCATGGGCTCCCCACATGGTCTTAAACCTATGTGTCATGGGCTCTCCCATGGTATTTGATAGGAAAGCCATGGGCTTACATCCAAGTGTCACGGGCTCTCCCATGGTCTTTGAAACAAACATACCTAACATACTACTAACATACTTCCTAGCTTGTGCCAACTATCATGCAAAATACTATAATTTCAGCTATGAAAGTACATATCAAGAATGGGTCAGCCTTGGTGCCTTAGACCCATTGGTATGGTGAGGAGACTCACCTCAGTCTACTGAATGCAAAAGCTACTCTCTCCTAACAGTCGGTAACCTCCCGTGCTAAAAGATAATATTAACCCATGTTAGGACATCACAATCATAGGAAAAACCCAAACCCCAGGTCCTACATGAAGGCCTAAATATCCTTTCTTAGCAAATGGGCCCAAAGTCCATGTCCACAAATCAATAATGGGCCTCTTGGCCTAGTAAGACCCAATCATAAGACTAATGGCCAAAACAAATAAAATGGCCCACTACTCTCAAAATGTAACCCGACCGAAAAACCAAATGAGGCAAAACATACCAAAAGCCTAAAAAAATCCAAGCCCAACTATGATGCGTACGCTTAGCGTACCATCCTAGTACGCACAACGTACTAGGGTTCTAAGGATTATGCACAGCGTATACTGGCTTATGCCCAACCTACTAATAGATTAAGCACTTTTTCCATTAAGTTCTTAATACTTGAGTCTTTTATGTCCAGAAGTTAGATCTAACCATATTAAGACGATCTAAGGCATAAAGTTGGCAACTTTATGCCAATGCATGTCCCATATGCTCCCATCACCCTCATTAAGACCTTTTGAAAGCTCTTAACCCATGCATGAGGTGAAAATGCCCACCAAGACTCAATTTTTATGCTTAAAAGGGACTAAGGGACCTCATATCTGTCATATCCATCCTTTGGAGTTTCTTATCTCACAAAAGGAGGTCCAAAACCAACCAAAGGGACAAAACTATAAAACCCTAGCTAGATCTAGTGATTTAAATGGAAAGGTGGAAGCTTTATACCTCCAGAAGCTCCTCAAGGTCGGCAATATGCAGGTTCTCGAAGCCAAATGACACTCCAAGCATCTTTGACAACTTTTTCTTCTTGGATGAACACTAAAAGGACCAAAAATGAACTCTTCAAGCTCAAAATGCACTCACAAATGATATTAGGGTTTTTAGAGTCGTTTGAAGGTGAAGGAGGCTGTTAAGGGTGAGGCTCAAAAGAGTTAAGGGTGTTTATCTAGGTCTCAAGACCGGATTTTAGGGTTTGAACATCCTGGAACATACGCCCAGTGTCCTCCTGGTACGCCCAACATACGTGCTACCTGTACGCGATCCTCCTTGCCATGTATGGTAAACATACTCATAAGTATGCCCAGCGTACTTAAGGGTCTCTTATGATATAATAGAAATAGTTCATGGGTTACAAGGTCACACCTGATTTGGAGTGTTACAACGTCGTCCTCATCCTGACCAAAAACTTCCATCTGCATCTAGACCCAATCAAGCTACCTACATCTGACCCCACACAAGCAGTCCCAAAGTGGTGTGTGAAGCGAGTGTGTCCTATTTGTCCAATACAAGGAATTCCATATCAAAACCCAAGACCAATCTATGATTCAATACTGATGACTTGGCAATATGGTACGTATAAGGATGGGAAGACAAGAGAGAACAAAAATTCATGATAACATAAGCTATAGTGGAACGAAAAAGTATGAAAATTAGAAAACAAAGAAGCAAAATATGTAATGTTTTTGAAATTTTTTATATAATTTTTATAAATACCCTAAAAAAATACAACTATATACAACCTAAATGCAAATAAAATAAAAGAGGAGAATACCTCACACCAAGCTTAAAATTAAGCATTGTCCTCAATGCATAGGATGAGAGTAAGGAAGGATCAAGGGGGTGGAGCCCGCGAGGATTGGTATGGAAGCAACGCATAGGTCGCACAATGATGCTTAGGTGTAGTTCATCCAAGTCTTCCACATTCTAAGCCCAATTCCTCTTTCATGCATATGCAAAGCCCGATGACGCCTATAAAGCCCACAAGTCCCATCTCCAAGCTAATCAACAACCGTAACGAGCTCCAAAACCCTACAAAATCCTCATGCAAACTAGAAAGTACCTGACACGATCCATGATAAAGAATTAAAGAATATACAATGAAATACTAATAAAAAGAGCTAAATTTTCAAAAATAAGCTTTAAAAAAGAAGGACATAAAATAAATTTTCAAATCACCCAAAGCTTAAACCTTACTTGTCCTCAAGTAAGATCAAAACTAAAATGAACTCGGGACTAGCTAAGCGAAAAAGGAGAAAGAAAGATACCACATACACCCTCCTAGAGTGTCTGCGGTGTGCAAGACAAAGGAAATAGAGGATGCACCCAATGTGGGAAGTGTAAATCACTAATGTAGACCATAACGCATTAAGGAAAGCTGCGTCTTCAACATGATGATACTAACATTTATCAGGCCAAAGTGTATAGTAACGAAATAGGTTTTGTAGCACAGCCTCCAGGAAAACATCCGACTTCAGGGGTTTCTCCCTTGTGTTATCCTTTACATTCTACCGTCTCATCTTCATTGCGTTTCTCAACAATATCAAAAATAAAAAAAAATACGAAAAATCTACTTAACCTAAATTTAAACCTCACAGCCTAAATCTTCAATCTTGAACTTGTTTTATTTGGTCTTCAGTCTCCTTGCTGCTCGATATTTTGTCTTCTATTATCTCTCCTCTTTTCTTTTCTTTTCCTTTCTTTCCTTTTTTTTGATTTTTTTGGGGAGAATTCTTGAACTTCAATTTTCTTTTGCTGTTGATTCTTTATTTTTCTTCTTTGTTTTCATTGCTTCTTTGGAATCTTCTTTTATTGTCTCTTTTTCTATTTGTTTTTCAAATTTTATTCATTTTTTTTTACGTTTTCTTCTTGACTTTCTTCTTGGAAAGTCTAAGGCATTTCACCAAATAACATAGGACTCAAATAGTGTGAAAATGGAGTAATAGATAGAGGCTAGCATGAACACCTAATCATCATTGACAATGTGTCAAGATCCACTAAAAAGGGTGGGATATGACTGAAAAATGGGTGTGACCTGCCTGCAACTTAATCAAGCACGTTAACGCAAGGTGTGACAAACAAAACCTGTCTAAATATCTACTCTAGACCCCTAGAAAAAATGATGACCTTTCTTAAAAAGTTGGTGAGAATGTAACTAAGCAAGGGTCAGGTGAGACTCGTGAGTATTAAGGGGTATTCCTTGCAAAACCAAGATGTGAATCTTCAATGTCTTAACAATACCTTATAGGGCTAATCTTTTCTTTCACACGTCTGTAACGACGAAATTTTCAAAAGAAAATTTTCTTTTTTTAATTATCCAAAATGTATGCTCATCATCCACAAAACCAATTACAACTGTTTTCAAAACCATATTCATTACAATTTCACTTCCAAAATATCAGAGTGTCCCATAAAAGGTCGGTGAGAGAGTGCGCACTGCGCCATCACGACTTGCCCTTGCTGTGGGGCTCAGATGTACCTGAAGCAAATCAACAGCCTGTATGCAAAATGCTTTGTGAATTTCCCCAAAGCATACCACACACAATACACATATACATATCATGTTAGCCAAATAAAGCCTCTCACATATCACATAGACCATGGATACAACAGATAAGGATGTGGTGGGCTCGTCCCCAGGGTCTTACTCCAAGATGCCATGGGCTCACCACAAGGTCTTAAACCTAAGTGTCATGGGCTCTCCCATGGTCTTTCAAACAAACATACCAAACATACTACTAACATACTTCCTAGCTCGTTCCAACTATCATGCAAAATACAATAATTTCAGCTAGGAAACTGCATATCAAGAATGGGTCAGCCTTGGTGCCTTAGACCCATTGGTATGGTGAGGAGAGTCACCACAGTCTACTGAATGCAAAAGCTGCTCTCTCCTATCTGTAGGTAACCTCCCGTGCTAAAAGATATTATTAACCCATGTTAGGACATCACAATCAAAGGAAAAACCCAAACCCCAAGTCCCTCCATGAAGACCCAAATATCCTTTTTTAGCTAATGGGCCCAAAGTCCATGTCCAAAAATCAGTAATGGGCCTCTTGGCCCAGTAAGAACCAATCATAAGACTAATGGCCCAAACAGATAAAATGGCCCACTACTCTCAAAATGCAACCCAACTCAAAAACCAAATGAGGCCCAACAAACCAAAAGCCCCAAAAAAACCAAGCCCAACTGTGATGCGTATGCTTAGCGTACCATCCTAGTACACGAATCGTGCACTGGGTTACACCCAACCTACTAATAGATTAAGCACTTTTTCCATTAAGTGCTTAATACTTGATTCTTTTACGTCCAGAAGTCAGATCTAACCATACTAAAACGATCTAAGCCATAAAGTTGGAAACTTTATGCCATTGTATGTCCCATATGCTCCCATCACCCTCACTAAGACCTTTTGAAAGCTCTTAACCCATGCATGAGGTCAAAATGCCCACCAAGACTCCATTTTTACACTGAAAAGGGACTAAGGGATCTCATATCTGTCATATCGATCCTTTGGAGTTTCTTATCTCACAAAAGGAGGTCCGAAACCAACCAAAGCGACAAAAGTAGAAAACCCTAGCTAGATTTAGCGATTTAAATGGGAAGGTGGAAGCATTATACCCGCAGAAGCTCCTCAAGGATGGCAATATGCAGGTTCTCGAAGCCAAATGACACTCCAAGCTTCTTTAATAACTTCTTCTTCTTCTTGGATGAACACTAAAAGGACCAAAAATGAACTTTTCAAGCTCAAAATGCACTCACAAATGTTATTAGGGTTTTTAGAGGCGTTTGAAGGTGAAGGAGGCTGTTAAGGGTGAGGCTCAAAAGAGTTAAGGTTGTTTATCTAGGTCTCAAGACCAGATTTTCGGGTTTGAACATCCTGGTACATATGCCTAGCATCCTCCTGGTACGCCCATAATATGTTCTACCTTTATGCGGTCCTCCTTGCCATGTATGCTAAGCGTACTCATAAGTACACCCAGCGTACTTAAGTGTCTCTTATGATATAATAGAAATAGTTCATGGGTTACAAGGTCACACTTGATTTGGAGTGTTACAACGTTGTCCTCAACCTGACCAAAAACTTCCATCTGCAGCTAGACCCAATCAAGCTACCTACATCTGACCCCACACAAGCAGTCACAAAGTGGTGTGTGAGGCTCAGAGTGTGTCCTATTTGTCCAATACAAGGAATTCCATATCAAGACCCAGGACCAATCTATGATTCAATACTGATGACTTGGCAATATGGTACATATAAGGATGAGAAGACAAGAGAGAACAAAAATTCATGATAACATAAGCTATAGTGGAATGAAAAAGTATGAAAATTAGAAAACAAAGAAACAAAATATGTAATGTTTTTGAAATTTTTTATATAATTTTTCTAAATACCCTAAAAAATTGCAACTATATACAACCTAAATGCAAACAAAATAAAAGATAAGAATACCTCACACCAAGCTTAAAATTAAGCATTGTCCTCAATGCTTAGGATAAGAGTAAGGAAGGATCAAGGGGGTGGACCCCACGAGGATTTTTATGGAAGCAACACATAGGTCGCACAATGATGCTTAGGTGGAGTTCTTGGGCGCCAAATTGCACACGGGTGAAAGCCTGTTCGTGCAAAGGAAGCTGATGCAATGGCTCAAAATTTTCTTATAAAGTGGCAAATATGTGCAGGTGAGGGGGGAGTCTAAAAAACTTTGCATAGGTGATGGCTGGATAGCAAAATTAAAGAATTATAAGCATTGGTCTCAAAAAGAAGGGATGGATTTGGTCTTAGCCACCCAATAATCTGCGCGGTTAGAATCGAGTCACGCAATCAATTGTGAGGTTCGCAATCGGTCGTGAAAACATATGCGTGGGTAGGGATGCATCCGCGTGCAGACAATAGTTAACATCCTAGTTTTAGAACAATATGAGATGTTACTTGCGAACGTGGGAAGTCTGGCTATGCAAGTTTTCTAACTTTTTGACATTTTTCATTCTTTTTTGCTCCACAAACTCTGGTTTTCTCCCAAACTTCACATAAATCATTGTTATACCTCAAGATGGTTATTTTTGACCAACTTCAAGCCTAGAAAAATCCAAACTTCCATAAGAGATTATTTGATCACAATACATTTATTTAACATCTTTTATAGGACTTAGTCCCGCTTTCTTCAATTTTCATAAATCGGGGTTTCCAATGTGACATTATGAAATTCTCCCATGTCAATTCGTTTATAAAGCGGTTTCAAACGGTTCCCATTCACTTTGTAGATTTGGTTCATTTCCAAACTCTTGATTTCAACCACACCATGATCAAACACTTTAATAACAATGAAGGGCCTGTGCCATCTAGATCAAAATTTTCCCAGGAATAGCTTTAAGCGTGAATGATAAAGAAGACCTTTTTGACCTAGAATAAAGTGTTTTTGGGTTATGTGCTTGTCATGAAATGCCTTTTTCTTCGCTTTCCTCCTTTTGAAGCTTTTAATCATCTTTTACTTGACCACTTCCATCATTGAAAGATTCAATCTTCTTTAAGCCTCTCTCATAGTCTTGCAACGATCTTCAATGAGGATCTTGTGAGTCCATACATTACGACTTATCCCCTTGATATCTACTATTGTCCACCTCATGGATGCTGCTAAGTCCTGAGGGCACTACTAGAAAAACAGCCTTTTACGACGCTCATTGCGCGTCGTAAAAGGCTCAGACGACGTGCAAATGCGCGTCAAGGAAGGCCCTGTCATAAAGAGAGACGACGCGCATTTACGACGCTCATTTACGATGCGCATTTACGACGCGCGTTTACGACACGCAATGCGTATCAAGGAAGGCCCTGTCATAAAGGAAGACGACACGCATTCGCATGTCGTAACCTTACGACGCGCGTGTTAATGACACGCAATGCGTATCAAGAAAGCCCCTGTCAAGAAAGGCCATGTCATAAATGAAGATGACACACATTTTTGCGTATCATAATTTTAAATGTTGAAAAAAAATATTTTTAATAGATTTACTAATTTTCAAATTAAATTTGAATTTAATGCCTCATAATAGAAAATAAAATATCATATACAAAAAATATAATCCATTTCATAAAATTTAATGTCATATACAAATAATCATTCCAATAGTAAGTAAATGTAACACATTGCTAATATTGCATAATATTTATTATTGAAAACAAAACATGTACAACATTAAAAGAAACCCTTGAATAAATTCTCCTTTGACAATCACCTTTGACAATTTTCTTTCTAAAAGAATAACCTGAATGCAAGAACTTTGAGAGGCTGCAAGGCACTAATATGTCAAATTTGTTTGTCTGCATGTTTTCAGCCAAATATAGGAAATTTCAGGAGTATGTATACATGTCATATATATATATATATATATATATATATATATATATATATATATATATATATATAGACATAACATAAAGCATACATTGACATAACATAACTAATTCCAAACAATTCAAGCATGACAAAGGGAAAACAAAGGTGGCATACCTGATGCATTCACCCTCATCTTACAAGAAACCCTGCATTTGCTTCAAGCCTATCAGAAACCTTCATAAACTGAAGCACAAAATTATTCCATGTCTTTGTACACAATAAAGTCAAATTTCTGAAAATATCTGAAAAAAACTTTCTTGGACACAACAATTAATTGGCAGTGAGCAACTGATGCCTCCACCAGATTAGCCGCTAGTTCTACAAAACCTGTAGAGAAAAATTCACACGAATTGACCTTTTTCAGCATGATACAACAACACATATGGATATGAATCATGAAGCTAAGCCAAGCCAAACCTTTTTCTGGATTCTCAAACTTGGCTAACCGTTGACCACAGGTAACAGCTAACACATATGGTGAAATGACTTATTTACCCCTTACAGACAGCTAAAACCAAGGCCATCTCCTATTGTTAAAATGAACTTCTAACTGCAGAATATGTTAAAAAAACTCATAACATTCCTATACTCCTTTTTCATTTAAGGCTTGACTTGTAGTCAAACATCAATGAAGTTTCATTGTATAAGATAAGTTCTTAATACTAATTAGCTAGTTTTACATCCTTAATTAAGTATTACCTTTTAATATCTCGGAAAATGGAGGTAAGATAGGAGGGTCTTGATTCTGCAACCAAAGAATAATTATCAGAACAAATTTTGAACAGTTGAAAAGTAATATAAAAAAGAAATATAAAAGATGACTTTCTTTCGGTATTAAGCAATATAAAAAGAAAACCTATAGATGAGAAGCAACCAATAATATTATGGATAAAGAGTTAAGAGTTCGATCTTTTGAACTGTTAATATCATGTGCTTTTGCCCATGCTTTCATTTTCATAGATAGATTTTATCATTAGTAGTCGAATTTTATCCTTAATACATATTAATAAACTACAATTTCAAGGTATTAAAACATTCTATTTACTAGGATAATTTAATCCATGTAGCAGATTAAATAAGCTTACCAAGAAACTTAGCTTTTGGAATCTGTCATCTATTGAAGTAATTAAGCGAATTATAGCTGACTTTGACATTCCATCTATATTTTCAACTGAAAGGTCACATTCAACACCACTTCCAGCATCAATAACCTTAAGGATAGGCACCTTAGCAGATAGAACAGGCTGAACACCTCATACTGTCGTACATGACCTGCAACTAAAGGGCAAAATGGTCATTAAACAAAATCAACATATACCTTGAAATTGTAGCTAAAACTCATGACTAGACCTTTCACAACATGAACTTCTAAGCATCTAAAAGCTAAAGTCTCGGTTGCTGCCACAAATATGTTAAAATGGTGAGGTCGGGTTTCAACTTTCAATCCTTGTTCAATTCAACTTCACTAAAACTTGCTGTTAGATTTGACAAATTATAAAACAAGATCAAAAGAAATACATAACCAATTGTTTCATATGTTAGGATCATTAAAATAGCTCTATGTTACCAAAAAGATATAAACATTTTTTACCTGCTAGCATCGTCGGTATTTTTCCCAACAATTTTTCCTTTGGGAGCTGAGGATAACTGCAAAAGTTCAACAAAAACTTAAATCGTACAAAACATATTGATCAACAAGAGTACAATGTAATAATTATATCTACAAACCTGTGAAGCCACATCCACACGAATCTCATCTAGCACCTGCAATTTTAAACATTTATATATGAAAAGGTAAAAAATAATGGTGGGTGAAAAATGTGTTTTTTTTTGTTTACTTAATGGACTTGATTCCATAAGAGATATATATGAGTGTTTCTTTCTAAATACAAAATTAAATACAATTACAATCGAAAAAAAAATGAATTCAATTCCATGAACCATCAAATCAGAATTCATAGAACATATCACCCCCTTCCACATGAAATCCTACAAAAAACCAATGAACATGAGCCTCCCATCATGACCCATCTCACCTGATTAAATATAAAATTTAAAATAATTTAAAGTCCTTTTCCACTAAACATAATATCTGAAGATGACACGAATTTTCTGCTTTTACCTTGCGTAGCCTACTCTTATACATTAAACTATGTTAATTTGGTCTCCGTTGAAACATAACCTACCAAAATTGAATGTGTTCATTTTGCTCCAAAATGTACAAAAGTACATATAATTAATTTAACTCTACAAAGTACTAAAGTAAACTGAAAATAATTGCAATAAATAAAACACTAAACCTGTGAGTTCGACTCAAAATGTATGTATGTTGCTATTACGGGTAGTGAAAGTACGTCAATTCATTTTATAAACGAACAACCATTACACAGGAAAAATGCATCTTCATGTCTATAAAGCACATTTGTCCCGCAACCAAATTCTATTTATAAAATACTATCAATTCTACTAATAAATAAAACCTAAAGTGCCACATGTCATGTTTTTAAACCCTTTCTGCCACATGGTATTTTCTTAGAGCTCCCCAAATTAATTTCCTATCTATAGCCTGATTATGTATAATTGTAAAAAACTGATTTGCGTAATTACTGGTTCACTATTAAACAGACTTTGACAATTAATTTATTTCCATTTTAATCCCCTTAATTTAAGGCACATTGATTTCATACCATTTTCTATTATTTTATTCAAAATTCAAAATACCATTTAAATCGGTATGTCAATGCTATATCGGTTTCTAAAGGATAAAATCCCATTAAATCAAGCCATCGTTTAAGCAATTTTCCTTTCTCTTGCTTCACAAATTTGACAGCTATCATAAATATATTATAAAATCCCATTAGCTTTGGTAAATACCATTAAATCAAGATATAAAATTCCAAAGTTTAAATACTTGATAACTTTATCCAATAATATGGCCTATCTTTACCATATCTATTCCTCAATCCACGTTTTCTAAGATTACAAATAATGTTTAGTGTTGGCGACGAAGCATATAGTTTATTTTACATTCTTATGTTAAAGCCTCTTTATATTCAATGATATTGAAGAGTATTAGAAGTCTGTTAGGTAAGTCCAATTTTTCAAACACCCTAATAATCTCCCCTGCCATTTTGCATGAACATCAAAAGAATGTAGTACTTTTGTTTTTCAACTTTCTTCTCATTTTATGAATCAGTGTAAAAATTAACCAAAAACTTTCAATAACCAATCTTATAGTTCTATGAGTTTTAACTAGATCACAAAAAACTACTCAACTGATATTTTTTTTTGATAAATTTTACCCATGAACTATCTCAAAAAATGAAAAGCTAAAAATTATAAATCTGAATTTAATATTACATACAACTTTCACGTTTTTAATCTTTAAATAACAAAAGTTTATATAATTCATTGTTAATATTGGTCATACTAATAGAGGAGCTGTAAATTTAATTATATCATAACACCCAAAATTGTAACTAACTATTTATATAATAATAAAGTACATTTTACACTTACTGAATTGACAGATATTTTTAAGAAAAATATATATCAAATGCAAAAATGGCATCCAACTATCCATCATTTGACTGTAACCAGGAAACATCAAAATATATTCTGTTTACATTGCTATAATCAGGTATCCATAATATAAATATCTTGCGAGTATTTTAATAGCAAATAAAATACATGTCTTTTTTCTAAAAAAAAAATCTTCATGTTAAAGAATATCCTAATTATAGAAATGTACTTTCAAAGTACACTGCTATAATAACCATGACAATAAATGACCATGTCTATTACGTCGAGCATTTCCCATGGCATTTTTTATCCCAATTTATTATATATATATATATATATATATATATATATATATATATATATATATATATATATATATATATATATTTCAGTAACTTAAATTTTGATTTTCCATATAATAATTGCATTTCAATGATTGATTGTGGTTGTTTTTTTAGTTTATTCATTTTAAATTTCATTATAGAATATCATCATTTTTTCATTAATTTACACATAAAGAATAAAACATTTTACATATTAATTTGAATAAACTATTATTAAGAATGTCCCCCGTATCTTCAAAACATTTAACATATTAATTTGAATAAAATCATTATAAAGTTAAACACAAATCATATAAATGTGTTTATTAATAACTATTTTAAAAGAATTGATTAATGATTATGAATTTCAACTATCAACATTGTCTATTTTGACAACCGTGGTTTCCACCGGTTATAATCTAGTACAGAAATATAATAAAACAATTTTATTTCTTTAAAAGGGTATTCTGGTCATCCTTCTATCAAAAAAAATATTATTTACAAAACAACATACTTTGAATGTTTCGTTCCATTCCAAACCAACCCAGCATGGTATACTGAATGGTAATGACCTACAACCATTAACGACTCCTTTTAAGGGTATTTTGGGCATCTTTTTCTTAAATAATATGGTTTACAAAGGAGGAAGCATACCTTCAAAAAGCAAAAGGAAGAACGCATGGTAAAAGTTGACATCATCTCAGATTTAGAGATGACACCCAAATATTGATCCTCATCTACAGGATATCCCAAAACTAAAGCACCCAAAACAGAACAAGCAACAAGTTTAAAATTAAATTCAAAATACATTGCATAATCTTCATATATTAACAGATTTTTACCTCATATTGGGCAAGGAACATACCAGATGTGAGCTGGGTTGTGAGTTCTTGAAAATTGTATATAGTTTGCTCAATAAAAAGGTCAATGTAAAGTTCAACTCTATTTGGATTTGTTGCATTTCGTATGGGCTCTGGTAAGAAATGACAGTAATTACACCAACTTATTCCCTCAAAAAAAGGTGGTTATCCAAATAAACATTTGGTCAAATGTCGGGATAACTGGCAAAAGAATATCTTATAAACTCTTAACTTATGATGAAATCTTTGAACTATGTTCTTCGGGGTCAACAACAAAAGCAATTTTGTTGGTGTTTGATCCACAACTTTCTGTTGTTATGAGTACAACTTGAATGACAAACCATTGTAATAAATGAGATAACAAATCTATCCAAAAAAAAACATCAACCAAACGACAAAGAGTTGCTTCCTAAAAACCCAAAGAAGAACATAAAAAACAAAATTACAGTTAAAGGGTTTACCATCATGCTCGTATTATGAGTTTGGAAAATGTAAGAGAATTGCTATGTTGACAATCAAACACATTATTGCTTATCGGCATAGGCACTTGAGTACGAGACATCTAAAATTTTCACAAAAATTACTCCCAATTTTTCATTACTCAAATATTCAAAAGGAATTCTATTTAGCTTGTAGGAACAAATGATAATTTTGCAATAAATACCTCAACGGATAAAGCATAAAATATTTTCTCGTATGTCACCATGAAGCAAAATTCACAAAAAAAAAATGCAAAACAGAAGTAAAATCGAATACCTAATATCTGATGTCTATTTCCTTTAGTTTAGTAATCTTGTCGAACACAAATCGAGGGTAAGTAGTTTGACGGTTAAAAGAAGGAGATGAAGAAATAAAGAGATGAAGAATGAGTAGTAAAGATACCTTTGACTTTGAATCCGTTGAGGTGATGAGAGGCGATGAAAGAAGCAACGTTCTTGGAATCGCCATCACCATATAACAAATAAAGACAAACCGTGAAAAATTCCAAACATTTAAATAGTAAACGATGGACAGTTAGGGCTTTTGTTAGGCACCGCCGGTCAACGAACATCGGCTTATTTGTGTGTAGGAGAAAAGACGTGTAGACGAAACAATGGTCGTGACATTCGTCCGATGGTTGTCGACATTAACAGAGATTGAAGAGAGAAAGTGGAGGAGGAAGTAAGCGGTGGAGACATCGAGGGTAGATAATGGATCGGGAAGTATTGACCAAGATTAAACTAATCCCAAGAAAGTATTGGAGGTCGATGGTGCGTTCATGGTGACCGTTCACCTCCAAACGGGAAATCTGACCGGAATGAACGAGTTTTTAAGAAAAAAAATTGTAGAATGGTTATATGAGTTGTTGAGGTGTATAGCAGAGATGGTATCGTGATTAGGGTTTGCAGAGAGAAGGGAAGAAGAGAACGAAGGAGATCTTGAAGCGGGGTATTTAAAAATTTTAGAATATTATGAGAATTTCGTTTCCCCCTTTCAAGAAAATCGCGTTTTAAGTGAAAATTATAAAGCGACACTGAGAGAGGGCGCACATTTTAGATAAAGTGCCCTCCGTGTTTTTAATTTTTTATAAAGCGTCACTGAGAGAGGACGCACATTTTAGATAAAGTGCCCTCCGTGTTTTTAATTTTTTTACATAAGACACTAATTTAAGGGCACGCAATAATGCGTGACGAAAATCCTTAAATTTTTTGAAGATATGACATTTTTTTAATGTCACTGCCTTTTGCGTAACATAAATAATTGAGTGTCGTGGTTTGCGCGTCGTAAAAGGGTATTTTTCTTGTAGTGGGGTAGTCGGAGTTTGTAGGCTACAGAATCAATCCTAATGAGGATTTCGAAAAAAGTTCTGTGTTCCTTGGGATACGCGTTTCAGAATCTATCACATCATCTTTCTCATTGTTGGTTACTTTGATGGCGGACGTTTCAGTTACTAGTTGAGGACTATGTTTATGAAGAGGTTCGAATGAATAGGTAACAATTTATCTTTCAGGACTAGAATTGAAAAACGATTGCAAGCAAAAGGGTTGTCGAAGAGGAATATACCTGAGGCAACTGTGGGATTGGCGGCTGTCTCACCTTGTCCTATAGCTAGGACTCTTCCAGTGTTGCTAGTTGTTGCTGCATTGGGGCAGTTTCTCTTATAATGTCCGACTTTACTGCAACCATAACAGGCCTGACTGATGCCCGCTTCGGAAGCTTGATTTATTGGTGTTCTGCAACTTCGCGCAAGGTGACCCTCTTGGCCACAATTTTTGCAAAATTTCATACGAAAGGGACCGGGGATGTAGTGGTGGTAACTACATTGGTTACACCACGGGAGAACACCAGCATATCCGGTGATAGGTGCTTGGGCTGGAAAACCAACGACATAAACAGTAGCAGGGGTAGTGGCAGCGTGGACTGCCACCATCTGTTGTTTCTTCGAGAACTGCTGTGAAGGCTGACATTTCTCCTTCGCCTCCTAATACTTTCTTTTCTCACCACTTCTTTCTGTCGGCTCAAGAGTGGTGGTTGCTTCCTCTACATCCTCACTATGGTCGATCAAGATTTGCGCTAGATATTTGGCGCTGTCGTATGTATCCGACTTCGCAGCTAAAACGTTCTGTTTGGTTGGTTGAGTCAACCGCTAGATAAACCTCTTAATCTTCTTACTTTACGGGGTAACCATCCGTGGACAAAGAAGCGCCAAGTCGTCAAACCTTGAAGTGTAAGTGGCGATATCGGAACCTTTCATCTTCAGGTTCCATAGTTCATGCTCTAGCTTCTGAATTTCACCCCGAGAGCAATACTACGCGCGCAGAAGTTCCTTCATAACTTCCCAACCCATAGCATTGGCTACAGGTAGTGTTAGGGATTTGACTCGACCGTTCCACCAAGTCATAGCTTTATCGGTGAGAGTGCAGGCGGCAAATTTTACCTTGTCGGATTCTGAACAAGCATAGATCTCGAAGATAGATTCGATTTTCTCTAACCACCTAGTTAGACCAATGACACCTCCTGTGCCATCGAAGAACGTAGGTTTCGCACTTATAAAGTCCTTATAGGAACACTCCTTCCGGTCTCCCTGGTTACCTTCCTGGTTTTGGGGCCGGGGACCATCTCCTGAACTACTAGGGTTCATTTGTGACATGGCGGCTGTCACTGCGGCAGTAAAGAGAGGGTGAGGGTTGTTGGTTTTTGAGTTGGGTCTCTTTCTTGGAGGCATCTTGATCTAAAAAGATCAGGAAAGAGAGGGTGATAAGTCCTCCGAATTGAATTAAGAGATATGATACAAGGGATATCTCATTATAACAGATATAGAATTCTATTAAGCGATAAAGCAAGAATGAATTATCAAAATAGATAAATTATCGCTAAAGGAATGATTGAGGAGCAACGCCGGGCTAAGGATCTGTATAACGGATTTGGCTCGAGAAATACTCCCATAGTATTTCATGATTCGCTGCAACGACGGCTCGTTGTTTGGGTATTCGGTAAGTTTTAGGCATGCTGCATACCATAGTAACTCCCAAGCACATGTTGGCCGTGTCTCGAATGAATATAGTTAGCCAGGCTATATTGATCCTAGACACGACTACATAACTGCCCAGGTTTAACCGCAACATATAACACCCATTTACTTATGTTTTGTTCTACTTATAGTTACGGATTTAGACGGTTAGGTATACTTGTATTTGAAAATACTTATAGTTCAGAGCACTTAGGCCCTTTGGTGTTTATAGTCTTATACCATGTAAGGTTTGGTATACTCAGTTCACTATAAACAAGGGCTCTGATACCAATCTGTCACACCCCGAAAACCGAAGGCGGAAACATTTCCGGGGCGGACTCCACATTGTGTTTCAAATCCAATGTACATAGTAAGCAAGTAAACAACCATTACATTACATATTAGAATTTACATCTGTTCAAAAGTAAAGTGTTACAAGTGATGATACATATATATATATATATATATATATATATATATATATATATAGACAAAAGTGGAGACGAGTCTTCTGTACGGCCCGTCTTCTCCAAAAAGGATCGCTGGGTACCTGTCTAATATGGACCTGAGAATACAAGCAGTTTGAAAATCAGCATAAAGATTATGAGTTCGTAAGCGGTTCTGTTTTGAAAAGAATAAGTTCCTTTATTTTTTGAAAAAGTTGTTATCCAAGAAAATCCAATATTTTCTTATGTAAAACAATTTAGTTATCATTTGTTACCAATTTGATTTCGTGTTGTATGTTACCCTAGGAAAATCCCATACTTTCCTAATAGTTTAGTTATCCATTCATTTCTTAATTCGTTTACGAGTTGTTATGTTATCCCAGGAAAATCCTATATTTTTCTAAAAGTAAGTTTAGTTATTGGACACCAATGTAATATTTTCTTATCTATTATACTTGTCACATTAGCTAGGTATTCTGATATCCAAATTGTGTTACACTTGAATGTACCTAGATGCGTGCCTTCATATTCGTATTCTTATTCTTAATCATATTCATATTCGTATTTTATATTTGTATTCGTATTAATATTTGTAGCCCCATTCATATTCATAATCGCATTCGTATTCGTATTCCTACTCCTAATCCTAATCCTATTCGTATTCGTATTCGTATTTGCATTCGTATTCGCATTCGTATTCATATTCCTAGTCCTATTCCTAATCCTATTCGTATTCGTATTCGTATTCGCATTTGTATTCGTATTCCTAGTCCTATTCCTAATCCTATTCGTATTCGTATTCGTATTCGCATTCGTATTCACATTCGTATTCGTATTCCTAGTCCTATTCCTAATCCTATTTGTATTTGTCTTCGTATTCGCATTCATATTCGTATTCCTATTATTATCTTCGCATTATTACTTTAGTATTCCTATTCTTTCTATTCCTAGTTATACTTTCGTATGCATTCTGTTCCTAGTTGAACTTTTTGTATTCGTTCTATTCCTAATTATATTTTCGTATTCGTTCTGTTCCTAATTAGATTTTTAGTATGAATTATTCGTAGATTATGAAATATAATTTAGATTGTAACACTTTTAGCAAGATATCCATGATTAGTCTGAATGCGAACTTCGTATTTCAAACTATTTGATTAACACAGTTTTCGATATTAAAAATATACAGAATATATATATATATATATATATATATATATATATATATATATATATATATATATATACATATATATATATATATATATATATATATATATATATATATATATATATATATTTGAACTGAAAATGATAATTTTGAGTACAAGATTTCCTTGTATGTTTTCTTGTATTCTCCCCCTGAAAACATTTGAAAAAAACATTTGAAAAAGAGTAGGGGTATGAACTCACCGGTCGAGAAACGTGTCGGATTGGATGCTAAGTGTCGGTTCTGGGCTTGATAATGCGCGAGGTTCCTATGTAATATGAAATGATATACAAATGTATCTAATTAGACCTTAAATCACTAATTAGATACGAGTATACACTCTAAGATGCGAAAACACTTCAAATCAAGTGTTTGGAGTGACCCGGGTGACATCTAAGGTCGTATATGGCTTGGATAATGTGTTTACTCTTCGAGAGTAAACTCGTTATGGAGTTTTCGGCCCTAAGACCAACTCCACATGAGTTCACGGCCGTGAACTCATGGGTGAGGGTTTTATGGTGCTAAATGGCCTTATATGACTTGGGAAAATTGGCTAGGATCAATTCTAGGGCATAGGAGTGGATTAGACTTACACATGGACCATTTAATGGAGTTTACGGCTATAAACTCCCCCATACCCATTCCTCATGTGTTTTGGTGGTGCTAGGACAATCACATGTGATTTAAACTCATTTTACAAGCCTTGGATGGAATTTTGGGCATAATTTGCATATGTTAAAAGAGTTTACGGCCCAGGAACCCATCCTTGGGGGGTTTACGGCCGTGAACTCGTAAGGGAGGGGTTGTCATTGAGTTTAAGGCTTCTAATTCGTTTATGGTTGATTCTAGAATTTATTCCAAGGCTATTGGTGTGTTTAAATGGCATTTTAACACTTCAAAATGAGTTTATTCCCCATGATATGGAGTTTACAGCCCAAGAATGTGCTTGGGCAGTAAAATCATGTTTACTCTCCAAAAATTAAGTTCAAGGTGTTCTAAGTCCATTTTGGTAAGCCGCTAAGTCATATCTAAGCTTCAAAGGTCGATTGGAAGGGTTTTTGGGCTCCAAAACCCATTTTATGTGAGTTCACGGCCTAGGACTATTCTAGGGCCATAAACTCATGAATATGGTCCTATTCCATGATTTGAACTCGAATTTGAAGGTCTAAGATGCTATACTAGGAGTTAGGGTAGTTACCTTGGTGATTTGGAGCTTAAATTTGATGTTTTTGGACCTTAATCTTGAGTTTGAGGAGAGAGGTTAGAAGGAGAGAGAGTAGTGAGAGAGAGAGAGAGGAAAGGATTCAAATGAAGTCTTTTGAGCTTTAAATAGGTCCGAAGTTCGGGACACGGTGAAATTCTACCCGATACCGACATTAACCGGGCATTTGGTCGCACCCGATTAATTCGTCGTAACCCGGTGGGACAAATATTTAAAATCTATCTATTTATCATATTGGGGTGTATTCTTGAGTTTCTAATGGGTTTGGATACTAATTAAGTCATAATAGAAGTATCGGAATAAGATGACTTAATTTTAAAAATATGCAAACGGATATGATTTGAAAAAGACGAATTTATAGGCGGAAACGGGTTTCGGCGATGGAACGAACTTCGGGTTGTCACAAATTTGTACTAGACGGTGCACATGAATCATTCCTATAATCTAGACATTGGTAATACATAGTTAGCTTTTGTTTATGATATCTCTACTTTTTGGAGTTCTCATTTTATGTTTAAGGTTAAAACCAAAAGACCCCTCTTATTTTGTTTATTTTGATGGAGGTTACATGTTTGGAGAAGCTTTCCTTTTCGTTGAGAATACAGAAGATAAGGCTAGGCATTTTCTTACTTTATCGGTTGATATACTAGTCCTTCAATGGCCACTGGTAAGGACTCTCCTAATTGTTCCTATTTTCTTAATCATTTGGATCCTAGGCTTATAGGGATCCTTCTTAACTTCCAGGATCCAAAAATACTCATTCTAGCGCTCAATTCGTCTTGTCTGAACTTGAAGATGACATGTCCAGGGACCTGCTCATAGTGAAGAAGTAAAATGTCTCTCCCTCTCTTGCTCACAAGAAGGCTCAACGTGATCTTTCTGTGAAAACCCTAACATCTCTCAAAAGGAAATTGGCTGATGTTTGGGATCCTGATAACGTTGGAACAAACGCGGAACTAAAAAAGTGGATCTCCCTTTCCTAATCCATAAGCATACTTGTTGCATTTTTCATTTTGCGTTATCTTTTACTCACAGTTTCCCTTCTTAAATTTTCGATCACGTCGGTTACTCCCATGAGGATTGTCAAGGTTAAGCTTACCCAAATAGAGCATGCATTGAAGGAGCGGGAAGGAATCAACAAGGAGCTCATGCAGAAAGTGGCGACTCTGTCTAGAGAGAAAGCTGAGAAGGAAAAAGAGCATGTGGTCGAAATGGACGACGTTATTTTTCAGCTGGGGACGAGTGATGGTATTTTTGTCTTGCAGGCAAAAATCAATCTTACAGAGGATTTTGAGAATGTGGGATCTTGTAATGTGACTGGATGGTTTGAGGCCTTGGCTAAATTGACTAACAAGCCCGTTGGTACTAATTACAATCCTGCATTGCAGCCAATAGAAAGATGAGAGAAGGCAGATGTGGCTCCGGGTGGTGGTGATCAATCTACAACTTAATATTGATTTAGTTTAAAAACAAATTGAATAAATTTGTGTCTATAAAAGAATATTTCACTCATTTCTTTTTTGGGGTCGGTGGGAAACCGCTTTTATGATATGGTTGTTTTATATTCTTTTGTTTTCTTGGATAGTTTATGTGCTTGTAATAATAGGAATTATAGGTATCCTTGCATATTCAGAATCATAGAAAGAACCCGGAACAACCTGAAAATTGATAGTCATCAAATTGAAATCTCAAAATAGTTAAGATCTTTTTAAGATAATAGACCTTTGAAGATCGCCTAGAAAATATTATTTTAAAGGATAGATAAAACCTAGTGCTCGTTAGGGTTCACTATCCCGTTAATTATACGTGGAAGGATCCTTACTTGAAAGATTCATGTTAAGCTTCTACTAAGCGAATCATGGAGGATCTCCCTTCAGGGACTAACTATGAATAATCCCAACATCAAATACAACATGAGAGGATCTCTGTTTATAAACACTTAGATGTTTCCTTGTAAAATCGCAGCTCTGGAAAACACAATTACGTTTAACAAATATTTTAGTAGAATTCCAATCTTAAGATAGCACATTAGCTTCAACCAGTAAAAGGGGAAACTCCCAATTTAGGATAAACTTCAGTAAATTACTTGGGGAAATTCTAAGTTAGGACAACACATAGATGTTATAAAATTTAGTAAATTGATGGGGAAAATCCAAACTTAAGACAAGACATGGGTGTTATAAACTTTATAAAATTACAAGGGAAAATCGCAACTTAGGATAACATGTAAGCGTTATTAACCTTATGAAGTCACTAGGGAAGATCCCAACTTATGATAACACATAAGGGTTATAAACCTTATGAAATCATTGTGGAATATCACAACTTAGGATAACACATAAGTTTTATAAACCTTATGTTTAAAGGATACGATTCATGACATATGTTCAAAAACAAGAGGGTTTCCAAGTCACTAAATCTTGCAATTATCGCCTTATTAACATCCCATAGTAAAATTTCGTGCGGCCAAGTGAGCTGTAGAATCCTTAACTTGTATGAAAGAGGTAGTTAACTATTTAGTCCTTAGAGGGGATTATATTACCCTTATTCATAGGAGAGATGATCAATCTCTATTCGCAGTTGTCTTCTACAATTACATATTGCAATCATTAAGGTTACATAATCATATATCTATGGGGATCTCCTAATGCTAGGATTCTCGAATATCAGGATCCTACAATGTCAGGATTATCGAATGGTCAAATCCCTATGTTTCAGGATCCTTCGATTCTAGGATCTTTATGCGTTAGGATCCTTAATTCCCTGCACACAAAGAATGTTAGCTTGGGATGGACGTTAACTTGGTTAACGCCCCTCTGATGCTTAAGTTAGTATTGGCTTTCAGAAGAATAAAAAGAATTAGATAAAAGTAGAGTGTAGAGAGAGTGTACCTTGCTTTTCTTTTGAAATTATCAAAATAACTTTCATGAAGTATGCTTTCAGATGGATGGAATTCCAGGATCTTGCAAGGATGTTACCGTCAAGTTTAGCTAGCGGATATTCTCCTTTTCCTGCTATCAAATCAATGAGATACAATCATTCCCATTTAGTTGCCAATTTTCCTGCACTGGGATTCTTGGTATTTTGGAATGTTTTCCTAAGTACCAAGTCACCTACCTAGAAACTTATGACTTCAATGTTTTGTTATATGCTTTAGTGATCCTTTGTTAATGAGAAACGATCTGGAGCTCGACAAGACTTTTAAGTTTATCAGTAGTGTCAAGATCTTAGGCTAGGATCCTGTCATTGTTCTATTGATTCTAGAATTGATATGTTATATTGGTGTTGCTACTTCAGTAGGGATTACAACTTCTGTTACAACTACCAAAGAGTATGTAGTTTGGCTAGTGGCTACCTTTGAATTGGTCATAACTGCCCATAGGACGAGAGGAAGTCCCTCTGCCCTTCTCCTTTCTTCTCATCTTACCTTTTCTTTAGATTGTTGATATGATCGTATTGTTGGATTGAAATTGACCATTAGCTTGAGGGTGAATAGGAGTGGACATTATCATTTTGATCCCCCAACTCTTATAAAAGTCTCTAGTCCTTTTGCTGACGAACTGGGATCCATTATTGCATATAAACTCAGCAGGGATCCCGAACCTAGTCATGATATTTCAATTGATAAACGAGACCACCTCTTTGTCTTGTACATAAACAAAAGCTGCGTCCTCTATCCATTTCAAGAAGTAAGCCATCATTACAAATATGAATACCTTTCATCCAAGGGCCTTTAGTAACTTGTCAACTATATCCATTCCCCATTTCATGAATGGCTAAGGGGAAACAAGAGGATGTAAAGTTTTTTCGGTGGACGTAGGATGTTGCTATGTATTTGGCAAGCAACACATTTTTGGGCATTTTTCATTGTTGGCCAATAGTATCCTGTCCTCAATGCATTGGATCATAAGGAACTGCCCTCAGTGTGGTTGCCATAATGTCCTTAGTGTATTTTTTAGGACATCTGTAGGTCCGTGATCTTTTAAGTATCTAGGTTATGGAACCGCCAAGGATTTCTTATACAGTCTTCCATGGATCACCACAAATCCTGAGACCCTCATACTGATTGCTCTCTCGCTATTTTCCTCTGTTGGGATTGTGCCATTTTGGAGATATACCACAACGGTATGGATCTAAGATTTGGAGCGTTGCAGATGATCTTGGATGTTGGGATCCTGGCAGTTAGGATCCTGAGGAAGTGGTTGAGGTTTAGGATACTCGATTATTTCCGTGTCGGTTGTTTTGTCACGGTGGTTAGGATCATATAGTTTCTTGGATGGATTTTCTATCGTTGGGATTAGTATATGGGTAATAAGATCCTAATTTCTGGTGGGATCCTAACGGATGATACTACGTTGGCTAGTGCATTTTCCTCAAAATTTTCTTCTCTAGGAACCTAGATTAGGCTGAAAGCTTTAAAATTCAGAGGTCAAATTTATGAGGATTTGGAGGTATAGTGCTAGTTTTTCACCTTTTACTTCACAGGATCCATTAAAATGATTAGTTAATAATAAGGTATAAACAATGAAGATCCTTGATTTGAAGATCTTTGGCCAGCTATAATTCCATGATCAATGCTTCGTATTCAGCTTTGTTGCTGGTTGCATTGAATTCACAACTGTGCATGGGCTAAACTGTCCCCCTGTTGTGATTTTAGTATAGTCCCTAGGCCTGTTCCTCTAAAGTTTGAAGATTCGTCAGTAAATAGCGTCCATCTTCCCATGCTTTCTTCTTTCTCAAGTTCCTTTCTTTCTATCTCTACTTTATGTTGTAGATCATCACTAAAATTAGCCACAAAGTCTGCTAATGCTTATGACTTTATTGCTGATCTTGGTTCATACATAATGTCATATGTTCTTAGCTTCACAGACCACTGGTTTTCACATAACATTCTTGATGCATGGGGTGATTAGTTCTCACATGTATAGTGTGTGTTTCAAAATAGTGTCTTAATTTTGTTGAAGCAGATACTATTGCATGTATTATCTTTTCAAGATGGGAATGCACTGTATCACAAACAACATAGTATATGGGATATTGTTCCCCATTGAGATCCTTGGCTAAAACTCCACTAACAGTATTAAGGGATACTGACATGTATACGAGGAGTGGTTCCCTATGTAGTGGTTTTACTAACAAGGGTGCATAAATTAAAAAAAGGATCATGCTCTTTAGTCCACTCAAATCTTTTGTTGTTCTTCAAGATATCATAGATAGGCTTGCATATTTCTGAGGATCTTAATATGAACCTGCTCAGTGATGCTACTCTTCCTGGTAGTCTCTAAATATCCTTCGTTGAGGATGGGGATCTCAAATGGAAGACGACTTTTATTTTCTTTGCACCTGTTACTTTTCCTCATTTAGTCACCTTGTATCCAAGGAACATGCCTGACCTCATTCCAAAGTGGAATTTGCAAGGGTTCAGCTTCATGTTATATTCCTCTAGTATGTTGAAAGCATCTTCAATATCCTTGAGGTGATCCTCAACTTTCCTTGAATTTACCACCAAGTCATTGATCTAGACTCCATGGTGTCCCCTAGTTTATCCTATTATCCAGTTGACTAACCTTTGGTATGTTGGACCTATATTTTTAAGATGAAAAGGCATAGTAGTATAGCAATATATACCTATTGGGATAATGAATGTGGTATCCTCTCGGTCAGAAGGCTCCATTTGGATTTGTTGGAACCCCGCTGATGCATGCATAAACGTTTGCAGTTCATGGCCAGCCGTAGCATCTTTCATAGAGTCGATGTATGGAATGGGAAAGGATCCTTAGGACAAGCCTTATTCAGATCTGTATAGTCCATACATGCTCTCCACTTTCCGTTCTTTTTCTACACGACGACCACATTGCCTAGCCATCTTGGGAACTTGACTTCCTTAACCATCTTTATTTGAATGACCTTTTCTACTTCTTTTTTGCTCATTTGGTTTCTTTTGAGTGCAAAGTTTCTTTTCTTCTGGTGCACTGGTCCAAAAGAAGGACCAGTGTTAAGTTTATGAGTTATAATATTCTTTTATATACCTATCATATCCTCATGCTTCGAAGCGAATGCTTTTCTTTTATCTTTCAGGAAATTCATTAGTTTTTTCTTGATTTGTTATAGCATCGAGGATCCTATGTAGACTTTGGCTTCAGGATCCTTGAGGTTTAGGGGACCTCCTTTATATCATGCTCTCTTGTTTCCAACACACCTCATGTCCCCTGGTTTAATATTTCATCGAACTCTTGTAGCACTCCATAGATTCTTTTTGTTCACCCATGATTCTTACTGTCACCCAAGGAGTGGGCATTTTGACACATTGATGGTATGTCGAGGGGGCAACCTTCGTATCATGAATCTATGGTCTACCCACTACAGCACTGTAGGATGATAATGTATTGATTACACGAAAGTGTTTCATAGATTTTACCCCATCTATGTAAATAGGTTGCTTTATTTTTCTGAATGTATCTTGTGACTATTTTAGCTTCAGGGATGTTAATCCTTTTAAAAGCATCTAGGCTTATGATGTTAACTGAGGATCCTCCATCAATAAGGATCCTTCTGACAAAATGGTTGGCGATGTAAAGAATGATCAGCAATCCATCCTGATGAGGATCCTAGACGTCTGTTCTATCTGTTTCTTCGAAGGTGAGCACCTTCTCGTTCGTGACCGGTGTGGTCTTTTGTGGCTTTTCTTATTTCTTTGTCTTTGACACTTTAGCATGTATTTTTGTTGAAGAGTAAGAGGTGCCACAAATGTCAGATGCTTCAGAGATTACATTGACTACCTTAGCATCTAAAGGAGGGGATACTCTCTTTTCAACGGTCTGATGAGGATCTTGATCTTTTCTTTGAATCTTTCTTTTCTTCTAACCATGATCTCCTTGAAGTATCCGTTACTAAGTTGGTAAATAATCTCCTTTTGTAGGGTTATGAAATCTTCACTAATGTGACCAAAGTCTTCATGTTATGCGCACCATTTGGAATTGTCTTTCTTGGTGGTGGACTTTTCTCCCTTTCTTGGTCATTTCACTTTGTCGCTAGGATCCCACACCGAAAATATTAGACCAAAAACATCTATATAAAAAACAGTAGTCAGTGATCTTAAATATTCTTCTTCCTCCCCTTCCTCTTCAAGGGAATTAACCCTATGATGATCAGGTCTGGAATAAGCTTTAGATTTATAAGATCTCTTGACCAAGGATTCGGCCTTTCCTATTAGGGTTATCATATGAGCTTTGTGGGTTGCTCTTCTTTTGGATCTCCTTGTCTTCTTTGAGCCTTATTAACCTTAGCACACTACTCCTTACTTCATCCGTTCTTTTACATGGATTCATTACATGGTCTTCGTCGAGAGGAGAGTTTTCTTTGAGCCTTATGAACCTTAGCACACGAAATACCTAAAGGATTCCTTAGGATCATAAACCACTCGATAGAGATTACTGGTGATTTCTTAAATGTTCTGCTACAAGAAAATTGGTTGCTAAAAATACTAACTAAATGTACAAACAAAGTAATAAACTAAGCAGGAACATTTAGCAGCTATTTCAAGGCTGATTCTGTGAGTGTTGAACCAAAACCCTTGTATAGGCAAGCTTCCTTCAAGTTTGCGGGAATAAGGATGATCCATATTCTTTCCCTATATTATGCCACATGTTTTTTTAGGATCTATGGTCCCATCATAAGGTTTCTTGTTGGGAGCTTGGAAGTGCTTTGGGGCCTTATTGTCAGTGATTCACAGATTGAATCTCGAGTCGGTGGTCTTGATATGTCCTCATAATACACTTAAATCAAGTCGGTGGTCTTGATCTGTCTTTAGAATAATTTTTGTTTACTATACTTCTGAAGTTTGGATATAGTGAATGGCAAGTGGTGTTAAAGATAACTTCAAGTTACAAAAGGTTTATTATATTTGTAGTTGAGGATGGCATTATCCTCATGATTGAATTTTTTTTCTAGTTGAACTTGGTTGCAACTGTTGCTACGAGAAACCTCTTCAAGGAAACCTAAACCAAGAAGATGTACTCAACATGTAATTGATGAATCATTGAATATGTTTTTTCCTTATAGTGCATAGGAGATCACAATCGTCTTCCTACCGACTTACTATCTGAATGATACAAGTATGTTGATCAATAAAGTTTGGAATATTCTACACAAGAATGGTTGTATGTGCTTTATGAGATACTGTGATATTCCAAAGGATCTTATTGTACATATATTGTAACGCACTGTTCCGAATCAATTCCTAATTCGAGGCTGCAGCCCGATTAGCGGTCATCTTAAGGTTTAAATCCTTTGAAAAGGTAAGATTTAGGCCCATTTGGATGTAGGTAATGTAGCATGTGACCTAATAGTTTGGTTTGCACTTTGGAGTCAAAGGCTAAAATAGGAATGTAGTGTTTCAGACTTCTTTTATGAATTATAGATTTTAGTTCGATGTGTTTTAAGTCAAAAGTAATTAGATAGGGCTGTAGAGCTCCTCAATATCTTTCCGTGGATGTAAAGAACGTCAAAAATGGAGTTAGAACGAAGAAGTTTTGACCATTTGAAGTTTAAGTGGTTTTGTGCCAAGCTGAGAAATTTCGGCGTACAAATAGGTATACGCTACGCATAGTAATTGAATCCTAAGTATGTTGGGCTTACGCAATCAGTGCTCAAACCCTATTTTCGTGGGTTAAGCCCTATTTAAGCTCCTTAACTACCCCAAACCTACTCCATTCTCAGCCTCCACGCCTCCAACACCCCTATTATTAAACCCTAACCATAGACTAGTCTTGTGAGCTAAAATAAGGTGATTTTGAGTGCTTTTAAGTATCTATGGCGCACCTTGGAGAAGAGGGACCTTTTTGTAGAAGTGTTGGTTGCATTGGAGCTTGTAGATCTGGACTTTGTTCACCTTGATCTTTCTTCTAGAGGTATGAAGTTTGAATCGTGATGATGCATTTGTTAGATCTAACTAGTTATGATTGTTATGAACTTTTTGTCATTTAAGTGCATAATGTTTAGATCTTGAAAGTTTGTGAGCTTTTTCTGGATACAGTCAACAACTTTATCCATCTAAAGATCATTGTGATCAGATCTGAAGGTTGGAGACTTGGACTTAACGGATTAAGTTGAAAAAGATCCACGTTTTGTCCAATTTGATGCTTAAAGGCTAGATCTTGGTGGTGTTGAGCATTCAAATGGATAAAGTTTGAAACTTTATCCGTTATGGAGCTTTTAGGATCCATAAAAATGTAATCTTTATCCTTCTATACCTTCCATGAGAGTATCATGATGTCTTACTGGATTAATAAGTTAAGGTTTTAGCTTTGGGACTAGATCTGACTGTTGGATGAAAGGAATTAAGAAATTAAGCACATAATATTAAAAAGCCATTTAACCGGGTACACTGAGCGTAACTTGGAGTATATTGCGCGTACTCATATGGGGTCTCGATTATGGTTGGTCAGTACGCCATGCATACGAGCTGAGTATGTTTGGTGTGCTCAGCCTGAAGTTTGATTTGTTTACTTTGACTTCCATTAACTGTTGACTTTTGACCAAGTTTGACTTTGGGCCAAACTTCAGGGTATTGGCCTATTAACTAAGATTTTATCTTGTTCTGCTATTGATAGCTCGGAAAGTCGGTGGGGAAACTAAGGATTTCTTTAGGGGAGCTTCTTCATTCGAGGTGAGTCTCGTCACTGTTTGTATGGATCGAAGGCACTAATGGCGACCCATTTTTTTTATGTATGGTAGGAATACCCGGGGGTTAGTGATAGGCATTATGTATGAAAGACTAGGAGGTGGCTCCTGGCACATTGTAGATTATTATGTATGGTACGAAGACTATAACATCCCGAGTTCAGAAGTACAAGTTCAAGGTTCAAAGTGTAAATGTGAAAGGGGAACTCGGCGAGTCCATGGGTGGACTCGGTGAGTAGGGTCGTGGCCGCCGACTCGCCGAGTTGGTGCTGAGTGGAGAAAAACCCTAATTTCGGAGGATGAGCCCTATTTAAAGGACATTATACACTCTCCCCAGCCTGTTTACCCTCTCTTGAAGTCCAGAAAACGCTAAGGAGCATTTGTGAGTGATTGGAGAGCATTTGGACCATGGAGAAGAGATTTTGGAGGAGATCTTGGAGAATTAAGAGGCTTGGAGCAAGGGGCTTTGTAAGGATTTGGATTGCTCTTCTGTTGGAGCTTTCCTTTGAGGTATTATTTTGTTGCTTGGGCTATTATTCATCATTTTGGAGTTTTTGGAAAAGATAGCATGTGGTCTTTTGAGCTTGTAGGTTAGATATGAGGTTCCTACCTCAGATCTAGAATGGAGAAGGTCTAGAGTGCATTAAAGTCCTTGTCCTTGAGTGATTGGTGAAGCCATCCTGTCCCAAACCCTAACCCTAGAGTGTAAAATGCTTAGATCTAGTTGGATTCACGTAAAGTTTGCCACTTTACGTGATGGATGGGTTGTAGAAGGGTAGATCTATGCTTTGGATCATCTGCATGGCCTGGAAAGCTTCTGTATGGATTAAGATCTAGGGGTACTCGACGAGTCAGAAAGGTGTACTCGGCGAGTTGCTTGAAGATGGGCAGGAACTCGGCGAGTTGGAAGAACAACTCGGCGATTTGGTTGAAGATAGCCTTGGACTCGACGAGTCTGTTCTTGGACTCGTCGAGTCTGGTCGTGAGGTCTTCACCTTCTTCTAGTTGAGCCGTGAATTAGTGAGTCAAGGGAGGACTCGGTGAGTTGAGTGCGAGGGGACTCAGAGTTGTTGGACTCAACGAGTTTCGGGGTGACTCGGCGAGTTGAGTCACGGATTGGGGAAATTCTGAGCATGGGGACTCGGCGAGTAGAGTCAGTTAGGGGTTGACTTTGACTTTGAACAAGGGTTGACTAGTTGACTTCCAGGGGCATTTTGGTAATTGTTGGCATTTGTTTTGAGTTCAGTGTTGGTGTTGGCTAGTGGTGGAGATCGTGTCAGTGGTCGGAGCATCTTGGTCTTATCTTTCAGTCGGCAGTTGCGAAGTGAGTTATCCTCACTATATCGACAGGGTCTACGGCACTAAGGCCAACCCTTTATCGGATTGTAATCCGGGTATCGTTGTTATGTTATTGCTTGCTATGTTTGCATCCTGGTAGTTAGGATGGTATATGTTAGAGACCTGGCTAAGGTCGGTATCCTGGTATATAGGATGATGCTATGCTAGAGACCGGTTAGGTCGGTATCCTGGTTAGGATGAGGTTATGTTATGTGATCTGCTAGATCAGTTTGACTGGATGTGAATTGTTATATGATTGAATGTTTATGTGCACATGGTTGTTGGACTGGGGTTGGGTTGAGGCGGGTCCTGCTTTGTGCTGTAGGCCAACATACCCAGGGCGGACCGGTTATCCTTAAGTCCCAGCGAGCGGTTCGGATAGGCTGTAGGCCCCAAGAGGGCGGACCAGACGTCCCGAGGCTCGGAGAGCGGACCAAGCCGACTAAAGGCCCAGTGTGGGCGGACCAGTCATACTGTAGACTCAGAGAGTGAACCAGGTGGATTGAAGGCCCGGTGCGGGCAGACCAATCACACTGTAGACTCGATGTATATGGCTAGACTCGGAGGGTGGACCAGGTGGACTGAAGGCCGGTGCGGCGGACCAGTCACACAAGTAGACCCGAAGTGCATGGCTGTTCTGTGTTCTGTTATGATATGGCATGTTGTGCATGTATGGTATATGTGGTTGGTATTTTGGGGGTATCTCACTAAGCTTTCGGGCTTTTAGTTGTGGTTTAATGTTTTTTAGGTTCTTTAGGAGACCGTGGCGAGGCAAAGGCGTGATCGTACCGCTCCTCATGATTTTGTTTTATGATGTGGTTCTGGGAAGACTGTGATAATAATTGTATTGAAAACCTTTTTGTAATAACTTTATGAAAATGGGTTGTTTTTGAAAAGTTTAAATTGGTTGAGATTTTTAGACCGTTACAAGTTGGTATCAGAGCCTTGGTTTGAGTGAATTGGAGGAACATTCGCGTGAATCCAGTCTCAAATCAGGGAGAGTTTTCAAAAGAGAATTTAAAATGGTTTCCAAAATGAGTAAAGGAGGACGCAGAGGTACGATCAGCCGGAGCCAGTAAGTAACCCCAAAATAACATACATGATATTTGTTTTTGAGCTTTGATAGAACAGCATGCTAGTACTAGGATAGGGATCTTCAGGATTTCATGATAATGTTGCCTAATTTATGATGCCCGCTAGCCTAGGTTCCTCTGTGGGAGATTTCCGGTGTTCCTCTAGGAGTGAGGGTTGAGTGCTTGTTATGTATGTTTTTCACTACAGTGTTGTGGTAATAGTTGATACAAATATGGGTAGGTGTGGAAGGTAGTATGGGCCCGTACATTTGAAAGAACAGGACCCATATGCGTATCAAAGAAACCATGTCCTGTAGGGTTCGGTTGGGGGTTGGTTCCTAGGTTTTTAGGAAGTACCTGAGATCTTGCGGTGTTTTTCAGTATGGTGGTTACGAGACATGCTGGGAGCGGATACGGGTCAGGATTGGGAGCAGAAGAGGGCGGTCAAAGTGGGTCAGTACCGCCCGAGGTTATTGGTTACATGAGCATAGGCGAGTTGGATGCTAGGATTCTTGAGATCCTACATGATGAGGTTGCTGCGTTGTTTCAGACCGAGTTGCCAAAGCTGTTTGTGTCGATCAAGACTGTCATGGTTAAGTATTTTGATGAGCGTTATGCGGATCTCATGGAGACGGCTGCCGCGACGGCTACAACGGCTGTAGCAGCGGCAGGGGGAGGAGCTGGACGAGGTTTTCAGTATCGGGACTTCGATAATACGAAGCCGCCTACCTTCGATGGAGTTCAGGACCCGAATGTTGCTATGAGATGGTTGTCGGTGTTGGATAAGGTGTCTAAGTCCATAACTATTTTGGGTCAGTACTTGACCCGACCCGACATGGTCCATTTGGGTTGCATGGCACCATGCAATTGGATAGACTAAATGAGAGAAATAACACTTGGTGATTATTAATATATTATAAGTTCTAATATATTAATGATATTATTTGATTAGTTTGATCAAGAATTAATTTAGAATTAATTAAATGATCAAAAGATAACTAATTAAATATATGGGTTGATTATGTAAATCATTCATATCTTGTATAGTGGGCTAAGAGGCTCCATGGATTATCAAGTTGGGTTCCACCCATAGGATGCTCCATGGATGCTCCATGGGAGTTACAAACCCATGGGGCATGGAAATGAAGAGTCATGACACATTAGGGTTTACATGGTGTAACCCTAGATGTGTCATCACTATATAAGAATCCCATTCTCCACCAAAATCGGCTACACATAAGAAACTAGAGGGCTAGGCCGATTTCAAAGAAGTGTGTATTCTCTCAAAAGTCTTTCCAAGACCATTTGGTGTTGTGTGAAGCATTTGAAGCATCACACTTGGGGTTTCATGGATCATAAGCAACAACAAGGTAAGTTATTCTATCTTTCATTCAAGTTAAAAATTGCTCCCCATGTATGCTAGATAGGAATATAACCTTGGAATTCAACTTTGCATGATAATTAGACAAACATAGATCGAAGGTTATTAGTGTTGCATGTACACTTAGGAAGTGTTAGAATGCTCAAAAACCCATCAGTGGTATCAGAGCCTAGGCTTGTATGTTTGTTATTTATGCTTAAAAGTTGAAAAAAGTCGAAAAGCTTGCTGTCTGCCTGATGAACTCGTTGAGTCCATGGGGAGACTCGCCTAGTTCACTTGTATCTTCAACCTACTCGCCGAGTAGGTTCACGTACTCGGCGAGTAGGAGCCGCAAAGTGTAGATTTTCGACTTTAGTTGCTGGAAATGGACTAGAAACATTACCCTAAACTGTTTTGGTACTTGAAAACTTGTTTTAGATGGTGTAATGTCTTTTCTAATTCATTTACAACAACTAGTTATCAAAATTACAAAGTTTTAAGTGTAATTTTGATTCATGAAAGTGTTCATATTCATGTTCTTGATCTTATGATGTTTAGATGATCATAGGAATTATTTGTAAGCTATGTGGTAGTTTAATTCTTGATCATAATGTGTTTTAATGGAGTCCATAACTTTTCCTCAAGTTATGGAAAACCAAAAGTCACTTGAATTAAAACCATTAAAAGAACACAAGATTTAGAAAAATGAAGAGTCTTCATTTTATTACTCTATTAAACTCATAAGTTACATGAAATGAAAAGTTTTGAAAGTTTACAAAACTTGCCCTCAAGTTTTGGAACAAGTAAAGTCATGTTAAAAACTTTAGTTCCAACCCTTAGAACTTTAAAAGTTAAAATTCAACCCTTATACTTATATTATTATGATTTAATAATTATATATATATATATATATATATATATATATATATATATATATATATATGTATAAGAACAAAGTCGTATTACCGCTAGTACGCCTCATTCACGAAGCCGGTCTATAAGGTTGTTGCCTATAAAATGGGAACTCAATAGGTGTCCACTCTGACCCACCGCTTGCTTGACCAGTGGAGGGTCATTAGCCGAACTATCACACCCCGAAAACCGAAGGCGGAAACATTTCCGAGGTTGACTCCACCTTGAGTATCAAATCCAATGTACATAGTAAGTAAAGTGAAACAAACATTACATTACATATTAAAAGTTTTACAATTTGTTTCAAAAGACACAATTTATACAGTTGTGATACATAATATAGGTATAAACAAAATGAACGAGCCTTGCACGCACACGATCCTGAACCAAGTAAGTCTTCGGGTACCTGTACTATCGTTGACCTGAGAACACAAGCAGTTTGAAAATCAGCATAACGCTGGTGAGTTCATAAGTAGTTTTGTTTTTTTGAAAATGTTTATGTTTCCTTTCTATTTCTGAAAATGTAACACACGCCAAGAAAATCCCATATTTTCTTAAAAGTTGGTTGTTGTATCACAAAAGGAAGTATAGTTTGATTATCCACTTAATTATTCTATTCCTTTTTATGTACCAGTGTATTCCCAGGAAAGTCCCATACTTTCCTGAATTGTTAGTTATTGTAAAAGATGTAATGTTATTCAGTTGGTTACACTTTTCTGGTTATGTGTATGTTACCCAAGAATGCCCCATGCTTTCCTGTATGTTGGTTTTCAATGTGAAAGATGTATTCTGCTAAACCTGGTTATGTACAAAGTTTTCCCCAGGAAGGTCCCATACCTTCCTGAATGTTGGTTATCTTATGTAAAAGATGTAAAGGATGTAAATGATGTAAACCGAAACCTGGTTATTTGAAAAATGCAGTAAGTGTCTCATTATTACAATAAGTAAATCTCTGTTATCCTAGTTGCGAGTTCCATATCCTTACTAAAGACTGAACCTGTGGCAATAAGTAGTCCACAACCTTGTGGCAATAAGTAGTCCACAATCCCTATGACTTTTGTCACCCTTGAACCATTTCGGTTCGGCTGTAGCTAGCAGCCAGGTGTGGGGTAGTCAGCCCCGTGTATATCTATACACTCAAGTCACGCTCTCTAAATTCCAGAGATTCTGGTTACGGGTGTAGTCCTCCACTCGCGTATCTCTGTGGAGTGTTCGCCGAGGACGTGTCTCCAATCATATGGAATAACAAATTTATTAGTAATAATAGGATAATCCTCCATTCGCGTATCTCTGTGGAATGTTACCGAGGACAAGACAGTGTACGAAATATAATGTTCATGTGTTATAAGTCATGCTTTTAACTGATAAAATGTGGAAATCATTTGTGAAATATATAAAACATAACAGTTTATAAAACCCATTTCACAAATAAATGTTTAAATGATCTGTATATTCTACTAGTTATCAGTTGTGTAATCAATATTAAAAGCATATGAAATGTGAGACACACACATGAAAATAAGTTTTGAGTACAAGAAAACCCTTGTACTTTGCTTGTGCTCCCCCCCTGAAAACAGTGAAAAATAGTGAAAAAGGTAGGGGTATGAACTCACTAGACTCAGAAATGTGTCGGTTTTGGATACTAGACGTTGGTTCGGGGATTTTTTACTCGCGATGTCCCTATGTAAAATGTAATATTGTCCATATAATACTAATTAGATTTAAAATCATTAATTATTTAGGACATTACACTCCAACGAGGTTAAACACCTCAAAACGAGCGTTTGGAGTGACCCGGGGTGACATCTACGGATGAAATATGGCACTAGGGACTTGGGACTTGAGTTTACTCTCCATAAGTAAACATTTAAATGAGTTTACAACCACAAAACACACCCACACATGATTTTACGGCCGTAAACTCATGTTGGTGTGATTTTGAGGGTTTAATGGCTTAAATGGACATGGGGATTGCTAGAATGGATATCTAAAATGCTTTGGAACACATGGAATGAATTAACATCATTTAAAAGGGAGTTTACGACCACACTCTTGTTGTTTATGACCGTAAACTCACCCATGGCCAAGAATGATTAATTTGATTCTAACTATTTTTCTAAGCATTATTATGAATTTAGGTTACCATTTAACAAAATTTTAGGAGTTTATGAGCTAGAGGCAGGTTCTATGGCCGTAAACACTCCTTATGCTCTTGAAAAATTAGTTTTTGATGCTTAAAACACTCATATGTAATTCTAGAAATTTTTCCAAGCCTTTAGGGTGGTTTAAGACATCATTTGACACACTTATAGGAGTTTACGGCCTAGGAGGAGTTCTTTGGCCGTAAACTCACTTATGTAGGGCATTTGTTGTGTTTAAGGTCTCCAAATCATTTTTAGATGAATCTAGGATTTACCACAAGGCCATTGGTTGAGTTTCAAAGCATTTGGACATGTTTAAAGGCACTAAATCCCCATTAAAGAGGAGTTTACGGCCCAAGATCATACCTTGGCCATAAAATCTCTTTTGTCCCTCATAATTCATGTTTTAATTGATTTAAGTCTAGATTTGAAAGCCTTATAGTCATATCTAAGTCCCAACTTTGATTTGGTAGGGTAATTTGGCTTAAAAACCCCATTTAATGGAGTTTACGGCCCAAGCTTGCTCCTTGGCCGTAAACTCATGTTCTTGGTCCCAAAACTCAAAAAATTCATCAAATTGAAGGCTAAAGATGTTGAATAACATGCTAGGGAGGTTACCTTAAAGATTTGAAGTCTTAAACTTGAGATTTGGACCTTAATTCTAACTTGAGGAGAGAGGTTGTGAGAGTTTAATGAGAAATTGGCCAAAGGCTTCAAATGAAGTCTTAAAACACTTTATATAGTGTTCGGGAATTGGACACGACGGAATTCTACCCGATACCGACGTTAAGTGGGGCTTTTGGTCATACCCGACCAAATTGTCGTGACTCGATATGGTCGATTCTATAATTATTCCGATCACTAAAGTGGGGTGTTAAAATGATTTCTAAATGTATTAGGACACCCATTAAGTCATTTTAGGTTGATATAAATTAATGACTTAATAAAATGGCGAAATCAGAAACGAATTTGAAAAATGACGTTTTGTTGATCAAATTGGATTACAAGTTGAGGTACAAGAAGTGTTATGAAATTTCGGGTTGTTACATTATCCCCCGTTAGAGGGAATTTCGTCCCAAAATTCAAGACAAGAAATAAGATAAAATACATATTATGGATCTAGAAAGAGTTGTGGATACTTCTGTTTCATCGAGTCTTCTCGCTCCCAAGTGAACTCCGGTCCCCGCTTGGCACTCCAGCTAACCTTCACCAACGGGATGCGAATTTGTTTCGTACGTTTGACTTCTCGATCCATGATTTCGATTGGTTCCTCCACGAAGTTTAGGTTTTCATTGATCTTAATCTCATCTAACGGAATCACTAGGGTTTCATCAGATAGGCACTTCTTGAGGTTTGAAACATGAAAGACGGGATGGATGTTACTGAGTTCGTGAGGTAAATGAAGCTTATAGGCTACCGGACCAACTCTAGCGATGATTTCAAAAGGTCCAATGTACCTCGGATTAAGTTTCCCACGCTCACCGAAGCGTACAGTGCCTTTCCAGGGCGAGACCTTCAACAGAACACGGTCTCCAACCTGGAATTCTGGTGGTTTCCGACGATTATCAGCGTAACTCTTCTGGCGATCGCGCGAGGCCTTTAGTCGTTCACGGATTTGGATAATCTTCTCAGTGGTTTCACGGATGATCTCAGGACCAGTAAGAGCACTGTCGGGGACTCGACTCTTGGCTAACTGTGTATCTCCCACCTCGACCCAGCACAGAGGGGATCTGCACTTTCGACCGTATAGGGCTTCGAACGGGGCAGCCCTAATGCTGGTGTGGTAACTGTTGTTGTACGAGAATTTGATCAAAGGTAGATGTGCATCCCACGACTTTCCAAAGTCAATGACACATGCCCTAAGCATGTCCTCCATGGTTTGGATTGTTCTCTCACTTTGTCCTTCGGTCTGAGGATGGTATGCCGTGCTCATGTCTAGTTGGGTTCCAAGAGCTTTATGAAGAGACTGCCAAAGTCGGGAAGTAAACCTGCTATCTCGATCCGAGATAATGGATGCAGGTACACCGTGCAGTCGGACTACCTCCTGAATATAAATCCGTGCGAGTCTTTCCATCTTGTATGATTATTTGATTGGAATGAAGTGATTTGACTTTGTCAAACGATCGACAATCACCCAAATGGTATCATACCCACTCGAGCACTTGGGTAGTTTGGTGATGAAATCCATGGTGATCATCTCCCATTTCCATTCAGGTATCTCAGGTTGCTAGAGCAGACCCGAGGGTTTCTGGTGTTCAACTTTTACCTTGGCACAAGTCAGACACTTGCTTACAAATGAAGCTATCTCAGCCTTCATATTTAGCCACCGATATTGTTTCTTGAGATCTAAGTACATCTTGTCAGAGCCCGGGTGAACAGAGTATCTGGTTCTGTGTGCTTCCTCCATGACTAATTCTCTGAATCCTCCGGACTTGGGAATCTAGATCCGATCCATGAAACAATGGACTCCGTCACTTCTGATCTCAAGTTTCTTTTCCATTCCTCTCAAAGCTACAGTTGACATGTTCTCGGGTTTAAGGGCTTCTAACTGAGCTTCTCGGATTTGCATGGGTAGGCTGGAATGGATGGTTCTCGACTGGCTCTTCATCTTGTTGGTTGTACTCTCCTTTCGGCTAAGGGAATCTGCTACCACATTGGCCTTGCCGGGATGGTAACGGATTTCACACTCATAATCATTGAGTAATTCTACTCATCGCCTTTGTCTCATGTTCAATTCTTTCTGGTCGAAGATGTGTTGCAGGCTCTTATGGTCAGTGAAGATCGTGCACTTGATTCCGTAAAGGTAATGCCTCCAAATCTTCAATGCAAAGACTACGGCTCCTAGCTCCAAGTCGTGTGTGGTATAGTTGACCTCGTGTGTTTTCAACTGTCTAGAGGCATAAGCAATTATTTTTCCTCTCTGCATAAGCACACAACCTAAACCTTGAGTAGACGCATCGCAGTAAACAACAAAGTCCTCTGTCCCTTCGGGTAGGGACAGGACAGGCGCGCTGTACAGAGCTTTCTTCAGCGTCTGAAATGCGGTTTCTTGTTTATCACCCCAACAAAAGGGTACACCTTTCTGTGTTAGAGTGGTTAGAGGTTTGGCGATTTGGGAAAAGTTTTGGATGAATCTTCGATAATAGCCAGCGAGACCCAAGAATTGTCGGATTTCTGTGGGTGTCTTCGGTGCTGACCAATTCTCTATTGCCCTAATCTTGGAAGGATCGACATGAATACCCTCCTCACTCACCACGTGACCAAGGAAAGTTACCTTCTGTATCCAGAACTCGCATTTTGAAAACTTCGCGTATAACTTCTCGGATCGCAGGGTCTCCAACACTAGACTCAAGTGTTGTTTGTGGTCTTCTTCACTTCGGGAGTAGATGAGTATGTCATCGATGAACACTATGAGAAACTTATCCAAATAAGGATGACACACCCGGTTCATAAGGTCCATGAACACTGCCGGTGCGTTGGTTAGACCAAAGGGCATCACTACGAACTCGTAGTGTCCATATCGTGTCCTGAAAGCTGTTTTGGACACATCACTTTCATGAACTCGTAATTGATGGTACCATGACCGAAGGTCTATCTTAGAGAAGTAACTGGCTCCCTGGAGTTGATCGAAAAGGTCATCTATTCTGGAAGAGGATATCGGTTTTTGACAGTCAACTTGTTCAGCTCGCGATAATCGATACACATACGAAAGGATCCATCCTTCTTCTTGACAAACAAAACCGGAGCTCCCCAGTGTGAGGAACTCGATCTAATGAATCCTTTGCTAAGCAACTCGTTAAGTTGACTGGATAACTCCTGCATCTCTGCTGGAGCTAAGCGATACAGAGACTTCGCTACAGGAGTAGCCCCAGGAATTAGGTCAATACGGAACTCGACCTGACGCTCGGGAGGGATTCCTGGAAGCTCTTCGGGAAACACATCAGGAAAATTACAGACCTCGGGGATGCTCGCGAGGTCTTTAACTTCTTGTTTCTCGTTGATTACATGGGCCAAGAATGCAACACACTCCATTCGCAGGAGTTTCTGTGCTTTGATGCAGGAAATGATACGAAGGTTGGAACCGAGTTCATTGCCATAGATCAGTAGGGTTTGACCCGAAGGAAGGTTGAGATGGATGGATTTTTCGAAGCAAAGGATATCTGCATGATCGGGACTCAACCAATCCATGCCAATGATGACATCAAAGCTCTTTATGGATACTGGCATAAGATCAATAGGAAATGAATGGTCGTTCAAGGTAAGAGTGCAATCTACGAATACCTCACTCGCACTTTCTTTCTCTCCGTTTTCCATCTCGACGGTATATATTTTGGTTAGAGGTTGGGAATCATGTTTTAGGTTATGTTTGAATGCATGACTAATAAAACTTCTTTCAGCACCCGAATCGAAACGAATATTAGCATACGAGTTGTCGAGAAGAAACGTACCCGAGAAAACATTGGGATCGGCGACCGCTTCTTCCCGTCCCATAGCAAGGACCCTTCCGGTGTTGTCAGCAGTAGTCTTCTTGGGGAAGTTCCTTTTAAAGTGCCCGGCTTCACCACAGTTATAACAGGCTTGACCGACGCCTGTTCCAAAGGATTCATTTGCTGATTGGGTCGAAGCTTTGCAGTATCGAACGGTGTGTCCCTTCTTACCACAATTGGTACATGATAGTTCTCGACAGGGACCAGGGTTGTGGTGATACTTGCATTTTTCACAAAGAGGGAGGTTACCAACATATCGGCTGGTAGGAGTTGGTGCTGTGGATCCCACAACGGAAGCAGCAGCTATGGGGGTAGTAGCAACATGAACCGCTACTGTTTGTTGTCTTTTGGAGGAGCCTTGGGAAGATTGACCCTTCTTCTTCTTCCAGAATTTGCTTTTCTCACCACTGTTTTTGGTCGACTCAGGGGTAGCAGTGGTGGCTTCCTCAACATCATCACTGTGGTGAATTATGGCTTGGGCTAAAGTCTTAGCACTATCATAAGTATATGGGCGAGCAGCTCAGACATGACCTTTTGTCGGATTGGTTAGCCCCCAAATAAACCTCTCGATCTTTTTGCTTTCAGGGGTGACTTGACCAGGGCAAAGAAGGGCAAGATCATCAAATCGGTAAGTGTAGGCAGCAATGTCGGAACCTTTCATCTTCAGGTTCCAGAGCTCGTGCTCTAGTTTTTGCATTTCACCTTGGGGACAATATTCAGCAAGGAGGAGTTCTTTCATAGCCTCCCAGCTCATGGCATTGGCTACAGGGAGGGTTAAGGATTTGACTCGGCCATTCCACCAAGTCAATGCTTTATCAAGGAAGGTACAAGCTGCGAAATTGACCTTATCGGACTCAGCACAGGCACAGATTTCGAAGATGGATTCGATTGTCTCGAACCATCGGGATAAGGAAATGAAACCACCAGTTCCATTGAAGAAAGAAGGCTTTGCATTCATGAAGTCCTTGTAGGAACCCTCCTTACGGCGTTCCTGGTAACCATCTTGATTCTGATTACTGCCTCCTGAACCACCGGTGTTTAGCTGGGACATGGCAGCTGCCACCGCGGCGGTAACAGCTGTTTGAAATAATACGGGATCGATTTCAGGAGGAGGTGGCGGAGGGTTGTTGGAGTTGGGTCTCTTCCTGGGAGGCATCTTGATCTAATAAGATCAAGGAAGAGAGAGGATGATAAGTCCTCTGAATAGAATCGAGAGATATGACAGATATTAATTCTAAATAAGCGATAAAACAGGAAAGAGTTATTGAAGCAGATAAACTATCGCTATCGGAATGATCGGGGGTCTATACGCGTACGATGATTCGAGAAATACTCCCATAGTATTTCATGGTTTGCTACGATACTTGCTCGTTGTTTGTGGTATTAGGGTAAGTTTTAGGCATGCCGCATACCACAGTCACTCCCAAGCACATGTTGGCCGTATCTCGAATGAATATAGTTTGCCAGGCTATATTGACCCTAGACACGACTACATAACTGCCCAGGTTTAACCGCAGTACACAACACCCATTTACTTATGTTTTGTTCTACTTATAATTACGAATCTTGACGGTTCGGTATACTTGTATACTTTTGAAAATACTTGTAGTCTGAAGATACTTTTATTTCAGAGCACTTAGGCCCTTTAGTGTTTATAGTTTTATGCCATGTAAGGTTTGGTATACTTTATTCACTATAAACAAGGGCTCTGATACCAATCTGTCACACCCCGAAAACCGAAGGCGAAAACATTTCCGGGGTTGACTCCACGTTGAGTATCAAATCCAATGTACATAGTAAGTAAAGTGAAAAAAACATTACATTACATATTAAAAGTTTTACAATTTGTTTCAAAAGACACAGTTTATACAGTTGTGATACATAATATAGGTATAAACAAAATGAACGAGCCTTGCACGCACACGATCCTGAACCAAGTAAGTCTTCGGGTACCTGTACTATCGTTGACCTGAGAACACAAGCAGTTTGAAAATCAGCATAACGCTGGTGAGTTCATAAGTAGTTTTGTTTTGTGAAAATGTTTATGTTTCCTTTCTATTTCTGAAAATGTAACACACGCCAAGAAAATCCCATATTTTCTTAAAAGTTGGTTGTTGTATCACAAAAGTAAGTATAGTTTGATTATCCACTTCATTATTCTATTCCTTTTTATGTACCAGTGTATTCCCAGGAAAGTCCCATACTTTCCTGAATTGTTAGTTATTGTAAAAGATGTAATGTTATTCAGTTGGTTACACTTTTCTGGTTATGTATATGTTACCCAGGAATGCCCCATGCTTTCCTGTATGTTGGTTTTTAATGTGAAAGATGTTTTCTGCTAAACTTGGTTATGTACAAAGTTTTCCCCAGGAAGGTCCCATACCTTCCTGAATGTTGGTTATCTTATGTAAAAGATGTAAAGGATGTAAAAGATGTAAACCGAAACCTGGTTATCTGAAAAATGCAGTAAGTGTTTCATTATTACTATAAGTAAATCTCTGTTATCCTAGTTGCGAGTTCCATAACCATACTAAAGACTGAACCTGTGGCAATAAGTAGTCCACAACCTTGTGGCAATAAGTAGTCCACAATCCTTATGACTGTCGTCACCCTTGAACCATTTCGGTTCGGCTGTAGCTAGCAGCCAGGTGTGGGGTAGTTAGCCCCGTATAGATCTATACACTCAAGTCACGCTCTCTAAATTCCAGAGATTCTGGTTACGGGTGTAGTCCTCCACTTGCGTATCTCTGTGGAGTGTTTGCCGAGGACGTGTCTCCAATCATACGGAATAACAAATTTACTAGTAATAATAGGATAATCCTCCATTCGCGTATCTCTGTGGAATGCTACCGAGGACAAGACAGTGTACGAAATATATTGCTCATGTGTTATAAAGTCATGCTTTTAACTGATAAAATGTGGAAATCATTTGTGAAATATATAAAACATAACAGTTTACAAAACCCATTTCACAAATAAATGTTTAAATGATATGTATATTCTACTAGTTATCAGTTGTGTAATCAATATTAAAAGCATATGAAATGTGAAACACACACATGAAAATAAGTTTTGAGTACAAGAAAACCCTTGTACTTTGCTTGTGCTCCCCCCCTGAAAAACAGTGAAAAACAGTGAAAAGGTAGGGGTATGAACTCACCGGAATCGGAAATGTGTCGGTTTTGGATACTAGACGTTAGTTCGGGGATTGTTTACTCGCGATGTCCCTATGTAAAATGTAATATTGTCCATATAATACTAATTAGATTTACAATCACTAATTATTTAGGACATTACACTCCAACGAGGTTAAACACCTCAAAATGAGCGTTTGGAGTGACCCGGGTGACATCTACGGATGAAATATGGCACTAGGGACTTGGGACTTGAGTTTACTCTCCATAAGTAAACATTTAAATGAGTTTACAACCACAAAACACACCCACACATGAGTTTACGGCCGTAAACTCATGTTGGTGTGATTTTGAGGGTTTAACGGCTTAAATGGACATGGGGATTGCTAGAATGGATATCTAAAATGCTTTGGAACACTTGGAATGAATTAACATCATTTAAAAGGGAGTTTACGGCCACAGTCTTGGAGTTTACGGCCGTAAACTCACCCATGGAATAGAATGATTAATTTGAACTACAAAGGACAATCACATGTGATTCTAACTAATTTTCTAAGCATTGTTATGAATTTAGGTTACCATTTAACAAACTTTTAGGAGTTTACGGCCTAGAGGCAGGTTCTATGGCCGTAAACTCTCCTTATGCTCATGAAAAATTAGTTTTTGATGCTTAAAACACTCATATGTAATTCTAGAAATTTTTCCAAGCCTTTAGGGTGGTTTAAGACATCATTTGAAACACTTATAGGAGTTTACGGCCTAGGAGGAGTTCTTTGGCTGTAAACTCACTTATGTATGGCATTTGTTGTGTTTAAGGTCTCCAAATCATTTTTAGATGAATCTAGGATTTACCACAAGGCCATTGGTTGAGTTTCAAACCAGTTGGACATTTTTAAAGGCACTAAATCCCCATTAAAGAGGAGTTTACGGCCCAAGAACATACCTTGGCCGTAAACTCTCTTTTGTCCCTCATAATTCATTTTTTAATTGATTTAAGTCTAGATTTGCAAGCCTTATAGTCATATCTAAGTCCCAACTTTGATTTGGAAGGGTAATTTGGCTTAAATACCCCATTTAATGGAGTTTACGGCCCAAGCTTGTCCTTGGCCGTAAAATCATGTTCTCGGTCCCAAAACTCAAATAATTCATCAAATTGAAGGTTAAAGATGTTGAATAACATGCTAGGGAGGTTACCTTAAAGATTTGAAGCCTTAAATTTGAGATTTGGACCTTAATTCTAGCTTGAGGAGAGAGGTTGTGAGAGTTTAATGAGAAATTGGCCAAAGGCTTCAAATGAAGTCTTAAAAAACTTTATATAGTGTTCGGGAATTGGACACGACGGAATTCTACCCGATACTGACGTTAAGTGGTGCTTTTAGTCATACCCGACCAAATTGTCGTGACTCGATATGGTCGATTCTATAATTATTCCGATCACTAAAGTGGGGTGTTAAAATGATTTCTAAATGTATTAGGACACCCATTAAGTCATTTTAGGTTGATATAAATTAATGACTTAATAAAATGGCGAAATCGGAAACGAATTTGAAAAATGACGTTTGGTTGATCAAATTGGATTACAAGTTGAGGTACAAGAAGTGTTATGAAATTTCGGGTTGTTACATTATCCCCCCGTTAGAGGGAATTTCGTCCTGAAATTCAAGACAAGAAATAAGATAAAATACAAATCATGGATCTAGAAAGAGTTGTGGATACTTCTGTTTCATCGAGTCTTCTCGCTCCCAAGTGAACTCCGGTCCCCGCTTGGCACTCCAGCGAACCTTCACCAACGGGATGCGACTTTGTTTCGTACGTTTGACTTCTCGATCCATGATTTCGAGTGGTTCCTCCACGAAGTTTAGGTTTTCATTGCTCTTAATCTCATATAACGAAATCACTAGGGTTTCATCAGATAGGCACTTCTTGAGGTTTGAAACATGAAAGACGGGATGGATGTTACTGAGTTCGTGAGGTAAATGAAGCTTATAGGCTACCGGACCAACTCTAGCGATGATTTCAAAAGGTCCAATGTACCTCGGGTTAAGTTTCCCGCGCTTACCGAAGCGTACAGTGCCTTTCCAGGGCGAGACCTTCAACAGAACACGGTCTCCAACCTGGAATTCTGGTGGTTTCCGACGATTATCAGCGTAACTCTTCTGGCGATCACGCGAGGCCTTTAGTCGTTCACGGATTTGGATAATCTTCTCAGTGGTTTCACGGATGATCTCAGGACCAGTAAGAGCACTGTCGGGGACTCGACTCTTGGCTAACTGTGTATCTCCCACCTTGGCCCAGCATAGAGGGGATCTGCGCTTTCGACCGTATAGGGCTTCGAACGGGGCAGTCCTAATGCTGGTGTGGTAACTGTTGTTGTACGAGAATTCGATCAAAGGTAGATGTGCGTCCCATGACTTTCCAAAGTCAATGACACATGCCCTAAGCATGTCCTCCAGGGTTTGGATTGTTCTCTCACTTTGTCCGTCGGTCTGAGGATGGTATGCCGTGCTCATGTCTAGTTGGGTTCCAAGGGCTTTCTGAAGAGACTGCCAAAATAGGGAAGTAAACCTGCTATCTCGATCCGAGATAATGGATGCAGGTACACCGTGCAGTCGGACTACCTCCTGAATATAAATCTGTGCGAGTCTTTCCATCTTGTATGATTCTTTGATTGGAATGAAGTGAGTTGACTTTGTCAAACGATCGACAATCACCCAAATGGTATCATACCCACTCGAGCACTTGGGTAGTTTGGTGATGAAATCCATGGTGATCATCTCCCATTTCCATTCAGGTATCTCAGGTTGCTGGAGCAGACCCGAGGGTTTCTGGTGTTCAACTTTTACCTTGGCGCAAGTTAGACTCTTGCCCACAAATGAAGCTATCTCAGCCTTCATATTTAGCCACCAATATTGTTTCTTGAGATCTAAGTACATCTTGTCAGAGCCCGGGTGAACAGAGTATCTGGTTCTGTGTGCTTCCTCCATGACTAATTCTCTGAATCCTCCGGACATGGGAATCCAGATCCGATCAAGGAAACAATGGACTCCGTCACTTCTGATCTCAAGTTTCTTTTCCATTCCTCTCAAAGCTATAGTTGACATGTTCTCGGGTTTAAGGGCTTCTAACTGAGCTTCTCGGATTTGCATGGGTAGGCTGGAATGGATGGTTCTCGACTGGCTCTTCATCTTGTTGCTTGTACTCTCCTTTCGGCTAAGGGCATCTGCTACCACATTGGCCTTGTCGGGATGGTAACGGATTTCACACTCATAATCATTGAGTAATTCTACCCATCGCCTTTGTCTCATGTTCAAGTCTTTCTGGTCGAAGATGTGTTGCAGGCTCTTATGGTCAGTGAAGATCGTGCACTTGATTCCGTAAAGGTAATGCCTCCAAATCTTCAATGCAAAGACTACGGCTCCTAGCTCCAAGTCGTGTGTGGTATAGTTGACCTCGTGTGTTTTCAACTGTCTAGCGGCATAAGCAATTACTTTTCCTCTATGCATAAGCACACAACCTAAACCTTGAGTAGACGCATCGCAGTAAACAACAAAGTCCTCTGTCCCTTCGGGTAGGGACAGGACAGGCGCGCTGCACAGAGCTTTCTTCAGCGTTTGAAATGCGGTTTCTTGTTTATCACCCTAACAAAAGGGTACACCTTTTTGCATTAGAGTGGTTAGAGGTTTGGCGATTTGGGAAAAGTTTTGGATGAATCTTCGATAATAGCCAGCGAGGCCCAAGAATTGCCGGATTTCTGTGGGTGTCTTCGGTGCTGACCAATTCTCTATTGCCTTAATCTTGGAAGGATCGACATGAATACCCTCCTCACTCACCACGTGACCAAGGAAAGTTACCTTCCGTATCCAGAACTCGCATTTTGAAAACTTCGCGTATAACTTCTCGGATCGCAGGGTCTCCAACACTAGCCTCAAGTGTTGTTTGTGGTCTTCTTCACTTCGGGAATAGATGAGTATGTCATCGATGAACACTATGACAAACTTATCCAAATAAGGATGACACACCCGGTTCATAAGGTCCATGAACACTTCCGGTGCGTTGGTTAGACCAAAGGGCATCACTACGAACTCGTAGTGTCCATATCGAGTCCTGAAAGCTGTTTTGGACACATCACTTTCATGAACTCGTAATTGATGGTACCATGACTGAAGGTATATCTTAGAGAAGTAACTGGCTCCCTGGAGTTGATCGAAAAGGTCATCTATTCGTGGAAGAGGATATCGGTTTTTGACAGTCAACTTGTTCAGCTCGCGATAATCGATACACATACGAAAGGATCCATTCTTCTTCTTGACAAACAAAACCGGAGCTCCCTAGGGTGAGGAACTCGGTCTAATGAATCCTTTGCTAAGCAACTCGTTAAGTTGACTGGATAACTCTTGCATCTCTGCTGGAGCTAAGCGATACGGAGACTTCGCTACAGGAGTAGCCCCAGGAATTAGGTCAATACGGAACTCGACCTGACGCTCGGGAAGAATTCCTGGAAGCTCTTCGGGAAACACATCAGGAAAATTACAGACCTCAGGGATGCTCGCGAGGTCTTTAACTTCTTGTTTCTCGTTGATTACCTGGGCCAAGAATGCAACACACTCCTGTCGCAGGAGTTTCTGAGCTTTGATGCAGGAAATGATACGAAGGTTGGAACCGAGTTCATTGCCATAGATCACTAGGGTTTGACCCGAAGGAAGGTTGAGACGGATGGCTTTCTCGAAGAAAAGGATATCTGCATGATTGGGACTCAACCAATCCATGCCAATGATGACATCAAAGTTCTTTATGGTTACTGGCATAAGATTGATAGGAAATGAATGGTCGTTCAAGGTAAGAGTGCAATCTACGAATACCTCACTCGCACTTTCTTTCTCTCCGTTTGCCATCTCGACGGTAAATATTTCGGTTAGAGGTTGGGAATCATGTTTTAGGTTATGTTTGAATGCATGACTAATAAAACTTCTTTCAGCACCCGAATCGAAAAGAATATTAGCATACGAGTTGTCGAGAAGAAACGTACCCGAGACAACATTGGGATCGGCGACCGCTTCTTCCCGTCCCATAGCAAGGACCCTTCCGGTGTTGTCAGCAGTAGTCTTCTTGGGGAAGTTCCTTTTAAAGTGCCCGGCTTCACCACAGTTATAACAGGCTTGACCGACGCCTGTTCCAAAGGATTCATTTGCTGATTGGGTCGGAGCTTTTCAGTATCGAACGGTGTGTCCCTTCTTACCACAATTGGTATAGGATAGTTCTCGACAGGGACCAAGGTTGTGGTGATACTTGCATTTTTCACAAAGACGGAGGTTACCAACATATCGGCTGGTAGGAGTTGGTGCTGTGGATCCCACAATGGAAGCAGCAGCTATGGGGGTAGTAGCAACATGAACCGCTACTGTTTGTTGTCTTTTGGAGGAGCCTTCGGAAGATTGACCCTTCTTCTTCTTCCGAAATATCCTTTTCTCACCACTGCTTTTGGTCGACTCAGGGGTAGCAGTGGTGGCTTCCTCAACATCATCACTGTGGTGAATTATGGCTTGGGCTAAAGTCTTAGCACTATCATAAGTATCTGGGCGAGCAGCTAAGACATGACCTTTTGTCGGATTGGTTAGCCCCCAAATAAACCTCTCGATCTTTTTGCTTTCAGGGGTGACTAGACCAGGGCAAAGAAGGGCAAGATCATCAAATCGGTAAGTGTAGGCAGCAATGCCGGAACCTTTCATCTTCAGGTTCTAGAGCTCGTGCTCTAGCTTTTGCATTTCACCTCGGGGACAATATTCAGCAAGGAGGAGTTCTTTCATAGCCTCCCAGCCCATGGCATTGGCTACAGGGAGGGTTAAGGATTTGACTCGGCCATTCCACCAAGTCAATGCTTTATCAAGGAAGGTACAAGCTGCGAACTTGACCTTATCGGACTCAGCACAGGCACAGATTTCGAAGATGGATTCGATTGTCTCGAACCATCGGGATAAGGAAATGATACCACCAGTGCCATTGAAGAAAGAAGGCTTCGCATTCATGAAGTCCTTGTAGGAACCCTCCTTACGGCGTTCCTGGTTACCATCTTGATTCTGATTACTACCTCTTGAACCACCGGTGTTTAGCTGGGACATGGCAGCTGCCACCGCGGCGGTAACAGCTGTTTGAAATAATACGGTATCGATTTCAGGAGGAGGTGGCGGAGGGTTGTTGTGTTGGATTAATGTCTAAGTCCATAACTATATTTGGTAAGACTTGACCCGACCCGACATGGTCCATTTGGGTTGCATACCATCATGCACTTGAATGAGAGAAATAAGACACTTATGGTTATTAATATATTATAAGTTCTAGTATATTAATAATAAGAATAATAAGATTATTTAATTAGTATTGATCAAGAATTAATCTAGGATTAATTAAGTGATCAAAAGAAGACTAATTAAATATATGGGTTAATTGTGTAAATCATCCATACTTGTATAGTGGGCTAATGCTCCATGGATAATCAAGTTGGGCTAAAACCCATAGGATGGTCCATGGATGCTCCATGGTGTATTTGTACCCATGGATCCAAGGAAATGGAAAGCCATGACAATTAAGAGTTTACCCTAATTGTGTAACTATATAAGAATCTTATTATTGAGGAAAAATCGGCCACTAGTAGTATTCAAGAAAGGGCTAGCCGATTTTGGTGAGTGTAGAATTCTCTCAAGTCATTCTAAGTGTTTTGATGATTGTGATTCCATTTGAGGTGTCACACTTGGGGCACTAAGCACTCAAGCTTCATGAAGACTTTCTACATCAAGAGGTATGTATTCTATCTTGTTACATTATTGTTTTGTATGCTAGATTAGGATAATACCTTGGAAGTTCTTATTTGCATGCATAATAGAGAAAACATAGATCCAAGGTATTTAGGGTTGCATGTACACTTAGGAGTGTTAGAATGCACAAAACCCAACAGTGGTATCAGAGCCACGGGTTGTTTTCTGTTATATTGATGCAAATATTTTATTTTCAAAGTTGGAAAAAAAAACATGAAGTTTGTCAAATTTTAAGATAATTACTTGTTCTTGTGAAAAACTAATTATTTGTAAAATTTGAATAATTTGCTTTATGAGTTGAACTAGGTCAAATTTAATAAAAGATAAAATAATATGATTATTTTATTAGTTTTAAAAGTTTGATCTAAAGAGTTTTATTTTTTTGAAACCTCCATAAGTTATGGATATGAAAAGGTTTTTAAAAAAAAATTGATTCAAAGTTTTATGGAGTTACAAAAAATTTGGTGTTAATGTTTTAAAGGATTCCATAACTTAAGAATAAGTTATGGATCACCAAAAGTTTTTTGTGTTACCTTATTTTATGAGTGAATTTAGATTAATGAATAAAATTATGTGATAGTTGGTTTTAATCCAAATTAATCTAAAAGAAGTTCATAAAATGTGTTTATGTAACTTATAAGTCACATTTATGAATCTTAAAACTCATAAAAGTTGGCAAAGGTTACAAAAATGAAGAGTCTAGTTCTAATTAAATGGTTTTATGACTCCATAACTTGTCCTCAAGTTATGGAGGACCAAGAGTCTCTTCATTTAATAAAATAAAATAAAATAAAAAAAATGTAACCTTAATTAATTCCATAAGTTATAAAATAAAGAAAAGTTAATTCTTTTATTAGTTTAAAGTCTTCCATAACTTGTCCTCAAGTTATGGAACTTGAAGAGTTTTTGGATTAAAACTACTTTAAACACATAAGTTATGGAATTAATTAGTTTTGAATAGTTTCAATACTTGCCCTCAAGTTTTGGAATTTGTAAAGTTTTCACTTATGAATACTTTAATTCCAAGTTAGCCCTTAGAATTTTAAAAGTTAAAATTCAACCCTTATACTTTATAATATTATAAGTTAATAATATATATATGTATAAGAGTAAAGTCAGTCTTACCGCTAGTACTCCTCATTCACGAAGCCGGTCTATAAGGTGGGTATAAGGTTGTTGCCTATAAAATGGCAACTTAATGGGTGTCCACTCTCACCCACCGCTTGCTTGACTGGTGGAGGGTCGTTAGCCGAACGGGTTTGACAGGACTAGAATTCTCCCTTCATTAAAAGTATTAATGATAATACTAAGTAACTAAAGTCTTAATAATACCCAATCTTAGTTACTTAGGAAAAATGTGAATAAGGTGCTAATCCATGAAATTACACTTTACACTTTGTCTAAGTCGTTAGTGGAGCGTGTGTGGTTAACCGGCACACTAACTTGGACTTAACAAGGTAGGTAAAGGGTGACTTAATATTTATCATAGTATCGATGGAGCGTGTGTGGTTAACCGGCACATCGATTGAGGGGTAATTTATTAAGGGTACCAAGTGATTTGCATGGTTACTTCACACCTTGTTATGTGATCCTCGGCATCCCAGTCACAAAACCTGAAGGGCACACTCGAGATTGAAACATGCCTTTGAAAAGTTCAATGAATCTCAAAGATCTAGGAGTTTCAAAACCAATTAAAACCTAATAATACATTTCGTTTATCTTGGTGGAAATTGGTGAATCGTCATTCACCTACCTTCAAATATTTTATAGCTTGGATTACGGCATACCTCTTCTAAGTTATAAAATAGTTTGTTGGGTCCTAGCCTTAATATTTCATATTGGGTGTCATATTAAGGACTTTAAATCAACTATCTTGAATATCTCCCAAAAGATGTCTGGTTTAGACACCTATGATCTTCCCAAATCTCTTGAAACAAGGTTTCCTAATGAAGATGATGTCCCATGGATATCATACTTCTTCACCTCTTCAAATTATTCTCCCTAACCCACAAGTTCTTGAAAAGTTTAAGGTCACTCAGGCCCTATTAGGCAAGGCAAGGTCTAGGTGTGGTCACATCTTGGAGATGTAGTCACATATTGACAAGCCGGGAGAGTTGGGTGTCAAAGTCTTGAGAAAGTTGGTGGTTCAACTACTTTCTAAGTCACATAGTGAGTTCTTTTGGAACACCTATGAAAAAGACTATGACAAGACCCTTAATGATCTTATCTATTTGTTAAGATCAACATCCTAAAACTTTATGGACATTGACAATGATGACATTGGATATCCAGTAAAGCATTCTCTTCCCAATGGAAAGGGATCGGCTATAGTCAACTCGGTTGACCAAATGGTAAAGAGAAAAGCTAAGTCTGTGATAGTCCTGTGTACCATTATCAAAGGGTCCATATGTTTGTATTGCCAAAGAAAGGGCATTGGTTGCGAAGCTGCCAAATTTACCTAAGGATGTTAAAGTCAATAAGTTTGACTCTACTTCAGGTAAAATCCACTATCTAACTCTGTTAAGTTTCTATTCTGAGATTCTTGATACATGATGTGACCGGGTCGCATGGTGATGGTTTAAGAATCAAAGGAAAGTGAAGAAACTTAAAGGAAGAATATGCTGAATCTGATCGCATAGATGGATTTCTATCGCATAGTTTGAAAAATCGGATTCTTGAGCTACTTCTTAGGAGTTATGAGATATTGCTTAGGAATAGATAACAACAAGTTTTCATATGGATTGTAAGGATAGTTTTTCCGCAAAGTTTTAAAATAAAAGGAAATTTTTGATTTTATTTATTTTAAAATATCCTTACAATGGCATCTGTGGAAATTTTTGTTGCTTATAAGATTCCATTAGTAGCAAGAGTGGAAGTATGAAATTGATTCTTTCATTTGTGGTAATGTCTAAATTTACCAAATAAGGAAAGATTCTCATCACCCAAGTTTCAATTGGACCGGAACTTGGAATCATGCAAGTTGTATAGCATGATGAATGAGAACTTTCAAGTTTTGGAAAATTAAGACTAATTACTTGTTCACATGGATGTGTGAGTCAAGTAAAGGACTTAGGGATCGAGTACACATTCTTGTGCACTGATTAAGTCCACCACTAAAGATCGATAAGAAGAATCAAATAAGGCAGAAGGATAAAAGTTTCTCAAATCTGAAAAGATGGGAGAGTACTTTAGTATCAGTTTTGTGATCATCTTAATGATTAAGAAACCATATCAAAATTAGTTCTCTAAGGAAATCTTAGTGCATTCTTATGACTAAGAAGAGGAACTTGAATTGTTGAAATGGTTAAATCAAGAAGATGAGTCATACTTCGTTCCAATACAAGTCTTAGAGTCATACTCCAAGATTGTCATTTGAGTGACATGTCTTAAAGAAGGTTTAAAACACTTGTCAAATGTAAGAGTAAAAGTTTTCTACTCTTGTACATTTGAAATTGGTAAGTTGTGATGTTTTGGATAAAACAAAGACCAACTTAGGCCAATTGGGTAAAGTGTTTTTCTTGATTAGAATCCGCACTATCTCTTGGATGTTTGACAAGGGAGTCTTATATGTCAAGAGGACAGTGGGAGTCTTAAAGGTCTTGAAAGTCTCAAGAACTAATCAAGAATAAAACCTAAAGTTCTTCTCTAGCACACAATTTGAGGTTTATAATCTATTGTGTTGACATATCAGTGCCCATTCCAGTTAAAGTTGGCTTTGCATATGAGTTCTTAGAGTTCTCAGTTTGTTGCATAACAACTTGGAAGCAATGGCAGGCCCTTGAGCTGCCAGGTGGCAAGAAGTTAAGATTGAGTTCAATCCATATGGTTTTGGATTTGTCATTATCTTTGTCTTGTGATTATGGTTTGACAAATTCATATGGGTAGGAACTCATACACCATATAAATCTAAGTGTCATAAGGTTTCTCTCCGATTCATGAAAATGATGGTGAGGAAACACTTTCACTAAGTAGATTTTATCTAGATAGCAATTGTGATATTTGCATTCTCAAAGTCGTTAGTGGAGCGCGTGTGGTTAACCGGCACACTAACCTGGACTTGTGAGAAGTGGCAAAAAGGTCTAAACATTATGAGGCATCCCTCTTCATAATTGTTTAGATACACAAGTGTGCTATCTAAGGGAAGGTGTATGATTTTGATAAAGACTTATCAAAACAATCTAGTATCAGAAATCTGAACTTTGGTAAGAAAGTCAGCTGATTTCTGAGTACATGTCAAAGCTAGTGGGAGCATAAGTGTTATGCTAATAATCATCATGTTAGTGGGAGCATGATAATTATGATAAGTATTGCAAGTTAGCAATGTTAATTATAGAAAACAAAAAATTTCAATTGGGAAAAAGTTGTTTTGCTATAATTAAGGGAGAGGAAATTATACTTCATATCAAATCTATAAGGTTTAGATCTGAGGTTTTAATCATTTAGTCAAGGATATATATATGAATTTCATGTTGGAATGGCTCAACATAAGGAAATTCTGTATATGAGTCCATTATTTGCGTTCTAAAATTCGATTATGATTACGGCATCCCTTTTCATAATCTGAATTATGAGAACTTGGCAAATTGAAATGGAAATGTTATAGCAAAAGACTGGTTTAGTCTTTATGTGAGACATCATGAATCGTGTCCCATATGCTTCGGATATAGGATCGATTACATGTGCTATAATCATCCGTTCTAAAATTTTCCAAATGCCTGGGGCATTAAGAAGGGAAAAGGTTTAGAACTGGATATGACTAAAAGGATTAAACAATTGTCGAGGACAATCTAAGGTTTACCAAAGATTGGTTGCTCAAGGACAGTTGGAAGTATAGTGATAATTCTGGAAGGACCATATTGACATAATTTGTAAGGAGGCAACTCTTGTTCAGAAGTGATAGTCAAAATGGAATCTGGAAATGTTTCAAAGTTAGAATTTTCACTCTGTGTAAGATTAAGGAAACTTAATGCAAGAAGGATGGTTCCAAGGAGTTGATCTCCTTTGGAATGATCTGCAATGTTTGTTGTCAAGTCTTTATGACTTTGTGCATAATCATTACAAGAGGATCAATGCATATAAGTTTAGAATCTGACAGATTCCAGTAAATGGCATGAATTTGGAATTCTTGCATTTGCAGTAAGGATTTGGGAGTGTGAAAAGAGAATCATTGAAGTTATGTTCAATGGATCTAGTTCACAAAGTAAAGATCATAGACAAACATAGTATGCATACTTAGTGTGTGGCATGACTAGTGTTTTGAAAAAAAACATAGTGTACATGCTTGGAGCATGGGACAACTATTGTTTTAAATTCAAGAATAAAGTTGATAGCTGAAACAGTGTACAATGAATAATGTGTAATCATATGGTGATAAATAAAAGGTGTTTTATTTATGTTCAAAGGGTTGATACCATATTGGATTCAATTATTATTGTGTTTCACTTTGCATGTTTTGACTTCCCGAATAAACTAGGTTATTCTTCCGGAATGACTAAGTTATTCAAACCATCCACAGTCGGTCGTATTTTGGAAGTAGATATGAATTAAGACTATCATGATGGGTTGTAGAGGTCTAAGGTGTTGGACAAGGCTACAACAATCATGAGTGCTCATAAGTTCTGAGTATTGGATTCAACCCGCGCTCATTGGAATCACTTCATGGATTTTATCACGAGTGATCATGAGACGATAATATCTTATATTCTTCAAACCTAGAGATATGAGTTGTTACTATGAGTTGATTGTACATTGATAACACGAAAACGCATTTGGTAACTCGGTGCTATAAAACGTGCCTTTGTGTATGATTCAACAAGTAGTAGAACAAGCTATATGAGTCGAAGTTTATCCGTTCCTTTTACCTTCGGGATAAAAGCGATATCGGTGGGCCCCTCGATGATTTGATGATGACAAATGGAAGTGCTCGGCCGGGCCAGGACTGATTTGATTTGTTCAATTAGTCAGTTGTCATAAATCGGAAATCGGGAAACAACAAACGGACAGAGAGAATGATTATAATCCATGTCTCAGTCCATATGATATCTAGAATGGAGGAATATATGATCCCTTATCTAATGGACAAGTCACTGACAAAGGTCAGAGTTCATCTACAAGGTCAGAGTTCGACAGAAGCTTTTGAGAGCTACGATTGCCGGTTGGTTCCTGAAGTCATACGCAATAATAGTTTTAGACTTATCCAAGTGGGAGACTGTTGGATTAATGTCTAAGTCCATAACATATTTAGTAAGACTTGACCCGACCCGGCATGGTCCATTTGGGTTGCATACCATCATGCACTTGAATGAGAGAAATAAGACACTTATGGTTATTAATATATTATAAGTTCTAGTATATTAATAATAAGAATAATAAGATTATTTAATTAGTATTGATCAAGAATTAATCTAGGATTAATTAAGTGATCAAAAGAAGACTAATTAAATATATGGGTTGATTGTGTAAATCATCCATACTTGTATAGTGGGCTAATGCTCCATGGATAATCAAGTTGGGCTAAAACCCATAGGATGGTCCATGGATGCTCCATGGTGTATTTGTACCCATGGATCCAAGGAAATGGAAAGCCATGACAATTAAGAGTTTACCCTAATTGTGTAACTATATAAGAATCTTATTATTGAGGAAAAATCGGCCACTAGTAGTATTCAAGAAAGGGCTAGCCGATTTTGGTGAGTGTAGAATTCTCTCAAGTCATTCTAAGTGTTTTGATGATTGTGATTCCATTTGAGGTGTCACACTTGGGGCACTAAGCACTCAAGCTTCATGAAGACTTTCTACATCAAGAGGTATGTATTCTATCTTGTTACATTATTGTTTTGTATGCTAGATTAGGATAATACCTTGGAAGTTCTTATTTGCATGTATAATAGAGAAAACATAGATCCAAGGTATTTAGGGTTGCATGTACACTTAGGAGTGTTAGAATGCGAACTTGACCTTATCGGACTCAGCACAGGCACAGATTTCGAAGATGGATTCGATTGTCTCGAACCATCGGGATAAGGAAATGATACCACCAGTGCCATTGAAGAAAGAAGGCTTCGCATTCATGAAGTCCTTGTAGGAACCCTCCTTACGGCGTTCCTGGTTACCATCTTGATTCTGATTACTACCTCCTGAACCACCGGTGTTTAGCTGGGACATGGCAACTGCCACCGCGGCGGTAACAGCTGTTTGAAATAATACGGTATCGATTTCAGGAGGAGGTAGCGGAGGGTTGTTGGAGTTGGGTCTCTTCCTGGGAGGCATCTTGATCTAATAAGATCAAGGAAGAGAGAGGATGATAAGTCCTCTGAATAGAATCGAGAGATATGAAAGATATTAATTCTAAATAAGCAATAAAACAGGAAAGAGTTATTGAAGCAGATAAACTATCGCTATCGGAATGATCGGGGGTCTATACGCGTACGATGATTCGAGAAGTACTCCCATAGTATTTCATGGTTTGCTACGATACTGGCTCATTGTTTGTGGTATTAGGGTAAGTTTTAGGCATGCCGCATACCACAGTCACTCCCAAGCACATGTTGGTCATGTCTTGAATGAATATAGTTGGCCAGGCTATATTGACCCTAGACATGACTACATAACTGCCCAGGTTTAACCGCAGTACACAACACCCATTTACTTATGTTTTGTTCTACTTATAATTACGAATCTTGACGGTTCGGTATACTTGTATACTTTTGAAAATACTTGTAGTCTGAAGATACTTTTATTTCAGAGCACTTGGGCCCTTTAGTGTTTATAGTTTTATACCATGTAAGGTTTGGTATACTTTATTCACTATAAACAAGGGCTCTGATACCAATCTGTCACACCCCGAAAACCGAAGGCGGAAACATTTACGGGGTTAACTCCACATTGAGTATCAAATCCAATGTACATAGTAAGTAAAGTGAAACAAACATTACATTACATATTAAAACTTTTACAATTTGTTTCAAAAGACACAGTTTATACAGTTGTGATACATAATATAGGTATAAACAAAATGAACGAGCCTTGCACGCACACGATCCTGAACCAAGTAAGTCTTCGGGTACCTGTACTATCGTTGACATGAGAACACAAGCAGTTTGAAAATCAGCATAACGCTGGTGAGTTCATAAGTAGTTTTGTTTTGTGAAAATGTTTTTGTTTCCTTTCTATTTCTAAATGTGTAACACACGCCAAGAAAATCCCATATTTTCTTAAAAGTTGGTTATTGTATCACAAAAGTAAGTATAGTTTGATTATCCACTTCATTATTCTATTCCTTTTTATGTACCAGTGTATTCCCAAGAAAGTCCCATACTTTCCTGAATTGTTAGTTATTGTAAAAGATGTAATGTTATTCAGTTGGTTACACTTTTCTGGTTATGTATATGTTACCCAGGAATGCCCCATGCTTTTCTGTATGTTGGTTTTTAATGTGAAAGATGTTTTCTGCTAAACTTGGTTATGTACAAAGTTTTCCCCAGGAAGGTCCCATACCTTCCTGAATGTTGGTTATCTTATGTAAAAGATGTAAAGGATGTAAAAGATGTAAATCGAAACCTGGTTATCTGAAAAATGCAGTAAGTGTTTCATTATTACTATAAGTAAATCTCTGTTATCCTAGTTGCGAGTTCCATAACCATACTAAAGACTGAACCTGTGGCAATAAGTAGGCCACAACCTTGTGGCAATCAGTAGTCCATAATCCTTATAACTTTCTTCACCCTTGAACCATTTCGGTTCGGCTGTAGCTAGCAGCCAAGTGTGGGGTAGTCAGCCCCGTATAGATCTATACACTCAAGTCACGCTCTCTAAATTCCAGAGATTCTGGTTACGGGTGTAGTCCTCCACTTGCGTATCTCTGTGGAGTGTTTGCCGAGGACGTGTCTCCAATCATACGGAATAACAAATTTACTAGTAATAATAGGATAATCCTCCATTCGCGTATCTCTGTGGAATGTTACCGAGGACAAAACAGTGTACGAAATATATTGTTCATGTGTTATAAAGTCATGCTTTTAACTGATAAAATGTGGAAATCATTTGTGAAATATATAAAACATAACAGTTTATAAAACCCATTTCACAAATAAATGTTTAAAAGATCTGTATATTCTACTAGTTATCAGTTGTGTAATCAATATTAAAAGCATATGAAATGTGAAACAAACACATGAAAATAGGTTTTGTGTACAAGAAAACCCTTGTACTTTGCTTGTGCTCCCCCCTGAAAACAGTGAAAAACTGTGAAAAAGGTAGGGGTATGAACTCATCGGACTCGGAAATGTGTCGGTTTTGGATACTAGACGTTGGTTCGGGGATTGTTTACTCGCGATGTCCCTATGTAAAATGTAATATTGTCCATATAATACTAATTAGATTTACAATCACTAATTATTTAGGACATTACACTCCAACGAGTTTAAACACCTCAAAACGAGCGTTTCGAGTGACCCGGGTGACATCTACGGATGAAATATGGCACTAGGGACTTGGGACTTGAGTTTACTCTCCATAAGTAAGCATTTAAATGAGTTTACAACCACAAAACACACCCACACATGAGTTTACGGCCGTAAATTCATGTTGGTGTGATTTTGAGGGTTTAATGGCTTAAATGGACATGGGGATTGCTAGAGTGGATATCTAAAATGCTTTGGAACACTTGGAATGAATTAACATCATTTAAAAGGGAGTTTACGGCCACACTCCTGGAGTTTACGGCCATAAACTCACCCATGGCCAAGAATGATTAATTTGAACTACAAAGGACAATCACATGTGATTCTAACTAATTTTCTAAGCATTGTTATCAATTTAGGTTACCATTTAACAAACTTTTAGGAGTTTACGGCCTAGAAGTAGGTTCTATGGCCGTAAACTCTCCTTATGCTCTTGAAAAATTAGTTTTTGATGCTTAAAACACTCATATGTAATTCTAGAAATTTTTCCAAGCCTTTAGGGTGGTTTAAGACATCATTTGACACACTTATAGGAGTTTACGGCCTAGGAGGAGTTCTTTGGCCGTAAACTCACTTATGTAGGGCATTTGTTGTGCTTAAGGTCTCCAAATCATTTTTAGATGAATCTAGGATTTACCACAAGGCCATTGGTTGAGTTTCAAACCATTTGGGCATGTTTAAAGGTACTAAATCCCCATTAAAGAAGAGTTTACGGCCCAAGAACATACCTTGGCCGTAAACTCTCTTTTGTCCCTCATAATTCATGTTTTAATTGATTTAAGTCTAGATTTGCAAGCCTTATAGTCATATCTAAGTCCCAACTTTGATTTGGAAGGGTAATTGGGCTTAAAAACCCCATTTAATGGAGTTTACGACCCAAGCTTGCTCCTTGGCTGTAATATCATGTTCTTGGTCCCAAAACTCAAATAATTCATCAAATTGAAGGCTAAAGATGTTGAATAACATGCTAGGGAGGTTACCTTAAAGATTTGAAGCCTTAAACTTGAGATTTGGACCTTAATTCTAGCTTGAGGAGAGAGGTTGTGAGAGTTTAATGAGAAATTGGCCAAAGGCTTCAAATCAAGTGTTAAAACACTTTATATAGTGTTCGGGAATTGGACACGACGAAATTCTACCCGATACCGACGTTAAGTGGGGCTTTTGGTCATACCCGACCAAATTGTTGTGACTCGATATGGTCGATTCTATAATTATTCCGATCACTAAAGTGGGGTGTTAAAATGATTTCTAAATGTATTAGGACACCCATTAAGTCATTTTAGGTTGATATAAACTAATGACTTAATAAAATGGCGAAATCGGAAACGAATTTGAAAAATGACGTTTGGTTGATCAAATTGGATTACAAGTTGAGGTACAAGAAGTGATATGAAATTTCGGGTTGTTACACGAACAGGTAAGACAAGGACTTATAAATTCTCATTAAAAGTATAATGAATATTATAAAGTAACTAAATGTTTTATTAAATCTCCACTCTTAGTTACTTTACGAAAAATGTGAATAAGGTGCTAATCCATGAAATTACACTTTACACTTTGTTTAAGTCGTTGGTGTAGCGTGTGTGGTTAACCGAGACACTAACTTGGACTTAACAAGGTAGGTAAAAGGTGACTTAAGGTTTATTATAGTATCAGTGGAGCGTGTGTGGTTTACCGACACATCGATTGAGTGATAAACTTTAAGGGTACCAAGTGATTTGCATGGTTACTTCACACCTCGTTTTGTGATCCTCGGTATCCCAGTCACAAAACTTGGAGGGCACACTCGAGATTGAAACATGCCTTTGAAAAGTTCATTGAATCTCAAAGAATCTAGGAATTTCTAAGAACCAATCAAAAAAACCAAATATTTAATATTTCGGTTTTTGTGGTGGAAATTGGTGAATCGTCATTCACCTACCATTCAAATATGTTATAACTTGGATTACGGCATACCTCTTCTAAGTTATAATATATTGTGATTGGGTCCTAGCCTTAATATTACATTTGGGTGTTTTATTAAGGACTCTCTTAATATCTAAACTAATCTTGTCCTTTTCTTTCAAATGTCTTCAAACAATGCTACTTCTGGGTCTAATCCTAATGACTCCTTTACCCTTATGAACTTGTGGGGGAAAGTCACTTTTGATGGATCCAACTTCAATGAGTGGATCAGAAACATCAGGATGATTACCCGCTACAAGGATGAAGAATATGTCCTTGACAAGGAGCTTAAGGAGATTGATGAGACCAGTGCAACTCCCCAGGAGATCGCTGACTTTCAGGCACATGAAAGGGATGCTACGAAAGTGGCATGCATCATGATGGCCACGATGACAGCGGAAATCCAAAAGTCCTATGAGGATTTCTACCTTTATGAAATGCACCAAGATCTGATGGAAAGATACCATCAAAGTGCACGACAAGAGAGGTATGAAATCATCTGCTCCATGATACAACCATGATGAAGGACGTGGAATCCGTCACGAGCCACATGCAGAAAATGAAAAGGTATGTGGATCGATTGCTGAAGCTTAATGTGAACTTCCCTGAGGAGCTTGCAATAGATATCATTTTGCACTCCTTACCATCGTGCTATGATCAATTCCTCATGACATATCACATGAATAAGGATGAGGTCACACTCAGCAAACTTTAGGGACTTCTCAAGACCGCTGAAACATGTCTTAAGGGGAAGTCGGTTGTTAACACTCCTACTCCAAACTCCACTCCGGTTTTGGCAATTGGGAAAAGTCGAGGGAAGAAGAGAAAGAGCTCTGAAAAGGGTACCAAGGCTCGGACCGTTGATGGCTCTTCATCAAGTGGAACCAAGAAAGGTTTCGTCACTCGTTCTTCTGACCCAAAAGAGGCTGAATGCTTTTATTGCCATGAAAAATCACATTGGAAGCGGAACTGCCCAAAATACCAGCAAGATGTGAAGGATGGGAAAGTTAAACCCATCCATGCAGGTATTTACACCATCATTTCTAATAACTCACCCCATTCTAAATCTTGGTTCCTTGATACCGGCTGTGGTATTCATATTTGTTGTGACTTGCAGGGACTAAGAAGAAGTGAGAATGTGGAGCAAGGAAGAATAAACTTAATCATGGGGAATAGGAAAGTTACACCTGTCACCAAGATTGGAGTTTATACTTTGTCGCTAAGTAGTGGGTTAAATTTAGATTTGAATAAATGTTGTTATTCGCCAGAAATGCCAAGAAATATTATTTCCATTCATCCATTGTACAAACAAGGGTTTACCTTTTCATTTAATAATGAAGTTGGTTCTATTGATGCTTTCTTTAATAATGTTCTTTATTTTAAAGCGTTACCTTGTCATGGTGTGTATGAAGCTGTATCTGTTGTAGATAACTTAGATAAAGCATCATTATGGCATTGTCGTCTTGGACATATAAGCAAGAAATGCATAGGCCAACTCCAAAAGGATGGAGTCTTGGAGTCATTTGACCTAAAGTTAGATGATAGTTGCGAATCATGCTTACATGGAAAAATGACAAAGTCACCCTTCACAGGCTCGTGTGAGAGGGGTGAAGGTTTGTTGGACCTTGTACACACGGATGTGTGTGGACCATTCAAACATGACACAAGGGATGTTAATCGTTATTATTTGACTTTTACTGATGATTACAGTAGATATGGATATGTCTACTTAATCAAGCATAAGTCAGAGACTTTTGAAAGGTTTAAGGAATTTAAACAGGAAGTCGAGAATCAATTGGGCAGGAACATTAAGATGCTTCGACCCGATCGTGGTGGTGAGTATCTTAGTTCAAAGTTCCTTGACTATCTAAGGGAATGTGGGATAGTCTCACAAATGACACCTCCCAGGACACCACAGTTGAATGGTGTGGCTGAGAGGCATAATCGAACCTTGTTGGATATGGTTCGTTCCATGATGAGTCGAGCTTCGCTACCAATCACATTCTAGGGGTATGCCTTAGAGAATGCCGCCCATATCCTTAACTAGTCCCTACAAAGAAAGTTGCCAAAACTCCTCACGAGATGTGGACTGGTAAAGTACCCAAACTAGACCACATCAAGATTTGGGGTTGCGAGGCTTTCGTGTGATGCGAGAATCATGATAAGCTCGAACCCCGAAGCGAGAGGTGTATTTTCCTCGGCTACCCACAGCAATCCTTTAGTTACCTCTTCTACAGACCTAGTGAAAATGTGGACTTTGTAGCTAGGAGGGCTTTCTTTAGAGAGAGAGAGAGTTCATAAGCCAAGGAAACTGTGGGAGGCAAATTGATCTTGAAGAAATTCAGGAGTCAAGCGGTGAAGGAACTTCAAACCCTAGCACTCAACTTGAGGAGGAAACTCCTGTTGAGCCAATTGACAAGTCTGTACCTCTGAGGCGTTCCACAAGGGTTAGGAATGCTCCTGAGCATTACTATGGATTCCATATTACTGCAGAAGGAGATACACTTATCAGTGATGAGACACTGATAGGTCTGGATGAACCTAACAGTTACGCAGAAGCCATGGCAGGCCCTGAGTCAGCCAAGTGGAAAGAGGCGATGGACAGCGAAATACAGTCCATGTATGACAATCAAGTTTGGAACTTGGTTGAGAATGTACCAGGTTGTAAGACAGTAGGGTGCAAATGGATCTTCAAGAAGAAGACCGACATGGATGGTAATGTACACACTTATATGGCTAGACTGGTTGCAAAGGGCTTCTCTCAAATTTCTGTTAGCCATAGCTGCATTTCATGACTATGAAATATGGCAAATGGATGTGAAAACTGCTTTCCTTAATGGAAAGTTGGCTGAATATGTTTACATAAGTCAGCCATAAGGTTTTTTCAGCAACAAGTACCCTAATAGAGTGTGTAAGCTTGAGAAATCCATTTGTGGATTGAAGCAAGCACCTCGCAGATGGAATCTTTGCTTTGATGAAAAGGTCAAGGAATTTGGCTTTTCTAGGAGTGAAGATGAGTCTTGCGTGTATGTCAAGGCTAGTGTGAGTATAGTTAGCTTTTTGTTATTGTATGTGGATGACATACTACTCATAGGAAATGACATCCCAACTCTGCAGGAAGTTAAGTCCTGGCATGGAAAGTGTTTCTCTATGAAGGACCTAGGAGAAGCTGCCTATATTCTAGGGATAAGGATCTTGAGAGATCGGAGTAAAAGACTAACTGGACTTAGACAGAGTACCTACTTGGATAAGGTGCTGAAGAGATTCAGCATGCAGGACTCCAAGAAAGGAGAGTCACCCATCCAGAGTAACGCCAGATTGAGTAAGACACAAAGCCCTAGCACTGAGGCTGAGATAGCAGAAATGAGTCGAATACCTTATGCTTCGGCTGTAGGATTGATCATGTATGCTATGACGTGTACTCGACCTGATGTAGCCTTTTCCCTGAGCATGGTTAGCAGGTATCAGGGGAACCCTGGCAAGGCACACTGGACTGCGGTATCGAATATCCACAAGTACCTACGGAGGACTAAGGACTGGGTCCTTATCCTCGGTGGGAGTGATGACTTGAGAGTTGTAGGGTATAGTGATGATAGCTTCCAGACTGATAGGGATAATTTCCGCTCTCAGTCGGGCTGGGTCTTTACCCTAAGTGGAGGAGCAATTTCTTGGAAGAGTTCCAATGAAGAGACAGTGGTTGATTCAACTTGTGAATCAGAGTATATTGCAGCTAGCGAGGCGGCAAAGGAGGTGATATGGCTGAATAACTTCATTGGAGACCTTGGAGTTGTACCAGCTATTAAAGAGCCAATGGAAATTTTCTGTGATAGTGAAAGAGTTGTTGCCTTAGCCAAGGAACCAAGGGATCACGGGAGATCCAGACACATTGACAGAAAATACCATTTTATCAGACATCGAATAGAAGAAGGACTCCTCATGGCAAAGAGGGTATCATCGGATGAGAACCCAACCGATCCCCTCACAAAGGGACTGACTCGGGTTAAGCGTCTCCAGCATGCTCGGAGCATAGGGCTAAAGGATGATATTAGATTTAGTAGTTAGATAACCTCGAAATTTGTAAAGTGTAATTGACATATGATGATGAATAAAAGGTGTTTTATTTATGAATAAAGTGTTGCTATCTCTTGTCAATCGTTTACTATATTTCTTTTGCATGTTTTGACTTCCAGAATAATTTTGTTTGATATAACATATTATTCAACTCTCCACAGTCGGTCATATATCGGAAGTAGGTATGAATCAAGACTTAGGTATGAATCAAGACTGTCATGATTGGTTGTAGAGGTCTAAGGCGTTGGACAAGGCTACCACAATCATGAGTGCTCATAAGATCTGAGCATTTAACTCAACCCACACTCATTGGAATCACTTCATGGAATTCTATCTCGAGTTATCGTGAGACGGTAATATCATATAAGTCTTCAAACCTAGAGATATGATTTGTTACTTACAACTTGGTTATGCATTGATTGTACGAAAACGCATTGCTAACTCGATGTTATAAAACGTGCTTTTGTGTATAATTCAATGAGTGGTAGAACAAACATATGAGTCGAAGTTTATCTGCTCCTTCTTGGATTAGAAGTTGATATCTGGGCCCCTCGATGATTTTGTTTTGACCTATGTACCGGGCCCGGTCAGAACTAAGTTGATGTGTTCAATTAAGTTCTTTGTCAAACAAATCGGAAATCGGGAAACAAACTGCTGGACAATAAGTAAGACATTGTTCCATGTATTTGTCCGGCTGATATCTCGAACAGAGGATTATATGATCACTTATCTTAAATGGTGTATCAACATCTTCTCAGTTCTGAGAGACCTTGATAGAGCTACAATTGTCGGTCGGTTCCTGAAGTACTGGAGTTATAGTTATTAAACTTATCCAAGTGGGAGATTGTTGGATAAGGTGTCTAAGTCCATAACTATTTCGGGTCAGTACTTGACCCGACCCGGCATGGTCCATTTGGGTTGCATGGCACCATGCAATTGGATAGACTAAATGAGAGAAATAACACTTGGAGATTATTAATATATTATAAGTTCTAATATATTAATAATATTATTTGATTAGTTTAATCAAGAATTAATTAAGTGATCAAAAGATAACTAATTAAATATATCGGTTGATTATGTAAATCATTCATATCTTGTATAGTGGACTAAGAGGCTTCATGGATTATCAAGTTGGGTTCCACCCATAGGATGCTCCATGGATGCTCCATGGGAGATACAAACCCATGGGTCATGGAAATGAAGAGTCATGACACATTAGGGTTTACATGGTGTAACCCTAGATGTGTCAACACTATATAAGAATCCCATTCTCCACCAAAATCGGCTACACATAAGAAACTAGAGGGCTAGGCCGATTTCAAAGAAGTGTGTATTCTCTCAAAAGTCTTTCCAAGAGCATTTGGTGTTGTGTGAAGCATTTGAGGCATCACACTTGGGGTGCTAGGCTCACAAGGTTTCAAGGATCATAAGCAACAACAAGGTAAGTTATTCTATCTTTCATTCATGTTAAAAATTGTTCCCCATGTATGCTAGATAGGAATATAACCTTGGAATTCAACTTTGCATGATAATTAGACAAACATAGATCCAAGGTTATTAGGGTTGCATGTACACTTAGGAAGTGTTAGAATGCTCAAAACCCATCAGTCGGACGTGGAGGGGTGTTTCTTCACGTGTTCATGCCCTGTTGATCAGAGGGTGAGGTGTGCTCTGAACCTGTTGAGGTTCGGGGCGAAGGATTGGTGGAGATTGACCACGGGGTCATATCCGGATGCACAGAGGGTTGCAGTTTCTTGGGATCAATTCCGGGAGATGTTCAACACTCGTTATGTTCCGCGGGTTGAGAGAGAGAGGTTGGCTCAGGAGTTCCTGGAGCTGAAGCAGGATTTGGAGTCGGTGACGGAGATCAGCAAGATGTTCACGGAGAGGGCGATGTTTTGCCCTGAGTTCGCTTCAGAGCAGGCTCAGATATCCTGATATCTGAGTATGCTCAAGAGGGATATCAGGCAGTTTGTGTCTACGCAGAGGTGTAATACCTTGTTGTAATTGCAGGAGGCCGCCAGGCGGCGTGAGTTGGAGATTGAGTTGCAGTTGCGAGAGTTGAGGCAGGCTCCAGTGCAGTCGTAGCCGGCACTGAAACGGTCGAAGACCGTTGATTCTAGATTGGGAGATCAGAGCAGCCACACTTGTGGGAAGGGTCACACCGGAGTTCGTAGGTCCGGTGGTGCATGCCGCAAGTGCGGAATGGAGGGGCACTATGTGAGGGATTGTCGGCAGACAACCCCAGTTCGGGATTTGAGGATTCGTTATCATTTCCATCAGGTTGCACACTTGAGGGTCAACAATCCATAGCTTGCTGCAGGACCGGTGCAGGCTCCAGCACCGGCCACTTTGAAGATTACGGGTGGAGGTCAGGGTGGAGCGGAGCCCCCAAGGGCTCAAGGTCGTGCTTTTCAGCTTACAGCGGAGGAGGTCAGGGCAGTGCCGGATGCTGCTACGGGTATGTTTCTTTCTCGATATCTTGTTATTTGGTGATTATTGTGGATTATTATTTGTCTTCTAGTCTCGTTGTGTGATTTTTGGTATTGTTTTCGTTGTTCCTTGAGGGTTATGGGTTTGGTGTTGGGAATTTCATTGGATATCATTCATGAAGTTTATTAGTGAGAATCTGGCTTTTGGTCTGAATGTCGGCGAACATCTGCAGTCTGAGAAGTGGTTAACTGGAGGTCGGGTTTCTTTCGAGTCCGATAGGATCAGTGCTGATATGTGATTTTGTGAAGGTATCTCGTTCTAGTGGGAATCAGTTCGCGTGTAAGGGTTGTGTTGTGTAAGGTTGACAACGAAGGTCGGTGATGGCGACCGGTGGTTGATAGTCATTGCTCTAAGTGGGGGAGAATTGGAAAATTCTTCGGTAGATCGATAAGCATGAGTGGTTGTTTAGCTATTGGGATTCAACAGTGGTTCTGTCAGCCGAGCGTAGGCTGGTATGAGAAAAAGTTAGACAGACGGGGCAAGATGCAGACCAAGGGTGTTTGATTGTGGAGGGCCTGGGATCGGCCCGGGATTGAGTATGTAGAATGGATATAGAGTTCGGAACCCCAAGAGGGCTAGAATAGTATGCATGGGATAGTTTTCTGGAGGGATAACGCGTGATGATGAATGTTGGTTGAGCGGTCTGGATAGACTAAAGGCCGGTGGGCGTACCAGTCAGGCCGAAGGCTCAGAGATTAGTCCAGATAGGCTGAAGGCCCTGGAAGGCAGTCCAGGCCTGTTGAAGGTTCTGAGAGTGGTCCAGATGGGCTGAAGGCCTGGTAAGGCGGTCCAGTCATGCTGAAGACTTTGCACGTGTTAGTAGATCGGTATGAGGAAATGGAGCGAGTATGTCGCGATGTGATAACATCAGAAGGTCAGGCCTCGGGTATTGATCATGAGGAGTGGATGTAGTGCATGGACTCGAGTGTCCCTGCGAGCGGATTCAGAGTATGTGTGGTCCATTGGATAGCGGTTATGATATAAGGAAATGGTGTAGTATTGGGTGAGCATCGTGACACTTGTGGTAGTGTCAAGGCAGCCAAGTCGTTTTCCTTGGTAAGGAAAGGGAAAACAATGTAGCTCCGAGAGGGAGTGTGAGTTCACGAAAGTGAAAGCAGTAGTGCGGAGTATGATTGGGGTGTTCCAATTATGGTCATTGAACAGCGTGTTTGCAGCAATGGTATTAAATCACATCCGGATTGGATGTCTGCTGAGGTCACGGAAGGAATTCCGAGGGTGTAGAGCCAAGAGACTCGGAAGGGATGCAGGGATGGAGTCTTGGATTCCCAGCTTGATTTTGATCAAGGAATTGTGTATGTAGTAGTAATTCATCCTGGGGGATGTTTGGAGGTGTCGTCAGTGTGTCGGGTCTTCCCAACCCGAGGATGCTAGAGCCAGTACAACATGTGTATGTGATTGCGAAGGAGAACTCATGGGAGTTGCTCTGAAACTGAAGGATGTGTCATCCTGTCAGCATGGAGTGGATAAGTTGGACTCAGATCGGGATCCCGGTGGTTCAGGGTTATTTCTAGTTCGTATGAGCCGAGTGAATGTGGTGATCTGGAACGAGTGAAGTATCATGGAGTGGTACTTGGTTGTTTAGTGTGGTTATCTAAGGATGAGGCTGGTGGCCGGCTTGAGGCTGTGGTCAGAACGCCGCAGGGGAAGAGTTGGGTTTCGGTGGTTGTCTTTTGAGGAACCTGGTCTGGTTAACGCCAGGAGGTGCATTGCGAGAGTAATTCTGGAGTTGTGTTGTCGCAGGCTTCGAGGATGAAGCCTACTTTAAGTGGGGGAGAATTGTAACATCCCGAGTTCGGAAGTACAAGTTCAGGGTAAAAAGTGTAAATTTAAAAGGGGAACTCAGCGAGTCCATGGGTGGACTTGGCAAGAAGGGTCGCGACTCTGGTCGCGTGTTAAGTGGCCAACTCGGTGAGTCGGTTGTTGGACTTGGTGAGTTGGTGCTGAGTGGAGAAAAACCCTAATTTCGGAGGATGAGCCCTATTTAAAGGACATTATACCCTCTCCCCAGCCTCTTTACCCTCTCTCGAAGTCCAGAAAACCCTAAGGAGCATTTGTGAGTGATTGGAGAGCATTTGGACCTTGGAGAAGAGATTTTGGAGGAGATCTTGGAGAATTAAGAGGCTTGGAGCAAGGGGCTTTGTAAGGATTTGGATTTCTCTTCTGTTGGAGCTTTCCTTTGAGGTATTATTGCGTTGCTTGGGCTATTATTCATCATTTTGGAGGTTATGGGAAAGATAACTTGTGGTGTTTTGAGCTTGGAGGTTAGATCTGAGGTTGCTACCTCAGATCTGGAATGGAGAAGGTCTAGAGTGCATTAAAGTCCTTGTTCTTGAGTGATTTGTGAAGCCATCTTGTGCCAAACCCTAACCCTAGAGTATAAAATGCTTAGATCTACTTGGATTCACGTAAAGTTTGCCACTTTACGTGATGGATGGGTTGTAGAAGGGTAGATTTATGGTTTGGATCTTCTGCATGGCCTGGAAAGCTTCTGTATGGATTATGATCTAGAGGTATTCGGCGAGTTGCTTGAAGATGGGCAGGAACTCGACGAGTTGGAAGAACAACTCGGCGAGTCTGTTCCTGGACACGGTGAGTCTTGTCGTGAGGTCCTAACCTTCTTTTGGTTGAGCCGTGAATCGGTGAGTCAAGGGAGGACTCATTGAGATGAGTGCGAGGGGACTTAGAGTTGTTGGACTCATCGAGTCTCAGGGTGACTCGGCGAGTTGAGTCGCGGATTGGGGAAGTTCTGAGCATGGGGACTCGGCGAGTCATCGGGTTGACTCGGCGAGTAGAGTCAGTCAGGGGTTGACTTTGACTTTGACTTTGACTTTGACCAAGGGTTGACCAGTTGACTTCCAGGGGCATTTTGGTAATTGCTGGCATTTGTTTTGAGTTCAGTGTTGGTGTTGGCTAGTGGTGGAGATCGTGTTAGTGGTCGGAGCATCTTGGTCTTATCTTTCAGTCGGCAGTTGCGAGGTGACTTATCCTCACTATGTCGACAGGGTCTACGGCACCAAGGTCGGCCCTTTATCGGATTGTAATCCGGGTATCGTTGTTATGTTATTGCTTGCTATGTTTGTATCCTGGTAGTTAGGATGGTATATGTTAGAGACCTGGCTAAGGTCGGTATCCTGGTATATAGGATGATGCTATGCTAGTGACTGGTTAGGTCGGTATCCTGGTTAGGATGAGGTTATGCTATGTGATCTACTAGATCGGTTTGATTGGATGTGAATTGTTATATGATTGAATGTTTATGTGCACATGGTTGTTGGACTGGGGTTGGGTTGAGGCGGGTCCTGCTTTGTGTTGTAGGCCAACATACCTAGGGCGGACCGGTTATCCTGAAGTCCCAGCGAGCGGTCCGGATAGGCTGTAGGCCCCAAGAGGGCAGACCAAACGTCCCGAGGCTCGGAGAGTGGACTAGGCCGACTGAAGGCCCAGTGCGGGCAGAGCAGTCATACCGTAGACTCAGAGAGTGAACTAGGTGGATTGAAGGCCCGGTGCGGGCGGACCAATCACACTGTAGACTCGATGTATATGGCTAGACTCGGAGGGTGGACCAGGTGTACTGAAGGCCGGTGCGGCGGACCAGTCACACAGTAAACCCGAAGTGCATGGCTATTCTGTGTTCTGTTATGATATGGCATGTTGTGCGTGTATGGTATATGTGGTTGGTATTTTGGGGGAATCTCACTAAGCATTCGGGCTTTCAGTTATGGTTTAATATTTTTTAGGTCCTTCAGGAGACCGTGGCGAGGCAAAGGCGTGATCGTACCGCTCCTCATGATTGTGTTTTATGATGTGGTTCTGGGAAGACTCTGATAATAATTGTATTGAAAACCTTTTTGTAATAACTTTATGAAAATGGGTTCTTTTTGAAAAGTTTAAATTGGTTGAAATTTTTAGACCGTTACAAAGACCCAGGTGCTAGACCTAGGCATTGTGTATGAAACACTAGGTGGTGGCTCCTGGCACACTATATGCTAATTAGATAAGTAGACTAGTATGTATGCTAGTTTTCTTTGTGATGCTTGCATGGAAGAACAAGAGGTGGCTCCTAGAACTTGTCTGTAAGACCCAGGGGGTTGTCGCCGACTTTGCAAGAAAAACCATGCGATTGCCCATGGCATAATAGCAAGACTATGTATCGGCACATAGCATCTTTATTGATTATGATATATGAATTATATGCACAGCTCATGGTTATGTATGGAAATATATGATTTATGTAGTTTTATGCTAGACAGTATTCGGTTGCATGAGACTGATGGGGTAGGCCATCACCCAGATATAGTAGGTGGTATGTTGATATATGGAATGCGGTATGTTGATATATTTGGTATGTGGTTTTTGGGGAACACATAAAGATTCATGCTTACGGTTTTCATTTTTGGTTTCAAGTACCTCCAGTTATCAAATAAAGGAGGTTGGGACGATCACATCGCATACAACTTTGTGCTCCGCAATATGTTATTTATGGTAACAAATTCTGATAAATGTTTTGTTTGAAATGTTTTTGAATGTGTGAACAAAGTTACAAATGTGTTTTTGTTATATTAAAAATGAAATTTTTGGTCAAGTATTTTGGGATGTTAAAAGTTCGTATTAGAGCCTTGGTTTGAGAGATTCGGGCATACTTTCGGGTGTGCCTAAACTCAAACTGAGGGCTTGATGAAATTTTTATAAAATAGAAATTTAATTACAAAAGAATTTCTTAGTATAGGAAGGTGTGTGATACATGAAATCGACCGAGCTTAAGTAAGTGGTTCCCAAAATACCAATACATGTTTGTTATATGATATGATTAGGTGATTCGCATGCTAGAATAGAGCTAAGGATATAGGAGAGATGCCTTTGTATGCTTATATGAGTTTGTTGATTTGCATGCTAGTACTGATTAGCCTTTGGTAGGATTGCATGTTTAGGTTATGCCTGATTGTATGAGCCTTCGAATTACATGCTAGTACAGATTCCTGATTAGAGGATAGAATGGTTTGATTGGAGTATGTTGGTTAGATTTTCCATTATACGAATGTTTCTTGCTTTGTGCTTTGTGGGACTCTTAGCTATGTGATTTAGATACTAAGTAAATATGCTAAGTCACATGTGGCATAGGCTAGATAATCTCAGAGTGATGGATTTGACCCAGTTGTGCAGCTCTCATCTGAGTCCAACTGTTCTAGGGTTGAGTCTTTTACTCAAAGGATTATCTGATCTCTGTTGCATGTGGCTATATTCATGAGGTAGCTAATTGACATTAATGGGAATCCTTCAGCAGCTGAGGACTGGTGGGTTCGGGAACCTAGGAAAGCCTAGGATATGTTATAGTGGGTCGGTAGTATGGTTCAGCGAGTACTGGTATAATGGTCTATTGAAGTGACTTAGAGGATTCATGAAGATTGTTGAGGAAAGTATGGATACGTGTGGAAGGTAGTATTGGGCCCATACTACTAAAAGCACATGATCCATACTCAAATTGGTGAGAGTCTTGGGGAATCTAAGAAGCTTATGAGATGTGGATTCTTGAGTATGTTCTAAGTATTGGTTTGTTGGTTTTCAGATATGAGATGAGCTTGTAGGGAATTGGTTTAGGTTTAGGTTCTGGCTCAAGTGCAGGTACTGAGACAATTAGCGACCAGATGCAAGAGTTCATTTCTTTAAAGATCTCTCGTTGTCTTTCGGAGATAGTGGATGAGCACTTTGGGGCTTTCCGTGCAGAGGTTATGGCTATCATTGGAGCTTGCACACTATCTTTCCGGGAGTTTCGTGCTTGTGGAGCTCCTGCGCTCCATGGGGAGAGGGACCCCATTGTCAATAGGAGGTGGTTAATAGATATGGCTAATGCGTTCAGGACGAGTTTCTGCCCTGAGGAGGCAAAGGTTAGATATGGTTCCTGCCTGTTGAAGGATCGGGCACGTGATTGGTGGGAGAAGATTGGTAGTGAGATGGGTGATGATGTGGTCGATGCTATGTCATGGGATGACTTTTCGACCAGGTTCTGAGCTGAGTTTGCACCGGGGATTGAGGTGCAGAAGTTGGTGCAAGCGTTTCTGTATCTACGCCAGACTAATGAGATTGTGGTAAAGATCACTGCCAAGTTCTGGGAGAGAGGTTTATTGGTACCATAGAATGTAGCAGACAAGGAGATGAAGAAAGTAAGGTATCACGATATGCTGCGGGATGACATCAGAAATTCATGAGTATTTCAGGGCACAATACCTAAAATGAGATGACCTCTAGAGCTCGAGAGCGGGAGATTGATTTGGAGCACATTGAGGAGAGGAGGTCAGATCTAGTGCATACTTTGGAGGGTCCTAGGAAGATACCCAAGACTATTGACCAACATTCGAGAGGCCAACAAGACCGGAGTCAGTGCAACACATACAACGAAACTGCATGATGGGGCTTATTGTTCAAGGGGTTTGGGCTGCTACAAGTGTGGTTGGGTTGGCCACATCAGCAACGATTGTCCTCAGGGAGCAAGTCCGTTATGCTTTCACTGTGATCAGGTGGGCCACAAGAAGTCCGACTGTCCCACATTGAGGGGAGGATTTGAGTTATGCAGGTATGTATTATTAGCATTCTTTCAAGTTATTTATATCCGTGTTTATGGTTGTTAGAATATTGCATCATTTGGGTAAGCATATATTCGATTTATTTCTTTGCTTATGTTTAGATTATATTTTCAAGAAATGTCATATGCCAATTTGCATACTGTAAATCATTAGTGGTTAGTGTAAGGTCTTTTCCCTTTTGCTGGTTCGGGGTGTTCAACATTATCTTGACTCGTAATCGATATCGGTTCAGGGGCATTATTTGGAAAGTCTGCGTTCAGGGTTCAACAGGGTAGTTATCTCCCTCGTCAGGATTCGGAGGGTTCAACCATTGTGCTCAGATTGACTCATGGGGTCCCCAAGGAAGTGGTCTACTAGGAAAGTTTTGCTCTGAGCATCGACTAATTAGACTTCAAGATCTAAGTACGGTATGATTTCAAGTCATCTAGAGTTATCAGTATTGTTGGTATTCAAAAAGTGTTCATCTAGTCTTTAGAGGTTGCATGGTCTTTTAAGTTCTATTAGTAATGGTTCACTAGCGTTAGTACGTGCCAGTTCTTAGCAGATCAATCATTGGAAGGTAGGAAGGATCGGAAATTCTTCAAATTCTTGTATGTCATGGAGACTTAGTCAGATCGAAGTGGGGGAGAACCGTTTAGGTACCCAGGACACTAGCCAGCATGAAATTGGGATGAGCTCATATCCCCATCAGGAAAGGAAATGTGGCCCAAGTGGCTGCCTGTATGGAGGATAATGCGAATTGGAAGTTCGGGAAACTTCCCGACTTTGGGACCAGATCTGATTGATGTGTAGTAGATTATGGGAACTAGGATGAGGATCCCAGTCAGGACATGAGTTCAGTGTGGAAGTTAGACCGTGTGTGTACTCCACTTTGGGTGTGTTTGGATTGGTAATCAGCAGTAAGACTATGGTCAGCGATTGAGTTAGAGTGGGTAGTGATGTAAGACTATGGGATAGCCGTAGCGTTCACCAGAAGCCAGATAGCATGGAAGGTGTTGTAAGACTGCGCAATAGCCGTAGCATTCACCAGCCGCCAGATAGCATGCAAGGTGTTGTAAGACTGCGGGATAGTTGTAGCATTCACCAGTGGCCATATTGCATGGGGAATGTGGTAAGACTGTGGGGTGGGCTGTAGCATTAGTCAGCAGACAGTGTAGAAGTGTTTTAAGACTGCGGGGTGGCCCGTAGCATTCACTAGTTAGTAGGTAGTGTAGAAGTGTTGTAAGACTATGGTGTAGCCCAAAGCATCCACTAGTTGATAGATATAGTAGAAACGTTGTAAGATGATGTTAGTGGCCCGTAGCATTCGTTTGTTAGTCGCTAGTTTAGTGGTATAGTAAGACTGCGGGGGTGGTCTATAGATTCACTAGTGATCAGTTAGTATGAGAGTGTTGTAAATCTGTGGGGTGGCCCGTAGTATTCACCGGTCCCTATTCGACAGTTATAATGTGATAGATTTATGATTCACTCACGGATTCCTTCAGATAATTTAGGCCTGGTCGGGTCAGTCATACGAATGTGAGTAGGCCACATCATTATCGTATTTGGGAAACGGTAGGTCGAAGGAGATCGGGCATGATGTAAGACTACAGTTATTCTGGTAGCATTCAACTTTTTGCGTCGGATTTAGTGGTGACAGGTTGTTACCCTATCGTGATCGGATGTATCAAGAGGATTGAAGGAGCCATGAGTGGCAGTATAGAAAGGGCAGTTATTGTTACAAGAGATATCCTTCGGAAGTCACATGGGGCGAATGCAAGGTTTCTTACTGGCTCAACAACGGTGTAAGAATCTGATATTTCGGATAGTGGCAGGCAATATTGGGATCCAAGTAAGTCATGGTTGATATGGAAAGCAACTAGACGACAGTATGGTATTCGGAGTAGCAACATTGATTTCAGATCCTTACGTGGAATAGTCATTCACTAGGAGATGCTAAGCCACATGTAGTGGGATGAATACTCTCAAAGTAATCGATTTGACTCTAATGCGCAGCTCTTATCCAAGTCTAAGCGTTGTAGAGATGGATCCTCTACTCAGAGGATTATTTGGACTATCTGTTAAGATGGGAGCTCGGCCTCTAGATATGGTAAGTGAATTCATTTGGTTGTTAATACCAAGATAATCAGGACCGGAAGTGGTTGGATTAAGGATTCGTTATGTTTGGGTTTGGAGAGTTATGTTAGGGTTGGTTTCGGTTGCCTTAGGAAGGTTGTGGTATATATGGGATTGTTGCTATGTTTCTTAGGTTGCCTGGTATGCCGGGGATGGTAGTAAATGATTTCGAGGACGAAATCTCATTTAAGTGGGGGAGAGTTGTAACGCCATGCTTCGAATCAATTCCTAATTCGAGGTTGTGGCCCAAAGAGTGGTAATCATAACGATTAGGACCTTTTAAAAGGTAAGATTTAGGCCCACTTAGATGTGGATAATGTAGATATGTAACCCAATAGTTCGGTTTGCACTTTGGACTCAAAGGGTAAAATGGGAATGTAGTGTTTCAGACTTCTTTTATGAATTATGGATTTTAATTTGATGTGTTTTAAATGAAAAGTAATTATATAGGGTTGTATATCTTCTCAATACATTTTCGTAGATATAAAGAACGTCGAAAATGGAGTTAGAATGAAGAAGTTATGACAATTCGAAGTTTGGGTGGTTTTGGGCCAAGCTGAGTACGTTAGGCATACAAAAAGGTATACATTGGCGTACTAACGGAATCATGAGTACATTGGGCATACGAGGAGTGAACTGGGCGTACGTAATTAGTGACCAAACCCTATTTCCATGGTTTAAGCCTTATCTAAGCTCCTTAACTCCCCTAAACCCACTCCATTCTCAGCCTCCACCCCCGAACATGCCTTTCAGTAGACCCTAACCTAAGATGAGCCTTTTAAGCTAAAAGAAGATGATTTTGAGTGCTTTGGAGTATGCATGGTGCACCTTGGAGAAGAAGTAACTTATTGTAGAAGTGTTGGTTACACTGGAGCTTGTAGATCTAGACTTTGTTCACCTTAATATATCTTCTAGATGTATAAATTAGAATCTTGATGATGCATTTGTTAGATCTAGCTAATTTTGGATGTTATGAACTTCTGGTGATTTTAGTGCCTAAAGTTTAGATCTTGAATGTTTGTGACCTTGTTATGGTTGAAGTTGGAAACTTTATCCATCAAAACATCATTGTGAATCAGATCTAAAGGTTGGAGACTTGGACTTAAAGGATTAAGTTGAAAAAGATACACTTTTGGTCCCATTTGATATTTAAAGGCTAGATCTTGGTGGTTTGGACCATTCTATTTGATAAATTTGGAAACTTTATCCATTATGGAGCACTTAATGGATTAATAAGATATGGTTTTAGCTTTTGGACCTTTTCTAGACATGGAAAGTCATAAAAGTGGAAACTTTATGACTTAGAATGATGTTGTGGGACTAGATATGAGCGTTGGATGAAAGGAATTAAGAGATTAAGCAATTCATGATAAAGTGCCATTTGGCCGGGTTCGCCGGACGTACCTTTGAGTACGTTGCGCGTACTCGTATGCGGTCACAATTTTGGTTGGTAAGTACACCATGCGTATGAGCTGTGTACATTGGGCGTACTAGGCCTGAAGTTTGACTTTTTGACTTTGACTTCCGTTGACCGTTGACTTTTGACCAAGTTTGACCTTGGGCCAAACTTAAGCGTTTTGTCCTATTAACTAAGATTTTATCTAGTTCTGGTATGGATAGCTTAAAAAGTTGGTGGGCCAGCGCTAAGGATTTCTTCTGGGGAGCTTATGCATTCGAGTTAAGTCTCCTCACTGTTTGTATGGGTAGAAGGCACTAATGCTGACACATTTGGTTTATGTATGGTAGGAATACGTGGGGTTAGCCCTAGACAATATGTATGAAAGACCAGGAGGTGGCTCGTTGCAAATTGTATGCTAATTAGCTAAGTAGAGTCATGTCAATGCTAGTTGTCTTTGTGACGATTTCATGGAAGACCAAGTGGTGGCTCCTAGCACTTGTCTGTGAGACCCAGGGGGTGGCACCCGGCTTGGAAGAAAGACCACGAGGCGGCCCGTGGCATAATATCAAGACTATGTATCGACACATAACATCATTAGTGATTATGATATATGAATGATATGTATGGCTCATTGTTATGTATGATAGTATGTGATTTATGTGCTTATATGTAGATAGTATCCAGTTGAAAGAGATCGAAGGTGTAGGCCAACACCCAGATATACTAGGCGGTATGTTGATATATATGGTATGTGGTATTTGGGGAACTCACTAAGCTTCATGCTAACATATTGGGGAATTACTTACTTGGCTCGGCTGATCACGTGAGTTGCAATCTCATCTTTTCATTTCCTTTTGAAAACCCTTTTACGTTACTTTTGAAAATTTTTAACCTTTTCCTTAGTTTAAGTCCTGACACACTCGAGAGTGTGCCCCAATCCCTCAAACCAAGGCTCTGATACCAACTTGTAACGACCACATTTTCAAAAGAAAATTTTCATTTTTTAATTATCCAAAATGTAGGCTCATCATCCACAAAACGAATTACAATTGTTTTCAAAACCATATTCATTATAACTTCATTTCCAAAATATCAGAGTGTCCCATAAAATGTTGGTGAGAGAGTGCATGCTGCGCCATCACACCTTGCCCTTGCCATTGGAGCAGATGTACCTGAAACAAATCAACAACATGTAAGCGAAATGCTTAATGAATTCCCCCAGAGCATATCACACACAATAGACATACACATATCCTATTAGCTAAATAAAGCCTCACACATTTCACATAAACCATGCATACAACATATAAGGATGTCGTGGGCTCATCCCCATGGTCTGACTCTAGGATGCCATGGGCTCCATATATGGTCTTACACCTAAGTGCCATGGGCTCTCCCATGGTCTTTGATAGGAAAGCCATGGGCTCTCCTCATGATCTTATTATTGGATTAATGTCTAATTCCATAACTATAATTGGTAAGACTTGACCCGACCCGGCATGGTCCATTTGGGTTGCATGGCATCATGCATTTGGATAGACTAAAATGTGAGAAATAACACTTAAGGTTTATTAATATATTATAAGTTCTAATATATTAATAAGATTATTTAATTAGTATTGATCAAGAATTAATCTAGAATTAATTAAGTGAATAAAAGAAGACTAATTAAATATATGGGTTGATTGTGTAAATCACCCATAGTTATATAGAGGGCTAATGCTCCATGGATTATCAAGTTGGGTTAAAACGCATAGGATGCTCCATGGATGTTAAATGGTGTATTTTAACGCATGGATCCAAGGAAATGGAAAGCCATGACAATTAGGGTTTACCCTCATTGTGACTAATTATATAATGATCTTATGATTGAAGAAATTGGCCACTAGTGAAAATAGTGAGGGCAAGCCGATTTTGAAGTGTTCTATTTTCTCTCTAAGTTATTCCAAATGCACTTGATGTTGTGTGAACCATTTGAGGTGTCACACTTACGGCACTAGGCACTCAAGCTGAATGAGGGCATTTTACATCAAAGAGGTATGTAATTCTAACTTGATATATGTGACAACCCGAAATTCTATTTTGTACAAACAATATCACTTCAATAGAAGTCAAAACAGTTGCAGTAAATTGTCAGACTTTTTAGTATAAGTTTGAGTATTTCTGGATTTACACTTAAAGAGATATCATGAGAGACGATGCACTAGGGTTTTGTGCAACTCTGTTATTTCAAAACTCTATGATATTAGAGTTCATTTCTTGAGTAAAATATTTTCTGCCAAAAACCCCAAGAGTATATATATGATTCTGATCCATAATTATTCATTAGTTCAATTGCCAATAAGATAAAAGTCGATTTCTCTCTCACGGATCTTCGGACTTTCGTCCAAAAACATGAGTACCTCTATCTAGTTGTATTATAAAGTGTACTATGTGCTTAATAACCTAGAAATCATATCAAAACAACAAGATTTAAGAGTTTACAGCCCAAGAACATCTTGGACCGTAAACCCTTCTTTAAGGGCCAAATGACTGCCTAGGTCCCTTCCTTTTGAAATGATACTATGCTAGGCTTGTAACCTAATGTGTGTAGAACTAGAAAACACCCAAGAACACCAAGAGTAAGGTGTTCACTACCCAAGAAGTTCTTGGCCCGTGAACTCCAAACTCAAGGGCCAAAAGGTGCTTTAAACCCTCCAAAAGCCATGGACACTAGCCTAGATTCACTCCTAGTTAATTTAGGGACTTGAATTCACCAAAAACCCATCCCCATGAGAGATTACGACCGTAATCTCTAAGGGTTTTGGTCCTTGGTCCGTGAACATCAAATAAGGGTACCAAAGTATGCCTAGGGCCTTCATTAGCTTTGGATAATTGTCTAAAACCCATCCTAGATGAGCATGGGACTTGAAAACATAAAAATACCCTTTCCAAATCGGTTTACAGTAGTAAAACCAAAAGGATATGGCCTTGGGGCCGTAAACTCCTCAAAGGAGTGAATTAATGCCCTAAACCCTTCCAAGGATTAAACCATCAAGTAGAAATCCTTCTAGGGAACATGTAAAGCTTGAACGCACCAAATAACCCAAGGCTTGGGAGCTTACAGCCACAAACTCAAGGGTTTACGACCACAAAACTCCTTGTGTGTTGGTTCTTGGAGAGTAAACTCAAGAATGGGGTCCTTTGGAACCCTAAACCCCCTAGCCTTGACCTACAACAACTTAGATGCCATCCTTAGGTCTAATAACTCATATGTAAGGTGTGTAGCATGTTCTAACAGGTCTTATCGTTATCAATTAGTAATTTAAAACTAATTGGGTACATATATGTGTGATTATATGTTAACTAGGATCATAGAGTGTGTTCAGTACTTCACTTGACACCTAGCAATCCTACGTCTTCCGTTCATCCGTACCACTCACTGCAGGTGAGTTCATACTCTAATCAATGGTTTAATGTTTTTAAATGCTTTATGGGGGGTAATACAAGTTGAATACTTATAGTTATTACATCAATCACATGTGATTAATAACTACAAAACCAGTGATTTTCTTACTGTTCAAACTGTTTATCAAACTGTTTTGCTTCAAACTGTTTTACAAATTCTTATACTTATCAAATACATTTACTTAAGCTCTATTATACTTATTATCAATTTCATGTATAGGTATGTATAGTTATATAAGCAATGTTTAAAAGGCTTAGGAAGGTCTGCCCGCCTTATTTCCTTTTCGCCGTTGAGATGTGGTCTGGTGGGGTATTGGGTATCCGTCCGAAAGTCGTTTAAATATTAGTTATATATCATGTGTACATATATAGTCATAAAGTTTCTTCCAGTTCATTCATTACCCTTGGGTAGCAAGGGTATACATCCATGTTCATACGTACCAGTTACATCACTAGTAAGTTACCATAGGGGTAGCATAGGAGAAAACTAATACTAGTGCTAGAACAATGAAACATACAATGAGTCAGTTCATTAATGAGTCAGTACGAGTAATACATACAGTACATTACTATACATGTTAGATAGAGAGAACATACAGTACAGCTGGCACACGCAGAACAGTTCAATACGAACAGGCTAGACAGAGAAAGAGTACACTTTCAATTAGCACATTCATTACATATACATTCATGCAGTTATGTGAACCATTGAGCGGGTCATGGCACTTCCTGCCATGACCGTTCTTGTATCCCGAATCTCCTTAATTGGGGAGCGTATGAGTTTGCGTATAGATCTATACTGGATTGACTATCCTACACCTTGTTGCTCGCTACAGTGGGACTTACAAGTCTACGGGTGCCAAATGACATTTCTTACAGCGTCTTACATCGTTGTTTTACTAGAGTCGGTAGCAGGATACAGGTCGATCACATGGTACTTGGAACACCTTTTGTTTTAAGGTAGTTAGTACCATGGTAGTCACTTATTACAAATACAACGGTACGTTAATATTTTCCCATTACATTCACTTCATGAATATTCACACGATGCACAGTAATCTAGAAACCATATTTTGGTTAATGATATTCATAATTGGGAAAACACACACTCTAACAAGAGACATACACACAAACACTAGATGCCTTGGTAGAAGGCAAAACTTAGTAGGAAACATAGGGTTTTCTAGGAGAGTTCAAACATTATACAAAACATTGTACAAAACATGTTACAGAAACATTTTACAAACGTTTTCATACAAACACAGACATTAATATACTTATGATCTCACCAGCATTAAGCTGATACTCGCTTTCAAATAACTTGTATTCTCAGGTCACCACTAGACAGGTACAGGGGCCAGGCTTTTGAGAAGATGGAGTTCGTTCAAGACTCATCTTTTATTTTTGATATGTATATTTTTGGTGTCTATAACTTTGACAGAACACACATGTATGAAATTATATTATTAATGCAATGGATGATGTTGTTGATTGTTTACTACTATTCATTGTTGTGATACTGTACATGACGTCCTCCGCCCCAGAATGTTTCCGCCATTCATGGTTTTGGGGTGTGAAAGATTGGTATCAGAGCATAGTTTATAGTGAATTGTGTATATCAACCCATAAAAGATATACTAACTATAAATACATTGGGATTAAAATACTCTGACTAAGAGTTTATACTTTAAATATTAAAATATTTAATTAATTATACGTGATTGCATTCATACTAAAATCAATGTCACTAAGACTGTACAAAAGTATTATGATTGTTAGGCAACACAATTAGACTTAGAGACATATGGTCAAAACTGGGAAGATATAGCCTGATTAACTATATTATCCGAGGGTTGGCTAGCATGTGCCAAGTGTGGTTGTGAGGTTGCAACAAGTCTAAAAACTTACCTACAATTCCACAACGAGAACAACATAAGCTAAACTTAAAACACTACAGGAGTATTTTGCATTAATATAAGTTACTTATGTGCTAGATTCTTATACCTCCCTTCTCGCGTAGATTTAATGGTTGGATTCAACATTCCCGGAGACCTGTACTATCCCAACCACGGCAATGCAGGATGGCTACAAAATGAACCAGAAGATGATCACCCAATTCCTTTGGATGATCATGAAGCTGAAGGCTTTTCTAATGGTTTTGACTCAGAGCCAGAAGTCAACAACCTGCCCCAGCTGATCAAAACCCTGACCCTCGTCCAACATTTCAAGGACCCACAACCCCATGGGCAACAAACTTGAATACGTGGGGCCATGAACAGGGTCAACCTATTCCCTACAATGGAGAATGAAGTTTCTACAACCTCACTAATGGAGGTTCTGCTGACAGAGTCCTACCGATCATGGTTCATAGGATTTCTCGGAACACGATACAGGGTCAATCATCTATCAATCGAGTCTTGGAGATCGACGCCAACATTGGTGTTAACACTGTCAGCATTCTCCAGCTAGAGTCTGCTCATGAAAGGACTCTGGTTCACAATGCAGCTCTTCGGAGGGAACTCACTGAAACGCGAGCGGAAGTCAGAGAACTTTGAGCTCAGCAAGCAAGGGCTGATAGGCGCATGAGGGACATGGAACATCTTCTGTCGGGACCAAGGACTCACTCTGGTAGTTCTCGTCGCCGCTAGATTCTCATCAACTTCTCTCTTTTGGATGTAACCAAGTTATGTAAAACTCTGGTCTGATTCCTTATCTTGTAGATCGTAGGCCTGGAAGGTCTTGGTTAGGTTGTAATTCTGTCAAATTTTTCCCATTTTGGTTGATGTAAGGCCTATTTCTGTTAGCCGTTTTTCCCGAACTTATTACATCTGTAATTCCATTAATATTGACAGGTACCTAGTCTTATGGGAATTATTATCCAAATGTGATCGTTTGTTAGTTCTAGATTTCCATTCAATCATATCGTTTGAGCTTTAGGGAGTTAGTCCATGAGTCATTCTCATCACTCCTTCTATTGAAATCTTATCAATGTTTCATCTTCATAAACTATAGATCAAAGATGCCGCCTCGCAGAAATCCAAGGAGAATCCTCAATAACGAAACACTACCTCCTCCATCTCCTCAACCACCTACTCCTCAGTTCGACACGACAGGTCTAAATGTTGCCGTAGCTGCAGTTGTGGCTACAACCATGGCTCAATATCATTCATCCGGTTCCACTGGAGGAGGAACCCCTGTTCAGTCTGTTTAGGTTGAAGCTCATGTGCACTCGAGAGAGTGCTCCTATAAGGACTTCATGAACCGTAAGCCATTTTCCTTCAAGGGGACTGGCGGAGTCATTTCTCTCTTGTAATGGTTCGAGAAAACTGAATCGGTTTTCGAAATCTGCTCTTGTTCTAAGGAGAGCAAGGTGAAGTTTGTTGCTTGCACCTTCGAAATTAAAGCCCTAACATGGTGGAAAGGCCATGTTAAGTCACTATCTCTTATAGTGGATAATGCTATGGGCTGGGAAACATTGAAAGACCTCATGATTGAGGAGTACTACCCGAGGGGCGAGATCCAAAAGCTGGAGGAATAGCTTTGGAGCCTGACCATGAAGGGCTCCAATGTAGTCACCTACACCGCCAGGTTCTTTGAACTGGTGGCCCTCTGTCCCAACATGATTCCTTCAGAGGGAAAAAAGATCGACAGATACATATGGCGACTGGTTCCCCCATACCAGGGAAATGTTTTGGCATCACACCGCACTACATTTGATAGTGCCAAGCGATTGGCACAGAGGCTCATAGATCACGGGGTTCGTAACCCGGCCGCAACAACTACCCTGGGCATCTCAGAACCTGCAAGAACCGCTGACTCCAAGCGAAAGTTTTGGGATGACAAGAAGAAGGAAAAGGCTGCTAAAAAGCAGCAGGTCATGGCAGTACATGTTGCGATAGCACCTGCCGCTGCTGCTCCGCTGAGGCAGTATGTTGGAAGTTTGCCTAAGTGCAACAAGTGCAACTTCCATCACGTGGGTGCATGCCGGGAGATGCAGTGTCTGAACTGCAATGGGAAGGGGAACACAACCCGTTTCTGTAAAGCTCCGGCGAAGCCAATCAACCAAGCCCTCGGTGCTGGAGTGGGCCAAACTTGCTACGGATGTGGCGAGGTAGGCCACTTCAAGAGAAACTGCCCGAAGACAAGGTTTATCCGTGGAGCGGCAAGAGTTCTGGCCATAGGCCATGCGGAAGCGGTAGCCGACCATACAATGGTCACTAGTACGTTCCTCCTCGATAACTCTTATGCATGCATTCTATTTGATAGTGGAGCAGAGAGGAGTTTCATGAACCAAAAATTTGCTCATTTACTTAAGCAAAAATCACGAGCACTTCATGAACCGTTCACTATAGAAATGGCTAATGGAAAGACAGAGAGAACTAGCAGTATATTCGTAGGGTGTACCCTAACTTTAAATAACCATTCATTTTGTATTGATCTTATGCCGGTCTCAATTAAAAGTTTCGACGTCATTATCGGCATGGATTGGTTGAGTCTTCATCGTGTCGATATCATGTGTTACGAAAAGGCTGTTCGCCTTAATCTGCTGTCTGGGGAAACCTTAGTAGTTAATGGCGACAAACCCGACACGAACCTTCGTATCATCTCGAGCATCCAAGCTCATAAATTGTTGCGGAAGGAATGTCGTGCATTCCTTGCTCATTTGGTCGATGTGAGTCAAGAAACGAAGGACATTCAAAACATTCCAATAGTATGCGACTTTGCAGACATATTTCCAGAAGAACTCCCAGGATTACCTCCGCAACATCAAGTCGAGTTCCAAATCAACTTAGTTCCAGGGGCTACCCCAGTAGCCAAATCGCCCTATCGTCTAGGACCTGCAGAGATGCAAGAACTGTCTGGTCAACTTAACGAACTGCTCAGCAAGGGCTTTATAAGACCAAGCTTCTCACCCTAGGGAGCTCCAGTCTTGTTCGTCAAGAAGAAAGACGGATCATTTCGTATGTGCGTCGACTACATGGAGCTTAACAAACTAACTGTCAAAAATCGTTATCCTTTGCCTCGGATTGATGATTTGTTTGACCAACTTCAAGGGGTAAATTTCTTTTCAGAAATTGACTTGAGATCCGGATATCACCAATTACGAGTGCTAGGGGAGGATGTGCCAAAGACAGTCTTCCGAACTCGTTATGGACACTACGAATTCGTAGTGATGTTGTTCGGACTGACTAACGCACCTGCAGTATTCATGGACTTAATGAATAGGGTGTGACGTCCTTACTTAGGTCAGCTCGTCATCGTCTTCATCGATGACATACTTATCTACTCTCGTAGTAAGGAGGAGCATAGTCAACATTTGCAACAAGTCCTCGAAGCATTACGTTCGGAGAAGCTCTAGATGAATTTCTCGAAATGCGAATTTTGGATTCGATGAGTCGAATTTTTAGGGCATGTGGTTACCAAAGAGGGTATACACGTGGAACCTTCTAAAATCAAGGCCATTGAGAACTGGTCAGCTCTGAAGACGCCTACGGATATTCATCAATTTCTAGGCCTCGCTGGCTACTATCGTAGGTTCATTCAGAACTTATCCCGCATAGCGAAACCTCTTACAACACTGACCCCGAAGGGTGTGGCCTTTGATTGGGAAGAGAAGCAGGCGAGAGCGTTCCAAACGCTCAAACAAGCGTTATGCACCGCGCCAATACTATCCCTTCCTGAAGGAAAAGAAGACTTCGTCGTTTATTGCGATGCGTCGAATGAAGGACTCAGATGGGTTCTGATGCAACGAGGTAAGGTCATCGCCTATGCCTCGAGACAGCTAAAGACACATGAGGTCAATTACACGACCCACAGTCTTGAACTAGGAGCAGTTGTGTTTGCTCTGAAGATCTGGAGACATTACTTGTACGAAACGAAAAGCATTATCTTTACAGACCACAAGAGCTTACAACACATATTCGACTAGAAGGAGCTCAACATGAGACAACGACGGTGGGTTGAGCTATTCATTGATTATGAATGCGAAATTCATTATCATCCGGGTAAAGCCAACATAGTAGTTGACGCCCTGAGTCGGAAGGAATATTCTGGTCGTAGATTCAAATCATTGACTATGACTATCCATTCACACTTGTCCACACGAATTAAGGCAGCTCAGCTTCACACTTTGAAGCCTGAAAATGTGGCGGGTTAATCCCTAAGAGGGATGGATAAGAACTTGGAGGTTAAGGGTGGCGGAGCTTATTATTTCATGGACCGGATCTGGACCCCGAAACTAGCTGGTTACAGATACTTGGTTATGAACGAGGCGCAAAACACTTGTTATTCCATGCACCCAGGATCAGATAAGATGTATCTGGACCTCAAAAAGTTATACTGGTGGCCTAACATGAAAGCAGAAATTGCTACCTTCGTGAGTAAATGCCTTACTTGCGCAAAGGTCAAGGTCAAATACCAGAAACCCTCCGGTCTACTACAATAGCCGTAGATACCATAATGGATGTGGGAGCGGATAACTATGGATTTCATAACCAAGTTGGCCAAGACGACGGGTGGACTTCATTCCATATGGGTCATCGTCGATAGACTGACCACGTCTGCACACTTCCTGCCGATCAAAGAAACAGACAAAATGGAGAAACTTACAAGAATTTACATTAGGGAGATTGTGAGACTGCACGATGTTCCCTTATATATTATCTCGAACAGAGATAGTAGATTCGCTTCGAGGTTCTGGCAATCATTACAAAGTTCCCTAGGAACTAGGGTGGACATGAGTATAGCCTACCATCCATAGACCGACACACAATGTGAGAGAACAATCCAAACCTTGGAAGATATGTTGCGAGCCTATGTGATAGACTTCGGGAAAGCATGGGATACTCATTTACCCTGTGACAACCCAAAATTTCCATTCTATACAAACCATATCAAGTCAGTAGAAGTTAGAACAGTTGCAACAAAACTTCCAGACTGTTAGTATAAGTTTGAGTATTTCAGGTTTACACTTAAGGAGATATCAGGAGAGTGGACGCACTAGGGTATTGTGCAACTCTGTTATTCCAAAACTCTATGATATTAGATTTCATTGTGTGAATAAAATATTTTCTTCCAAAAATCCCATGACTATATATAGGATTTTGAGCCATATTTATTCATTAGTTCAATTTCCAACTAGAGAAAAGTCGAATTCTCTCTCAAGGATCTTCGGACTTTCGTCCTAGAAAGTGAGTACTTCTATCTAGTGGTATTGTAAACCTTCTTATGTGCTTAAAACACTAGAATTCATAGGAAAACGTCAGGATTAAAGAGTTTACGACCCAAGAACATCTTAGACCGTAAACCCTTCTTTAGGTGTCAAATGATGCCCTAGTCCCTTCCTCTTGCAATGAAACTAGTTTAGACTTGTACCCTAATATGTTTAGGACTAGAAAACACCCTTAGAACACCAAGAGTAAGGTGTTCACGGCCCAAGAAGTTCCAGGGCCATGAACTCCAAACAAAGGGGCCAAAGTGTGCTTTAAACTCTTCTAAAGCCTTGGACACTAGCCTAGATTTGTTCTTAGTTAAATTAGGGACTTGAAATCACCAAAAACACCCTTCCAAGGGAGATTACGGCCATAATCTCCAAGGGGTTTGGTCCCAGGGCCGTGAACTCCTAAAAGGAGTTATATGATGGCCTAAACTCTTCCAAAGACCATGCCATTAAGTAGAAATGCTTCTTAGGGTCTTATAGAGCCTCAAACATCAATTGGTCCTGTAAGTATGAGCTTACGGCCGTAAAATCATGAGTTTACGACCGTAAACTCATTTTTTGTGACATTAGGGTCGTGAACTCCATTATGGAGTTTTCCTTGAACCCTACACACAATAACTTTTCCCTACAACACTTAGATGCAATCCTAGAGGCTAATAACACTTGATAAAGGTGTTTAGCATGTCCTAGGGTGTCTTGACTTGTTTATTAGTTTCTTGTAGACTAATTTGATAGATATATGTGATATTATATGTTAACTAGGATCATAGAGTGTGTTCAAGACTACACTTGACACCTACGAATCCTACATCTTAAGTTCATCTGTACCCCTCACAACAGGTGAGTTCATACCCCTTAATTAATGTTTTAAATGTTTAAAAATATTTAATTGGGGGGGGATACAAGTAGAATCATGCTAGTTATTATATCAATCACATATGATTAATAAGCAGCATTCAAATGATTTACTACTCATTAGCCGTTTTACCAAACGGATTTCTTCAAATGATTTTCATAAACGTTTTATATGTTTAAAACTCCTTATTATACACTGTATGTTTCATTTCAAACTCATTTACAATTGTGTTTCCACCAAATGTTTATTTAAACTTAAACCGTTTTTATCAAATCCATGCTTTTAACCCATTTTATAGATTGACACCAAATCAATCTTTTTCTTAGATAATAATTATGTTCAAAGGTTTTACAAAACTTATTTTATGCTTTTATATTATCAATTGCATGTCTACGTATGTATAGTTATATAAGCAATGTTTAAAAGGCTTAGGAAGGCCTGCCCGTCCTATTTCCTTTTCGCGCTTGAGATGTGGTCTGGTGGGATATCGAGTACCCGTCCAAAGGTCGTTTAAATATTAGTTATATATCATGTGTACATATATAGTCATAAAGGTTTTTCCATTTCATTCAGTACCCTTGGGTAGCAATGGTATACTTCCATGTTCATACGTACCAGTTACATTACTAGTAAGCTGTGACAACCCGAAATTTCCATTTGTACGAACATTATCTATCCAATAGAAGCTAGTCCAGTTTCAAGTGATTTTCATACTTTTCCGAACAAGTTTGTGTACATTAGGGTTTCTGTTTAAGGAGTTATCAGGAGAGTGGATGCTCCTGGTTTTGTGAAATTTGAGCATTTCAAGTTTCATAATGTTACAGTCCTATATCAGGAATAAAAATATTTTCTGCCAAAATATTCCAGGACTATAAATAGTTTTCTGAATTAAATTAATTCATTATTCACAATTCCAAATAGAGAAAAGCCATATTCTCTCTGACGGATCTTCGGGTTTTCATCCCAGATTGTGAGTCTACTTTACTAAATGTGTTTCAATACTTGTTAGATGCTTTATAACACCAATTACATGTTTAGATTACAAGATCCGGGAGTTTACCGCCCAAGAACGTTCTTGGGGAGTAAACTCCAAAATGGAGCTTTAAGGCTTCCTAGACCCATTCCCATGTTAGGCAACTTATTAAGGACCTTGTGTATGATCTTTATAGACTAGAAAGTATCCAAAATCATCAAGTAATAGGAGTTTACGGCCAAGAACTTCTCTTGGGCCGTAAACCCCTTTTCAAGGGCATTTAGTGCCCTAAACAACCCCTAATGCTTAAGGACTTTAACCCTCAATTGCTTGTGCCAATTTTGGACATCAAAACACTTCAAAATCATAAGATTATAGGAGTTTACGGCCAAGAACCTCTCTTGGGCCATAAACCCCTTTTCCAAGGGCTAAATGCACCACAAACACACCTTAGGCCTTAAGACAATTACCATTGAACACCTAGGACTAGAATGGGGAGTAAAGGACATCAAGAACATCCCTTAAAGGGAGTTTACGGCCAAGGAACACCTCTTGGGCCGTAAACTCCAAGTGATGGCACAAAAGTGTGCCTCTTGTCCCCATTAGCCTTAGATAAAATCATGGAAGCCATCCTTGATGTGCAAGTGCCTCAAAACAATTAAAAGCCATCACCCCATAGGAGTTTACGGCCGTAAACTCTAGGGTAAATGGACTTTAGGTCGTAAACTCCCCTATGGAGCACTCTAGTGCCTTAAACTACTTCATGTGTTATTCTAACAAAGCTAGGAGTGTTCTAGGATCAAGATAACAGTTTAAAACACCCAAAACCACCATGTGAGGAGTTCACGACCATAAACCTATGAGTTTACGGCCGTAAACTCCAAAAGGTGGGGTTTGTTAGGTGGTGAACTCTTATGCAAGGCCATTTGATGTTTCAAACCCTTTTGCCTTGTCCCGTAGCAACCTAGATGCAACCATTAGGACCTTTAACACTTATGAAAAGTGTTTACATGTTCCTAAGTGTTTTAACTTATTTATTAAGTTATTATTTGTCTAATTAGTTATATATATTTTTATTATATGATAACTAGGCTCGTGCGTGTAAACAAGTCTCCGTTTGCCACCTAGCACGGTATCCGACACTGCAATTAGTACAACTCACCACAAGTGAGTTCATACCCCTTGAATCAACCTTTAAAATGATTTTAAGTGTTTTAAATACTTTATGGGGGGATACAAGTTAAATACTTATAGTTATTGCTTCAATCACATGTGATTGCATTTAATCACATGTTATTAATAACTAGGAAAACAATGATTTTTACCACTATTCAGACTGTTTATCAAACTGCTTTACCTTGAAATGTTTTACAAACTCTTTTACTATCCAAACTTATTTACAAACTGTGATTCAATCAAATATTTCTTATACTTAAACTGTTTTATCAACTTATGCCTTCAAATTGTTTTATAGATCGACATCAAGTCGCTCTCCTCTTGAAATTATATTTATGCTTCAAATGTCTTATGAAAACTAATTTATGCTTTTATATATATTCAATTGCATGCCCATATATGTATAGATGTATAAATAATGTTTAAAGGACTTAGGAAGGCCATCCGCCCTATTTCCTTTTCGCGCCTTGAGATGTGGTCTGGTGGGATTTCGGGTGACCATCCGAAGGTCGTTTCAATATTACTTATATATCATATATACATATATCGACATAAAAGTACTTCCATATTCATACTTATCAGTACATCAATAGTTAGTTACCATCGGGGTAACATAGGAACATATACAGCTATACTAGAAACAAGTATATATACAGCTATACTAGAAACAAGTACATATACAGCTATACTAGAAACATGAACATATACAGCTATACTAGAAACAAGTATTTATACAGCTACACTAGAAACATATACATATACAGTTATACTAGAAACATGAACATATACAACTATACTAGAACGAGAAACATTACATATACATGAATACGTTGACAATTGTGATCCACTGTGTCGGAGCATGCCTTAAATGTCATGGCCCGAGTTGTAGCCAGAATTCTCTTGGAGGGAGAGCGTGAGTTTGCGTATAGATCTATATTGGATTGACTATCCTACACCTTGCTGCTAGCTACAGCCGGACCTGCAGGTCTGCGGGTGCCAAACGTCATTTCTTTATTACGACCATTCATTATGTCGTTGTTACCAGTCGATAGCATGGTGCAATTTATCACATTATACCTTAATATAAATCCGGTTTAAGGTAGTAGTTAGTACAGCAGTAGTTCTTATTATACAAAACTATAGTACTACAATGATTTACCCATTACATATTTTAGTGATAATCTCACTTAAGCATTAATGTGCAAACTATATTTTATTAAATGATAGTTATACTTGGGTAATTATACACTTTAGAACAAACGAGTATACAAGACAGTTACGCCTTGGTAGAAGGTTACTTTTATAGAAAATATAGGATTTTCTGAGAGATTCAAACTTTTACAAACACTTTCAAACATTTACTTACATTTTTACAAACTTATACATTGAGACAGGTTCAAACGTTTTTGACAATAGACATTGACACTAAAATACTTATGAACTCACCAGCTTAATGCTGATAAACTCTTTAAAAATAACTTGTCTTCTCAGGTCATCAGTAGACAGGTACCGAGGTCAGCTTTTGAGAAGATGGAGTGCATTCAATACTCATCTCATATTATTTTGTGTTACATTATTTTTGGTGTCTATAACTGTACAGAACACACTTGTATTAAAATTATATATTTAATGCAATGGATGATGTTGTTTGCTTATTTACATTTACTGTGTTGTGATACTATACATGACGTCCTCCGCTGTAGAACGTTTCCGCCGTTCTTGGTTTTGGGGTGTGACATAAGCTACCATACGGGTAGATTAGGAAGATAATAGAACCATTACTAGAAGGTGATATCATACAATGAGTCAGTTCATTCATGAGTCAATGCTTGCTAGATATAGAGAACATAATATAAAGCTAGTACACATAGTACATTACTATACATGCTACATAGAGAGAGAGAACACACGTTACAGCTAGCACACGTAGAACATTATAGTACATTAATATACATTTACATAATTACACTTACATGAGTACGTTTACATAGATACGTTTACATGAATGCGTTTACATATACAATAATAGGACAGACATCACTAGGTGCTATAGCATGGAACGATTTCAGGATCTAACTATACCAATGAATCGCAACGCATTGTGATAGTTATATTGGGTATACATGATCATAATAATGTGGATGTTCATGGCTTGCAAATATGCAGGCGTCATGTAAAGGTCCCAAAATCCCTTTGACAGGGGAGCTTCTAGCCTGGGATCTAGCCATCACATTATGCCTTATCCCTCAAATAAGGCAATATTAGTACATAAATAGTCACTCATTACAAATACTACAGTACTTACAAGATTACAATGGACTTAAGGTAGTTAGTACGGTTGGAGTTATTTGATACTACACCATAGTACTATTTCATTTTCCCATTACATTCACTTCGTGAACATTCACACGATGCACGGTAATGTAGAAATTATATTTTTGGTTAATGATAGTCGAGATTGGGAAAATACACACTCTTATAGGAGACACACACAGATACTAGATGCCTTGGTAGAAGGCAACTCTTAGTAGGAAGCATAGGGCTTTCTAGGATGTTCAAAACACTTTAATACTTACAGTTCATATACATACAAATACTTACATAAAAATTCAGACACTAAAATACTTATGATCTCACCAGCTTTAAAGCTGATACTCGTTTTCAAAATAACTTGTATCCTCAGGTCAACCATAGACAGGTACCGATGAAAGGTTTAGAGAAGATGGTGCTCGTTCAAGACTCATCTTTCATTTTGATTTATACTTTAGTGTCTATTATAATTTGACAGAACACACTTGTTTAAAATTATATTATTAATGTAATGGATGATGGTGTTGCTTGTTTACTACTTTTCATTGTTGTGATACTATACATGACGTCCTCCGCCCCAGAACGTTTCCGCCATTCATGGTTTTGGGGTGTGACATACCCCCTGTCGAATTTTCCTACAACAATAGTTATCACACGAGCATAAAGGCTGCTCCATTTGAGGCCCTCTATGGCTGAAAGTGCAGATCCCCTTTGTGATGGGCTGAGATGGGTGATATCTAGTTAGCTAAGGGACGAGTTCCTGAAAGCACTCTCACAGGTCCGGAAATCATACAAGAAACGAAGGAGAAGATCGTTCAGATCCGTGAACGATTGAAAGCCTCCAGAGACCGACAGAAAACCTACGCCGATAAACGTAGGAAACCGTTGGAATTCCAGGTGGGCGACCGCGTTCTATTGAATGTCTCACCCTGGAAGGGCTTGATACGCTTCGGAAAGAATGGGAAGCTAACTCCAAGGTACATTGGGCCTTTTAAGATTCTCGCAAGAATCGGCCTAAATTTACCGCGCAAACTCAGTAACGTACATTCTACCTTCCACATATCGAACTTGAAAAAGTGTCTCTCAGACGAGACTTTTGTTATTCCACTCGGCAAGATCGAGATCTATGAGAGCCTTAACTTCGTGGAGGAACCAGTAGAGATCATGGACCGGGAGGTCAAGCAAACGAAACAAATTCGTATCCCAATAGTGAAGGTTCACTGGAACGCCAAGCAAGGACCGAAATTCACTTGGGAGCGTGAGCATCAGATGAAACTAAAATCTCCTCATCTTTCTACTTAGTTATTTGTAACTACTTTTTTTGCTTAAATTCTAATTTCGGGACGAATTTCCTTCTAAGGAGGGGATGATGTGACAACCCGAAATTCTATTCTGTACAAACAATATCACTTCAATAGAAGTCAGAACAATTGTCGTAAATTGTCAGACTTTTTAGTATAAGTTTGAGTATTTCAGGATTTACACTATATTAGGAGAGATGATGCACTAGGGTTTTCTGAAACTCTGTTAGTTCGAAACTCTATGATATTAGAGTTCATTTCTTGAATAAAATATTTTCTGCCAAAAACCCCAGGAGTATATATATGATTCCGAGCCATAATTATTCATTAGTTCCACTTCCAACTAGAGAAAAGTCGATTTCTCTCTCACGGATCTTCGTACTTTCGTCACAAAACGTGAGTACCTCTATCTAGTTGTATTATAAAGTGTATTATGTGCTTAAGAACCTAGAAATCATATCAAAACAACAAGATTTAAGAGTTTACGACCCAAGAACATCTTGGACCGTAAACCCTTCTTTAAGGGCTAAATGAGTGCCTAGGTCCCTTCCTTTTGCAATGAAACTATGCCAGGCTTGTAACTTAATGTGTGTAGAACTAGAAAACACCCAAGAACACCAAGAGTAAGGTGTTCACGGCCCAAGAAGTTCTTGGACCGTGAACTCCAAACTCAAGGGCTAAAAGGTGCTTTAAACCCTCAAAAAGCCTTGGACACTAGCCTAGATTCACTCCTACTTAATTTAGGGACTTGAATTCACCAAAAACGCATCCCCATGAGAGATTATGACTGTAATCTCTAAGGGTTTTGGTCCTTGGGCTGTGAACATCAAATAAGGGTACCAAAGTATGCCTAAGGCCTTCATTAGCTGTGGATAATTGTCTAAAACCTATCCTAGATGAGCATGGGACTTGAAAACATAAAAATACCCCTTTCCATATGGGTTTACGGCAATAAACCCAAAACGAAATGGCCTTGGGGCCGTAAACTCGTCAAAGGAGTGAATTAATGCCCTAAACCCTTCCAAGGATTAAACCATCAAGTGGAAATGCTTCTACGAAACATGTAAAGCTTCAAAGCACCAAATAACCCAAGGCTTGGGAGTTTACGGCCATAAACTCAAGGGTTTACAACCATAAACTCCTTGTGTGTTGGTTCTTGGAGAGTAAACTCAAGAATGGGGTCCTTTGGAACCCTAAACCCCCTAGCCTTGACCTACAATAACTTAGATGCCATCCTTAGGTCTAATAACACTTATGTAAGGTATGTAGCATGTTCTATGAGGTCTTATCATTATCAATTAGTAACTTAAAACTAATTGGGTACATATATATGTGATCATATGTTAACAAGGATCATAGAGTGTGTTTAGGACTTCACTTGACACCTAGCAATCGTACGTCTTCAGTTTATCCGTACCACTCACTGCAGGTGAGTTCATACCCCTAATCAATGGTTTAATGTTTTTAAATGCTTTATGGGGGGATACAAGCTGAGTACTTATAGTTATTAGATCAATCACATGTGATTAATAACTACAAAACCAATGATTTTCTTACTATTCAAACTGTTTATCAAACTATTTTGTTTCAAACTGTTTTACAAATTATTATACTTATCAAATACATTTACTTAAGCTCTGTTATATTTATTATCAATTGCATGTCTAGGTATGTATAGTTATATAAGCAATGTTTAAAAGGCTTAGGAAGGTCTGCCCGCCTTATTTCCTTTTCGCCGTTGAGATGTGGTCTAGTGGGACATCGGGTATCCGTCCGAAGGTCGTTTAAATATTATTTATATATCATGTGCACGTATATAGTCATAAAGGTTCTTCCAGTTCATTCAATACCCTTGGGTAGCAAGGGTATACATCCATGTTCATACGTACCAGTTACAACACTAGTAAGTTACCATAGGGGTAGCCGAGGAGAATACTAATACTATTGCTAGAACAATGAAACATACAATGAGTCAGTTCATTAATGAGTAAGTACGAGTAATACATACAGTACATTACTATACATGTTAGATAGAGAGAACATACAGTACAGCTAGCACACGCAGAACAGTTCAATACGAACAGGCTAGACAGAGAAAGAGTACACTTTCAATTAGCACATTCATTACATATACATTCATGCAGTTATGTGAACCATTGAGTGGGTCATGGCACTTCCTGCCATGACCGCTCATGTATCCCGAATCTCCTTAATTGGGGAGCGTATGAGTTTGCATGTAGATCTATACTGGATTGACTATCCTACACCTTGCTACTCGCTACAGTGGGACTTGCAAGTCTACAGGTGCCAAATGTCATTTCTTACGGCGTCTGACATCGTCGTTTTACTAGAGTCGGTAGCAGGATACAGGTCGATCATATGTTACTTGCAAGACCTTTTGTTTTAAGGTAGTTAGTACCATGGTAGTCAGTTATTACAAATACTACGGTACGATAATATTTTCCCATTACATTCACTTCGTAAATATTCACACGATGCACGGTAATGTAGAAACTATATTTTGGTTAATGATAGTCATAATTAGGAAAACACACACTCTAACAAGAGACATACACACAAACACTAGATGCCTTGGTAGAAGGCTACCGTTAGTAGGAAACATAGGGTTTTCTAGGAGAGTATAAACATTATACAAAACATTATACAAAACATCTTACAACAACATTTTACAGACGTTTTCATACAAATGCAGACATTAATATACTTATGATCTCACCAGCATTAAGCATATACTCACTTTCAAATAACTTGTGTTCTTAGGTCACCACTAGACAGGTACAGGTACCAGGCTTTTGAGAAGATGGAGTTCCTTCAAGACTCATATTTTATTTTTGATATGTATATTCATTGTTGTGATACGGTACATTACGTCCTCTGCCCCAGAATGTTTTAGCCATTCATGGTTTTGGGGTGTGACAATATATTCATATGAATCAATGTTATTATGCTAGTTAGGATGAGTACCTTGGAAATATCATATTTGCATGTATAATAGAGAAAACATAGATCCATAGAATTTAGGGTTGCATTTACACTTAGGAGTGTTAGAATGCTCAAAACCCAACAGTGGTATCCTAGGCTTGTTTTCAATTATACTTGATGCAAAGTGCTCAAAAATGCTGAAAAAATCGATTTTCTGGCATTCTGGGCACTGGAATCGCTGAGGTCACTGGTGAACTCGCCGAGTCCATGAAGAAAATCTTCGTACTCGTCGAGTAGGTTCATACACTCAACGAGTAGGAGCCCCATACAACATTTTTTTGACTTTTAAGGCTGGAATTGGACTAGAATCATTACCCTAAGCTGTTTTTGAACCTATAAACTTGTTTTTGATGTGGTAATGTTCATTCTAATCCAATTTCAAAGATAATTGTCAAAAGTTTCATGTTTTGTATTAGCTTAATGCTTAGGCTAATTACATGAAAATTGTTTGATTTGAATTGTTTTGTTCATATTAGTTTAATCAAGATTATGAATATTGCTAGATATGTTTGTGATAGTTGTTTTTTATCCAAATTAATCTAAAATTTATTCATAAAATGTGTTTTTGTAACTTGTCCTCAAGTTACATGAAAAGTCTCATTTATGAATTTTATTAAAAAACATAAGTTATGAACTTGAAAAGTCTTTTCTCCATAAATTGTTTTATGACCTCCATAACTTGCCCTCAAGTTATGGATTTCCAAGAGTTTCTTCATTAAAATTTTTAAAAACCTATATTAAACTCATATGTTATGAAACTGAAGAGTTTTGAAAAGTTTCAAAACATACCCTCAAGTTTTGGAATTCGTAAACTCACCCCCCATGTAAAAGTTAAATGTTCAAACGTTATGGAATTCATTAAATTAACTAAAGTGTTTAATTAAAAGAGTTAATAACTCCATAAAGACATGGTTTAACGTTAATTAAATTAATAGTATAGTTTAATTAATAGATTAAACCACCAAGTATTTTACATGTTTAAAATACAACCTTATACTATTATTATAATTTTAATTATATAGATATGTATAAGATAAAGTTAGTCTTACCATTAGTAGACCACATTCATGAAGCCAGTCTATAAGGGGGGGATAAGGTTATTGCCTATAAAATGGCAGTTTAATAGGTGTCCACTCTCACCCACCGCTTCCTTGATTTGTAGAGGGTTGTTAGCCGAACGGGTAGGAAAGGAATATAATTCTCCCTTCATTAAAAGTATAATGATAGGTACTAAGTAACTAAGCACTTATAAATTCCCAATCTTAGTTACTTAGGAAAATGTGAAATGGTGCTAACCCATGAAATTACACTTTGCACCTTTGTTAAGTCGTTAGTGGAGCGTGTGTGGTTAACCGGCACACTAACATGGGACACTAACATGGGACTGACAATGTGTGGCAAAGGGTGACTTAAGTTTTATCATAGATCGCTGGAGCGTGTGTGGTTAACCGGCACATCGATTAGGTGATAAAGTTAAGGGTATCAAGTCAATTTGCATGGTTATTCACACCTTGTTTGTGATCCTCAGCATCCCAGTCACAAACTTCAGAGGGCACAATTGAGATTTAAACATGCCACTGAAAGTTCAATGTATCTCAAAAGATCTAGGAGTTTCAAATCCAATTAAAACTTAATGAATAAGTTTGTTTTTCATGGTGGAAATTGGTAAATCGTCATTTACCTTCCTTCAAATAATCTATAGCTTGGATTACAGCATCCCTCTTCCAAGTTATTAAATAGTTTGTCGTGTCCTAGCCTCAATATTTCATAATGGGTGTTATGTTAAGGACTTTAAATCAACTAAACTTGAATTTCTCTCATTATAGATGTCTTGTTAAGACTTCTATGGTCTTCCCAAATCCTTAGGAATAAGCTTTCCTAATGAAGATGATATCCTAAATAGCAATCAAGGTGAAAGATCAATCCCTTTGTTGTGCATTAATGGGACTGGAAAATCATGCTTCACTTCCTCCACCTCCTTCAATAATTCTCCCTATCCCACAAGTTTCAAGACATGATAAGTTCTAAGTCACTCAATCCCTATTGGAAAACAAAGTCTATATATGCTTAGGTCTTGGAGATTAAGTCACATATTGACAAGCCGGGAGAGCCGGGTGTTGAAGTCTCGAGGTAGCTAGCTGTTGACTTGGTTCTTCGGTCACTCCCTGATGATAGATCACGACATGACCCTTAATGATCCTACATGCTTGCTTGATGCTGAATCAACAATGATTTGGAGCATTGGTAAAGAAAATTAGATTGGAAGATCTACTTCCCTAACCTATTTGGACATTGACGTTGGTGACATTGGAAGTCCAGAAAAACTTTCTCTTCCCAATTGAAAGGGATCGGCCATGGTCAAGTTGTTTGACCTAATGGTAAAGAGAAAGGCTAAGTCTGTGATAGTCTCGTATACCATTTACAAAGAGTCCATATGTTTCCTTTTGCCAATAAGAGGGGTATTGGTTGCGAAGCTATCGAATTTACCTGAACCCTCATAAGGATGGTAAAGTCAAAAGCTTGACTCTACTTCAGCTAAATTCCGTTATCTAACTCTATTAAGTCTCTTTTGGAGATTATTAATACATGATGTAATGTAATTACATTTTGATGTTTTTGAAGAATCAAAGGAAGCTTAAAGAAGAGGTGTGCTGATTCTAATTGCATGGTTTGATGATCAAAATTTTGACCTGCTACATAAGAGTTATGATATATATTGCTTAGGAACAGACAACAAAATGTTTTTCATATGTATTTGCATTGTAAGTATAAGTTTTTTCCCCAACTTTTAAAATAAAATAAAAAGCAATTTTATTTATTTTAAGTATCCTTACAAAGGCATTTGTGAAAAAAATTGTTGTTTATTTGTTTCAGGTCATTGAAAATCGAGTCTTGTAACCTCTTTGAAAAAGTAATTAGAATATCATCGAAAAATGAAGTATTCAAAGGCTCTGTTTGGAGTATGCTATGTAGTAGATATCGTCTTAAGGTTTCCAAGCATATAAAGAACACTAAAATCCGAGTTATAACGAAGAAGTTATGACCATTCTAAGTTTTCCGACAAAAACCGGCAATACAAAGTTACGTAAAAATGCAAAGTTTCAATAAAAAAAACCTTTTGACCTTAGGTGTCTAAATGAAAGTCATAGATATCGTTAAACTGCAAGCGCACATAAAAAGAACGCCCAAAACGGACATCGTATGAAAAAGTTATGAATTTTTAACGAATTTTCTTACCCCGACCTTTTAAAAATAAATAATAAAAAAATAATTTCGGAATTTGCTGACGGAATCTAAACGAAAGTTGTAGATCGTAGTCTCACCTTCGCGTGGATATAAAGAACGTCGAAAACAGAGTTCGTATGACGAAGATATGAAATTTCGAAGTTTGCTAAATAATAAAAATATAAATTAAATTAAAACCCGATATTATCCGAAGAGTGAGTCAGCGGTCTGATCCTTCGTACCCCCCGCGTACCCTCGTACGCCTAGCGTACTTGGATGCTAGGCTCCGATTCGTCCACGTCGCTCCGATGCTTCGACCGAGGATGCGGTCATCCGTGACGTCTCGTACGCCCCGCGTACAAAAGTACGCCCCGCGTACCGAGGTCCTCTAGCCCCTATATAAAGGGTGCGAGGGTGCCGGCCAAATTTGCTAATTTCATTCCTTTCTCGTGCCGAAGCTCTGCGTTTCAACCCTCGGAGTCATCCCAAAGGCTCTGTTTTCATATCCAAGGTGGGAAGAAAGTTTTACACTCCCGAGACTCCCGAGATTTTCCGAGAATCTCGAGATATCCTCTTTCTCGAGTAGAAGTTCAGCTCAGTTTTCTTCAATCAATTAAGTGAGTTCATACCCCTACAACCACACTTTAAATGCTTTTTAAATGCTTTTTAAAGGCTTTTTAAACACTTTTAAGGGGGGGAAATACAAGTAAACACACGACTAAAATCGTGTGAAACATCGATCGTTTGCTATACTTTTCATACTGTTGTTTTAACTATCTTATGAAGTCATCATCATGCAGAACACCTCACAACACAGTTTTACCCTCTTGGCATACAAAATGTTTTATAAATAGAAATAATGTTTTATTTATACGTTTACATACAAATACATCATAACAAGGGTAACATTCTTTACTAAATCATTTTATGCATTCAAAGAACTTATGATTTATGCTTTGTCAAACATTGTGAAAAAGGATAAACTCTGCATACAAAACTACTAATTTAATACAGACTTAGTTGAGAATTCGTGAGACGTGTACATCTTCAAATCATACCTTTTTGCTAAGAGGTACCGCTTCAAGTCCTGTCTATAACCAGAGTCTCCCGTTCGGAGAACGTGTCAAATGTGTATAGATCTATACGGGAAGTCATGATCCCGCGCCCTGAGTGTTAGCTACAGTCCGTCCTTTGGGGTGACAGTTTGTCAAAATGCTACGACGCCTGAAGAACATCGCTACAGGCATATTATGTTCAGTATGGTTATAAAACTCATTGGATATACAATTATTATGGTATTATGCTTTTATGAACAAGTAGTTACTAACACTATTCTTCATCTAACAAGTGCGATCTTCATATAGCTTTGTTATATAAAACTATGCCACACCTTTTAAGCACATCGGTTGCTTGCGATTTTCGGTCTTAGAGATTGCCAGTTACTTTAGGAAAATAAGGGTTTTTTTCGCATCTAGAACAAACAACTAATAGGAAAATAAGGGATTTTCCTAGTGCAATTGTTTACAACTTATAACACGAACATTCGTATGCATTTCATACTTTTATAAGAAAATAAGGGTTTTTCTTGGAAAACACAACAAATCATATCTCAACTATTAGGGAAAAATATGGGATTTTCTGGATCTAATACATTCATTTTCAACACAACGAATCATAACTCTTTTCATTTGAAAATGCCGCGTTTTTTGGAAAACATACACGAACTTTCGAATGGCGTACATTTCTCAAAACACTACTTATGAACTCACTAACTTAATTGTTGACACTTTCTCTTTGAAATAACTTCTATTCTCAGGGAACCGCTAAGCAGGTTTGGAATTCAACTTTTGGGGATTAAACGTGCTGACGTTAATTACTTCTTTTGATAGATGTTTATGTATTTATCTTTTGAACATGTAACGAATACAATTATGTAAACATTTTGGAAACCTTAATATATATGGTGGTATGTACTTTCCTTTCTATGGACTGTTATGTTATTGAATATGACGTCCTCCGCCCCCGAACGTTTCCGCCGTTCTGGTTTGGGGGTGTGACAGATTTGTATCAGAGCATTGTTTATAGTGAATTAATTATATCAAAACCATATTTGGTATTCAACTATAAACACAACTGGGCAAAAACACTCTGAGTAAGAGTCGTACTTTTAAAGATTAAATTCATTTAGTTTTTGTAAAGTAGGCATGCATTCATTTCATATTTATAGCAGGGTCAGTATCATAATTAAAACAATATAGAAGTATTATAAATAAGTTGTGCAGTGCAGGTATGCCTTAGGACATGTAATCGGAACTGGGAAGAATATAGCCTGATCAACTATATTTATCCAAGAGCCGACTAACGTATGCCAAGGAGTGTCTGCAATGGAACACAAATTTAAAACTTACCAAAAGCGTATCGTTAAAGAATACTAAGGGAGTATTCAAGTGCCTACAACCATTAAACTTAAGGGTAAATTCCATGTGCTTTAGCTTATAGTCAATTCTTAACCCTATTCTCGTATAGACTCAATGGCTGGATTCCATCACCCCGGTGACCCCTACTACCCCAACCAAGGTAATGGAGAAAGGATAGAGATTGATCCTGAAGAAGGAATGCAAGAAGAATCAGACTCAGATCTCGAGGACGATAACCTACCCTTAACGGCTCCAATTTAAATTCCTAATCCTCGACCGGAATTTCATGGCTCGACGCCCCTTTGGGCAACTAACCTGAATAGGTGGAGTCGCGAACAAGGTCAACCCCTTCTATTCAACGGAGACCGAAGCTTCCACAATCTAAGCGAGGGAGGCTCAGCAGACAGAGCCCTCCCTATATTGGTTCGTCGGATTTCTCACATTGGTGAACAAGGACGGACGACCATCCATCGAACTGAGGAGAACGATGCGAACACTGGAGTCAACACAGTTCGCATCCGACAGTTAGAATTAGCTCACAACAGAATCGTAAATCGAAATGAAGAGTTGAAGAGAGAACTAACGGCAACTCAAACCGAAGTGATAGAACTTCGGGCAAGCCAGGCAAGACATGAACTACGTATGCTCGAGATGGAGCGTCAGTTGGCGGAACCTAAGGCCCATGTAGCCAAATCGCGTAACAAATAATACCTGTCTGACTTCCAAAGCGTTGTCATAGCATAAGACCTCGGTTAAAGTCCTTACTTTTCTTAACCTTGTAATCGGAGACCTTTAGATAGGTCAAATTCATGAGTTTATCTACTCTCCTGATGAGTATGATGTATTTCCTTTATTAAACCCTTTGCATACCCCTCAAATTCATGAGTTTATCTACTCTCCTGATGAGTCGAACTAAAAACCCTATTCAAGGATAAACAAAACTTCTAATATAACAAATCGCTAATGCGCGACTTTCGAATCATTAAAACTTATAGTTTTTCTTGTTATTTCCTTATCAGAACAATGTCTCCTCGTAGATCAGCACGTAGAAATGCAAACCCACCACCACCTCCTCGATATGACCCCAACATAGTGCAATCTGCTATCTCTGTGGCAGTAACAGCTGCACTGTCTCAAGCAAACTTTAGCGCCACAGCAAGGGCCGGAAATAATCAACTTACCAACGCAACCCCGTTCCTACAATTGGACACCGCCGCTTTGCAAGCTACAGTTATAGCCACAGTGACAGCCATTATAGCATACAATAACTCTGTCAACTCAAGCAGGGAAGGAAACGATATCAAAAATCCTAATCAAAGAAACAATCGAAACCACCTACCAGTAGATACCTATAAGAATACCGCAAGGTGCGAACACAAGAACATGAAAAAAAAAACCCTGGAGCAAGAAGGGAGGCAAATCAACTCAAAGAAACGCCAAAAAGCAATCAACAAACCATACCCCTACAACCAAAAGGTCGTACAACGGCAACCAGCCTAAGTGCAACCGATGCAACTTTCATCATCACGGACCCTGCCGTGAAATGCATTGTGTTAGGTGCAATAAAAAGGGACACACCATCCGCTACTGCAGAGAACTAGCCCAACCAACTTCTCCAGCCACAAATGTAGCAATAGACCATGCTTGTTATGAGTGCGGAGTAACAGGACACTTCCGAAGGGACTGCCCAGAGTCAAACGTCATGAATGCTGGTGAAGGAGGCCAAGTATTCGCAATGGGCCAAGGGGAGGCTATTGCAGACTCCATGGTTAATCTGGGTACATTTCTCCTCGATAACTTATTTGCATAGATTCCATTTGAAATTAGGGATGCAGAGGAGTTCCGTGAGTCACAAGTTTAAAAATCTACTCGAACAAACACCCCAATCATTCAACAAAACTTTCATAGCAGTAATAATAGAGATAGACTAAAAAGCACTAAAAACACATATGTATATTTCACTATCCCACTAACAAGCGTCTTACAATGAGAAATACTAACATCGGCATTCGACGTGGATTGGTGTGGCCCTATCCATACCAGTTCAATGTGTTATAAAAGACCCTTTCTCTTTAACCATCGACTAATGAAACATGATCGATTCATAATGACAAACCAGACACAAACCCCAATTGGTTTCTAGTTTCAAAACCCCAAAGTACTCATGTGAGGAATCTTTACAACCTTCCCGTAGTATCCCCCAACAGATCATTTAGAAATACCACGCATACAACAAGTCAAATCCAAGCTCAGAAACTAGTAGTGAATTCAACCATGAACTTCAAAACATAGCTACCCTAATGCATCAAGTGAATATGCTAACATTTAGAAGAACATAAGTAATTAAACCCAAAACCACACGATCCCGATCAGTCGAAGTGATAGGCGCAGTAATGAAGGTCTGCTGAAACACGCACATTAGGATCTAGATTCATAAAGGAACAAGAGGAACAAATGGACCAGAAGCACTCACTCCGGAAACAATCAGCGAAGCAACGAAACCCCCATCCTCCATATCGACGCCGCTACATTACAAGCTGCAGTAGCAGCTGGTGTGACAACTTTCCTTACACACATAAACTCAAGCAACACAAGTAAGACTGACAAAGGAGTCAATAGTTACGATGGTAGTACCAAACCGGGAAACCAACAAATGGCAACAGTCATAGACTTGCAAAGCCATAAGACCGAAAGGAAGTGACGATATCGTCAATCCCTAAAAGAGCGCAAGAGATCCCAAAGACTTTCCATGCCACAACAAGTTGCAACTCCTGCAGAACGCTTTAGGAAGCATTTTCCAAGGTGGGGTAATGAGGAAGGCACTCGTGTCCACATAACACTGGTTGAACACCTCACTCCCGCCACTAAGGCTAGCACTAGCCAGTCATGCCACCAATGCGAGGAGATAGGGGCACCTCAAGAAGGATTGCCCTATCACAAAGAATTCTGGCATAGACGGTAGGATTCTCAGGACCACAGTTGCAGGAGAACCTACTCTGAACCCACATTAATGTAATTTAGGCGTTTCGTTGTAACAGACTTATAAACCATCCAAAACTAGTGCAACCAGAGCCTTGTCTTTTGCGGGATCCCGTCGGTATAGGGATGCTCATGCTGCGTATACTTGCCTTTGTAGTATACCTTATTCTCAGCAATAGTCTTGTAGTAGTCTAAAGTACTGTAACTCTGTTGATGGTTGCATGGTTGTGTTTTGTCGGTAAACGTCTTATGTTCAAATCTACTGTCTTTGAGTTTCCTTATTATTCCGACATTATCATACGACTTGATTCAATTTGATTCTCACAAAAACAGTTTCATACGTACATCTCTTTCTTCGAAATCGCCTTTCCAGCAAAGCCGTCATATCAGAACACCAATTACTCATGAATGGAGTACATCATAATTCTTTTCCTTTCCGAAGAAATCCCTGAAGTGCCACTCGTACAGTACGTCAAGTTCAAATACAAAGATCGATACGGTTGATCTGTCACTGATGAATGTATAATCAAGGTTCTACAGGTTTAGAATTGACGATTCCACTTTAACTTCTTTTTCCTCGATGGGATGTGAGCTTAAAGAAGAATCAGTTATTCGACTACCTTTTAAATCATAATTATATACGACTCGTATACACGAGATTATGATCGTTGAACCATGTATGAATTTCTAAAATGAACTTCAGGATGGAGACTGCCTAAGACTATGAGTGATCATGTTGCCATACAAATAAACTGAGAAGCGCAACACATGCCCTTTCTGTCGATTGGTACAAGAGAGACAAATAGAACAAAAATACCCATCCTTTTTCCTTAATTTGGGAGTAATCATACTTTCTTTTAGATCTTCATGACATCTAATCCACTTCCAAGATTTTGACATCATGATCAGTATGAATTGGTTGTGTTCTCATGCAAAAGGAAAGGTCACTGCCTATACTTCAAGACAGCTTAAGACACACGAAGTTAACTATACAACACATGAGCTTGAGTCGGGAGCATCGGTAATTACTTTGAAGATCTGGAGACACTACTTGTAGGGTACAAGATGTACTACTCTCACAGTCCACAAAAACATTCAACATACATTCGACCAAGAAGAGTTATCATGCCAGTGAAGTCAAACGAAAGAAGCAAAGTCGTATCCCGATAGTGAAAGGTTCGCTGGAATGCCAAGCGAGGAACCGAGTTCAATTAAGAACATGAGGAGCAAATAAAACTTCTATCCATAACATGAACTCTAATTTCGGGACGAAATTCCCTCTAACGGGGGATGATGTAACAACCCGTCATTTCAGGTCATTGAAAATCGAGTCTCGTAACCTCTTTGAAAAAGTAATCAGAATATCATCGAAAAATGAAGTGTTCAAAGGATCTGTTTGGAGTACGCTATGTAGTAGATATCGTCTTAAGGTTTCCAAGCATATAAAGAACACTAAAATCCGAGTTATAACGAAGAAGTTATGACCGTTCTAAGTTTTCCGACAAAAACCGGCAAAACGAAGTTATGTAAAAACGAAAAGTTTCAATAAAAAAAACTTTTTGACCTTAGGTGTCTAAATGAAAGTCGTAGATATCGTTAAACTGCAAACGCACATAAAAAGAACGCCCAAAACGGACATCGTATGAAAAAGTTATGAACTTTTAAAGAATTTTCTTACCCCGACCATTTAAAAATAAATAATAAAAAAATAATTTCGGAATTTGCCGACGGAATCTAAACGAAAATTATAGATCGTAGTCTCACCTTCGTGTGGATATAAAGAACATCGAAAACGGTGTTCGTATGACGAAGATATGAATTTTCGAAGTTTGCTAAATAATAAAAATATAAATTAAATTAAAACCCGGTATTATCCGAAGAGTGAGTCAGCGGTCCGATCCTTCCGACGCCCCGTGTACCCTCGTACGCCCAGCGTACTTGGATGCTGGGCTCCAGTTCGTCCACGTCGCTCTGATGCTTCGACCGAGGATGCGGTCATCCGTGACGTCTCATACGCCCCGCGTACAAGAGTACGCCCCACGTACCGAGGTCCTCCAGCCCCTATATAAAGGGTGCAAGGGTGCCGGCCAAATTTGCAAATTTCCTTCCTTTCTCGCGATGAAGCTCTACGTTTCAACCCTCGTAGTCATCCCAAAGGCCCGGTTTTCATATCCAAGGTGGGAAGAAAGTCTTACACTCCCGAGACTCCCGAGATTTTTCGAGAATCTCGAGATATCCGCTTTCTCGAGTAGAAGTTCTGCTCGGTTTTCGTCACGCTTTCTTCAATCAATCAAGTGAGTTCATACCCCTACAATCACTCTTTAAATGCTTTTTAAACACTTTTAAGGGGGTGGGGGGAATACAAGTAAACACAGGACTAAAATCGTGTGAAACGTCGATCGTTTGCTATACTTTTCATATTGTTGTTTTAACTATCTTATGAAGTCATCATCATGCAGAACACCTCACAACACAGTTTTACCCTCTTGGGATACAAAATGTTTTATAAATAGAAATAATGTTTTATTTATACGTTTACATACAAATACATCATAACAAGGGTAACATTCTGTACTAAATCATTTTATGCATTCAAAGAACTTATGATTTATGCTTTGTTAAACATTGTGAAAAAGGATAAACTTTGCATACAAAATTACTACTTTAATACAGACTTAGTTGAAAATCCATGAGACGTGTACATCTTCAAATCATACATTTTTGCTAAAAGGTACCGCTTCAAGTCCTGTCTATAACCAGAGTCTCCCGTTCGGAGAACGTGTCAAACGTGTATAGATCTATACGGGAAGTCATGATCCCGTGCCCTGACTGTTAGCTACAGTCCGTCCTTTGGGGTGACAGTTTGTCATAACGCTACGACGTCTGAAGAACGTCGCTACAGGCATATTATGTTCAGTATGGTTATAAAACTCATTGGATATACAATTATTATGGTATTATGCTTTTATGAACAAGTAGTTACTAAAATTATTCTTCATCTAACAAGTGCGATCTTCGTATAACTTTATTATATAAAACTATGCCACACCTTTTAAGCACGTCGGTTGCTTGCGATTTTCGGTCTTAGAGACTGCCAGTTACTTTAGGAAAATAAGGGATTTTCCTGGTGCAATTGTTTACAACTTATAACACGAACATTCGTATGCGTTTCATACTTTTATAAGAAAATAAGGGTTTTCTTGGAAAACACAACAAATCATATCTCAACTTTTAGGGAAAAATATGGGATTTTCTGGATCTAATACATTCATTTTCAACACAACGAATCTTAACTCTTTTCATTTGAAAATGCCGCATTATCTGGAAAACATACACGAACTTTCGAATGGCGTACATTTCTCAAAACACTACTTATGAACTCACCAACTTAATTGTTCACACTTTCTCTTTGAAATAACTTGTATTCTCAGGGAACCGCTAAGAAGGTTTGGAATTCAACTTTTGGGGATTAAACGTGTTGACGTTAATTACTTCTTTTGATAGATGTTTATGAATTTATCTTTTGAACATGTAACGAATACAATTATGTAAACATTTTGGAAACCTTAATATATATGGTGGTGTGTACTTTCCTTTCTATGGATTGTTATGATACTGAATATGACGTCCTGCGCCCCCGAACGTTTCCGCCGTTCTGGTTTGAGGGTGTAACAGATTAGGTCCAGCACAAAGACTATTCATCTTGATTTACTAAAGTTTAGTAAATATGGTTATGATTACAACTTTAAGTGTAATTCTGAAACATTAGAAAGGTTTCAATGTATGATAGAACGGATAAGAAGAATCAAATAAGGCTGGAAGATAAAAGTTTCTCGAATCTGAAGAGACGGGAGAGTACTTGAGTATCTTGTTTTATGATTATCTTAGTGATTATGAGACCATATCACAATTGATCCTCTAAGGGCACCTTATTTCATTCGTTTGGCTAAGGAGAGGAATCATGAATTGTTGAAATGGTTAAACCAAAAGATAAATCATACTTCGTTCCAAAATCAAATCATAGAGTCATACTCTAAGATTGAGCTTTCAGTGACATAATCTTAAGAAAGGTTAAAAACACTTTTCAAATGTAGAGTACAATGTTTTCTTACTCTTGTACATCTGAAATTGGTAAGTTGTGATGTTTTGGATAAGACAAAGGCCAACTAAGACCAATTGTGAGAAATGTTTTTCCTTGATAAGAATCTGTACTAACTCTTCAATATTTGTTTTGTCAAGGAATGGTTCTTGACAAAGAGATTTTTATATGTCAAGAGGACAGTGGGAGTCTTAAAAGATCTTGAGATAGTTTCAAGAACTAATCAAGAGTATTGTTAATCACTGGCCCACGACTTGAGGTTTGTAGACAGTAAGCAACAGTAGGCCCTTGTGCTGTCGGGTGGCAAGAAATTTAGATTGAACAAGTTCAGTCCATGTGTGTTTTGATTTGCCACTAACCTTGTCTTGTGATTATGGTTATGACAAATTCACATGGATAGGAACACTTACACCATAAAATCTAATTGTTATACGGTTTCTCTCGGATTCATGAAAATGATGGTGAGGAAACTCTTTCACTAAGTAGTTTTAAGTAGATAGTAGTTGTGATATTTGTATTTGAAAGTCATTAGTGGAGCGCGTGTGGTTAACCGGAACACTAACATAGACTTGTGAGGAATGGAAAAGACACATGTGTGCTATCTAAGGAAAGGTGTATGATTTTGATAAAGTCTTATCAAAGCATCTCGTATCAGAAATCTGAACTTTGGTAAGAAAGTCAATAAAGTATTGATTTCAAGAAGTCCACCTAATTTCTGTAAACATGTCAGAGCTAGAGGCAACATAAGTGTTATGCTAATAATCATCATGTTAGTGGGAGCATGATTATTATGTTACGTCTTGCAAGCTAACAATGTTAATTATAGAAAACAAAAGTTTCAATTCGCTTTAAAATGTTGTTTTGCTATAATTAAGCGAGAGGATTTTATACTTCATTCCAATTCTACAAGCTTAGATTGAGATTTTAATCAACTTTAGTCAAGGATATATATGAATGTTATGTTGGAATGGTTCAACATAAGGAAATTCTATATATGTTGTGTTCTCAAAATTCGATTATGATTACGGCATACCTCTTCATAGTTCGAATTGTGAGAACATGGCAAATAAAAATTTTATAGCATGAATCGTGTCCCATATGTTTTGGATATAGGTTCGATTACATGTGCTATAATCTGGTCTAAATTTTCCAAATGCCTAGGGCATTAAGATGGAAAAAGGAATACAACTGGATATGACTAAAATGATTAAGCAATTGTCGAGGACAAATTGAGTTTTACCAAAGATTGGTTACTCATGGACAATTGGAAGTATAGAGGCAGGACCATATTGACATATTTTGCAAACAGGCAACTCTTGCTCAAAAGTGATGGTCAAAATGGGAATATTGGATTGTTTCCATAGGTTGAAGTTATTCTTTGAATCTGTGTAAGATTAAAGAACTTAATGCAAAGAAGGATGTTCAAAGGAATGTAATTTGAATGTCATACTTCATTTCCATGGAATTGCTTTCCATTGGCAAGTCTTTGTGACTTTTGTGCATAGTCATTACAAGGGAATCATCACATATAAGTTTAGTAATCTAGCAAATAACAGTAACTAGCAAGAGTTTGGTATTCTTACATTTACAATATAGATTAGGATAGTGAAATGAGAATCATTGGAGTCATGTTCAATTGATCTATTTCACAAAAGAAAGGACCATAGGTAAACATTGTGTGCATGCTTGGTGCATGGCATGACTATTGTTTTAATTCAAGTATTAAGTTGATAAATCGAAACAATGAATAATGAGTAATCAATATGGAGCTTAGATAAAAGGGTTTTTATTTACACTCAAGAGTTTGGGGCCATATAGGATTAAGTATTATTCTTTTGTTTCACTTTGCATGTTTTGACTTCCAGAATAACTAGGTCGTTCTTCCTGAATGACTAAGTTATTTAAACCATCCACAGTCGATCATAAATTGGAAGTAGGTATGAATCAAGACTGTCATGAATTTAGCTTGTACGATTTGTCTAAGGTGCATTAGACATAGCAATAGTTGCTGCAACATTCATGAGTGCACCTAGAATAAGATTCGAGTATTGGATTAAACCCACACTCATTTGAATCACTTCATGGATTTTATCACGAGTGAATCATGAGACGATAATATCTTATATTCTTCAAAACTAGAGATATGAGTTTTTACTATATGTTGGTTATACATTGATTGCACGAAAACGCATTCGGTAACTCAATGTTATAAAATGTGCCTTTGTGTATGATTCAACAAGTAGTAAAACAAGCCATATGAGTCGAAGTTTATCCATTCTTTTTACCTTCAGGATAAAAGCGATATTTGTGGGCCCCTCGATGATTTGGTGATGACAAATGTAAGTGCTCGGTCGGGCATGGACTAATTTGATTTTTCAATTAGTCAGTCATTATAAATCGGAAATCGGGAAACAACAAATGGACAGAGAAAATTATTATATTCCATGTCTCAGTCAATATGATATCTTGAATGGAGGAATATATGATCCTTTATGTAATGGACAAGTCATTGACAAAGGTCAGAGATCATGGGCAGGTCAGAGTTCGACAGAAGCTTTTGAGGGATACGATTGCTAGTCGGTTCTTGAAGTCATTCTTGCAATAATAGTTTTAGACTTATCCGAGTGGGAGACTGTTGGATTAATGTCTAAGTCCATAACTATAATTGGTAAGACGTGACCCGACCCAGCATGGTCTATTTGGATTGCATAGCATCATCCATTTGGATAGACAAAAATGAGAGAAATAACACTTAAGGTTTATTAATATATTATAAGTTCTAATATATTAATAAGATTATTTAATTAGTATTGATCAAGAATTAATCTAGAATTAATTAGGTGATCAAAATAAGACTAATTAAATATATTGGCTGATTGTGTAAATCATCCATACATATATAGTGGGCTAATGATCCATAGATTATCAAGTTGGCCTAAAACCCATAGGATGCTCCATGGTGTATTTGAACCCCATGGATCCAAGGAAATGGAAAGCCATGACAATTAGGGTTTACCCTAATTGTGACTAACTATATAATGATCTTATGATTGAAGAAATCGGCCACTAATGAAACAAGTGAGGGCAAGCCGATTTTGAAGTGTTCTATTTTCTCTTTAAGTTATTCCAAATGAACTTGATGTTGTGTGAACCATTTGAGGTGTCACACTTGGGGCACTAGGCACTCAAGCTTCATGAAGATATTCTACATCAAAGAGGTATGTAATTCTAACTTGATATATTTATATGAATCAATGTTATTATGCTAGTTAGGATGAATACCTTCGAAAGATCATATTTGCATGTATAATAGAGAAAACATAGATCCAAGGTATTTAGGGTTGCATGTACACTTAGGAGTGTTAGAATACTCAAAACCCAACACTTATATCCAAGTGTCATGGGCTCTAACATGGTCTTTAATACAAGCATACAACACATACTGCTAACATACTTCCTAACTCGTTCCAATTATCATGCAAAATACTACAATTTCAGCTACAAAACTACATATCAAGTATCTGACGGCCTTGGTGCCTTAGACCCATTGGTATAGTGAGGAGACTCACCTCAGTGTGCGGAATGCGAAAGCTACTCCCCTAACAGTCGGTAACCTCCCATGCAGAAAGATAATATTTGTTGGATACAGTGTCTAAGTCCATAACTATATTTGGTATGTACTTGACCCGACCCGGCATGGTCCATTTGGGTTGCATGGCATTGCAATACTTGGATAGACTAAATTAGAGAATATGGAACTTATGATTATTAATATATTATAAGTTCTAATATATTAATAATAGTATTATTTAATTAGTATTTGATCAAGTATTAATCTAGTATTAATTTGGTGATCGAAGTGAGACTAATTAAATATATAGGGTTGATTATGACAATCATCAATTCTTTGATGGTGGATTAATGATCCATGGTTTATGGGTTATGGATGTAACCACTTGGAGCTCCATAGATAGTCCATGCGAGTTACAAATCCATGGGTCATGAGAAATGAAGAGTCATGACAATTATGGGTCTTCTTAATGAAACCCTAATTGTGTCACCACTATAAAAGGAACCCTTTGGCTAGCAAAATCGTGACCTAGTGTTACTAGAGAGGGAATAACCAATTTTGAGTGCTAGAAGTATTCTCTCAAGTTATTCCAAGTTTTGTGGTGTTGTGTGAAGCATTTGAGGCACAACATTTGGGGTGCTAGGCTCACAAAGTCTTGAAGGAATTGAAGCAACATCAAGGTATGTATTTCTACTAGTTTTATATTTTATTTATTCCCCATGCCATGCTAGTCAGGAAATAACCTTGAAAAAGAAATTTGCATGTATATGGAGAAAACATAGATTCAAGGTTATTAGGGTTGCAAGTACACTTAGCAATTGTTAGAATGCTCAAAACCCATCAATGGTATCAGAGCCTAGGATTTTTTTCTGTATACTTGATGCAAAACTGCTTGAAAATCGAAAAATTCTGCTCACTGTCGACTGGACTCGCCGAGTTCATGGGGAGGACTCACCGAGTCCATGAACAAATTCATCCTACTCGCCGAGTAGGAGCGTGCTGGGAAGATTTTTCCGTGTTTAGTTGTTGGAAATGGATTAAGATCATTATCCCAATCTGTTTTGGACTTGTAAAATCTGTTTTTCAAAATGATAATGATTATGTTAACCCATTTCACATGACTTGTATTAATTTTCAAGTAATGTATATGTTTATATGATTTATTGAAATTACTTGACATGAATTTGTGTTCTTATGAGTTTTTAGAAGATCATAGGAATTATGTGTAACCTTCATGTGTGTTTAATTCATGATCTTAATGGTAATGATGGTGTTCATAACTTGTCCTCAAGTTATGGATAACCAAAAGTCACTTCTTTAAATTGTGATTAAAGAACTAAAGAGGTTTCATAAAATGAAGAGTCTTCATTTTTATGAACCATTAAAACTCATAAGTTACAAATTGAAGAGATTTGGAATAGTTTCAATTCTTGCCCTCAAGTTTTGGAATTTGAAAAGTCTTACACTTTAAAACTTTAATTCCAAAAGTAAACCTTAGATTTTTAAAAAGTTTAAAAATCAACACTTATACTATTATTGTAATTTTATTATATAGATATGTATAAGAATATGTCATTCTTACCGTTAGTAGGCCTCATTCACGAAGTCGGTCTATAAGGGGGGGGGGGGGGTATAAGGTTGTTGCCTATAAAATGGTGACTTAATGGGTGTCCACTCTCACCCACCGCTTCCTTGATCGGTGGAGGGTAGTTAGCCGAACGGGTAGGATACGACTTTAAATTCTCAATAAAAGTATAATGAATAATAAAGTAACTATACGTTATAAATTCCCAATCTTAGTTACTTTAGGAAAATGTGAATTTGGTGCTAGCCCATAAAATTACACTTTGTACCTTACCAAGTCGTTAGTGGAGCGTGTGTGGTTAACCGACACACTAACATGGACTAGTAAGAGTGGCAAAGGATAACTTGACTTTATTATAGATCGGTGGAGCTTGTGTGGTTAACCGACACATCGATTAGATAATATTGTTTAGGGTACCAAGTCAATTTGTATGGTTATTCACACCTTGTTTGTGATCCTCGGCATCCGAGTCACAAACTTGAGAGGGCACATTCGAGATTCAAACATGCCATTGAAAAGTTCAATGTATCTCAAAAGATCTAGGAGTTTTAAAACCAATAAAACCTAATAATAAAATATTTTGTTCTTATGGTGGAAATTGGTAAATCGTCATTTACCTACCTTCAAATATTTTATAGTGTGGATTACGGCATCCATCTTCCACCTATAAATAGTTTGTTGGATCCTAGCCTTAATATTTCATTTGGGTGACTTATTAAGAACTCTTAATCTAATGAAACTTATCTTCCTTTTATTCCACATGTCTTCCAATAACGCTGCTGGCTCAAACCCTGCAGGCTCCTTTTCCCTAATGAACTTGTGTGGTAAGGTCATCTTTGATGAATCCAACTTTAATGAGTGGATCTGAAACATCAGGATGATTACCTGCTATGAGGACAAAGAATATGTCCTTGACAGGGAGCTTAAGGTTGTTAATGAAGCCACTGCTACTCCAGAAGAGCTTGCGGACTTCATTGCACATGAGACAGATGCCACCAAGGTGTCCTGTATCATGATGGCCACAACGACTTCGGAACTTCAAAAATCTTATGAAGATTTCTACCCCAATGAGATGCACCTAGATCTGATGGAAAGGTACCATCAGAGCGTGCGTCAAGAGAGGTATGAAATCATTTCCTCCATGATAACCACAAGGATGAAGGATGGTGAACCCATCACCGGTCACTTGCAGAAGATCCAGAGGTTCGTTAACCGGTTGCTAATGCTCAAAGTTGACTTCCCTGAGGATTTGGCGATTGACATCATTCTCCATTCCTTATCTCCAAGTTATGATCAGTTTCGTATGACTTATCATATGAACAAGGAGGAAGTCACACTTAGCAAACTTCAAGGACTCTTAAGGATAGCTGAAAATGGCCTTCAGGGTAAAGCGGTTGCTACTTCTACTCCTTTAACATCCCCTGTTCTTGCAATTGGGCAAGGGAAGGGTAAGAAGAGGAAAAGCCCTTCGAAGGGTACCAATGGTAAGACTCTTGATGGTTCCTCTTCAAGTGGGACAAAGAAAGGTCCCATCACTCCTTCTTCAAACCCAAAGGAAGCACAGTGCTTCTATTGTGAGGATAAGAGACACTTCAAGCGAAGCTGCGCCAAATATCTGCAAGATGTAAAGGATGGGAAGGTTAAACCTACCCATGCAGGTATTTAAACAATATTGTCTAACAACTCATCTAATGCTAATTCTTGGGTGCTTGATACAGGGTGTGGTATTCACATTTGTACTGATTTGCAGGCACTAAGAAGAAGTGAGCAAGTGGAGCACGGGAAGATAAACTTAGTCATGGGCAACAGGAAAGCATCACCTGTAACCAACATAGGAGTTTATTCTTTATTGCTTAATAATGGGTTAATCTTAGATTTGAATAAGTGTTGTTACTCGCCCGAAATGGCGAGAAATATTATTTCTTTTCATGGCTTGTACAAACAAGGTTTTACATTTTCATTTGATAATAAAAATGGTGCTATTAATGATTATTACAATGATGTATTTTACTTTAAAGCAATACCTTGTGATGGTGTATATGAAGCTGTGAATATTGTAGACAATTTAGGAAATAATGTGTTGTATATTGATTCTTCTGATAGCTTGGACAAAGCATCCTAGTGGCATTGTCATCTTGGACATGTTAACAAGAAGCGCATAGGCCAACTCCAAAAGACTGGAGTCTTGGAATGATTTGACCTCAAGTCAAATGATAGTTGCGAGTCTTGTTTACTTGGAAAAATGACAAAGCCACCCTTCACATGTACTTGTGATAGGGGTGAAGGTTTGTTAGACGTTGTACACACGGATGTGTGTGGGCTCTTCAGAGTTACTGCAAGGGATGCTAATCGTTATTATGTGACTTTTACTGACAATTACAGTAGATATGGATATATTTACTTAATCAACCATAAGTCAGAAACCTTTGAAAAGTTCAAAGAGTTTAAGCAGGAAGTTGAGAATCAAGTGGGCAGGAACATCAAGATGCTCTGATCCGATAGGGGAGGAGAGTATCTTAGCATTGAGTTCCTTGACTATCTTAAGGAATGTGGGATTGTCTCACAATTGACACCTCCCAGGACACCACAGTTGAATGGGGTAGCTGAGAGGCGCAATCGAACCCTGTTGGATATGGTTCGTTCCATGATGGGTCGAGCTTCATTACCAATCTCGTTCTGGGGGTATGCCTTAGAGACTGTCTCCCATATCCTTAATCTAGTCCTTACTAAAAAGGTTACCAAAACACCTCAAGAGATGTGGACTGGGAAACTGCCCAATTTGGACCACATCAAGATTTAGGGTTGTGAAGCTTTTGTGACGCATGAGACTCATGAAAAGCTTGAGCCCCGAAGAGAGAGGTGTATTTTCATCGGCTACCCACAGAGATGATTTGGTTACCTCTTCTACAGACCTAGTGATAATGTGGTCTTTGTAGCAAGAAGAGGAGTCTTTCTCGAGAGAGAATTTATAAGCCAAGGGGACAGTGGGAGGCAAATTGACCTTGAAGAGCTTCAAGAGTCAAGTGGTGAAGGAACCTCAAATGCTGTTAGCCAACCTGAGGAGGAAACTCCTGTTGAGCCAATAGATGAGTCTGTACCTCCAAGACGTTCCACTAGGGTGAGGAACACACCTGAATTTTATTATGGTTATCACATCACCACTGAAGGTGATACATTTATCAGGGATAGTACACTGATAGATTTGGATGAACCTAATAATTATAAGGAAGCCATGGCAGGCCCTAAGTCTGCGAAATGGAAGGAGGCTATGGACAACGAGATTCAGTCCATGTATAACAATCTAGTTTGGAACTTGGTTGAAAATATACAAGGTCGTAAGACAGTTGGGTGCAAATGGATCTTCAAGAAGAAGACCGACATGGATGGGAAGGTACACACTTATAAAGCGCGACTGGTTGCAAAGGGCCTTACTCAAACTTCGGGAGTTGACTATGATGAGACCTTCTCACCAGTAGCTAAGATTAAGTCTATTAGAGTGTTGTTAGCCATAGCTGCATTTCATGACTATGAAATATGGCAAATGGATGTCAAAACCACTTTCCTTAATGGAATGTTGGCTGAGGATGTTTACACGGCTCAGCCAGAGGGTTTTGTCGATCCAAAATACCCTAATAGAGTGTGTATGCTTGAAAAATCCATTTATGGATTGAAACAAGTATCTCGCATGTGGAATCTTTGGTTTGATGGGAATGTCAAAGAGTTTGGCTTTTCTAGGAGTGAGGATGAGTCTTGTGTGTATGTCAGGGCTAGTGGGAGCATAGTTAGCTTCTTGGTGTTGTATGTGGATGATATACTTCTCATAGGAAACGACATCCCAACTTTGCAGGAGGTTAACGCCTGGCTTGGGAAGTGTTTTGCTATGAAAGACCTTGGGGAAGCTGCCTATATCCTAGGGATAAGGATATTGAGAAATAGGAGTAAGAGACTGATTGGACTTAGTCAAAGTACTTATGTGGATAAGGTACTGAAGAGGTTCAGTATGCAAGATTCCAAAAAGGAGAATTACCAATCAAGAGTCATTCCAAGCTATGTAAGACTCAGAGTCCGAGCACAGAGGCTGAGATAGCTGAAATGAGTCAGATACCATATGCTTCCGCTGTGGGCTCCACCTTGTATGCTATGACTTGTACTCGCCCTGATGTGGCCTTTACTTTGAGCATGGTCAATAGATATCAACGGAACCCTGGCAAGGCACACTGGACAGCAGTAAAGAACATTCTCAAGTATTTGCGCAGGACTAAGGACTGGGTCCTTACACTCGGAGGCAGTGATGACTAAAGAGTGGAAGGATATAGTGATGCTAGCTTTCAAACTGATAGGGATAATTTTCGCTCTCAGTCAGGTTGGGTATTTATCCTAAATGGAGGAGAAATTACTTGGAAAAGTTCCAAGCAGGAGACAGTAGCTGATTCAACTTGTGAATCAGAGTACGTAGCAGCAAGCGAGCCAGCAAAAGAGGCGATATGTCTAAAGAACTTCATCGGAGACCTTGGAGTTGTACCAGCTATAAAGGAGCCAATGGAAATTTTCTGTGACAGTGAAAGTGAGGTTGCTTTGGCAAATGAACCAAGAGATCACGGGAGATCTAGGCACATTGACAGAAAATACCATTTCATCATGCATAGAATAGAAGAATGACTCCTTGTGGCAAAGAGGGTATCATCAGATGAGAACGCGACAGATCCCCTCATGAAGGGACTGAGCAGGGTTAAGCATTTACAGCATGCGAGGCGCATTGGGCTGAAGGATGATATTAGTTTCAATAATTAGATTCCTGAAACTTGTAAAATGTAATTGAAATTTGATGATAAATAAAAGTTTTTATTTATTTATGAGTAACGTGTTACTATCTTGTGTTGATTGTTTACTATGTTTCAATTTTGCATGTTTTTACTTCCAGAATAATCATGTTATTATTCAAACCATCCACAGTCAGTCAAACTTTGAAAGTAAGTGTTGATTTAAGACTGTCATGAATTTGGCTTTTTTGATTTGTCTAAAGTACTTTAGACAATGCAATGGTTGCTACAACATTCATGAGTAGTCATAAGGGTTGAGTATTGGATTCAACCCACGTTCACTTGCATCACTTCATGGAATTTATCTCGAGTGATCGTGAGACGGTAATATCATATAAATCTTCAAACCTAGAGATATGAGTTCTTGACTATGAGTTGGTTATTCATTGATTGTACAAAAATGCATTGGTAAGTCGATGTTATAAAACGTGCCTTTGTGAGTAATTCAACAAGTAGTTAGTACAAGCATATCAGTCGAAGTTTATCTGTTCCTTCTAGAAATAGAAGCGATATTTGGGCCCCTCGATGATTTATTTTTGACCTACGTACCGGGCCCGGTCACAACCTAATTGATGTATTCAATTTAGTTCTATGTCGAAACAAATCGGAGATCGAGAAACAAATGTTGGTCAATAAGTAAGACCATGTTCCATGTGTTTGTCCAACTGATATCATGAGAGCAGAGGATTATATGATGACTTATCTTAAATGGCGTATCATCATCATCTCAGTTCCGAGAGACTTTGAAAGAGCTACGATTGCTAGTCGGATTTTGAAGTCATATTTTCAAATATAGTTATTCGACTTATCCAAGTGGGAGACTGTTGGATATAGTGTCTAAGTCCATAACTATATTTGGTATGTACTTGACCCGACCCGGCGTGGTCCATTTGGGTTGCATGGCATTGCAGTACTTGGATAGACTAAATGAGAGAATATGGCACTTATGATTATTAATATATTATAAGTTCTAATATATTAATAATAGTATTATTTAATTAGTATTTGATCAAGTATTAATCTAGTATTAATTTGGTGATCGAAGTGACACTAATTAAATATATAGGGTTGATTATGACAATCATCTATTCTTTTATGGTGGATTAATGATCCATGGTTTATGGGTTATGGATGTAACCACTTGGAGCTCCATGGATAGTCCATGGGAGTTACAAACCCATGGGTCATGAGAAATGAAGAGTCATGACAATTATGGGTCTTCTTAATGAAACCCTAACTGTGACACCACTATAAAAGGAACCCTTTGGCTAGCAAAATCGTGACCTAGTGTTACTTGAGAGGGCATAACCGATTTTGAGTGCTAGAAGTATTCTTTCAAGTTATTCAAAGTTTTGTGGTGTTGTGTGAACCATTTGAGGCACAGCATTTGGGGTGCTAGGCTCACAATGTCTTGAAGGAATCCAAGCAACATCAAGGTATGTATTTCTACTAGTTTTATATTTTATTTATTCCCCATGCCATGCTAGTTAGGAAACAACCTTAAAAAAGAAATTTGCATGTATATAGAGAAAACATAGATTCAAGGTTATTAGGGTTGCATGTACACATAGGAAGTGTTAGAATGCTCAAAACCCATCAATATTAACCTATGTTAGGACATAACAATGAAAGAAAAAACCCAAACCTCAAGTCCCTCCATGAAGGCCCAAATATCCTTTCTTCGCTAATGGGTGCAAAGTTCATGTCCAAAAATCAGTAATGGGCCTCTTGGCCCAATAAGACCCAATCATAACACTAATGGCCCAACCAGATAAAATGGCCTACTACTCTCAACATGCAACCCAACCCAAAAACCAAATGAGGCCCAACAAACCAAGAGCCCAAAACAGAACCAAGCCCAACTGTACTGCATACGCTTAGCGTACCATCCTGGTACACGCAACGTATTGGGGTTCTAAGGATTACGCGCAGCGTACACTGGGTTACGCCCATCGTACTAACAGATTAAGCACTTTTTCCGTAAAGTTCTTAATACTCGATTCTTTTACGTCCAGAAGTCAGATCTAACCCTATTAGGACAACCTAAGGCATAATGTTGGCATGTTTATACCTTTACATGTTCCATATGCTCCCAAGACCTCATTAAGAACTTTTTAAAGTACTTAACCCATGCATGAGGTAAAAATGCCCACCAAGACTCCATTTTTATGCTAAAAAATGACCAAGGGACCTCAGATCTGTCATTTCCATCCCTTGGAGTTGCTTATCTCATAAAACGAGGTCCAAAACCAACCAAAGGGACAAAACTAGAAAACCCTAGCTAGATCTAGTGATTTAAATGGAAATGTGTAAGCTTTATACCTCCAGAAGCTCCTCAAGGTCGGCAATATGCAGGTTCTTGAAGCCAGATGGCACTCCAAGCTTCTTTGACAACTTCTTCTTCTTGGATGAACAGTAAAAGGACCAAAAATGCACTCTTCATGCTCAGAATGCACTCACAAATGATATTAGGGTTTTCAGAGGCGTTTGAAGGTGAAGGAGGCTGTTAAGGGTGAGGCTCAAAAGAGTTAACGGTGTTTATCTAGGCCTCAAGACCAAATTTGAGGGTTTGAACGTCCTGGCACGTACGCCCAGCGTCCTCCTGGTACGACCAACGTACGTGCTACCACTCCGCGATCCTCCTTGCCTAGTACGCTAACCGTACTCATAAGTACGCCAAACATACTTAAGGGTCTCTTATGATATAATAGAAATACTTCTAGGGTTACAAGGTCATACTTAATTTGGAGTGTTACAATGTCGTCCTCATCCTAACCAACCACTTCCATCTGCATCTAGACCCAATCAAGCTACCTACATCTAACCCCACACAAGCAGACCCAAAGTGAAATGTGAGGCTCAGAGTGTGTCCCATTTGTCTAATAAAAGGAATTCCATATCAAGATCCAGGACCAATATATGATTCAATACTTATGACTCGGCAATATGGTAGGTATAAGGATGAGAAGATAAGAGAGAACAAAAATTCATGATAACATAAGCTATAGTGGAACTAAAAAGTATGAAAATTAGAAAAGAAAGAAACAAAATATGTAATGTTTTTGAAATTTTTTATATAATTTTTATAAATACCTTAAATAAAAAAGCAACTATATACAACCTGCTGACCTGAAAAACTCTTAGATCATTTAGATCATCAATAGGTTAATCAATAAAACAAACAAACACAATAAACACCATATAGAATCAATTAATGCTTGATGATTCAAATGTAGTCACGCCTTAGCAGAGCTCGACAAAGAACTTCCACTGTAGAGGCGTGCTAGGGTGTGTAGTACAATCCCAAGAATAATAAATGAAAGCGATAATTAATAAGGATGTATGTGTTGGATTAGTGTCTAAGTCCATAACTATTTTGGTATGTACTTGACCCGATGGTGCATGGTCCTTTTGGGTTGCCTTCACCAAAGCAACTTGATTGGAGAAATAAATAAAGAGAGAGAGGTTATTATGATTTATTAATATGTTATAAGAATAATATATTAAAGGAGAAATCATATTTGTTTAATTAATACTGGTCAATAATTAATTAAGAATTAATTTTGTGATCAAGTGTAATTAATTAAACTAGAGGGGCTGAATTGTAATTATGTGATAGTTACAAAATAAGGTAAGGATTATCTTATATATATGGTGAACGAATTTAAGGTGGAAATCCCTTAGAATTCGACTAGGATAAGGGTTTCTAGGACTTATCTTATGGTTGCTTGGTGGACAAGCAACTAGATAAGGATAAGTACTAAAACCTTAATCTTTACACCTATATAAACCCCCTAGGGCTTAGGAATTCGTCTAACCCTTCCCAAGAGGTCCTAAGGACGAATTCTAACCTCTCTCCTCTCTCTTTATACCTTCTCCACTTGCTTATGGTGTTTGTAAGCCATTAGAGGAGTGACACTTGTGACTCTCAGCTTTCCAAGGTCAATTCAAGGAGGAATTGGATTGTTATTGCTATATAACAATCAAGGTATGTTCTTAAACCAATTTACATGTGAATTCTGATTTCCATATGCTAGAATTAAGGTTTATAGTCTTGGAATCATAGCATGTACAATAGAGAAACCTAGATCCAAGCATTAGGGTTTGTATGAGCACATAGGATGTCTTATGACGAAAACCCATCAGTGGTATCAGAGCCTTGATTGGTATCTATTGTATTGATGCATATTTGATCGAAATAAGCCTGAAAATTGATTTTTTTGAGTTTTGAAGGTTTGACTCGCCGAGTCACTTGGTGAACTCGCCGAGTCAGGTGGACTCGACGAGTCCAAGCCCAGACTCGACGAGTCAAAGTGTCTGACAGCTCGTTTTCGCGATTTTCTTCCTGTTTTGGTTTTGGATAATTACCATAAACTCGTTTTTGTGATAAAATCCGAATTTTTTCATTATTATGTGATTATCCTTACCTAAATAGAAGATAATTGTCAAAATTTAGATAATCACTTGTTTTATTAGATAAAGTTTGATTATTTGTCATTTAGATTTGAATTATCTTGTGAAATAGTTTCAATTTATCCCTTTAGGTTTTATAGTTTAAATTTGAACCCCAAAAGTTTTGTTGTTTTGAAATTTAAATAGTTGAAACCCTAATGTTTTTAAAAAGGTTTCAAAACTGGCCCTCAAGTTTTGGAATTTAAATTTTGATTAAATGGTTTAATTTTGATGTACATTTGAATTCCAAACCCTAATGATTTGAAATGTTTCAAAACTTGCCCTCAAATTTTGGAATTTAAAAGTTGATTAAAAGTTTAATTAGGAATGTTAAATTCTAAAACTCTAGTATTGTTTTGAAAAAGTTCAAATCACACCCTGATGGTTTTATTAATTAATTAAGGTGTATAATTAAAAGAGGTTTAATAAATCCATAAAAGTTTAGGTTAACCATTTAATAGAATTAAAAGTGTAATTGTTAAAGTTAACCACATAGTATTTTAAAAGTTATAAAATACACCCTATACTATATATAACATTAAAAGCCTAACATCATATATATGTATAACTAAAAGTCAGTCTTACCGTTAGTAGGCCTCATTCACGAAGCTGGTCTATAAGGGGTGTTTAAGGAAATTGCCTATAAAATGGCGATTGAATGGGTATCCACTCTTACCCACCGCACTCTTGACTAGTGGAGAGTCGTTAGCCGAACGGGTAGGATAGGACGAAACCTTCCATTATAAGTATAATGAATTACTAAAGTAACTAAATGTTTTCATAAAATTCCCAATCTTAGTTACTTAGGCAAAAGTGAATTGATGCAATTCCATGAAATTACACTTTGTGCCCTTGCGAAGACGTTAGTGGAGCGTGTGTGGTTAACCGGCACACTAAATGGGTCTAAGCAAAGGTAGCAAAGGGTGACTCAATGTTTGTCATAGTTCGGTGGAGCGTGTGTGGTTTACCGGCACATCGAATAGGTGATTGTAACATGTGAGGGCACCATGTAGTTTGCATGGTTATTCACACCCGCTTTGTGATCCTTGGCATCCCAGTCACAAACAAGAGGGGCGTATCGAGATATAAACATGCCATTGAAAGTTCAATGTATCTCAAAGGATCTAGGAGTTTTCATAGATTTAAAACTTAAATTTCTTTTTCGTTTTTCATGGTGGAAATTAGTGAATCGTCATTCACTTACCTTCAAATATTCTGCAACTAGATTACGGCATCCCTTTTCTAGGTTGTAGCATATTGTGTTGGGTCCTAGCCTTAGTATCTCAGTTGGGTGATTTACTAAGGACTCAATCAATCAACTAACTTGAATTCGTTTTCTCCCGTATTGTAGATGTCAAAGTTCGACAACTATGGTCTTCCTAAATCCCGTGGAACAAGCATTCCACATGAAGATAATATTCCACGATTCGATCGAGGAACAAGAAATCATGCTTCACTTCCTCCTCCTCCTCCTCCAATTATTCTCCCTAACCCACAAGATTGTAAAGTTGAAAGGTTCAATATCACTCAAGCCCTTTTGGCAAGTAAACATAAAGAAGGTAAGTCGGTGTGTGCACACGTCCTCGGGATAAAGTCGCACATTGATAGACTAAGAATGATGGGATCCGTTATTAGTGAAGAGATGGCTGTTGATTGGGTTCTTCAGTCACTTCCTAAATCGTATAGTAAGCTAGTAAGAGAGTACTATATGATGAACCATGACGTGACCCTTATAGATCTCACCTCTATGCTTATTGCTGCCGAATTAGCAATGGTTTGGCGCAATAGAAAAGCAAAGTTAATTGGTGAATCTGCCTTCGAGATCTCTATGGATATAGACAATGGCAATGAAAGACATGCAATGATCGAAAAGTTTGATCATAAGAGAAAGGCGATGTCTGAAGTAGTTCCATGTGTTGTTCCGAAAGAGTCAATTTGCTTTTATTGCCAAGAGAATAGGCATTGGAGACAAAGTTGCCCTAATTACCTAAGAGATCTAAGAGATGGGAGAGTCAAAAGTATGATTGCGCTTTAGGTAAATATCCACTATCTAACTCAATTAAGCTCCTATTCATTGATTCTTAATACATTATGTAATAAGATTGCATTTGAATGTTTTGTAGGGTCGGTGAAAAGAAAGGAAGCTTGATAAGAGAAAGCAAGATGAATCTAATCACAAGAGATGGATCTCGATCGCATGGACTTGAAGATTAGATTTTGAGCTTAGAAAGTTATGATAGAGTTGTTAGAAATTTTCTTTTGTACATAGTTTTCAATGGATTTTGCATTGTAAGAACAAATTTTTTTTCCGCTGCTTTTATAAATAAAATAAATTTTTTTTGACTTATTTATTTAATTCTTTATTTCCTTACAATGAAATCATTATGAAAATCGATGTTTGAATATTTCTACAATGAATGGATATGATTCTTGTTTATGTTATTATGGAAATGTCAAGAATTTGCCAAATAGGGAGAGTTTCTCATCGCCCAAAGTTTCAATCGGACAGAAATTTGGAATCATGCAACTTGGTTGCATGATGAATGAGAAATTCATATTTGGAAATTAGACCAATTCGTTGACAAAGTGTCAAGTGAAGGACTAGGAGATCAAGTACACAAAGTAGTGTGTTGATCAAGTTCACCATAAGAATAACAAAGATATTCGTCATGATTTACTAAAGGCTTAGTAAATATGATTATACTTACAAGATTAAGTGTAATTCTAAATTGATTAAAGGGTTTAGATCAATAGTAGAACGAATAACAAGAATCAAGTAGGCAGAGAGATAAATGTTTCTCCATTCTAAGAAGAAGGGAGAGTACCTTTTATGCTTTATGATAGGTCTTAATGATTAGGAACCATACCTCAATTGATCCTCTAAGTGAGTTTTAGTACAATGGTATGTCTAAGAAGAGGAATCAAGAATTGAAGAAATGGTTAAATCAATAAGTCAATCATACTTCGTTACAATAACAAGTCTTAAAGTTAAGAATGTGACATTGAGTGAAAGATATTAAGAAGGTTTGTAACTTTCATTAAATGTGGAAAGTTGTGATGTCTTGGATAAGACAAAGACCAACTAGGACCAATTTATGAAGTGTTTTGATAAAAGCTACACTAACTCTTGAATATTTGTTTGTCAAGAAATGCTTATTGACAAAAGAATCTTATATGTCAAGGAGTCAGTGGGAGCCTTAATGGTCTTGAAAGGTTTCAAGAACAAATCAAATAAACCTTAACGATCATCACTAGCATACGAGTTGAGGTTTACAACCTATCGTGATGACATTATTTTGATTCTGTGCCAATCCAATCGAGTTAATTGTGCATGAGAGTTCTATGAGTTCTCATTTCGAACACATAAAAGGCAAAGCACCTTAATCAATGAAAGGTACATTGATAGGAAAGGGTGAGCTGCTTAACTGCTTGGAAGACATGGTGGGCAGCTGTGCTACCATAAAGGCAAGAAATCGAGCTCAAGAAAGTTCGATCCATAAGAGTTTGAATTTGTCGTAAACATGGGTTTTGACAAATTCACATGGATAGGAACAAATACACTGTTTAAATCTAAGTGTCATAAGATTTCCTCCTTCATGAAAATGATTGCGAGGAAATGCTTTCACTAAGACAGATTTTAAGAAGATAGTGATTGTAAAATTGCATTCTCGAATTCAATTATGGTTACGGCATCCCTTTCCATAATTTGAATTGTGAGGTTTGGCAATTAGTCTTAATTGTTTAGACACACATATGAACTATCGAAGGCAAATGTGTATAAGTTCAAGAAACCTTGATAAAAGATTATGAAAGCACTAAGTATTAGAAACATGAACTTAAGAAATTCAATAAGCATTGTTTTTCTGAAAGTTAAGATGTTTATGAATACATGTCGAAGCTAGTGAGAGCATAAGTGTTATGCTTTATAATAATCATCAAGATAGTGGGAGCATAAAAGTTATGATTGTATGATTATTAAGGAAAGTATTGCAAGGTTAGCAATATTAATTATAGAAAACAAGAGTCATACTTTGCAAAGTCGCAATAGTTGAAGAATTGTTTTGCTATAATTAAGGGAGAGAATATTATACTTCATTTCAAATCTAAAGGTTTAGGTTGAGAAATGTTAATAATATTTAGTCAAAGGTACATAGTGTGTTCTTAAAATTTCGATTACGATTACGGCATCCCTTTTCACAATTCGAATTTTAAGAGCATAGCAAATAAAACATTATGCGTCGTGTCCCATACGCTTCGGGTATAGGATCGATTGCAAATGCTTAATGTTTGACCATTCTAAAATTTTACAAATGTCGAGCGCATTTAGAGGGAAAAGGGACTAGAATTGGTTTTGACTAAAACAATTAAACAACTATCAAAGGACAACCCAAAGTTCGACGAGGATTGGTCGCTTGTGAGTAGTTGGAAGTATAGTATTGGAAAATATGGAAATGTTTCCATATTGGATTGACCGTATCGACATCATTACGAATAGATAAGATTCTATTAAGAATGAGTTGTCATATGGAACATATGGAAGTGTGTCCATATTGGGAATTGAATATTGAGAAATCTATGACTAGATTGGAAACTTCTATGCAAAAGGATGTTCAAAGAATGTACTTTGAGTGAGAGACATCACGTCTATGGAATTGTCTTGTAACAATCTCCGATAGAGGACTTTGTAATATCATTGGCAATAGTCTTTGTGACTTTGGTGCAGTGACATTACGAAAGGATAGTTGCATAGAATGTTAAAATCTAGCATATTCTATAAGTAGCAAGAATTTGATATTCTTTGACTTATGAAAAACGGATTTGGAGTTGTGAAATGAGAAGGATTGGAAATGTGTTCAATGTGATCTATTTCACAAAGTAAGAACCATAGGTAAACGTTGTGTGCATGCTAGGAGCATGGGACAAGTGTTGGAATTCAAGTAAGAAGTTGATTACCCGAAACGACAAATAATGAGTAATCAATATGGTGATATATAAAAGGCGTTTTATTTATACTCAAAGGTTTGAGGCCATATGGGATTAGTATTATTCTTGTGTTTCACATTTGCATGTTTTGACTTCCAGAATAATTTAATTGGTTAAGAACAGTCAAATTATTCGAATGGGCCACAGTCATTCATATGTTGGAAGTAGATATGAATGAAGACTGTCGTGAATTGGTGTGTGGATTGTCTAGAAAAGTATTAGACATAAGCAAATGTTTGCTGCAACGTTCATGAGTGCTTACGAATATGATTTGAGCATTGGATTAAACCCACGCTCAATTGGATCATTCCATGGATTGTATCACGAGTGATTGGTGGGATGATAACATCTTATATTCTTGAAACCGAGATGTGTGAGTTGTATCTTGCGAATCGATTACACATTGATAATATGTAAACGCACCAGTAACTTGGTGTTATAAAACATATTGTTGTGTGTGATTCGGTGCGTGAGTGCGAGCGAGCATTGTATCAAAGTTTATCCGTTCCTTTTATTCAAAGTAGGATAAAAGCGATATCTTTGGGTCCCTCAATGGTTTAGTGATGACAAACGTAAATGCTCGGCCGGGCTAGGGCTAATTTGATTTGTTCAATTAGTCAGTCATCATAAATCGGGAATCGAGATATAGTACAAAGAGAATAATTTGAAATCATATCTCATATGATATCTAGAATGGAGGAATATATGATCACTTATCTAAGGACACGCGTATTTCATATGATCAGAATTGACAGCGGCTTTGGAAAGCTACGATAGCAGATCGGGATCCGAAGTCATACGCAGAATAGTTGTTAGACTTATCCAAGTGGGAGACTGTTGGATTAGTGTCTAAGTCCATAACTATTTTGGTATGTACTTGACCCGATGGTGCATGGTCCTTTTGGGTTGCCTTCACCAAAGCAACTTGATTGGAGAAATAAATAAAGAGAGAGAGGTTATTATGATTTATTAATATGTTATAAGAATAATATATTAAAGGAGAAATCATATTTGTTTAATTAATATTGGTCAATAATTAATTAAGAATTAATTTTGTGATCAAGTGTAATTAATTAAACTAGAGGGGCTGAATTGTAATTATGTGATAGTTACAAAATAAGGTAAGGATTATCTTATATATATGGTGAACGAATTTGAGGTGGAAATCCCTTAGAATTCGACTAGGATAAGGGTTTCTAGGACTTATCTTATGGTTGCTTGGTGGACAAGCAACTAGATAAGGATAAGTACTAAAACCTTAATCTTTACAATTATATAAACCCCCTAGGGCTTAGGAATTCGTCTAACCCTTCCCAAGAGGTCCTAAGGACGAATTCTAACCTCTCTCCTCTCTCTTTATACCTTCTCCACTTGCTTATGGTGTTTGTTAGCCATTAGAGGAGTGACACTTGTGACTCTCAGCTTTCCAAGGTCAATTCAAGGAGGAATTGGATTGTTATTGCTATATAACAATCAAGGTATGTTCTTAAACCTATTTACATGTGAATTCTAATTTCCATATGCTAGAATTAGGGTTTATAGTCTTGGAATCATAGCATGTACAATAGAGAAACCTAGATCCAAGCATTAGGGTTTGTATGAGCACATAGGATGTCTTATGACCAAAACCCATCAGTATGCATGCACCTTAAATACTAAAACCCTATTAAAAACAAACATGGTTGGACAGACCCAAACTGGATAACAAAATTGGGCAAAAGATCGAGCCCAAAGACGCAACACTTCTGGACCCAACAATCTCCCCCTTTGCGTCAATTGGGGCGAGACTTCACTTCAGTGGAGGTTGAGGAGTTCGCTTCACAACCTTGAACACTCTTGTAATAATTGCAAGAAGAGTCTGTCTGAAAGCCATATACCACCAAAGCATATCGGAAATCAGCTTTTTCTCTGCCTCACTGTTTTGATCACATCCATGGATAAGCTCAAGAATGTGCTCCAAGCAAGAATTAGAGAATAGATGTTTGTCAGCCAGAGCAAATAACAACCTTTGACCATCGCCTCTAAGAAACATAACAATGTGAGACTGTGGATCAATAATTCTTTCACCATCAGCTTAGTGTCACCTGCCTTCTCGACTTGCTTGATTAAGGGCCTCTTGCGTATAGCAGCAACAATTTCCTGATCCATCTTTGCCACTTCATGAATGTAACATACTAGCATATGCTTGATGTGATCGATGATGGGCTCATATTCCTTCTGATTGTAGTGAAGGATGTTCTTCAGGAGAATCCAATCGTGTGGATTCAGATTTGGCAGATCAACAAGGGAAATCATATGGACCGAACGATCTGATCCTCGGGTCGCTTTGAATTTGATATTAATAAACTTCCCTAGTAGGTTTCAGCACCTTGACTGTTGTCATTTTTTTGTTACTCCAGGTTAGGTACAGAGGTTAATAGAATTCATAATAGTATTTAAGCAAGTCTAATCAATCTTCGGGTCAGGAGAAGGAATCACCACCGTAGGCTCAAAGCAGTGAAAGATGATAGCCTTACTAGTGATTGGCATATAAAATTGAGAATCTTTAGAATTCTCGACATTGAAGGAAAGATAAGCCTCTAGCCAGTTTGAACATGCAGCTTCAACAACCTCCATTTGATGCCTTTCCAACGTCCACAGAGGAAACATCAATTTCCTCTGATTAAGCAGATTTGCTTCTCTCTTCTCATTCTCCTTATTAATCGCTTCAGTGACTTTTTCCTTAATCTCCTGAGTAGTGGGCTTGGCTTTGAGTGGACTTGGTTTAGGAACCGTTTCTTCAATAACATCAACGTCATCCTCATCATCATTATTATCAATAATTTCTTTTCCCTTATCCTTTCACACCAGAACCCGAAGCTTCTTTCCCTTTCGGTTCGGTAACCACTTTTGGTTGTTGTGGTTTCGGGTGTTGAGGTTTCGGTGGTTAGGATGAAGTCTTTTTTTCTTCTCCCCCATGTTGCGGAGAGACAACGGACTCTGTAACACCCTCTATCCGGCTTAAAATATCAAGAGCAGGCCGTAATTTCTCAGCTAAATGATGTCTAACTAAGATGGTAAGAACCGAATCGTAGGCTTCAAGAAGATGGAGAAGAATGGAATGAACATTACCAACAGAGCTTTTTACCACAGACCGCTCCGAACGTAGTGCTTCAAGTTCCTTGTTTGCTTGATTAAGCTTGAGAGTCTGGGTTTTGAGTTGAGTGGTCTTTAGAGCAAGTTCATCCATCACCCTGCTTTCCAAGGCAAGATATCCCTGAAGTTCATTTAAACGTTCAGAGACCGAAGCTTGATGTTTGACTTGACCAGAACAGAGGTTCTGGCGAAGCACCTCAAAGAGATCTTTCTTTTGTTGAAGAGATTGAGTTAAGGTCTTAACCGAAGCACTGACCGTGTTGGCATTTTGCGCTGCAGCACCCTGTAATGGTGGTTGTAGCTTCAAAGAAAATAGGTGTAGGAATGGGAATGGTAGAGGAAGGTTGAGATGTGATTATTGGGAAATTGTGAGGTAAGGAAATAGGAATGGAAAAAGGTGGAGGAGAAGGTGCTTGGGAGCAAACAGAAACCTCTGGCATAGGGGGGCGAGGTGGTGAGCCACCACGAACCGAATCTTCATCATCTGAGCTTTCACTCTCAGATTCGCTACGAATGATGGGTTGATGACCAGTAGGCACATACTCAGAGTCAGAGTCGCTTGATGATTGAAGAATAAGCTTCCGAGCAGGTTTCTTGACCTTCTTCTGCTAGGGTTGGAAAGGTGTTGCCTTCTCAGACTTTTGTTTCTTTGGAGAGTGAACCTTTGATACTCTACCCCCCTTTTTCTCCCTTTTTTGCTTCTGGCTTCTTGCCCCTATTAGCAGGTTTGTCTGCTTCTTCAATAGACTTTAACATTTCAGGTGTAAGTTTTATTGGACCAAAAGAGGGGAGCTTCTTGTACTCTTGAGTAAGCTTGCTTACATGAGACACTTAAGCATACATTGACTCTGGGATAGAGCCAACAAAGTGAAATTTCGAGGGATGAGTGACTATGATATTTGTGGTATGAAATGTAGCAATGAAGGGGAGAAGTGAATCAGCCATAATGGGAACATGAAAACGCTCCATAATCCATTGAGTGATAATGGTCCAAAAACGGGAACAGGAAATCTATGTGTGGCGAGAAGCAGAAGACAAAGTTATGACAAGCTTAAGCGATAATACTGAACCATAATCAAGGTTGATACCATCGTATAACCAATAAAGCAGAGTCATGAAAGACTTGCTAGCGCCATCTGATCCTGCACTTCTTTGTAAAAGTCCTTTAAAAAGAAGGGTGAAGAGGCCATTCCATGGAGGAGGAGGGCATGATTTCTTAAATTTGTTCATAGTAGTAAGGGTTTCAGTGTACCCCATGTTTTAAAACATTGAGAAAAGCTGACCTGTAGAGATGGAATCAAGATTCACCATGGATTCTTCATAAGTGAGCCCTAGCAGCGAGTAAAATCGATTCTTGGATATTGAGGCCTTCTAATTGAGAATGCCAAAATAAATCTTTTTTGAAGGTTTGTCGTAAGTTGCAGTGGAATAGAGTTGAGAAAGGCACGCCATTGGTACAACATCCACCGTTGATAATGCTTTGATGAGTAGCAAATACTTAAGACATTCCGCCACGTGATACATGTATGTATCATAGAGGAATGGTGTGAGATCAATCAGCAAGTTCTGGTTGGGCTTCATTGCGAGAAGATTGGAGTGTGTAAAGGTTTCTTGAACAAAAGAAGATTTTGCCATTGTCGAAGCTTGATGAAGAAGAAGATGAACAGTGAATACCAAATCAACTTATTTTGATGTAGAGAGATGAAGAGTGGTAGACAATAATACCACGGAAATCGAAACCCTTATATACAATTTTGTTAGAGAGAGAAAAATCACGAGCAATGATTCCTCTAATTTGGGAAACGATGCATAAAAAGGCGTGATTGGACCACTGGCAACCCCGATAAAGCAGCTGATGACGCACGATAAGGTAACGGTTCAAATTCACGGGCCTTTCCATACTTATCCTATTTTGATTAAGAATCGATTAGACTTCCTGCTGACCCACTGCTTGAAACTTTATCGTCATAATTAACAAAGGCTTTATACGACGCATCCCTTCATTTGGAAATTACTACATTACACCGTTAGGAACCGAAGCTATATATTTATGAACCGAACAAGACTTTTGGAAAATTCGAGATTTTCGTGCAAGATAGTGTCAAAGTTAAAGAAATAAATCAAACTATTTGTGGGATTTTGTGATGTCATTTAATTCATAAAGCAGTGGATCATGGGCACAAATCTCTTCCTTCAAAGTCAAGAGAGACTTCAAAATGCTTGTTTGGATTCCCATTGAATTACAATCAAATACTTGTTGAGAAGCATTGAAAGGCATCTTTGATATATACTGCTATTAAGGGTGGCTTTTGCTTCAATTCTGGTTTTGGTACTTGACATAAGACCGAAATAGAAAGAAGTACTTGTGAGACCAATAAGGCCTGTTAAACAACTACTTTTGGAACATATTCAGTGACTTGTTGACAAAAGATAATTAAAAATCTCAATGAAAAAATAAAAATTGGATCCTATGGGAAGAAAAGTCATGGTTATAGACACTATCATATGGATCTCTCAAAATAAAAATTGAGGTGGTTAAAGAACAAATGTACCACTGCTATAAAATAGGACCACGTAGAAAAACTCTTAACTCAATTTGGAGAAGAGTATGGTAGCTCATGATTAGAGTGAATTTGACAGCCTAATTGGGAAGACATGATTGGTTTTTATCAAGTCATTAAGGCCTCACTCAGAAGCTTTGAGGCTTGAGTCAACATACAACAACATGCTTCTAGGGACACTTAGCTAGTACATAGATAAAGAATTATACATGCCCCTACTCCATCATTGTGAATAGTCCATATATACAAATTAGATTAAGATTGAAGAAAATTTCAATAAAATGAAATAAAATATTTTTGAGTTTTGAAGTTTCTAAAAAGAAATAAAAGCAGAAAAGAAAAATGTTTTTGAATTTTATAAGATTTTCTGAAAAAAGAATTAAAACAGAAAGAAAAATATTTTGGGATTTTATGAAAAAAAAGGAAAAACATAAAATAAATATGAGAGAAGAGTATACATACTATATAATAGAAACCATCACTAGAAGATAAGAACCGGTTCATTTCGGTTCCTAAAAGAACTGAACCCAAAATGGACCGAGCGTTCACTCTATTTTGCTACCAACTTTTATTGAGGCGAAAGTGATTTTGGTACAAACTCAACTTCCATCATTCCTAAGCCTTATAGGATTTTATTTAAACTTATTTCAGGTAAGGCCTTAGTAAAGATGTCAGCCAATTGATCAGTAGTCCTTACAAAATGAATATCTACGTTACCATTTTCCACATGATCCTTTGTAACATCCCAAATTTCAGAAGTTTGAGTTAAGGGATTAAAGTGTAAATTGAAGAAGGGACTCAACGAGTAGGTAGATTTACTCGTCGAGCCGGTGCGGGTTTTGGGTCGCGAATTAAGTGACCAACACGCCGAGTCGGAAGTTGGACTCGACAAGTTGATGCTGGAATGAGAAAACCCTAATCTCAAGGGTTGCACCCTGTTTAAAGGACTTTATATCCTTCTCTCAGCCTCTTTAGTGCCCTTGAGAACCAGAAAACCCTAAGCTTGCGAGTGTGAGGCCTTTGGAGGGAGATTGAAGCTTTGGAAGTTGTTTCTATGGCAGAAATTTGAAGATCAAGAGGGCTGCATCAAGAGAGTGGTGTAGATCCAGAATCTACTTCGGTTTGGGCACATCTTGGAGGTAATAAGTTGTTACCTTCCCTCTTTTGCATCTAGATCTATTCATGAATGATATTTGGGGCCATTTTGGTGTGTTTGAGATCTATTTCGGGTTTGGAGTTTAGATCTGAGGTTGCTACTCCAGATCTACACTTGTATTGGTCTAGAATATCATAAAGCATCAGTCAAAGAGTTGTTGGTAAAGCCCCTTTGTCTTACGCCCTAGCCCTAGAGTGATTTAGACCTTTATCTCCTTGGTTTCACGTGAAGTTTGCAACTTTACATAAGGGTTAGATTGTAGAAGAGTGGATCTATGGATTGGAGCCCCTGCATGGCTCAAAAAGCCACTGTATGGATTGAGAACTGGAGAGACTCGGCGAGTCACATGGGTGTACTCAGCGAGTTGTATGAACATGAGCATGGACTCAGCGAGTTGGATGAACAACTCGGCTAGTTTGTTGAAGATTGCCTTGGACTCGGCAAGTCTGTTCTTGGACTCGGCGAGTCTGGTCGCAGAACCTCGACCTTTTCTAGTCAAGACGCAGATTAGTGATTTGAGTAGTGACTCAATGAGTTGGATAGGCTGGGACCCAGATATCGTTGAACTCGATGGGTATTAAGGTGACTCGGCGAGTTGGTTCGTATTTTGAGAAGTTTCTGAATTTAAGAACTCGGCGAGTCTATAGGTTGACTCGGCAAGTCGAGTCAACTGGAAAGTTGACTTTGACCAAGACTTTCACTTTGACCAAAGTTGGTTTAGTTTGAATTCTAGAGTTCAGTTTGGAACTAAGTGTTATATTGATATTAGTAGCTCGGAGAGCTAGTGGAGCAGCGGTTCAGAGAGTTGTCGGTCTGCAACCAGAGGGTTATCAGCAAAGTTCAGCAGTACAGGTAATGATACCGAATGAAGTAACCTTTTATATTCATATATGTATAATATATATATAATTAAGAAGGAAACGACCTTCAGAAAAATAACACCACTTAATCCCACATCCAAACAAGGAAAAGGAATTAAGGTAATTCATTAGTCCTAAGCCCTTTAAATCTTATTTATATATTTAAACATATATAAACATGATTTTGGCAATTATAAGTTTAAAGAGTTATAAAAACATTTAAAAGAGTTTAACGTTATTCTAAAAGAATTTATATTACTTCAATTTATTCTGGAAACGATTGATAATCCTTAATTGTAAATTCCATATTTAAAAGCATAAGAAGAACCTTTATGAGATTGATATCACATGAATTATTAACACAATATGATTGTGTTCCACTTGTATTCCCCCCTTATAAAGCATTTAAAATCATTTAAAATGTAGATCATACGGATATGAGCTCACCAATAACTGGTGATTTGGGCATCTTTTCGTTTCTAGGAATGAGCTATCTTGACGTAACCGCGAGTTTCTGATGAAAATCGAGCTTTATGCGGTCAGAGTTTCGACTGGAGAGAAGTTAGATTTTCGAGAATTTTGGACATCGGGTCTTGCTTCGGAAGTCGGGATTGATAGCGGGGCTTCGGGGGTATAAATTGACAAGAAGAAGAAAGAAAGAGGTGAAGAAGTGGAAAAATTAGCAACAAAAACCGGAGGTCTCGCATGCCTTTTATAGGGTTGCACCCTCTCAGGTATGTTGGGCGTACGAAGCTCTACGCGGCGCGTAGTTCGGATGGGCCTGCCAGGTGTCGAGGCTTCGGTGGGGCGACGTGGACTCTTTTGGACCGAGCAATGCAGCTATACGCTACGCGTAACTACCTCGTACGTAGGGCGTACCTCGGTGTCGACATGTACACGGGGCTTAATCCTAGTACGCAGGGCGTACCGGGTTGAACAGGTCGGATGCGTCACCTCTTCAGATATTATCCGAATTTATAATTTTATAAATATATTTTAATTACTTAAATACTTCAGAAATACATATCTTCTTTATACGAGCTTCGTTTCTGGCGTTCTTTATATCCACACGTAGGTGAGACTATGCTCTACAACTTTCATTTATACTCCGTCGGCTAATTTTTAATTTATTTTTATTATATTATTTTTACTATGTCGGGACAGGAAAAACATCGTGATAAATGCATAACTTCTTCATCCGACGTCCGTTTCCGTCTGTCTTTTTATCGTTGCACTATGATCAACGAGACCTTCGATTCTCGTTTAGGCTGTTTTCGCAAAAAATTGTTCAAACTAGAACTCGAGTTTCGGGTTGTATACTGGTGTGTCGAAACTTTAGAAAAATCATAATTTCTTCATACGAAGTCAGATTTAGACTTTCTTTTTAAGGAAACTCTCGGTTCAACGTCTTTTATGACTTTCATGTAGATTGTTAATGCTCAAAAGCATATTCTTGAAAATTCACGTTTTACGTTAAACAATGATTTTCCAGTTTTGACGCGGATCTTCGATTTGTCATAACTTCTTTGCTATAACTCGGATTTCATTTTTCTTTATATTTTTGGAGACCTTGTTACAATATCTATTAGTTTATTTAACCCAAACAAGAATATTCAACAATTTAATTATTGACGTTATTTTAAGTTGACTTTTATTGAACACGAATGACCTTGGGTTGACTTTTGTTGACTTCAAAGGCTAGAAAGTAACGGGTTGTTACATTATCCCCCGTTAGAGGTAATTTCGTCCTAGAATTAAGTCAAAGAAATACATATGGATGAATGTGAAAAGTATGAATACTCATGTTTCATTTGATTGTTTCGCTCTTAAGTGTATTCAGGTTCTCGTTATGAATTACAGTGAAACTTCACTATCGGGGTATGGTTTCGTTTTCGTTCTCTAGAATTCTCTGTCTAATGTTTCTACAGATACTTTCTCCATATAGGATTTCTATGGATTCATCTACAAAACTAAGGCTCTAATTTAACTCGATTTAATCGAGTGGGATAACAAAGGTACTGTTGGACAACACTTTTTCAAGCTAACGATGTGGAAAGATAGGGTGAAATTTATTGATCCTACGTGCCTTCGATTTAGTATTCAATGCTTTCCGAAACATATCATGCCCTTCCAGGGTAAGACCTTGACATGACGTGGTCACTAACCTGAAACTCCAAGAGTTTTCTCCTATTTAAGGCATAGCTTTTCTGTTTGACTTTTGAAGCTTTACTTCGCTTTCTGATTTGTACTTCCTACTCGGTAGTTTCTTGGATGAATTCTTGACCAGCGAAGGTGCTAACTGGAATTTGAACCTCTAGCTACTTGCGTATTACCTACTTTAGTCCAGAGCAGAGGGATCTGCACTTGTGACTTCAGAGGGTTTTGAATGGAGCAACTTTAAATGCTAGCATGATCAAGGACTCGACTAATTGGTAAATAGGTATCTCATGCTTTACCAAAGTCGATCATATATGCTCTTAGTATAACTGATAATAATAGAATTGTTCTCTCATTCTGTCTAATGGTTTAAGGATGGTAGGGTATGCTCACGACTAGCCTAGTTCCCAGAGATTTCTGAAGTGACTCCTTGAACTGGAAGATGATTCTATTAGCTCAACAGAGATAACAGATATTATAACACCGTGCAGCTTGACTAATCTCTCTAACACACGATCTAGTTATCTTCTCTATTTGTCTATTTCTTAAAAATTGTAGGAAGTGCGCAGACTTGGCTAATCGGTCGACAATCATCCAAAATGACATTAAGTCCACCTGTTGTCTTGAATAATTTAATTATGAGGTCCATTGTAATCCACTACCACTTCTACTCAGGTGTCTCCGTTTGTTGTAGTAGGGTTGTAGCCTTTTGTTCTGAAGTTCACGATAATACTCATACTTGGCTCATCTATCATCACCTCGTGTATATGAGTCGTATATAACCTAGGTCAACAAAATGTTTGGGTGGGTCCCTCTACCCCAAATCCACAACTAGAAAAGGAACAGGAAATAGGGCGGAAGCACACAACCTAAATCTTGTTGACTCTAAATTATATGCCACTCTTGCATATACGTTTAGCAGCGATAGATTAATCTAATGAGTTCTTATACTCTATTCTTGAACTTGACCTGCATTAAAAAGTGGTCTTCCTCGGAGATCTATTGGGTATACTACGGGTAGTTACTGACTTCTGAGACTTCTTTGGTGGTTTTCGCTTCAAGTTTTTTATCTATTAAGCAGGCTCGAAGGTATGGTACCCCTTCCCTAGGTACTTCTGAGGTCTTCAGGTGAGAGATGATATAAGGGTTTGCGTTATGGATCGGAGGAATTTCATTTAACGGCTAATTAAGCAAAAAGTTTTTTTACACAGCATGAGAATTTTTACATGGTAAGGACCAAGCCGAACCATGTCGGATGAGAATGTCGGAACTTCTCGATGAACTTGATATTAAGTCATTCTGGAAGAGATGATTACTAGGATGATGAAGAATCCTAAGTAAATAAGTTTTTAATGCATTCAGTTTTATTATGTTATATAGATACGAACCCCTTTTTGATTTGATCATGGGGAGTACTAATAATACTAGGGTTCTGGCAAATTGAAATCATGAACTTTCATGAAATTATCCCTGCTAGGTCTCTCTATAACCGCTTGGTGTACACAAGTCATGTATAATTAAGATTGGTAAGACAGTTGACTGAGCTATCCTGTGCTAAATCCACAACCAAACAAGGAACAGGAAATGAGGCGGGATCACTGACTCTAAGTCTACAAATCTTAATTATAAGTTACCCTAATATATACACTAAGCCATCATAGCTTACCAGTTAGGGTTTTGAGTTTTATATAAGTGTTATGATTTGTTTTGAACGAGAGAGTAATTTATAAATATCATTAATTATTGGGCTTCAGAAGCGTACCAAAAATATAGCAGGGTTCTTTGATGCTTCCCCCCAATCTGGGGTCAAACTCCTCTTGCTCCCCCGTTACACTTTTCTGTTGGACAATCCCTCTTGAAATGTCCTATTTTGCCACATAAATGGCATATTGGATTGATTCCAACATTGGTAGTTGAAGTGATGAACTTGACCGGAGTCTTACAGATGTGGGCTGTGTGCCCCTTCATCTTGCATCTATTGCAATGCAGCACTTGGCAGACTCCGTAATGATGGTAGTTGCACTTCCTATAGTATGGGAGGTTTCCTAAGTATGGTGTGGTCGGTGCTGGAATAACACGGCTGATGGGGGTATTGACTGCTCCATTTTGTTGCCCTCTACTAGGTTCTTGAGTTGAACAACTCCCTTTCATGTTCTTGAACTTTCGTTTCAGGATATTAGGTTTGAGGTTCGGAGTGTCCTTAAAAGTACGAACTCGTTGCTGAAATTGGTTATCACAACGATCAAAATTGCCGATAAAATTTTCACTGTCACTTGTGTTATTAGAATTAAGATGGGCCACGACAGTTGTTACGGGTGTTATGACTGCGACTTGAATCGTAGCCGCATCTATCTGAAGGATTGGTTTTTTGCCAGTGGGTTGGTTGCATTTCTTTGGAGGCATGATTCTGTTGTAAGATGAGAACACGAGCTTGTGAATAACAATAGTTGGCTCTAGATGTATTGTAATCATTTATATGAATACAAATTTTCTGTTTCTTTATACTGATCTCAAAGGTTCAACCTACATCCCTATGATATAGTCCTAGTAAAAATAAGAAGTAAGTTTCTAGAATGGTTACCAGACGAGTGTTATCCAAACTGAGTTTTCTTTAGTTGATAGATATCATGTTCCAACATTCGAAAAGATTTGAAAGTAATTCATAATAGAGTCTACATAAAATAGACTTATGAATTTGAGAAGTAATCACTATCGATTGAGATTTCGTGATTCGGTTTATTGTTATTAGCCATGACAGGAAAAGATGATAATTTCAAAACCTAATGTGAGTAATGTAAATATTAACTCACTAGGTTGAGTCGATTTACTAGTTATAGAGTGACGAAAAGACACTCAAACACTTCAGATGTAAGAAGCACGGTTTTCCTTTGTTCTTACTTCTATTTGTTGGATATAGTGTCTAAGTCCATAACTATATTTGGTATGTACTTGACCCGACCCGGCATGGTCCATTTGGGTTGCAATTCACCCGAACAATTTATGGATAATCTTTGGAGAATAGTATAAGTTATGAGTTATTAATATATTATAAGTTCTAATATATTAATATAAGATCACATTATTTAATTAGTATTGATCTATAATTAATCTAGGATTAATTTAGAGATCAAAAGTATTAATAATTAAATATAGGCTCCTATATTTATATAGTGTGGGATAATGCTTATTTGGAATGGGCTAGGCTTGCATGGAAAGTCCATGGATACTCCATGGAGCTTTAACTCATGGATCTCATTGAAATGAAGAGACATGGGTATTAGTTTTTACATGGATGTAACCCTAATCCACCACACTATATAAAGAAGGCCTTGGTTCTTGAAATCATACTAGTTGAGGTGAGTAAAGCAAGAGGGCCGATTTCAAGATAGTTGTGACAATTCTCTCAAAGTTCCAAGTTTGTGGTGATTTGTTATTTCCATTTGACGCATCCACAGTATTGGTGCTAGGCTCTAAAACTCCAAGCAATCAACTACAACTACAAGGTAAGTAATTCTACTAGCTTTATTTGATTCATGTTCCCCATGTCATGCTAGATAGGATAAGGACCTTGGAAAAATAATTATTTGCATGTATCTTAGACAAACATAGATCCAAGGTTTATTAGGGTTGCATGTACACTTAGGAAGTGTTAGAATGCTCAAAACCCATCAGTGGTATCAGAGCCTAGGCTTGTTTGTTTGATACTTGATGCAAAATATTGGAAAAAGTCGAAATCTTGCTGTCTGCCTGATGAACTCGTCGAGTCCATGGGGGGACTCGTCGATTTCATGTGTATCTTCATCCTACTCGCCGAGTAGGTTTGTGCACTCAACGAGTAGGAGCCTCAGAATGTAGATTTTCGACTTTTGCTGGTGGAAATGAACTACAAACATTACCCTAAACTGTTTTGGTGTTATAAAACTTGTTTTAGATGGTGTAATGTTTATGCTAATCCATTTCCAATGGGTATAATCAAAAATTATAAGATCTATGAGTAATTTATGATTCTTGAAATGTTAATATTCATGTTCTTGAACTTATGAAGATTAGATGATCATAGGAATTGTTTGTAACCTACTTGGTAGTTTAATTCTTGATCATAATGTGTTTTAATGGAGTCCATAACTTGTCCTCAAGTTATGGAAAACCAAAAGTCACACTTGAATTAAAACCATTAAAAGAACATAAGAGTTAGAAAAATGAAAAGTCTTTATTTTAATACTCAATTAACTTCATAAGTTATAAGAAATGAAAAGTTTTCAAAGTTTACAAAACTTGCCCTCAAGTTTTGGAACAAGTAAAGTCATAATTAAAACTTTAGTTCCAACCATTAGAATTTTAAAAGATAAAATTCAACCCTTATACTTATAATATTATAAGTTAATAATAATAATAATAATAATAATATATATATATATATATATATATATATATATATATATATATATATATGTATGTATGTATGTATGTATGTATGTATGTATGTATGTATGTATAAGATCAGGTCGTCTTACCGCTAGTACGCCTTATTTACAAAGCCGGTCTATAAGGGGAGTATAAGGTTGTTGCCTATAAAATGGCAACTTAATGGGTGTCCACTCTCACCCACCGCTTCCTTGATCGGTGGAGGATCGTTAGCCGAACGGGTAGGACAAGGACTTATGAATTCTCATTAAAAGTATAATGATAATACTACAATAACTAAACTTTATTGAATTCCCAATCTTAGTAATTTTAGGAAAATGTGAATACGGTGCTAATCCATCAAATTACAAAGTTACGCTTTGTTTAATTCATTAGTGGAGCGTGTGTGGTTAACCGGCACATTAAGTTGAACTTAAAAAGGTAGGTACAGGGTCACTTAATGTTTATCATAGTATCAATGGAGCGTGTGTGGTTAACCGGCACATCGATTGAGGGGTAATACATTGAGGGTACCAAGTAATTTGCATGGTTGCTTCACACCTTGTTTTGTGATCCTCAGCAACCTAGTCACAAAACTTGAAGGGCACACTCGAGATTGAAACATGCCATTGAAGAAAGTTCAATGAATCTCAAACAATCTAGGAGTTTCTAAACCACTTAAAAACCTAATTAAAAATTTTGTTTTTCATAGTGGAAATTGGTGAATCGTCATTCACCTACCTTCAAATATCTTATAGCTTAGATTACGGCATCCCTCTTCTAAGTTATAAAATATTGTGTTGTGTCCTAGCCTTAATACTACATTTGGGTTTTTATTAGGGACTATCTCTAAATCTAATCTAATCTATTCACTCTTCTTTTTAGATGTCTTCCAATAACAATGCTTCTGGCTCTAAACCTAATAGCTCTTTCTCTCTCATGAATCTTTGTGGGAGAGTCATCTTCGATCGATGCAACTTTACTGATTGGATCAGGAACATCAGGATGGTCACTCGGTCTGAGAACAAAGAATATGTTCTCGACAAGGAGCTAAAGGTACCCGAACCAACTGCAACTCCTGAAGAGCTTGCTGAATATGAGGTACATGAAAGAGATGCTACAAAAGTAGCATGCATCATAATGGCCACCATGACAGCCGAGCTCCAAAAGTCATATGAGGACTATTATCCTTTTGAGATGCACCAGGACTTGATCGACCGTTATCATCAAAGTGCTCATCAAGAGCGATATGAAATAATCTCCTCCTAGATAACAACCTGAATGAAGGATGGTGAACCCATCACGGGCCACATGCAGAAAATGCAAAGATTTGTGGACCAGTTGCTGATGCTCAATGTGAACTTCCCCGAGAAGCTTGCAATAGATATCATTTTAAACTCCTTACCATCGTGTTATGATCAATTCCGCATGACATATCACATGAACAAGGAAGAGGTCACTCTCAGCAAACTTCAAGGACTCTTAAAGACCGCGGAAAGTGGTCTTAAGGGTAAGGCAGTTGTTACTACTCCTACTCCTACCAACTCCGCCCCTGTCTTGGCAATCGAGACAGGATGATGGAAGAAGAGAAAGAGTTCTTCGAAGGGTACCAAGGCTAGGACCCTTAATGGCTCTTCTTTAAGCGGAACCAAGAAAGGCCTCATCACTTCTTTTTCTGACCCAAAAGAGGGTGAATGCTTCTATTGACAAGAAAAGGCACATTGGAAGCGGAACTGCCCAAAGTACCAGCAAGATGTGAAGGATGGGAAAGTTAAACTCAACAATGTAGGTATTTACACTATCTTATCTAATAACTCACCCCATTCTAACTCATTGGTCCTTGATGTCGGTTGTGGTATTCATATATGTTCTGATTTGCAGGGACTAAGAAAAAGTGAGAATGTGGAGCAAGGAAGAATAAACTTGATCATGGGAAACAGGAAAGCTTCTCCTGTCACCAAGATTGGAGTTTATACATTATCGCTAAATAGTGGGTTTACATTAGATTTGAATAAGTGTTATTATTTGCCAGAAATGGAAAAAAACATTATTTCCTTTCATGCAATGTATAAACAAGGTTTTACTTTTTATTTTGATAATAATAATGAGAGTACTGATGCTTTCTTTAATAATGTTCATTATTTTAAAGCATTACCTTGTAATGGCGTGTATGAAACTGTATCTGTTGTAGATAATCAAGGAAATAATGTATTGTATATTGACTCTTCTGTTGGATTAGTGTCTAAGTCCATAACTATTTTGGTATGTACTTGACCCGATGGTGCATGGTCCTTTTGGGTTACCTTCACCAAAGCAACTTGATAGGATGAATTATGGAGAGAAAGGATTAAATATGATTTATTAATATATTATGGGAATAATATATTAAAGGAGAACTCATATTGTTTAATTAATATTAGTCAATATATAATTGGAAATTAGTTTTGTGACTAAAAGAGATTAATTAAACTTAAGGGACTGATATTTTAATTATAAGATAATTGCAATTTGGGCCATGGATTGCCTTTTATTATAAGGTGGACGAATTCTATGGGGGAAGCCCATATGAAATCGTCCAAGGCCTTAAGGAAAGGGCTCCATGGGTTGCTTAAGGCTTAAGCAACCAAATTAGGGTTTCCTTGTTAGATAACCCTAATAGCCTTACTATATATAGAACCCTTAAGGCTCAAAAACGTGGGGGAACTTCTCTTCTAGGGTTAGAACACGTTTTGGGCAGCCTCCATCCTCTCTCCTCTTCATCCTCTTGCTTATGGTGTTTGTGAACCGTTAGAAGAGTGACACTTGTGACTCTAAGCCTTCCAAAGTCAATTCAAGGAGGAATTAGGATTGTTATTGCTGCATAACAATCAAGGTAATATTATAAAACCATTCTTATGTTAATATGATTACTTGTATGCTAGAATTAGAGTTTATAGTCTTGGATAACATCCATGTACAATAGAGAAACCTAGATCCAAGCATTAGGGTTTTTATGAGCACATAGGATGTCTTTTGACCAAAACCCATCAGTAGTATCAGAGCCTTGATTGGTTTCTATTGTATTGATGTATTATGTGTTTATTCAAGTTGCAAAATCGATTTTTGAGCCATCTGCCTGATGAACTCGGCGAGTACCATAGTGTACTCGGCGAGTAGGCCTCAACTCGGCGAGTACAGTGTGGTACTCGACGAGTTCGAGCGTCAGATGGAGCTATTTTCGGGATTTCTTGTTGTTTATCTTTGAGATACTTGCCTTTATCATATTACATCAAAATAAATCCGATTTTATGATATATATGACTATATTCTTGATCTAATTGAATATATTTATCAATTAATAAAATATGTATTTCCTTATGTGATAATTGATTCATTATTTTGATTAAATTGGTAAATTGTTTTGCAAGAAATCATTAAATAAATCAAATATGGATAATCATGTGATTAATTATTAATTTAGATTATTTGTTATTTGATCCTTGTTGTTATGAGAAGTTTCATATTTTCTCCTTAGGTTTTATAGTTTAAATCTGAACCCAAAAGTTGTTTAGAAATTTAAATAGTTAAAACCCTAATGTTTTGGAAAAGGTTTCAAAGCTTTCCCTCAAGTTTTGGAATTTAAATTTTGATTAAATGGTTTAATTTTGATGTATATTTAAATTCTAAACCCTAATGTGTTGAAATGTTTCAAAACTTGCCCTCAAGTTTTGGAATTTAAAAGTTGATTAAAAGTTTAATTAGGAATGTTAAACTCTACAACTCTAGTATAGTTTTGAAAAAGTTCAAATCACACCCTTATGGTTTTATTAATTAATTCAGGTGTATAATCAAAAGAGGTTTAATAAATCCATAAAGTTTTTGGTTTTAAATTTAGTTGAATTAAAAGTATAATTGTTAAATATGACCACCTAATATTTTAAAAGTGTAAAATACACCCTATACTATATATATAACATTAAAAGTCTAACATTATATATATGTATGAGTAAAATTCAGTGTTACCGTTAGTAGGCCTCATTCACGAAGCTAGTCTATAAGGGGTGTTTAAGGATATTGCCTATAAAATGGCGATTGAATGGGTATCCACTCTTACCCACCGCACTCTTGACTAGTGGAGGGTCGTTAGCCGAACGGGTAGGATAGGACGAAACCCTCCATTATTAATATAAAAGTAACTAAATTTTTTCATAAAATTCCCAATCTTAGTTACTTAGGCAAAACTGAATTGATGCAATTCCATGAAATTACACTTTGTGCCCTTGCAAAGACGTTAGTGGAGCGTGTGTGGTTTACCGGCCCACTAAATAGTTCTAAGAGAAGGTAGCAAAGCGTGACTCAATGTTTGTCATAGTCCGGTGGAGCGTGTGTGGTTTACCGGCACATCGAATAGGTGACTGTAACATGTGAGGGCACCATGTAAGTTTGCATGGTTATTCACACCCACTTTGTGATCCTTGGCATCCCAGTCACAAACAAGAGGGGCATATCGAGATTTAAACATGAAAATGAAAGTTCAATGAATTTCAAAGGATCTAGGAGTTTTCATAGATTTAAAACTTAAATTCTTTTTCGGTTTTCGTTGTGGAAATTAGTGAATCGTCATTCACTTACCTTCAAATATTCTGCAATTAGGGTTATGGCATCCCTCTCCCGAGTTGTAGAATATTGTGTTGGGTCCTAGCCTTAGTATCTCATTTGGGTGATTTACTAAGGACTCAATCTATCAACTAACTTGAATTCGTTTTCTCCCGTTTTGTAGATGTCAAAGTTTGACAACTATGGTCTTCTCAAATCCCATGGAACAAGCATTCCACATGAAGATGATATTCCACGATTCGATCGAGGAACAAGAGATCATACTTCACTTCCTCCTCCTCCTCCAATTAATCTCCATGACCCACAAGTTCAAAGGCTTGAAAATTTCAAGATCACTCAAGCCCTTTTGGCAAGTAAACATAAAGAAGGAAAGCAGGTGTGTGCACACGTCCTAGGGATGAAGTCACACATTGATAGGTTAAGAATGTTGGGATCCGTTGTCTGTGAGGAAATGGCTATTGATTGGGTTCTTCAGTCACTTCCTAACTCATATAGTGAGTTCGTAAGAGATTACTATATTATGAACTACGACGTGACCCTTATAGATCTCACCTATATGCTTATTGCTGCTGAATCAGCAATGATTTGGCGCAATAGAAAAGCAAAGTTGATTGGTGAATCTGCCTTCAAGACCTTTATGGATATAGACAACAGCAACGAAACACATGCGATGATCGAAAAGTTTGATCACAAGAGAAAGGCAATGTCTGAAGTAGTTCCATGTCATGTTCCAAAAGAGTCAATTTGCTTTTATTGCCAAGAGAAGGGGCATTGGAGACGAAGCTGCCCCATTTACCTAAGAGATCTAAGAGATGGGAGAGTCGAAACATATGGCTCTAATATAGGTAAAATCCATTAACTAACCGTTTTAAGCTTCTATTCTAGATTCTTAATACATAATGTGATAAAATTACAATTGATGTTTTGTAGGATCGAAGAAAAGAAAGGAAGCTTAAGGGAAGAAGAGAGCAAAATCTAACCGTGAAGGAATAGATTTCGATCGCATTTCTCGAAGATTAGATTCTTGAGCTACTACTTAGAGTTAGAATTAGATTGCTAAGAAAGATGTATTAGCATAGTTTTTCAATGAATTGCATTGTAAGGACAAAATTTTTCGGCAATAAAATAAATTTTGATTTTATATTATTTATTTATCCTTGCAATGGCGTATATGAAAAATTGATGTTTGAATGTTCCTATTATTAGCAATAATAGATTTGGTTCTTATTATGTTATTTATGGAAAGTCGAGAGTTTATCAAATAGGGAGAGTTTCTCATCGCCCAAGTTTCAATTGGACAAAAACTTGGAATCATGCAACTTGGTTGCATGATGAATGAGAAATTTCATATTTGGAAATTAGACTAATTCATTGACAAAGTGTCAAGTGAAGGACTTGGAGATGGAATACAAAAACTTGTGTGTTAATCAAGTCCACCATAAGAGTAATAAAGATATTCGTCATGATTTACTAAAGGTTTAGTAAATATGATTATACCTATAAGATTAAGTGTAATTCTGAATTGATTGAAAAAGTTTAAATCAATAGCAGAACGAATAAGAAGAATCAAGTAGGCGGAAAGATAAAAGTTTCTCCATTCTAAGAAGAAGGGAGAGTACCTTTTATACTTTATGATAGGTCTTAATGATTAAGAACCATATCTCAATTGATCCTCTAAATGAGTCTTAGTATAATTGTATGTCTAAGAAGAGGAATCAAGAATTGAAGAAATGGTTAAATCAAGAAGTCAATCATACTTCGTTCCAAAACAAGTCTAAGAGTTAACATTGTGACATTGAGTGGAAAAGTATTAAGAAGGTTTATAACATTCATTAAATGTGGAAAGTTGTGATGTATTGGAATAGACAAAGACCAACTAGGACCAATTTATGAAGAGTTTTGATAAAAGCTACACTAACTCTTGAATATTTGTTTGTCAAAAAATGTTTTGACAAGAGAATCTTATATATCAAGGAGTCAATGGGAGTCTTAATGGTCTTGAAAGGTTTCAAGAACAAATCAAATAAACCTTATCAATCATCACTAGCACACGAGTTGAGGTTTACAACCTATCGTGTTGACATTATTTTGTTTCTGTGCAAATCCAATCAAGTTAATTATGCATGTGAGTTCTATGAGTTCTCATTTTGAATGCATAAAAGGCAAAGAACCTTAATCAATGAAAGGTACATTGATAGGAAAGAGTGAGCTGCTTAACTACTTGGAAGACGTGGTGGGCAGCTGTGCTACCATAAGGCAAGAAATCGAGATTAAGAAAGTTCGGTCCATATGAGTTTGAATTTGTTGTAAACTTTTGTTTTAACAACTTCACATGGATAGGAACACATACACCGTTTAAATCTAAGTGTCATAAGATTTCCTCCTTCATGAAAATGATTGTGAGGAAATGCTTTCACTAAGAAGGATTTTAAGAAGATAATTGCATTCTCGAATTCGATTATGGTTACGATATCCCTTTCCATAATTTGAATTGTGAGGTTTGGCAATTAGTCTTAATTGTTTAGACACACATATGAACTATCTATCGCAAAGGTGTAAAAGTTCAAGAAGCCTTGATAAAAGATTATCAAAGCACTAAGTATTAGAAACATGAACTTAAGAAATTCAATAAGTATTGTTTTTCTGAAAGTTAAGCTGTTTCTGAATAAATGTCGAAGCTAATGGGAGCATAAGTGTTATGTTTATAATAATCATCATGATAGTAGGAGCATAAATGTTATGATTGTATGATTATCAAGAAAAGTATTGCAAGTTGGCAATATTAATTATAGAAAACAAGATTCATTCTTTGCAAAGTTGAAAGGATGGAATAATTGTTTTGCTATGATTAAGGGAGAGAATATTATGCTTCATTTCAAATCTAAAGGCTTAGGTTGTGGAATGTTAATAAATTTAGTCCAAGGTACATAGTGTGTTCTTAAAATTTCGATTATGATTACGATATTCCTCTTCACAATTCAAATTTTGAGAACATAGCAAATAAAACATTGTGCGTCGTGTCCCATACGCTTCAGGTATAGGATCGATTGCAAATGATTTAATGTTTGACCATTCTAAAATTTTACAAATGTCTAGCGCATTTAGAGGGAAAAGGGACTAGAATCGGTTTTGACTAAAATAATCAAACAACTATCAAAGGACAATCCAAAGTTCAACGAGGATTGGTTGCTTGTGAGTAGTTGGAAGCATGGTATTGAATGGACCATATCAACTTATTATGAATAGATAAGATTCTATTAAGCATAAGTTGTCATATGGAAAATATGGAAATGTGTCCATATTGGGAATTGAAAATTGAAAATCTATGACTAGATTAGAAACTTTTATGCAAAACGATGTTCAAAGAATGTACTTTGAGTGAGAGACATCACGTCTATGGAATTATTTTGTAACAATCTCCGATAGAAGACTTTGTAATATCATTGGCAATAGTCTTTGTGACTTTGGTGCAGTGACATTACAAAAGACATCATTGCATAAAATGTTAGAATCTAGAATATTCTATAAGTAGCAAGAATTTGATATTCTTTCACTTATGGAAAAAGGATTTCAAGTTTTGAAATGAGAATGATTGGAAATGTGCTCAATTTGGTCTATTTCACAAAGTAAGAACCATAGGTAAATATTGTGTGCATGCTTGCCGCATGGGACAAGTGTAGTAATTCAAGTAAGAAGTTGATTACCCGAAACGACAAATAATGAGTAATCGATATGGTGATAAATAAAAGGAGTGTTATATATGATCAAAGGGTTGAGGCCATATGGGATTAGTATTATTCTTGTGTTTCACTTTGCATGTTTTGACTTCCAGAATAATTGAATTTATTAAGAATAATCGAATTATTCGAACGGGCCACAGTCGTTCATATGTTGGAAGTAGATATGAATGAAGACTGTCGTGAATTGGTGTGTGGATTGTCTAAAAGAGTATTAGACATAAGCAAATGTTTGCTGCAACATTCATGAGTGCTTATGAATATGAATTTGAGCATTGGATTAAACCCACGCTCAGTTGGATCACTCCATGAATTGTATCACGAGTGATTGGTGAGACGATAACATCTTATATTCTTGAAACCGAGATGTGTGAGTTGTATCTTGCAAATTGGTTGCACATTGATAATATGTAAATGCACTAGTAACTTGGTGTTATAAAACATATTGTTGTGTGTGATTCGGTGAGTGAGTGCAAGCAAGCATTGTATCAAAGTTTATCCGTTCCTTTTATCCAAAATAGGATAAAAGCGATATCTTTGGGCCCCTCGATGATTTAGTGATGACAAACGTATATGCTCGGCTGGGCTAGGGCTAATTAGATTTGTTCAATTAGTCAGTCATCATAAATCGGGAATCGAGATATAGTACAAAGAGATTGATTTGAAATCATATCTCATATGATATCTAGAATGGAGGAATATATGATCCCTTATCTAAGGACACGTGTATTTGATAGGATCAGAGTTGACAGCAGCTTTGGAAAGCTACGATTGCAGATCAGGATCTGAAGTCATACGTAGAATAGTTGTTAGACTTATCCAAGTGGGAGACTGTTGGATTAGTGTCTAAGTCCATAACTATTTTGGTATGTACTTGACCCGATGGTGCATGGTCCTTTTGGGTTGCCTTCACCAAAGCAACTTGATAGGATGAATTATGGAGAGAAAGGATTAAATATGATTTATTAATATATTATGGGAATAATATATTAAAGGAGAAATCATATTGTTTAATTAATATTATTCAATAATTAATTGGTAATTAGTTTTGTGACTAAAAGAGATTAATTAAACTTAAGGGACTGGAATTGTAATGATAAGATAATTGCAATTTGGGCCATGGATTGCCTTTTATTATAAGGTGGACGAATTCTATGGGGGAAGCCCATATGAAATCGTCCAAGGCCATAAGGAAAGGGCTCCATGGGTTGCTTATGGCTTAAGCAACAAAATTAGGGTTTCCTTGTTAGATAACCCTAATAGCCTCACTATATATAGAACCCTTAAGGCTCAAAAACGTGGGGGAACTTCTCTTCTAGGGTTAGAACACATTTTGGGCGACCTCCATCCTCTCTCCTTTTCATCCTCTTGCTTATGATGTTTGTGAACCATTAGAGGAGTGACACTTGTGACTCTAAGCCTTCCAAAGTCAATTCAAGGAGGAATTGGGATTGTTATTGCTACATAACAATCAAGGTAATATTATAAACCCATTCTTATGTTAATATGATTACTTGTATGCTAGAATTCGGGTTTATAGTCTTGGATAACATGCATGTACAATAGAGAAACCTTGATCCAAGCATTAGGGTTTGTATGAGCACATAGGATGTCTTATGACCAAAACCCATCATGTTCCACTAGCTTAGATAAAGCATATTTATGGCATTGTCATCTTGGACATTGAAGCAAGAAACTCATAGGCCAACTCCAAAAAGATGGAGTCTTGGAGTCATTTGACCTAAAGTCAGATGATTGTTGTGAATCTTGTTTGCTTGGTAAAATGACAAAGTCATCTTTTTATTGGCACTTGTGCTAGGGGTGAAGGTTTGTTGGACCTCATACACACGGATGTGTGTGGACCCTTCAGAACAGCCACAAGAGATGCTAATCGGTTTTATGTGACTTTCACTGATGATTTTAGTAGTATGGATATGTCTACTTACTCAAGCATAAGTTACAAACCTTTGAGAAATTCAAAGAGTTTAAGCAAGAAGTGGAGAATCAATTAGGCAGGAACATTAAGATGCTTCGATCCGATCGTGTTGGTAAGTATCTTAGTACTGAGTTCCTTGACTATCTTAAGGAATGTGGGATTGTCCCACAATTGACACCTCCTAGGACACCACAGTTGAATGGTGTAGTTGAGAGGCGCAATCGGATCTTGTTGGACATGGTTCGTTCCATGATGAATCGAGCTTCGCTACCAATCTCATATTGGGGTATGCCTTAGAGACTGCCGCCCATATCCTTAATCTAGTCCCTACAAAGAAGGTTGCCAAAACACCTCACGAGATGTCGACTGGAAAAGTTCCCAATCTAGACCACATCAAGATTTGGGGTTGTGAAGCTTTCGTGAGACGCGAGACTCATGATAAGCTCGAACCTCGAAGCGAAAGGTGTATTTTCATCGGCTATCCACAGAAATCCTTTGGCTACATCTTCTACAGACCCAGTGATAATGTGGTCTTTGTAGCAAGAACAGGATTCTTTCAAGAGAGTGAATTCATGAGTCAAGGAGACAGTGGGAGGCAAATTGACCTTGAGGAACTTCAAGAGTCAAGTGCTGAAGGAACCTCAAACCCTAGCCCTCAACTTGAGGAGGAAACTCCTGTTGAGCCGACTGAAGAATCTATACCTCTGAGGCGTTCCACCAGAGTTAGCAATGCACCAGCGCATTATTATGGTTTCCATATTACTACAGAAGGTGAGACACTTATCAATGATAACACACTAGTAAATCTAAAAGAGCCTAATAGCTACACAGAAGCCAAGGCAGGCCCTGAGGCTGGTAAATGGAAAGAGGCTATGGATAGCGAGATACAGTCCATGTATGACAATCAAGTTTGGAACTTGGTTGACAATGTACCTGATCGTAAGATAGTAAGGTGCAAATGGATCTTCAAGAAGAAGACCGACATGGATGGTAATGTACACACTTATAAGGCATGACTGGTTGCAAAGGGTTATTCTAAAACTCCGGGAGTTGATTATGATGAGACCTTTTCACCAGTGGCCAAGATTAAGTCTATCAGGGTTCTGTTAGCCATTGCTGCATTTCATGACTATGAAATATGGCAAATAGATGTCAAAACCGCTTTCCTTAATGGAAAGTTGGCTGAAGATGTTTACATGGTTCAGCCTGAGGGTTTTGTTAGTACAGAGTACCCCAATAGAGTGTGTAAACTCGAGAAATCCATTTATGGATTGAAACAGGCACCTCGTAGATGGAATCTTTGCTTTGATGAGAAAGTCAAAGAATTTGGCTTTTCAACGAGTGAAGGTGAATTTTGTGTCTATATCAAGGCTAGTGGGAGCATAGTCAGCTTTTTGGTGCTGTATGTGGATGACATACTACTCATAGGAAATGACATCCCAACCCTGCAGGAAGTAAAGTCCTGGCTTCGGAAGTGTTTTACTATGAAGGACCTTGGTGAAGCTGCCTATATCCTAGGGATAAGGATTTTGAGAAACAGGAGTAAAAGACTAATTGGACATAGTCAAAGCACCTATGTGGACAAAGTGTTGAAAAGATTCAACATGCATAACTCCAAGAAAGGTGAGTTACCCATTCAGATTAACGCCAGATTGAGTAAGACACAAAGCCCTAGTATAGAGGCTGAGATAGCATAAATGAGTCGAATACCTTATGCTTCAGCTGTAGGATCGATCATGTATGCTATGAGGTGTACTCGACCTGATGTAGCCTTTGCTTTGAGCATGGTTAGCAGGTATCAGGGGAACCCTGGCAAGGCACACTAGACTGCGGTAAGGAATATCCTCAAGTACCTGCGAAGGACTAAGGACTGGGTCCTTACCCTTAGTGGGGCTGATGACTTGAGAGTTGTAGGGTACAGTGATGCTAACTTCCAGACTGACAGGGATAACTTCCGCTCTCAGTCGAGCTGGGTCTTTACCCTAAACATAGGGGCAATTACTTGGAAAAGTTCCAAGTAGGAGACAGTGGCTGATTCCACTTGTGAATCAGAGTATATAGCAGCAAGCGAGGCAGCAAAGGAGGCTATATGGCTAAAGAACATCGGAGACCTTGGAGTTGTACCAACTATAAAGGAGCCAATGGAGACTTTCTGTGACAGCAATAGTGCGGTTGCCTTAGCCATGGAACCAAGAGATCATGGGAGATCTAGACACATTGACAGAAAATATCACTTCATTAGACACCGAATAGAAGAAGGAATCCTCATGGCAAAGAGGGTATCATCGAATGAGAACCCAGCAGATCCCCTCACGAAGGGACTGACTCGGGTTAAGCATCTCCAGAATGCTAGGAGCATAGGGATGATGGATGATATTAGTTTTAGCAGTTAGATAATCTCGGAATTTGTAAATTGTAATTGACATTTGATGATCAATAAAAGTTGTTATTTATGAGTAAAGTGTTGCTATCACTTGTCAATTGTTTACTATATTTGTTTTGAATATTTTCACTTCCAGAATAATTATGTTTGGTATATCATATTATTCGAACCTCCCCCATCGGTCATATGTCAGAAGTAGGTATGAATCAAGACTATCATGATTGGTTACAGAGGTCTAAGATGTTGGACATGGCTACAACAATCTTGAGTGCTCATAAGTTTTGAGCATTAGAGTCAACCCATGCTCACTAGAATCACTTCATGGAATTTATCTCGAGTGATAGTGAGACGGTAATATCATATAAGTCTTCAAACCTAGAGATATGATTTGTTGCCTATGAGTTGGTTAAGCATTGATTGTACGAAAACGCATTGGTAACTCGATGTTATAAAACGTGCCTTTGTGTGTAATTCAACAAGTAGTACAGCCAACATATGAGTCGAAGTTTATCTGTTCCTTCTTGGATTAGAAGCGATATCTAGGCCCCTCAATGATTTTGTTTTGACCTATGTACCGGGCCCGGTCAGAACTAAATTGATGTGTTCAGTTAAGTTCTATGTCAAACAAATCGGAAATCGGGAAACAAATGTTGGATAATAAGTAAGACCATGTTCCATGTATTTGTCCGGCTGATATCTAGAACAGAGGATTATATGATCACTTATCTAAAATGGCGCGTTCTAGTTCAACAGAGTTTAAAGAGCTACGACTATTGATCGGTTCCTGAAGTCATACTTGCAACTATAGTTATTAGACTTATCGAAGTGGGAGACTGTTGGATATAGTGTCTAAGTCCATAACTATGTTTGGTATGTACTTGACCCGACCCGGCATGGTCCATTTGCGTTGCACTTCACCCTAACAATTTATGGATAATCTTTGGAGAATAGTATAAGTTATGATTTATTAATATATTATAAGTTCTAATATATTATTATAACTTCATATTATTTAATTAGTATTGATCTACAATTAATCTATGATTAATTTAGAGATCAAAAGTATTACTAATTAAATATGGGATCCTATATTTATATAGTGTGGGCTAATGCTTATTTGGAATGGGCTAGGCTTGCATGGAAAGTCCATGGATACTCCATGGAGCTTTAGGAAATGAAGAGACATGGGTATTAGGGTTTCCATGGATGTAACCCTAATCTACCTCACTATATAAAGAAGGTCTTGGTTCATGAAATCATAATAGTTGAGGTGAGTAAAGCAAGAGGGCCGATTTCAAGATAGTTGTGACTATTCTATCAAAGTTCCAAGTTTGTGGTGATTCGTGATTTCCATTTAAGGCATCCACACTATTGGTGCTAGGCTCTAAAACTCGAAGCAATCAACTACAACTACAAGGTAAGTAATTCTACTAGCTTTATTTGATTCAAGTTCCCCATGCCATGCTAGATAGGATAAGGACCTTGGAAAAATAATTATTTGCATGTATCTTAGACAAACATAGATCCAAGGTTTATTAGGGTTGCATGTACACTTAGGAAGTGTTAGAATGCTCAAAAGCCATAACTATTATGGGCGGTAATGATTTGTTCTCTCTTGGTAGTTATATGATGTGCGTCTTCTTTGTAGGTATATTGAATTTTTGCGCCGTCTTACTTCCGATTCTAACACTGATCCCCATTACTTCATAATGGAGAGTTCGAATCCTGGAAGTTCATGGGAAATTCTCATCGGTGTCCTTAATAAGGTAAGGGCACTAAATGACTTCTATAGTTTCCTTACTTCTCATCTGTTTTTTTCCCGGAATTCTCCTAATGGACTTCTACTCGACACTCGTTGATTCCTCTATTGATTGTTGGAGTCACTAAATCTCTGTAAGTGGTTAACACGAAATGGGAATGTCTAAAGAATCTATGATATTAATCAAAATTAAATTTTTACGAAGATGATTCTTTCTAGTCTTTCTATAATCACATTGTGTGTACCGGTTATATATAATCTAGATCAAATAGACCTTCGAATAAGTGATCCTACTATTTTAGAGTGAAAAGGAAGTAGAGTGAAAATCACAAAGATCCACATCCAAACAAGGGAAATGAAGTAGAGTGAAAATCGCATATTTTAAGTCTATAAAATCTCAACTATATATAACCTTATCGTATTCACTTAATAATATAGACATACTAGAAACGATCTTTTTAATATTTCCAAAAAGTTATTTATAGTACCCAAAATACTTCATCGTCTTTTAATTATAAGTTTGATTCATGGACTTCCAGATATAAGAAGTTGATAAGTTTTCAGTATTATTGTTATAGCATCCTAATATACTCCTATAATATTTTAACATTTATGTTTGGTTCTAGAATTCTTCTGCTACTTAGGTAAGTTTTAGATTTGTTGCAACACCACATTCACTCCCTAACACATGTTGGTCATATCTCAAATAAATATAGCTGATCAGGCTATATTGATCCTACATATGATTACATAATTGTCCAGGTTTAACTGTAATGTCCAACATCCAAATATTTTGTTCTTCTTGTGATACTCGTTCTAGTATATCTATTCTGCATGTATTTATACTTTTATAAAATATTCTTATATTTTCATGTATAACTCTAGGTCAGAGTGTTTTTATCCCAATGTGTTTATAGTTGTATATCTTTTTTGAATTGATATACCAAATTCACTATAAACAATACTCTGATACCAATCTGTCACACTCCCAAACTAGAACGGCGGAAATGTTCGGGGGTGGAGGACGTCATGTAAGTATCACAACACATGAATTATAGTAGTCAAAGTACAAATCACCATTGCATTAATAAGTATAAGTTTTACATAATTGTTTAAACATTACATACTCAAACAACAAAGTAGATACATTAGAAAACAAGAGACGCAGTATGGTACAAGGTTGTCTTCTCAAAAGCTCCGGGAGTGTAGCTGTCTACTAGATTCCTGAGAATACAATTTATTTTGAAAGAGTAGATCAGCTTTTAAGCTGGTGAGTTCATAAGTATTTAGTTATGGTTGTTTTTAGTTTTAAGAAAGTGATTGAATACGCTCCAGAAAGCCCTATACTTTTTGCTTTACAATTTAAAAGTACTTTTATCTCCCTAAACTGTTTTGATTTACGTGTTATTGTACCTATAACCTAGTTGGACATAATTTTAACTCTCCATAAAATTATAAGAAGAATGTTTTCCATTACATTTGTAAAAGTAGTTTAACCCTATAAACAGTTCCATTTGTAAACATATTCTTAGTTATATCCTCTCTACTGTAAAACATTGATATGATCCTAGAAATATTCTATTTTCCATAATACCGATTTGTGGTTTTAAACGTTCCAAAAACCAAAAAAGTACAAGTATATTTGGCATACATAATTTCATGATACTTAGTTTTAACCATAAGTAAAACTAACTGAAGGTATATTTGGTCAGTAAAAGAGATAGGATGTAAATACCTTTTCTTACAATTTTAAAAAAAAAAAATATATTACTAAGTAACTTAATCGTTGTTTTCTCCATGTGAGTTCTATTAACCATACTAATATGAATGATATGCCTGATGCAACATTCTTCAGGCGTCAGAATGATATTAAATTTATCATCCTAGACCTACCGGTCCAACTGTAGCTAACAGTTTAGGTGCGGGATTGTCAATCCCATGTAGATCTATACACAAATTCACGCTCTCCCGCCAGGAGATTCTGGTTAATAAGTTAGGACTTAAGGTCGTATTTAGATAAGTACACCATGAAGTGTCTCACAAATTTATTGTTTCAACGAGCTTACAAGTAATACATGGAAAAAAATCCTTTAAACAAAAATGATGAAACTTCTTCGTATATAAGTCTAAGATGATTGATATTTAGAATTGACACATAAATTATACCTATTATAATTTATATGTTCTATCTGATTTGCATGACGTCCTCTGGATGAACACCTTTGTTCAGCATGATACAAAGGTAATGATACCGAATGAAGTAACCTTTTATATTCATATATGTATAATATATATAATTAAGAAGGAAACGACCTTCGGACAAATAACACCACCTTAATCTGTCACACCCCAAAACCAGGAACGGCGGAAACGTTCTGGGGCGGAGGACGTCATGTATAATATCAACAACAGTGTAAAGTAGTAAACAAGCAACAACATCATCCCTTGCATTAATAAAATAATTATTATACAATTGTGTTCTGTCAAATTTTGATTAAGACTAAAGCATAAATCAAAATGAAAGATAAGTCTTGAACAAGCTCCATCTTCCTTTCTCCTTGCATCGGTACCTGTCTGTGATGAGCTGAGGATACAAGTAATTATGAAAGTGAGTATCAGCTTTGAAGCTGGTGAGATCATAAGTATTTAGTGTCTTAATTTGTATGTAAGTATTTGTATTTAAGAATTTGTAAGTATATGTATTGAAAGTGTATATGAACTGTAAGTGTTTGAAAAACCCTAGAAATCCCTATGATTCCTACTAGTACGTGAAGGTGTCTTCTACCAAGACCTAACTGTTCTGAATGTAGCCTTCTACCAAGGCATCTAGTGTCTGGATGTGTGTCTCGTGTAAGAGTATGTAATTTCCCAAGTATAACTATCATTAACAAAAATACAGTCTCTACATTACCGTGCGTCGTGTGAATGTTCACGAAGTGAATGAAATGGGAAAATGAAATAGTACTATGGTGTAGTGCTATAAGAACTACGGTCGTACTAACTACCTTAAATCGTATTTATATTAAGGCATTATGTGATAAATTGCACCACACTATAGACTGGTAACAACAACAACGTATAGTCGAAAATAAGATATGACGTTTGGCACCTGCAGACCGGCCGGTCCTACTGTAGCTAGCAGTAAGGTGTAGGATAGTCAATCCACTATAGATCCATACACAAACTCATCCTATAGACGCGTTACAACGACAATGTATAGTCGAAAATAAAGTATGACGTTTGGCACCTGCAGACCTGGCGGTCCTACTGTAGCTAGCAGTAAGGTGTAGGATAGTCAATCCAGTATAGATCTATACGCAAACTCACGCTCTCCCTTCAAGAGACTCTGGCTACAACTCGGGTCATGAGAATTAAGGCATGCTCCCATACAGTGGATCACAATTCTATTGGTGTATTAATGTAAGTGTAATGTAACGAACTGTTCTATCTGTAATGTACATGCTCTCTACCTAGAAAGTATAATAATGTACTGTAATGTTCTAGAAAGTATTGACTCATGAATGAACTGACTCATTGAATGATATCGTGTTGTAGTAATAGTTGTAGTATCTTCCTAAACTACCCATATGGTAGCTTACTAGTAATCTAACTGGTACGTATGGACAAGGATGTATACCCTTGCTACCCAAGGGCATGGGATGAAATGGAAGGACCTTTTATGACTATATATGTACACATGAAATATAACTAATATTTAAACGACTTTCGGATGAGTACCCGATATCCCACCAGACCACATCTCAAGCGCGAAAAGGAAATAGGGTGGATAGCCTTCCTAAGTCTTTTAAACATTTCTTATATAATTATACATATAGAGGCATGCAATTTATAATATAAAAGCATAAATAAGTTTTGTAAGACATTTGAAACATAATTATTATTTTAAGAAAAGATCGACTTGATGTCAATCTATAAAACAATTTGAAGGCATAAGTTTGATAAAGCAGTTTAGTATAAGGAAACATTTGTTTGAAACACAATTGTAAATAAGTTTGAAATGTAGTATACTGAGTACAAGGTATAGTGTAATAAGGAGTTTAAAACATATAAAATGTTTATAAAAATCATTTGAAGGAAAATTGTTTGGTAAAACGGCTAACGTGTAGTAAATCATTTGAATGTTGTATATTAATCACATGTGATTGATGTAATAACTAGCATAATTCTACTTATTAATCACATGTGATTGATATAATAACTAGCATTCTACTTGTATCCCCCCCCCTAAAACATTTAAAAATAGTTTAAAACATTAGTTAAGGGGTATGAACTCACCTGCAGTAAGTGACTAGAATTGAACGGACTGTTATCGTAAGGAAGGATCGGGCAAGTGCTTGGTGTCAAGTGAAGACTTAGACACACACAATGATCGATTTGGGATAAAAACCCGAAGATCCATGAGAGAGAATTTGGCTTTTCTCTAATTGGAATTCAACTAATGAACCAATTTGGTTCAGAATTCTATTTATAGTCCTGAGATTTTTGGCAGAAAATATTTCTATTCTCGGAATGAATTCTAATGTCCTAGAGTATTGGAATTTCAGTGTTGCACAAAACCCTAGTGCATCCACCCTCCTAATATCTCCTTAGATGTACAATCCTGAAAACTGCCAAACTTATACTCCAAATTTTAGTTTTCACTGTAACTGCTCTACTTCTATTGGCTTGGTGTGGTTTGTTTAAAATGGAAATTTCGGGTTGCACATCATCCCCCTGTTGAAGGGAATTTCGTCCCGAAATTAGAATTTAGTCATTTCGAGGTGAAAGTGGATTAGATCTGATCCCACATAGGCTTGGAAGGAGAACAAAACATCTCCATATAAGGTGTGTGGATACCTTCCCTATCACAACGCGTTTTAAAGTCGTGAGGGCAGTAGATCCCATAAGAACTCTGCAGTTAAGCATGCTCGGGCGGGAGTAGTACCAAGATGGGTGACCCCCTGGGAAGTCCTCGTGTCGAGTGGCCCAAAGCGGACAATATTGTGATACGTGCCAGAGGGGGATGTTACAAATGGTATCAGAGCCACAGCACGGGTCGATGTGTTCGACGGGGACGTCGAACCCTATAATTGGGGGTGAAAGTGGGTTAGATCTGATCCCACATTGGCTTGGAATGAGAACGAAACATCTCCATATAAGGGGTGTGGATACCTTCTCTATCACAACGCGTTTTAAATCCATGAGGGCAGCAGATCCCATAAGAACTCTGCAATTAAGCGTGCTCGGGCGAAAGTAGTACCAGGATGGGTGACCCCCTGGGAAATCCTCGTGCCGAGTGTCCCAAAGCGGACAATATTGTGATATGTGCCAGAGGGGGATGTTACATAATCCCACATCCAAACAAGGAAAAGGAATTAAGGTAATTCATTAGTCCTAAGCCCTTCAAATCTTATTTATATATTTATACATATATAAACATGATTTTGGAGATTATAAGTTTAAAGAGTTACCAAAACATTTAAAAGAGTTTAATGTTATTCTGAAAGAATTTATATTACTTACATTTATTTTGGAAACGATTGGTAATCCTTAATTGTAAAGTCCTTATTTAAAAGCATAAGAAGAACCTTTATGTGATTGATATCACATGAATTATTAACACAATATGATTATGTTCCACTTGTATTCCCCCCTTATGAAGCATTTAAAATCATTTAAAAGGTAGATCATAGGGGTATGAACTCACCGATAACTAGTGATTTGGGCAGCGTTTCGTTTCTAGGAATGAGCTTTCTTGACGTAATCTCCAGTTTCTGATGAAAATCAGGCTTTACGCTGGCAGACTTTCGACTGGAGAGAGGTTAGCTTTTCGAGAATCTCCGGTCTTCGGGTCTTGCTTTGGAATAAGGGATTGATATCGGGGCTTCGTGGGTATAAATTGGCAAGAAGAAGAAAGAAAGAGGTGAAGAAGTGAAAAAATTAGCAACAAAACTCGGAGGTCTCGCATGCCTTTTATAAGGCTGCACCCTCGCACGTACGCTGGGCGTACGAAGCTCTACGCGGGGCGTAGTTCGGATGGGGCTGCTAGATGTCAAGGCTTCGGTGGGGCGACATGGACTCTTCTGGACCGAGCAATTTAGATGTTCGTTGCGTGTAACTACCTCGTACATAGGGCGTACCTCGGTGTCAAGATGTACGCGGGGCTTACTCCTGGTATGCGGGGAGTACCGGGTGGATCAGGTCGGATGCGTCACCTCTTCGGATATTACCCGAATTTATAATTTTATAAATATATTTTAATTATTTAAAAACTTCAGAAATTCATATCTTCCTTGTACGAGCTCCGTTTTTTATATTCTTTATATCCACGCGTAGGTGAAACTATGCTCTACAACTTTCATTTATACTTCGTCGGTTAATTTTGAATGTTTTTTATTATATTACTTTTAGTAGGTCGGGACTGGAAAAAATCCGTTATAAATTCATAACTTCTTCATCTGACGTCCGTTTTCATCATTCTTTTTATTGTTGCACTATTATCAACGACACCTTCGATTCTTGTTTACGTTGTTTTAGCTAAAAGTTGTTCAAACTAAAACTCGAGTTTCGGGCTGTATACTATTGTGTCGACTTTCATTTAGATTGTTAAGGCTAAAAAGCGATTTCTTGAAAATTCTTGTTTTACATTAAACAATGATTTGCCGGTTTTGACGCGGATCTTCGATTTGTCATAACTTCTTTGTTATAACTCCGATTTTATTGTTCTTTATATTTTTGGAAACCTTGTTACAATATCTATTACCTTATTTATCCCAAACAAGAATATTGAACAATTTATTTTTTGACGGTATTTTAAGTTTACTCTATATGAACACAAATAACATTGGGTTAACTTTTGTTGACTTCAAAGGCTAGAAAATAACAGTTTGTTACAAAAAGGTATAGTGGTATAGCAGTATATATCTATTGGGTTAATGAATGTGGCATCCTTTTGGGCAGACGGTTCCATTTGGATTTGTTGGAACACCATTGATGCATGCATAAACGTTTGCAATTCATGGCCAGTCGTAGCATCTTTCATGAAGTCTATGTATGGAAGGGGAAAGGATCCTTAGGACAAGCCTTATTCAGATCTGCATAGTCCATACATACTCTCCATTTTCTGTTCTTCTTCTACACGACGACCACATTGCCTAGCCATCTTGGGAACTTGACTTCCTTAACCATCTTTATTTGAAGGAACTTTTCTACTTCTTTTTGGATGATTAGGTTTCTTTTGGGTGCAAACTTTCTATTCTTCTGGTGCACTGGTCCAAAAGAAGGATCAATGTTAAGTTTATGCGTTATAATATTCTTTTCTATACCTATCATATCCTCATGCTTTGAGGCAAATGTTTTTCTTTTATCTTTCAGGAAAATTATTAGTTTTTTCTTGATTTGTTATGGCATCGAGGATCCTATGAAGACTTTGGCTTCAGGATCCTTGAGGTTTAGGGGCACTTCCTTTATATCAAGCTCTCTTGTTTCCAACACACCTCGTGCCCCCTGCTTTAATTGATATCCTTGTTGTGGTAATGTTGAATATTTCACTGAACTCTTGTAGCACTCCTTGGATTCTTGTTGATCACCCGTGATTCTTACTATCACCCAAGGAGTGGGCATTTTGACACATTAATGGTATGTCGAAGGGGCAACCTTCGTATCATGAATCTATGGTCTACCCAGTACAGCACTATAGGATGATAATGTATTGATCACACAAAAGTGTTGCATAGATTTTACCCCCTCTATGTAAATAGGTTGCTTTATTTTTCCGAATGGATGTTTTTTTCGCCACTGAATTCGATAAGCACTAAGGATCTTTTGACTATTTCAGCTTCAGGGATGTTAATCCTTTTTAAGCGTCTAGGCTTATGATGTTAACTGAGGATCCCCCGTCAACAAGGATCCTTCTGACAAAATGGTTGGCGATGTAAAGAATGATCACCAATCCATCGTGATGAGGATCCTAGACGTCTGTTCTATATGTTTCTTCAAAGGTGATCGCTTTCTCGTTCGTGATCAATGTTTTCTTCTGTGGCTTTTCTTATTTCTCTGTCTTTGACACTTTAGCATGTATTTTTGCTAAAGAGTAAGAGGTGCCACAAATGTCAAATCCTTCAGAGATTACATTGATTACCTTAGCATCTATAGGAAGGGATCCTCGTTTTTCAATGGTCTGATGAGGATCCTGATCCTTTTCTTTGGATCTTTCTTTTCTTCTAACCAAGATCTACTTGAAGTATCCCTTACTAAGTTGGTAAATAATCTCCTTTTGTAGGGCTATTCAATCTTCACTAATGTGACCAAATTCCTCGTGGTATCCGCACCTTTTGGACTTGTCTTTCTAGGTGGTGGATTTTTCTCCCTTTCTTGGCCATTTCGCTTTGTTTCCAAGATCCTGCATGGAAAATATTAGACCAAAAACATCTATATGAAAACAGTAGTCATTGATCTTAAATATTCTTCTTTATCCGCTTCCTGTTCAAGGGCATTAACCCTATGATGATCAGGTTTGGAATAAGCTTTAGATTTTTAAGATCTCTTGACCAAGGGTTCGGCCTTTCCAATTAGGGTTATCATACGAACTTTTTGGGTTGCTCCTCTTTTGGATATCCTTGTCTTCTTTGAGCCTTATGAACCTTAGCACACTAATCCTTATTTCATCCATTCGTTTGCATGGATTCATTACATGGTCTTCATTGAGAGGAGAGTTTTCTTGGAGCCTTATGAACCTTAGCACAAGAAATACCTAAAGGATTACTTAGGATCCTGAACCACCTGATAGAGATCACTGGTGATTTGTTAAATGTTATGTTATAAGAAAATTGGTTGTTAAAAATACTAACTAAATCTACAAACAAAGAGATAAAATAAGCAGGAACATTTAGCAGCCATTTCAAGGCTGATTCTGTGAAGGTTAAACCAAAACCCTTGTATAGGAAAGCTTCCTTCAAGTTTGCAGGAATGGGGACAATCTATATTCTTTCCCTATATTATGCCACATGTTTTATAGGATCTGTGGTCCTATCATAAGGTTTCATGTTAGGAGCTTGTAAGTGCTTTGGGGCCTCATTGTTAGTGATTCACAGATTGAATCTCAAGTCAGTGATCTTCATCTGTCTTCATAATACACTTAAATCGAGTCGGTGGTCTTGATCTATCTTCAGAACAATTTTTGTTTACTATACTTCTAAAGTTTGGATATAGTTAATGGAAAGCGGTGTTAAATATAACTTCAAGTTACAAAAGTTTTATTATATTTGGAGTTAAGGATGGAATTGTCCTCGTGATTAAAAAAGTTTTATAGTTGAACTTGGTTCCAACTGTTGCTACGAGAAACCCCTTCAAGGAAACCTAGACCAAGAAGATGTACTCAACATGTAATTGATGAATCCTTGAATATGTTTTTTCCTTATAGTGCATAGGAGATCACAATCATCTTCCTACCGACTTTGTATCTGAATGATACAAGTATGTTGATAACTAAAGTTTGGAATATTCTACACAAGAATGGTTTTATGTGCTTTATAAGATACTGTGATATTCCAAAGGATCCCATTGAACATATATTGTAACACACTGTTCCGAATCAATTCCTAATTCGAGGTTGTGGCCCGAAGAGCAGTCATCATAAGGATTAAGGCCTTTGAAAAGGTAAGATTTAGGCCCATTTGTATATGGGTAAAGTAGTATGTGACCCAATAGTTCGGTTTGTGCTTTGGAGTCAAAGGCTAAAATAGGAATGTAGTGTTTCAGACTTCTTTTATGAATAATAAATTTTAGTTCGATGTGTTTTAAGTCAAAAGTAATTAGATAGAGCTGTACAGCTCCTTAGTATCTTTCCGTGGATATAAAGACCGTTAAAAATGGAGTTAGAACGAAGAAGTTATGACCGTTTGAAGTTTAAGTGGTTTTGGGCAAAGCTGAGCAGGTTGGGCGTACAAAAAGGTATACACTAGGCATAGTAATGGAATCCTAAGTTTGTTGGGCGTACATAATTTGTGCCAAAACCCTATTTTTGTGGTTTAAGCCCTATTTAAGCTCCTTAACTCCCCCAAACCTACTCCATTCTCAGCCTCCACCCCATCAACACCCCTATTATTAAAGCCTAACCTTAGACTAGTCTTGTGAGCTAAAATAATGTGATTTTGAGTGCTTTGGAGTATCCATGGCGCACCTTGGTGAAGAAGGACCTTTTTGTAAAAGTGTTGGTTGCATTGGAGCTTGTAGACCTAGCTAGTTATGGATGTTATGAACTTTTTTCATTTTATTGCATAAAGTTTAGATCTTGAAAGTTTGTGACCCTTTTATGGATAACGTCAACAAGTTTATCCATCCAAAGATCATTGTGATCAGATCTGAAGGTTGGAGACTTGGACATAATGGATTACGTTGAAAAAGGTGCAGTTTAGGTCCCATTTGATGCTTAAAGGCTAGATCTTGGTGGTGTTGACCATTCAAATGGATAAAGTTTGAAACTTTTTCCATTATGGAGCTTTTAGGATCCATAAACATGCAATCTTGATCCTTCTATACCTTCCATGAGAGTATCATGATGTCTTAATGGATTAATAAGTTAAGGTTTTAGCTTTTGGACCTTTTCTATACATGGGAAGTCATAAATGCGGTAACTTTATGACTTAGATTGATGTTTTGGGACTAGATATGACTGTTGGATGAAAGGAATTAAGAAATTAAGCAGATAATGGTAAAGTGTCATTTGGCCGGGTACGTTGAGCGTACCTTGGAGTACTTGCGCGTACTCATATGGGGTCTCGATTATGGTTGGTAAGTACGCCATGCTTACGAGCTGAGTACGTTGGGCATGCTCAGCCTAAGGTTTGATTTGTTTACTATGACTTTCGATGACCTTTGACGTTTGACCAAGTTTGAACTTGGGCCAAACCTCAGGGTTTTGGCCTATTAACTAAGATTTTATCTGGTTCTGCTAATGATAGCTCAGAAACTCGGTGGGGCAACTACGAATTTCTTCCGGGGAGCTTCTGCATTTGAGGTGAGTCTCCTCACTATTTGTATGGATCCAAGGCACCAATGGCGAGCAATTTGGTTTATGTATGGTAGGAATACCTGGGGGTTATCCCTAGGCATTATGTATGAAATACTAGGAGGCGACTCCTGACACACTGCATGTTATTATGTATGGTAGGAAGACGTAGGTGTTAGACCTAGGCATTATGTATGAAACACTATGAGGTGGCTCCTGGCACACTTTATGCTAATTAGCTAAGTAAAGTAGTATGTATGCTAGTTTTCTTTGTGATGCTTCCATGAAAGAACAAGAGGTGGCTCTTAGCACTTGTTTGTAAGAACCAGGGGGTGGCCCCCGACTTTCCAAGAACAACCACATGGTGGCCCGTGGCATAATAGCAAGACTATGCATCAACACATAGCATCTTTATTGATTATGATATATAAATGATATGTATGGCTCATGGTTATGAATGATAGTATGTGATTTATGTGGTTATATGCTAGACAGTATCTGGTTGAAAGAGATTAAAGGGTAGGCCACCACCCAGATATACTAAACGGTATGTTGATATGTACGGAATGCGGTATGTTGATATGTTTGGTATGTGGTATTTGGGGAAATCATAAAGCTTCAAGCTTATCGTTTTCATTTTTGGTTTCAGCTACCTCTAGTTATCAAATAAAGGATCTTGGGATGATCGCAACGTATACAGCTAAGTTTTCCCCAATATGTGATTTCCGGTAATGATCTATGATAAATCTTTTATTTGTAATGTTTTTGAATGTGTGAACCAAGTTACAAATGTGTTTTGGTTATATTGAAAATGAAATTCATGGTCATGAATTTTGGAGTGTTACAAGTTTGTATCAGAGCCTTGGTTTGAAAGATTCGGGCAAACTTTCAGGTGTGCCTAAACTCACACTAAGGGCTTGATGAAATCTTTATAAAATAATTTAATTACAAAAGAATTTCTTAATAAAGGAAGGGGTGTGATGCATGCAATCGACCGAGCTCAAGTAAGTGGTTCCCAAAATACCAGTACATGTTTGTTATATGATATGATTATGTGATTCACATGCTAGAATAAAGCTAAGGATCTAGGAGAGATGCCTTTGTATGCTTATATGAGTTTGTTGATTTGCACGCTAAAACTGATCAGCCTTTGGTAGGATTGCATGTTTAGGTTATGCCTGATTGTATGAGCCATCGAATTACATGCTAGTACAGATTCCTTATTAGAGGATAGAATGGTTTGATTGGAGTATGTTGGTTAGATTTTCCATTATACGAATGTTTCTTGCTTTGTGCTTTGTGGGACTCTTAGCAATGTGAGTTAGATACTAAGTAAATATGCTAAGTCAGATGTGGCACAGGCTAGATAATCTTAGAGTGATGGAGTTGACCCAGTTGTGCAGCTCTCATCTAAGTCCAACTGTTCTAGGGTTGAGTCTTTTACTTGAAGGATTATCTTATCTCTGTTGCATGTGGCCATATTCATGAGGTAGCTAGTTGACATTAATCGGAATCCTTCAGCAGTGAGGACTGGGTGGGTTCGGGAACCTAGGAAAGCCTAGGATATGTTGTAGTGGGTCAGTAGTATGGTTCAGTGAGTACTGGTATAATGGTCTCAAGAAGTGACTTAGAGGATTCATGAAGATTGTTGAGGAAAGTATGGATAGGTGTGGAAGGTAGTATTGGGCCCATACTACTAAAAGCCCATGATCCATACTCAAATTGGTGAGAGTCTTGGATAATCTAAGAAGCTTATGAGATGTGGATTCTTGAGTATGTTTTGAGTATTGGTTTGTCGGTTTTCAGTTATGAGATGAGCTCGTAGGGAATTGGTTCAGGTTTAGGTTCTGGCTCAGGTGCAGGTATTGAGCCGATTAGCGAACAGATGCAAGAGTTCATTTCTTCAGAGATCTCTCGTTGTCTTTAGATATAGTAGATGAGCGCTTGGGCGCGTTCCGTGCAGAGGTTATGGCTATCATTGGAGCTCGCACACTGTCTTTCTGGGAGTTTTGTGCTTGTGGAGCTCCTGCATTCCAAGGGGAGAGTGACCCCATTGTCAATAGGAGGTGGTTAACAGATATCGCTAACGCGTTCAGTACGAGTTTCTGCCCTGAGGAGGCGAACGTCAGATATGCTTCCTGCATGTTAAAGGATCAGGTACGTGATTAGTGGGACGAGATTGGTAGTGAGATGGGTGATGATCTGGTCGATGCTATGTCATAGGACGACTTCTCGACCAGGTTCTAAGTTGAGATTGCACCGGCGATTGAGATGCAGCACTTGGAGCGAGAGTTTGTGCATCTCCACCATACTGATGAGATTGTGGTAGATATCATTGCCAAGTTCTAGGAGAGGGCTTTATTGGTACCATAGTATGTAACAAACAAGAAGATGAAGAAAGTGAGGTATCACGATATGCTGCGGGATGACATCAGGAAATTCATGAGTATTTCAGGGTGTTAGACCCTAAATGATATGACCTCTAGAGCCAGAGAGCGGGAGATTGATTTGGAGCACATTGAGAAGTGGAGGTCAGATCAGGTTCATACTTTGGAGGGTCCCAGGAAGAGACCTAAGACTTTTAACCAACATTCGAGAGGCCAGCAGGATCGGAGTCAGTGCAACACATACGGGGAAACTGCACGATGGGGCTTATTGTTCCAATGGTTTAGGCTGCTACAAGTGCGCTCGGGTTAGCCACATCAGCAAGGATTGTCCTCAAGGAGCAAGTCTGTTATGCGTTCACTGGGATCAGGTAGGCTACAAGAAGGCCGACTATCTGACATTGAGGGGATGAGCAGTGAGCATGACTGCTTTGACTTCTTTGAGGATCAGCGATGGACGAGAAGGTAGGGTGGGAGCCCTAACAGAAAGGATTTGAGTTAAGCTGGTATGTATCTTTTTCCTTATTTCAAGTTATGTATATCCGTGTTTATGGTTGTTAGAATATTGCATCAGTTTGGGTAAGCATATATTCGGTTTATTTATTTGCTTATGTTTTGATTATATTTTCAAGAAATGTCATATGCCAATTGCATACTGTGAATCATTAGTGGTTAGTGTAAGGTCGTTACCCTTTTGCTGGTTCGGGGTGTTCAACGTTATCTCGACTCATAATCAATATCAGTTCAGGGGAATTATGTGGAAGGTCTGCGGTCAGGGTTCAGCAGGGTGGTTATCACCCTTGTCAGGATTCGGAGGGTTCGTTCATTTTCCTAAGATTCACTCATAGTGTCGCCATGGAAGTGGTCTACTACCAAATTTTTTCTCTGAGCATCGGTTAATTGGACTTCAAGATTTGAGTACGGTATCATTTCAAGTCATCTAGAGTTATCAGTGTTGCTGTGATTCAAAAAGTGTTCATCTAGTCTTCAGCGGTTGTAAGGTCTTTTAAGTTATGTTAGTAATGGTTCGTTAACGTTAGTGAGTGCTGGTTCTCAGCAAATCGATCAATGGATGGTAGGAAGGATCGGAAATCCTTCCATGTCTTGTATGTCGTGGAGACTTAGTCGGATAGAAGTGGGGGAGAATCGTTTAGGTACCAAGGATAGAAGCAAGCATGAAATTAGGATGAGCTCGTATCCCCATCAAGAAAGGAAAGGTGGCCCAAGTGGCTGCCTGTATGGAGGATAATGCGAATTGGAAATTCGGGAAACTTCCTGACTTTGGGATCAGATCTGATTGATGTGTAGCAGACTATGGGAACTGTGTGGAATGTTAGACCGTGTGTGTGTACTCGACTTTCGGTGTGTTCGGATTAGTAATCAGTAGTAAGACCATGGCCATCGGTTGAGTTAGAGTAGGTAGTGATGTAAGATTGCGGGATAGCCATAGCTTTTACCAGAAGCCAGATAGAATGGAAGGTGTTGTAAGAATGCGGGATAGCCGTAGCATTCACCAGCCGCCAGATAGCATGGAAGGTGTTGTAAGACTGCGGGATAGTTGTAGCATTTACCAGCGGCCATATAGCATAGGGAATATGATATGACTACGGGGTGGCCCGTAGCATTAGTCAGTAGACAGTGTAGAAGTGTTGTAAGACTGCGGGGAGGCCCGTAGCATTCACTAGTTAGCTGGTAGTGTAGAAGTGTTGTAAGACTACGGTGGGGCCCAAAGCATTAACTAGTTGATAGATAGAGTAGAATCGTTATAAGACTATGTTAGTGGTCCGCAACATACGTTAGTTAGTCACTAGTTTAGTGGTATAGTAAGACTATGGGGGTGGTCTGTTGCGTTTACTGGTGGTCAGTTAGTGTGAGAGTGTTGTAAGTCTGCGGGGTAGCCCGTAGCATTCACCGGTCCCTATTCGACAGTGAAAATGCCACAGATTTGCGATTCACTCACGGATTCCATCAGATTTTTTAAGCCAGGGCGGTTCAGTCGAACGTATGTGAGTAGGCCATAGTATGATCGGATTCGGGAAACATTAGGTTGAAGGATATTGGGCACAATGTAAGACTACAGTTATTATGGTAGCATTCACCTTTTTGCGTCGGATTTAGTGGCGACAAGTTGTCACCCTATTATGATCGGATGGATCAAGAGGATTAAAGGAGCCATGAGTGGCAATATAGATAGGGCAGTTATTGTTAGACGAGGTATCCTTCGGAAGTCTCATGGGGTGAATGCAAGGTTACTTGTTGGCTCAGCAGCCGAGTAGGAATCCGATATTTCGGATAGTGGCAGGCAAGATTAGGATCCAGGGAAGTCATGGTTGATATGGAAAGCAGCAAGACGGCAGTATGGTATTCTGAGTAGCGACATTAATTTGAGATCCTTATGTGGAGTAGTCGTCTACCAGGAGATGCTACGCCATATGCAGTGGGATGAAATACTCTCAAAGTAATCGATTTGACTCTACTGCTTAGTCTAACCATTGCAGAGATGGATCCTCTACTCGGTGGATTATTTGGACTATCTGTTAAGACGAGCGCTCAGCCTCTAGATATGGTAAGTGAATTCATTCGGTTGTTAACACCGAGATAATTAGGACCGGAAGTGCTCGTTCGATCAGTTATTCGATATGGAATTGGCATGATAATGGTTCAGCTGAGGCGGTTTGTCCAGGAGTCAGAACAATGTAGATTTCAGGTCTGGGAAGGGTAGATGTGGTCCTTTGTATAGGATTAAGGATTCGTTATGTTTGGGTTTGGAGAGTTATGTTAGGGTTGGTTTCTGTTGCCTTGGGAAGCCTGTGATATTCATGGGATTGTGGCTATGTTTCTCAGGTTGCCTGGTATCCCGGCGATGGTAGTAAATGATTTCGAGGACGAAATTTAATTTAAGTGGGGGAGAGTTGTAATGCCCTGTTCTGAATCAATTCCTAATTCGAGGTTGTGGCCCAAAGAGAGATCATCATAAGGATTAGGACCATTGAAAAGGTAATATTTAGGCCCATTTGGATGTGGGTAATGTAGATATGTAACCCAATAGTTCGGTTTGCACTTTAGAGTCAAAGGGTAAATGGGAATGTAGTGTTTTAGACTTCTTTTATGAATTATGGATTTTAATTCTATGTGTTTTAAATCAAAAAAATTAAATAGGGTTGTAGATCTCCTCAATACCTTTCTGTGGATATAAAGAACGACGAAAATGGAGTTAGAACGAAGAAGTTATGACCATTTGAAGTTTGGGTGGTTTTGGGCCATGCTGAGTACGTTGGGCGTACACAATTAGTGCCCAAACTCTATTTCTGTGGTTTAAGCCATATTTAAGCTCCTTAAGTCCCCCAAACCCACTCCATTATCAGCCTCCACCCTCCAACACCCCTCTCAGTAAACCCTAACCTTAGATGAGCCTTTTAAGCTAAAAGAAGATGATTTTGAGTGCTTTGGAGTATGTGTGGTGCACCTTGGAAAAGAAGTAACTTCTTGTAGAAGTGTTGGTTAGACTGGAGCTTGTAGATCTGGGCTTTGTTCACCTTAATCTATCTTCGAGATGTATAAAGTTTGAATCTTGATGATGCATTTGTTAGATCTAGCTAGTAACTCTGTTGATTTTAGTGCATAAAGTTTAGATCTTGAACATTTGTGACCTTGTTATGGATAATGTTGGAAACTTTGTCCATCTAAACATCATTGTGATTCATATCTAAAGGTTGGAGACTTGGACTTAATGGATTAAGTTGAAAAAGATTCACTTTTGGTCCTATTTGATGTTTAAAGGCTAGATCTTGGTGGTTTGGACCATTCTAATTGATAAAGTTGGAAACTTTATCCATTATGGAGCTCTTAATGGATTAATAAGATAAGGTTTTAGCTTTTGGACCTTTTCTAGACATGGAAAGTCATAAAAGTGGAAGCTTTATGACTTAGTATGATGTTGTGGGATTAGATATGAGTGTTGGATGAAAGGACTTAAGAGAGTAAGCACTTCCTGGTAAAGTGCCATTCGACCGTATATGCCGGGCGTACCTTCGAGCACGTTGCGCGTACTCGTATGGGGTCCCGATTTTGCTTGGTAAGTACGCCATGCGTACGAGCTGAGTACGTTGGGCATACCGAGCTTGAAGTTTGATTTGTTCACTTTGACATCCGTTGACCGTTGACTTTTGACCAAGCTTGACCTTGGGCCAAACTTGAGGGTTTTGGCCTATTAACATAGATTTTATCTAGTTCTGGTATTGATAGCTTGGAAAGTAGGTGGGCCAGCAACTAAGGATTTCTTCTAGGGAGCTTCTGTATTCTATTTAAGTCTCCTCACTATTTGTATGGATCGGAGGCTCTAATACTGACCCATTTGGTTTATGTATGGTAGGAATACCTAGGGGTTAGCCCTAGGCAATATGTATGAAAGACCAAGAGTTGGCTCGTGGCACACTGTATGATAATTAGCTAAGTAGAGTAGTGTGTATGCTAGTTTTCTTTGTGACGCTTTCATAGAAGACCAAGAGCTGGCTCCTGGCACTCGTCTTTGAGACCCAGGGGGTGGCCCCGGCTTGGAAGAAAGACCACGTGGTGGCCTATGGCATAATAGCAAGACTATGTATCGGCACATAATATCTTTAGTGATTATTGTTGGGTTTTGAGCATTCTAACACTTCTTAAGTGTACATGCAACCCTAAATACCTTGGATCTATGTTTTCTCTATTATACATGCAAAGAAGAACATCCAAGGTATTATCCTAATCTAGCATACAAAAACAATGAATGTAACAAGATAGAATACATACCTCATGATGTAGCTTGATGTCTTCAAGCTTTAAGAGCTTAGCCCCAATAGTGTGGAAGCCTCAAGTGGAATCACAAATCACCAAGACACCTTGGAATACTTTAGAGAATATGATTACTTGGTTCTCTCTAGTGAAATTGGCTAGCCCTTCTTTAGTGTATTCACACTAGTGCCAATTTCACCAACCAAAGACATCTTTATATAGTATGGAGGATTAGGGTTAAACCCTAATACCCATGACCTTTCATTTCCTAGGATCCATGGGTTAAACACTCCATGGACTATCCATGAAAGCTTAGCCCAACCTAAATAAACTTGGCCCATTCCATATATATATATAAGAGTCCATATTTAATTAGTTCCTTTTGATCACTTAATTAATTATAAATTAATTCTTGATCAATACTAATTAAATAATATGATTCCATATTAATATATTAGAACTTATAATATATTAATATTAATCATAAACATACTATTCTTAAAAGATTATCCATATAAATTTTGTCGGTGAAGTGCAATCCAAATGGACCATGCCGGGTCGGGTCAAGTACATACCAAATATAGTTATGGACTTAGACATTAATCCAACAGTCTCCCACTTGGATAAGTCTAAAACTATTATTGCGTATGACTTCAAACCTAACTGGCAATCGTAGCTCTTAAAGCTGCTGTCGAACTCTGATCATGTCAACGAACTTGTCCATTAGATAAGGGATCATATATTCCTCCATTCTAGATATCATATGGACTGAGACATGGATTATAATCATTCTCTCTGTCCATTTGTTGTTTCCCGATTTCCGATTTATGACGACTGACTAATTGAACAAATCAAATCAGTCCTGGCCCGGCCGAGCACTTCCATTTGTCATCATCAAATCATCGAGGGGCCCACAGATATCGCTTTTATCCCGAAGGTAAAAGGAATGGATAAACTTCGACTCATATGGCTTGTTCTACTACTTGTTGAATCATACACAAAGGTACGATTTATAGCACCGAGTTACCAAATGCGTTTTCGTGCAATCAATGTACAACCAACTCATAGTAACAACTCATATCTCTAGGTTTGAAGAATATAAGATATTATCGTCTCATGATCACTCGTGATAAAATCCATGAAGTGATTCCAATGAGCGCGGGTTGAATCCAATACTCAGAACTTATGAGCACTCATGAGTGTTGTAGCCCTTTGTCCAACACCTTAGACCTCTACAAGCCAACCCATGACAGTCTTAATTCATATCTACTTCCAACATATGACCGACTGTGGATGTTTGAATAACTTAGTCATTCAGGAAGAATAACCCAGTTTATTCGGGAAGTCAAAACATGCAAAGTGAAACACAATAATAATTGAATCCAATATGGTATCAACTCTTTGAACATAAATAAAATACCTTTTATTTATCACCATATGATTACACATTATTCATTGTATATTGTTTCAGCTATCAACTTTATTCTTGAATTTAAAACAATAGTTGTCCCATGCTCCAAGCATGTACACTATGTTTTCTTAATCACTAGTCATGCCACACACCAAGTATGCATACTATGTTTGTCTATGATCCTTACTTTGTGAACTAGATCAATTGAACATAACTTCAATGATTCTCTTTTCACACTCCCAAATCCTTACCGCAAATGCAAGAATTCCAAATTCATGCCATTTACTGAAATCTGTTAGATTCTAAACTTATATGCATTGATCCTCTCGTAATGATTATGCACAAAGTCATAAAGACTTGGCAACAATCATTACAGAGTATTCCAAAGGAGATCAACTCCTTGGAAATATTCTTCTTGCATTAAGTTTCCTTAATCTTACACAGATTGAAAATTTTAACTTTGAAACATTTCCTGATTCCATTTTGACTATCACTTTTGAACAAGAGTTGCCTCCTTACATATTATGTCAATATGGTCCTTCCAGAATTATCACTATACTTCCAACTGTCCTTAAGCAACCAATCTTTGGTAAGCCTTAGATTGTCCTCGACAATTGTTTAATCCTTTTAGTCATATCCAGTTCTAAACCTTTTCCCTTCTTAATGCCCCAGGCATTTGGAAAATTTTAGAAAGGATGAATATAGCACATGTAATCGATCCTATATCCGAAGTATATGGGAATCGATTCATGATGTCTCACATAAAGACTAAACCAGTCTTTTGCTATAACATTTCCATTTCAATTTGCCAAGTTCTCATAATTCAGATTATGAAAAGGGATGTCATAATCATAATCGAATTTTAGAACGCAAATAATGGACTCATATACAAAATTTCCTTATGTTGAGCCATTCCAACATGAAATTCATATATATCCTTGACTAAATGATTAAAACCTCACGATCTAAGCTTATAGATTTGAGATGAAGTATAATTTTCTCTCCCTTAATTATAGCAAAACAACTTTTTCCCAATTGAAACTTTTGTTTTCTATAATTAACATTGCTAACTTGCAATACTTATCATAATTATCATGCTCCCACTAACATGATGATTATTAGCATAACACTTATGCTCCCACTAGCTTTGACATGTACTCAGAAATCAGCTGACTTTCTTACTAAAGTTCATATTTCTGATACTAGATTGTTTTGATAAAACTTAATCAAAAGCATACACCTTCCCTTAGATATCACACTTGTGTGTCTAAACAATTATGAAGAGGGATGCCGTAATCATAATGGTTAGACCTTTATGCTACTTCTCACAAGTCCAGGTTAGTGCGCCAGTAAACCACACATGCTCCACTAACGACTATGAGAATGCAAATATCACAATTGCTATCTAGCTAAAATCTACTTAGTGAAAGTGTTTCCTCACCATCATTTTCATGAATAAGAGAGAAACCTTATGACACTTAGATTTAATGGTGTATGTGTTCTTATCCATGTGAATTGTCAAAACCATAGACACAAGACAAGGATAATGACAAATACAAACTCATATGGACTAAACACAATCTTAATTTCTTGCCACCTGGCAGCTCAAGGGCCTGCCATTGCTTCCAAGAAGTTGTGCAACAAATTAAGAACTCTAAAACTCATATGCAAAGCCAACTTTAACTGGAATGGGCACAGAATATGTCAACACGATAGGTTATAAACCTCAAGTCGTGTGCTAGTGAAGAACTTTAGGTTTATTCTTGATTAGTTCTTGAGACTTTCAAGACCTTTAAGACTCCCACTGTCCTCTTGACATATAAGGCTCCCTTGTCAAACATCCAAGAGATAGTGCGGATTCTAATCAAGACAAACACTTCACACAATTGGCCTTAGTTGGTCTTTGTTTTATCCAAAACATCACAACTTACCAATTTCAAATGTACAAGAGTTTTAAACCTTCTTTAAGACATGTCACTCAAGTTACAATCTTAGAGTATAACTCTAAGAATTGTTTTTGGAACGAAGTATGAATCATCTTCTTGATTTAACCACTTCAACAATTCAAGTTCCTCTTCTTAGCTATAAGAAGGCTCTTAGAGGATGAATTGTGATAAGGTTTCTAAATCATTAAGATGATCACAAAACTGATACGAAAGTACTCTCTCCCATCTTTTCAGATTTGAGAAACTTTTATCATTCTACCTAATTTGATTCTTCTTATTCGCTCTGCCATACATTGGAACCTTTTCCAATGTCTCAGAGTTACACTTAAGCATGTAAGTATAATCATATTTACTGAGCTTTAGTAAACTATGACGAATAATCTTATCGATCTTTTGTGGTGGACTTAATCAGTGCATAAGACTGTGTACTCGATCCTTTAGTCCTTCACTTGACTCACACATCCATGTGAACCAGTAATTAGTCTTAATTTTTCCAAAACTTGAAAGTTCTCATTCATCATGCTATATAACTTGCATGATTCCAAGTCCCGGTCCAAATGAAACCTGGGTGATGAGAATCTTTCCTTATTTGGTAAATATAGACATTACCACAAATGAAAGAATCAACTTCATATTTCCACTCTTGTTCTTAATGGAATCATATAAGCAACAATTTTTCCTCAAAAGCCATTGTAAGGATATTTTAAAATAAATAAAATCAAAAAAAATTTCATTTATTTTAAAACTTTGCGGAAAAACTTATCCTTACAATCCATATGAAAACTTGTTGTTATCTATTCCTAAGCAATATCTCATAACTCCTAAGAAGTTGCTCAAGAATCCGATCTTCAAACTATGCGATAGAAATCCATCTACGCCATCAGATTCAACATATTCTTTCTTTAAGTTTCTTCACTTTTCTTTGATTCTTAAAACATCACCATGTGACCCAGTCACATCATGTATCAGGAATCTCAAAATAGAAACTTAGCAGAGTTAGATAGTGGACTTTACCTGAAGTAGAGTCAACCTTATTGACTTTAACCTCCTTAGGTAAATTTGGCAGCTTCGCAACCAATGCCCCTTTCTTTGGCAATATAAACATATGGACCCTTTGATAAAGGTGCACAGGACTAGCACAGACTTAGTTTTTCTCTTTACCATTTGGTCAACCGAGTTGACTATGGCCGATCCCTTTCCATTGGGAAGAGAATGCTTTTTTGGATATCCTGTGTCACTATTGTCAATGTCCATCAAGTTTTAAGGAAGTTGATCTTAACAAATAGATAAGATCATTAAGGGTCTTGTCATAGTCTGTTTCATAGGTGTCCCAAAGGAACTCACTATGTGACTCAGAAAGTGATTGAACCACCAACTTTCTCAAGACTTTGACACCCAACTCTCCCGGCTTGTCAATATGTGACTACATCTCCAAGATGTGTTCACATCTAGACCTTGCCTTGCCAATAGGGCTTGAGTGACCTTAAACTTTTCAAGAACTTGTGGGTTGGGGAGAATAATTGGAGGAGGTGAAAGAAGTATGATTTCCAAAGGACATCATCTTCATTTAGGAAACCTTGTTTCACTAGATTTGGGAAGATCATAGGTGTCTATTACAGACATCTTTTTGGAGATATTCAAGATAGTTGATTTAAAGTCCTTAATATGACACCCAATATGAAATATTAAGGCTAGGACCCAACAAACTATTTTATAACTTAGAAGAGGGATGTCGTAATCCAAGCTATAAAATATTTGAAGGTAGGTGAATGACGATTCACCAATTTCCACCAAGATAAACGAAATGTATTATTAGGTTTTAATTGGTTTTGAAACTCCTAGATCTATTGAGATTCATTGAACTGTTCAATGGCATGTTTCAATCTCGAGTGTGCCCTTCAGGTTTTGTGACTGGGATGCCGAGGATCACAAAACAAGGTGTGAAGTAACCATGCAAATTACTTGGTACCCTTAAGTGTTTACCCCTCAATCGATGTGCCGGTTAACCACACACGCTCCACCGATACTATGATAAACATTAAGTTACCCTTTGCCTACCTTGTTAAATACGAGTTAGTGTGCCAGTTAACCACACACGCTCCACTAACCGACTTAAACAAAGTGCAAAGTGTAATTTCATGGATTAGCACCTTATTCACATTTTCCTAAGTAACTAAGATTGGGTATTTATAAGTGTTTAGTTACTTAGTATTTATCATTAATACTTTTAATGAAGGGTTAATTATAGTCTTGTCAAACCCGTTCGGCTAACGACCCTCCACCGGTCAAGCAAGCGGTGGGTGAGAGTGGACACCCATTAAGTTGCCATTTTATAGGCAACAACCATATACCCACCTTATAGACCGGCTTCGTGAATGAGGCGTACTAGCGGTAAGACTGACTTTACTCTTATACATATATATATATATATATATATATATATATATATATATATATATATATATATATATATATATATTATTAACTTATAATATTATAAAGTATAAGGGTTGAATTTTAACTTTTAAAATTCTAAGGGCTAACTTGGAATTAAAGTATTCATAAGAGAAAACTTTACAAATTCCAAAACTTGAGAGCAAGTTTTGAAACTATTCAAAACTAATTAATTCCATAACTTATGTGTTTAAAGTAGTTTTAATCCAAAAACTCTTCAAGTTCCATAACTTGAGGACAAGTTATGGAAGACTTTAAGGTTACACTTTTTTTTATTTTATTTTATTTTATTAAATGAAGAGACTCTTGGTCCTCCATAACTTGAGGACAAGTTATGGAGTTATAAAACCATTTAATTAGAACTAGACTCTTCATTTTTGTAACCTTTGCCAATTTTTATGAGTTTTAAGATTCATAAATGTGACTTATAAGTTACATAAACACATTTTATGAACTTCTTTTAGATTAATTTGGATTAAAACCAACTATCACATAATTTTATTCATTAATCTAAATTCACTCATAAAACAAGGTAACACAAAAAACTTTTGGTGATCCATAACTTATTCTTAAGTTATGGAATCCTTTAAAACATTAACACCAAATTTTTGTAACTCCATAAAAACTTTGAATCAATTTTTTTTTAAAAACCTTTTCATATCCATAACTTATGGAGGTTTCAAAAAATAAAACTCTTTAGATCAAACTTTTAAAACTAATAAAATAATCATATTATTTTATCTTTTATTAAATTTGACCTAATTCAACTCATAAAGCAAATTATTCAAATTTTACAAATAATTAGTTTTTCACAAGAACAAGTAATTATCTTAAAATTTGACAAACTTCATGTTTTTTTTTTCAACTTTGAAAATAAAATATTTGCATCAATATAACAGAAAACAACCCGTGGCTCTGATACCACTGTTGGGTTTTGAGCATTCTAACACTTCTTAAGTGTACATGCAACCCTAAATACCTTGGATCTATGTTTTCTCTATTATACATGCAAATAAGAACATCCAAGGTATTATCCTAATCTAGCATACAAAAACTATGAATGTAACAAGATAGAATACATACCTCTTGATGTAGCTTGATGTCTTCAAGCTTTAAGAGCTTAGCCCTAATAGTGTGGAAGCCTCAAGTGGAATCACAAATCACCAAGACACCTTGGAATACTTTAGAGAATATGATTACTTGGTTCTCTCTAGTGAAATTGGCTAGCCCTTCTTTAGTGTATTCACACTAGTGCCAATTTCACCAACCAAAGACATCTTTATATAGTATGGAGGATTAGGGTTAAACCCTAATACCCATGACCTTTCATTTCCTAGGATCCATGGGTTAAACACTCCATGGACTATCCATAAAAGCTTAGCCCAACCTAAATGAACTTGGCCCATTCCATATATATATAAGAGTCCATATTTAATTAGTTCCTTTTGATCACTTAATTAATTATAAATTAATTCTTGATCAATACTAATTAAATAATATGATTCCATATTAATATATTAGAACTTATAATATATTAATATTAATCATAAACATACTATTCTCAAAAGATTATCCATATAAATTGTGTCGGTGAAGTGCAACCCAAATGGACCATGCCGGGTCGGGTCAAGTACATACCAAATATAGTTATGGACATAGACATTAATCCAACAATTATAATATATGAATGTTATGTATGGCTCATGGTTATATATGCCAGTATGGGATTTATGTGCTTATATGCAGATAGTATCCAGTTGAAAGAGATCGAAGGGATAGGCCAGCACCCAAATATGCTAGGCGGTATGTTGATATGTATGGTATGTGATATTTAAGAAACTCACTAAGCTTCGTGCTTACAGTTTTCAGTTTTGATTTCAGGTACCTCAAGTTTTCAAATAAATGAGCTCGAGAATATCACAGTGCATACACCTATGTTTTCCGCAATATGTGATTTCTGGGAATGAACTTTGATAAATGCTTTATTTAAAATGCTTTTCAATGTGTGAACGAAGTTACAAATGTGTTTTAGTTATATAAAAAATGAAATTTTTGGTCATGAATTTTGTGATGTTACATATATTGAAACTTAGGGCACATTATCTTAGGAATCCGATCTCTTGAGGGTTTCATATGATGTTGTATGTGGAAATAACGAAAGTTATGACAAACATATGATTTTGTTAAGGTCACACAAGATATTACAAATGAAGTTGAGGTGTATATGGAATGTGATAAATTATTTGTTTACTTTGTTATAATATTTTATAATAGATTGATACTATGTAGATTTCTTTTGTTAAGAATTAATAGGTTAGTGTTGACATTATTACTTTTGGTGTCATCATGTGTTTATATTGATGGCCTTAAAGCACTACTCGAAGATTACGTACAACATGAATGCAATTCTTGAGTTGAAACACGATGATCCAAGTTATTTATGATAAGGTTCCTTAAAGATAAAGTAGCCAACGATAGTTTAATACTCCATTATATTAATTATTATATTAACAGTCACACCTGGCTATTTGTTAAGCTAGGGTTTAGTTTATTCTTTAATTAAATATACTCGACAACATTGTATGTGATTGTTATCGAAGAGAGTTTTCCATGATCCGAGTCTATTTTCTTACTATTTCTTGTAATTGTGAAGCTACTTCTTAATAAATAAAATTTAGTTTCGAGGTATTTTCTTGTATTCTTTGTTTTCAAAGTTCACCGTCATAATTCATTATTTTTTCCAAAGTTATTTACCTTTAAATCAAAATTACAAGACAAACCCTAACCATGGCATCAACGGCATCTTCACATAACCTTTAAGCATATATGTAACACCCATAATTAGTTACATAATATCATTAATTTTTTTTCAGTGTTATGTATAAAACCTAGATGATCAAATAAATATTTTATTATTAAAGGAAAAGGAGCAAGACATTTGCTACTATCGTGTTGTTTATTTTTTATCTACAAATCTTCTTATCATTTTTTATATATGTCTATCCATACCACGAGTACACATTAGCCTTCGTAAATTCTTTATTTTTCTAAAGACCACTATCCTAAAACAATTTGTGTGTTTTCTTTTACTCACAAATATGGACTATACTCTTCTAAACACTTCATACATTTTCAAGCCTAAATACACAAACACACACACATACAAACACACACACACACACACACACACACACATATATATATATATATATATATATATATATATATATATATATATACATACACTAGTTTATAACCGTGAGAACCACATTTATAAAATTAATTAAACTTTTATATTAAAAAATCAAAATTATTAATTAATTGTTTTAAATAAATCATTACATAAAAGATATTTTTTTACTTATATAAAATTATAATCGTTGATTTAAATAAATACGTAAAGTTATATCACCTTGTAATCTGTATTAATTTAATTTTATTTTTTAATATAATGTTATTAATTTAATATAATTAAAGTGAAAAGAATTTAAATTTGAAATTTAAAATGGAGAGAAATTAATTAACAATTTAATGTAATTACAGTGAAGAATTTGAACTTTGAAATTGATAATTAACAAGTGGGATGATATCTAACATACAATATTAATAAGTAGTTCTGATAGTATGACATTTAACAATAGAAAAATGAACATATTCATTTATTAGAATAGGGATATATATATATATATATATATATATATATATATATATATATATATATATATATATATTAAAGGGAAAATGACATATATACCTTATAAACTTTTTAGGGTTAACTCTTTTATTCACTTAACTTTTTAAGTGGCTTTATGAGGAAACAAACTTGTGCGCTACCTGTCTTTTAGTCCTCTTGACTTGTTATAACCAGTTTGAGTGCCACATACCCGAATCTTGGGCCCATTTCTTTCCTGTTCATCATTTACCTTTATGTTAAAACGGAAGAATTTGAAACAAAGGCAGTGGATCGAGAATGAAGAGGAACACAACCAAAATTAGAAAAGCAGGAAGCAGTTTGGTGTCTGGTTGATTCGTCCAAGGTGAAGTACGAAAGAAAAAAAGCTGCAATCGATGGCTTGTTTATGGGCGGCGGTCGGTGGAGTTGCAGGGGCGGCAAGAGATGGTGATTTTGGTCGATTACGTGTAGGCTTATTGGTTTAAGGAGACACTCTCGCAAACGGTTGAACCGAAACTAAAGGACGATTTAGATGTTCAGGAAATGGATTTGGTTTTGAAGGTGGGGTTGCTCTATGAACAACATCGACGCCGATCACAGAATCGTTCATGTCCTCCAGTCGGTGATGTGCATGAACACCTATGTAAAATGTATTTTATTTATTTATTCATTTTGTCGCGACTGGTGTTGGAGAAGAGTGTTAAAGAGTGATGGTGAAGAAGAATTTTAAAGGCGAAGCCTTGCAACGACGAGGTGAAGTGTAAAGTGAAGGTCAAACCCTAATAAAGCTTTTAAGTGTCTGGCATTGATCTAGGTAATGAAATTTGGCCTACACAGAGACAAAAAACAAAAAATAAAAGAAAAATGACCGTTAACATAGAGGAAAATGATGAAAAGGAAAAGAAATGGGCCCAAGTTTTGGATATGTGGCACTCAAACCGGTTATAACAAGTCAAGAAGACTAAAAAGAGAAGTCGTCTTTGAGTTTGTTCCCTTATAAAGTCACTTAAAAGTTAAGTGACTAAAAGAGTTAACCCTAAAAAGTTTGTAAGATATATATGTTATTTTCCCTAAATTAAAGCATAGATTTATTGCAACTTTAAATTATAATACAAATAACATTGATTTCATCATCCCAAGTGAGTATCATCGATCGTCGACACTATTGACATTATTTCTCGTCCTCCTCATGTCACCGTCATGCTTTAACCCATAGGAAGAACCAAAGACTAAAATAAACCCTAAGTCGTTAATGGATGTCATATCCTCGTTGACAAGTCAAAATTGTTATATGTTTTGGATTTCACCTGAAATAAGGGTTGTTTTGCAATGGTAAATCATTGTTGCAATGAAGAATGGCTTGTGAGAACCTGGACGACTCAAATTTACAAGTTTATTTTGCAAGATAAATTGTTTTAACTTTATCATGGAGGGATCAAGCTTACAGGGTTTCATTTACAAGAACTCCAAGATTCTTTATCAAAGTAGAAATCAATTCCATCAATAAGGGTGCACGATACGGTCCGGTTTTATCCAATCAGAATGATGATTTCCCAAAATCTCTCAAATCAAAGCAATATGGATTTCAATAGTAGCAGGGAATTTTAGAGTTTTGGAGGAGAGATGCAGTGGGTAAGGAAGGTTTTGGGAGAAGTGTTACGACTGTAAAAGAAACAAAGGGGAGGTGATATTGCTGATCAGATGGTGTTTATGTAGAGCCTGAATCAAAACTAAATTACTTCAAAGCTCTAGTGTAACTCTTAATTTTTTTCTCTGATTTCAATTATTAGGATATGAGTTTCAAGTTCATATTAACGTCTACACGCCACAAATTACTTTTTTCTTGTAGTGAGTAAGACTTCTTACTGAATGGATGTTGTACACATGTCACCAGTTTGATACTCATTCACCCATCTTTCTTGTGTTTATTCATTGTAGTTTTATAAAAGTCACCCTTTCTTGAATCAATACTGCCACATGGATCATTGTTTTTCTTGTGTTACACTTGATGAGAAAGCTTTGAACATATATATCTAGTTTCTATTGTGTATACCCCCATGTTTGTTTTTTTTAGAGTGAAGGAGGACACGTTAACTCTATCTCGTTTTTGTTGCAAAACTTTAACCTAGCAAAACGTTAACTCTATCTCGTTTTAATGAAAGCCTTTTCAAAAAAAAATTGTTGTAGAAAAATTTATGATTCCTTGGTTGAGCTGCTCAGAAGGTATCATTTAAGGCTTTGTATAATTATAAAGGTTGTTAAAAAATTGCATAATTTGAATAATTTCGTTTAATTGAATTGTATGAATCCATATTTGGTGTTTTACAATTCACAAATGGTGTATAATTGACGACTACTTCAAGTTTAAATATATCATAGTAGGTTGTTACTTGGTCACATTGATATCCTGATAGCAATTTCCACTTTTTCCTGTTACGTAATAAGTTATTAATAAAGTTATTTATTTGCTTTGAACGCTTATTTAAATTTGAGTTATGAAGCTAAATTTAAAAATAAATGGGTCAACCCAATGGTGTATATAGACACTGTTCAAATTTCGTCTCTCTAGTTAGTCAATTTAAAGTCATCAAGTCAGTCGTCCCTTTCTTAAGAGAGCCACTCAAGAAGCGGAAACACGGGTGTGTTTCAAAACGATGTTTCCTTGAACAACTATTGGTGTTGCAAATAGAATTTCATTCCATTTGTTTTGGGGTGGGGGCTACCTCTAATCGACTTTTGTACTTTTTTGACTTAGGGTTATATAAGTTGGTGAATGTTTTCCTTAAACCACTCAAGGGAAGGGACCCTATCACATTCACTACAAGTGGTGTTGTATATATTTATATATAGACCTATTTATTTATATTTATGAGATCGAACGTAGGTTTTTTAGTATTTTGACTATTTTAGAGTACAGCTCTCATCATTGGAGTAAACCCCTGATATATCTTTTTGACTTAATATGAACAATGTTTTCTCTATCTAGTTTTTCATTGTTTTTATTGATAAATAATTAATTCTTGTTTGCATACTACATGTACATGTAGCCGAGGTGAAAGGAAGCAGCTAAGTCAACGTACTACATCGTCGCTTAATCGTCATATGTCCTTGCTAATACTTACGTCACTATACCATATAAACATCCAACGTTTTAAAATCGTCAGTTCTATTACTAGATTTTCATGTACCTATATATGTAGTAGTAAAGCATTTACCCTTTGCCTCAGTGTCATTATTATTTTCTTGACCTGAAGTTAAATCATAATGGATGTAAAACGGATAAATAATCTAGATTGGATTAACTGGTGCTTTCATCTTTTTTGTGATGTAACTTTGTTTTCAAAACCTTGTTCCAAATAAAATTCACCATAATACGATATTTATTTTTTCCACCTCTCCATCTTCTTCTTATGCATGCTTAGAAGAAATTCGGTAAAGAACAAAATTCAAACAATGTTGCTTAGAACAGCCTTTAGAGTTTTTCTTCTACAACACAGAGAACCGTGTACATCAAAACCTAAAACTTCTTTTTCTTTGTCATCAAGTTTGATTGAATGAAATATCAATTGATGATCAATGCAATGAGAATAATGTTAAATTCATGTTCAACTTAAAATGTGGAACATGAAGACTTCTTCATGTTATATCGATTTCACGCAACCCCAAACTATATGTATTGTTGAAGTTGATATGTTTCAAGTACTGGACACCGATGATGTATATTCAGGTTGTTTCCTACTTCCATTTGATCAACTTCATGTGGTTTCATATACTACGATCTAGTGGGATATATTTTTTGTTTTTTGTGAAATTTTATTATTCCCCGTTGTGTCTAATCTATATATACTCTAGATATACACGACAAAGTCGTAGCAACAACATTCAAGAAATATCGTTTTCTTTTGGAAGCCAGGCTCCAACTAATAAAAAAACATAAATTAGTTTCCACCACCGAAGTTCAAGACCAACGCTATTTATTCCAAATTTCCAACTATAAAAATAGGTTTTGAGGATGATTAAAAGGAAAATGATTTTCGAGAACAACCTAGTACCATTAGCTTTACTATTTCATTTTTTTATTTCAACAAAATTTCTGTATCGTTATGTAAGTTCTAGTATGAGTATTTTCGTTTTTTAGGTATAAAATATACAAGGATATAACTAAACCGGCAAACCGGCCGGGATATGAAAAATTGGTTGCTAATTAGTATATATTTTTATATCTTTTGCTAAACGAAAAGTACCAAGAGTTGACAAATGTTAAGAAATATATATAGCTGATGTTTTCTTTTAAAAAAAAAAGAGCACTCGTATAGAAAAGATACTACGAATAAATAATAATGTAGAGGAGATGTAATGACGTAATGTCTTCGGTTTGATCAGACGACGTAAAATTCGTTCATTTCGCAGTGACGCACTATGCCGAAAGTAAGGTGCGCGTTCTGATCAGTATCCTTAGAACACCATTGCCTTCTAGGTCCACCAGTCAATGCATGAAGCTTTGTACATATTGGACTTGGTCAAGATAGTTTTTCTTCTTAAATTTTAGACTGAATTTAAAAAAATAAATAAATAAATAAATAAAAAGAAAAAAAATGGTCCATGTTGTTAATTTAGCAAAAAAGATAATTTTATTTCAGGTTTTTGTGGTTGTCAATTTTTGAAAAGTTTGTCCAACTCACCATTTTGTTTGGCCGACTTGGTTTTTACTTATTTTTTACTTATCATTCTTTTGTATTTTTTCATTTTATTAAATAAAAATTCCACATTTAATATGTAAGGTAATATATATGTAACGTATTTATTAAAAATAGTGTATATATGTAATGTATTCAATACATTAATGACTCAAAAAATTTCTCATTTTTCTTACAAATTCAAAATTTTCAAATTGTTAAAATTTTTTATTTTTTTTAAATAAACTCATGTAATATATGGGTCTCACAGCTAGTGATTTAATTAAAAGACTTCTCTAGGTCAGATTCAAATTTGTTGAAACATTTTTACCTTTTGGTCAGATGTGGAAAAAATTATTTGAATCAGTAAGAGCTGGGGAGGTGTCTAAGATTTTGCTTGTCTTTTTATCTGTAGATCTTTTTGGACATTTTTTTGACTTTGTTACGCATAACACATGTATATATTAGTGTTCGCAGACTGTTTGTTTTTATGAAGACTGCAGACCAGATGTGAACCGGTGTTTTCCAACATCTTTAGATGTAAACTCTTTATTTATTTTTATAGTTTTTTTAATTTATATTTATTGCAATTTTATTAATGAAAAACAATTTGAAAAAAAAAAATTATAATCCTTAAAAAAATTCTACGTCAAAAACATGATACTTTTGACAAATTAATAAATAAAGATTTATTATAATAATAGTTATTGAAGTTGTTTATATAAATATGAAAAAAAAATCATAATATATTCTTACATTTTTGTTGCAAAATTTTATAAGACATTATTTAGTATAGTATCGTCAATTCTCGGGAAAAATATTTATGGTAGGTTTTTAATTGATTTAATTGAAAATGTCAGTGTTTATTTACATCCATTTATGTATCAAATTTTTTGATTCTTAATTACAATGTTTATGTACAACTTTGCGATCAAAATTGTTGCCTTTTATCAAGTATATACGTTAAATTTTACTATTTTTATTTTCTCTTTTTATATAATAATAAATTAAAGTTGATATAGTTTTGTTAATTATTTATAACAAAGTCATGAAAGTATTAAAAAATCATTTTGAAGTTAAAAAAATCAGCTTATTAAGAAATTAGTTTGTTTTATTAGCCTGTAAAAGTTAACAAAACAAACAATCTTCTTTTTTCAGACTGCAGACGTTTGGTTCATCTCTTCTACCGCAGAGGTCTACAGTTGTGGTCTGCAGACTGCAGACATGCTTCCTCTGAAAAAAACAAACAACCCTAAATAAATAAATAATGTAACATCCCAAAAATCATGACAAAAAAAATTCATTTTGAAATTTTAAATAAACCATAGTTATCAAGATAATTACATTAAAAAACATGAGTCATACTATCGAATCAGAGTATCATTTCAAAAGACATGTCAATATATCAGAGATCAACATCCCAGGCTAAACATAATGGTGTGTACACTACACTCATTCCGAGCTCTTCCTTTTCCTACCAGAAGTACCTGAAACCAAAACTGAAAACAATAAGAATGAAGCTTAGTGAATTCTCCCCCAAACTACCATACACATAATCATGTTACTATAAGATATAGGCCCCGTCCACACTCAAGGAGATACGGGCCCCGACCACACTCGACTAACTAGGAGATAAGGGCCCCGTCCACACTCAAGGAGATACGGGCCCCGACCACACTCGACTAACAAACATAACCAAATATATCAATGTGTTTTATATCCATACCCAAATAATGCTATGAGATACAGGCCTCGCTCACACTCTGCTATATATGAGATCAGGGCCTCGCTCACACTCATGTACTAATTAATACAAATAACATATATGGGCCGGCCTTGGTGCATGTGATCCGTTAAAACCAAGAGGAAACTCACCTCACTGTCGGATGATAGTTGAAATGTCTCTGCTCGGAATCAGCTCTGCTCACCCACTGAACCAAAAAACTCCTTAGAGACCATTCCATAATCATAACCCTTAAAGGTCAACTCTGGTCAAGTTAAAGTCAACACTCCGAGTTGACTCAACTCGTCGAGTTTACCCTTCAACTCGTCGATTTCTCGTGAATCACAGAATCGTGAAATTGCGCTCTAACTCGTTGAGTTTTCCTCTAACTCGTCAAGTTCCTCCTTGTTAATAGAAATCAGACTTTCCCAGCACAACTCGTCTAGTTCCCTTGTGGACTCGTCGAGTTCCCTTGTGGACTCGTCGAGTTCCTTTGTCGACTCGTCGAGTTCCATTAACATAATCGGGGACCTTTCAGACTAACTCGTCGAGTTCCCTTCTGGAGTCGTTGAGTTTATCAGTCTGACAACTCTTCTTAATGCATTAAGACCTTATTCTTCAGATCTACCCCCTAAACTTCGGATCCAAACTGGAAATACGCCTAGAAGGGTAAAGCTTCCATCTTTACCCGTTAAGGCCTTCTCTAAACGCATAAGACTTAAACCCTAACTCAAAATGGCTTAGATCCCACTCTAAAGGCCATCAAAACTTCAAGATAGACTATGAGGTCCTAGATTTGGACTCAAGGGACAAAACAATCACGTAAAGTCTGAAACCTTATCCATATGCATGGCCATAGGAGCTTCAAAATACAAAAATGATGGTCTAAAGGTTGCATGGGGCTTCCATGGCCATAATGTTGGCACATTTATGTGATGAAAACCCTTCAAGGTCCGAGATCTGAAGTATTCCCCGCTTGCGACGTCCAAATCCCAAGGATTGTGTCATTTGGCCCAAAACTAGCAAAATAACCCCATAAGGAGATCTAAGCAACTATAAGGAAAGGTTTAAGCTTTATACCAGCAAAATGTTGTGGATGACGCTAGGATTCTGGATCTATATGCTCCATCTTTTGTCTCTAAACTCTTCCTTCTTCCAATAGCTTCAAATACACACCAATACTCTCAAAAATAGCTCACAAACATTCACATGGCTTTAGGGTTTTTGAGATTTAGGGTTTGGGACTTGGAGGCTGGAAATAAGGGCAACATGAAGGGTTTAAGACGTTTAAATAGGGTGCAAACCCCGAAAATTAGGTTTCATGTCTTCCAACCTACTCGTCGAGTTGAGGCCTCCCAACTCGTCGTGTAGGATTCTCAACCCACGTCCTAAATCATCTGTACTCAATGAGTCTGGGGCTCCCAACTCGTCGAGTTTCTCTACAAAAGTGAATTAATTATGATTTTAAATACATACCAGGAACCAGGCGTTATAATTCTCCCCCACTTTTCTCAGACTTCCTCCTCGAAGTCTACGTCTATTTCAAACAACTCTAGACAATCCTCTCTCATCTCCTCCCCAAGCTCCAAAGTCCACTATGACCCCTTGCGGTGCATCTACTGCACCTTAACTACTTGTACAACCTTGCTCTTCAAGGTTTTCGTCTTGCGATCCAGAATCGCCAGTGGTCTCTCAATGTAGTTTAGTTTGTCATCCATCTAGATATACTCTAAAGGCACAACTGTAGAATCATCCACCAAGCACTTCGATAGTTGGAGACATGAAAGGTGTTGTGGATCTGGCTGAGCTTTGCTAGAAGATCCAAACGATAGGCCACACAGCCCACCCGATCCGAAACTCTAAAAGGACCGGAATACCTGGGGCCCAACTTGCCCCGCTTCCTGAACTGGATGACACCTTTCAAGGTGACACCTTTAGGAGAACCATATGCCCTACCAGAAACTCTAGGTCCGAACGACGCTTGTCGGCATAGCTTTGCTGCTGACTCTGAGCGGTCTGGAGCCTGCTCCGACCTGCTAGATCTTCTCTATGGTCTTGAGTACCACCTCAGTACTCCGCATGAGTCTCTGACCAACCACGCCCCAACAGATTGGGGTCCTACACTTCCTCCTGTAGAGGATCTCAAAGGGAGGTCAATCTATACTGGCATGATAACTGTTGTTATACGAGAATTCCTCTAATGGAAGATACGTATCCCAACTACCTCAAAAATCCAATACACATGCGCCCAACATATCCTCGAGAGTCTGGATCGTCCTCTCACTCTGCCCATCAGTCTAAGGGTGAAAAGTTATGTTAAATTGAAGTCGAGTACCCATCTCATCATGAAACTGCTTCCAAAACCTGGAATTGAAATGAACATCTCAGTTTGATAGAACTGACACCAGCACATGACGTGCCACTACCTCGAGAACGTAGACCTCGGCTAGCTTCGCAGCCGATATGCTCTCCTGGATTGGGATGAAATGAGAACCATTGTTCAGTCTATCCATGACTACCCAAATCGAATCTACTCCACATGCGGTCTTGGGAAGCTTCGTGATAAAATCCATAGTGATATCTTCCTATTTCCACACAGGAATATCCAACTGCTGCATCTTGCAGTGAGGTCGCTGGTGCTCGGCCTAGACTTTCCTACAAGTCAAGCATCGCTCCACATACCAAGCCATGTCCCGCTTCATGCAGGGCCACCAATAGTTAGGGTAAAAGATCCCGATACATCTTCGTCGCCCCGGGATAAATGGAGAACCTAGACTTGTGGGCCTCCTCCATCAAAACCTGGTGCACCCCGCCCTAAAAAGGATCCCAAACCCTCTGATGTAGTGTCAACAACCTATGGTTGTCATAATCAAATGAGGCCACCTGGCCTATGATTCACTCACACTTCCGTCGTTCCTCCTTTATACCCTTAACCTGCGCCTCCTTGATCCGTTCCAGCAACAGAGTAATCACTATCATCCACAGCCATATGTCTCGTATCAGAGCCGCCACTGCCTTGCGGCTAAGTGCATCAACCACCACATTGTCCTTACTCGGGTGGTAGAGGAACTCATTGTTATAGTCCTTCACCACATCTAACCACCGTTGTTGCCTCAAGTTCAGATAAGGTTGGCCCATCAAATACCTCAGGCTCTTGTGGTCCGTGTAAATGGTACAATGAACCCCATAGAGGTAATGCCGCCAAATCTTGAGGGCGAAAACCACGGCCCCCAACTCTAAATCGTGTGTCGGGTAATTCACCTCCTGAGGCTTCAGCTACGTCGAAGTGTACCCAATCACATGACCCCACTGCATCAGCACTTTACCCATACATGTGATCGAAGCGTCATAGTAAAGCACGAAATCGTCGACGCCCTCCAGCAAAGTCAGAATCAGTGCCTTGCATAGCCGTTGTTTGAGAGTATCAGTGGCTGCCTGCTGCTCAGACCCCCAGCGGAATGTCACCGACTTCTTGGTCAGTCAGGTCAATTGAACAACAATCTTGGAGAAATACTGGATGAATCTCCGATAATAACCCGCCAGACCAAGAAAAAAATCCGAATCTCAGATGGAGACCTCGGAACCTCCCACTGCATCACAGCCTCTATCTTGGCCGGATCGACCAGAATACCCTTCTAGTTGACCAGGTGCCCTAGAAAATGCACCTCGTATAACTAGAACTTACACTTGGAGTATTTTGCAAAAAGTCTATCCCTCCTCAGTGTCTCCAGCACCTCCCTCAGGTGCTCCTCTTGAGTCTTGGAATAAACCAAGATATCATCGATGAATACTATCACATACCAGTCCAGCATCGGTCTGCACACACAGTTCATGAGATCCATGAACACGGCAGGAGCATTGGTGAGCCCAAACAGCATCTCCATGAACTCATAGTGACCATAGCGAGTCCGAAAGGCTGTCTTCTGCACATCATCGTCCTTGATTTGCATCTGGCGATAAAACGATCTCAGATCAATCTTGGAGAACCAAGATGCACCATGAAGCTGGTCAAATAAATAATCAATCCTCTAGAGGGGATAATGGTTCTTCACCGTCACCTTATTCAGCTGCCGATAATTTATACACATCCGATGTGACCCGTCCTTCTTCTTTACAAACAGGATCGGGGCTCCCCAAGGCGAACTGCTCGGCCTGATAAATCCCTTGTCTAACAGCTCTTGCAGTTGTGTAGAAAATTCCCGCATCTCAGGAGGAGCTAACCGATATGGTGCCTTGCCTATCGGAGCCGCACCGGGAACTAGGACAATCCTAAACTCTACCTGCCTCTATGGAGGTATCTCAGGCAACTCCTTCGGGAATATGTTCAGGTACTCCCATATGATCGGTACATCATCCACTGTCGCCTTACTCTTATCTCGGGTATTCATGACATAGGCAACATAACTTGTGCAACCCTACTAAAGCTAGGACCTAGCTCTTTCTGCTGAGCACAATGTCGGTCCACCCTGTGGCCTCTCGCCTTGAATCACCAAACCTACCCCACTTGGGATCCGAACTCGTACAAGTTGTTGCTCCTATGCGATCACTTCCCCATTGGGGCTCAACCAGTCCATACCCACAATAACCTTATTCCCTTGCAGGAAAATAGGGACGAAATCCACAGAAAACTGCTCATTGATCAACTGCACTCTACATCCCCAATGAACCCTCGCAACTAGTATCGTCCTATCATCCACAATCTCTACATCAATATGACAGTCAAGCTCCTCCGTAGCTCCAACAAATTGGTTGCTAAGTGCGAGCGATACAAAAGATCGGGTAGCCCCTGAGTTAAACAATACCAGAGTAGATATACCGTTCACAAGGAACGATCCTATAATAAAACACATAGACATGAGCAATAATCAGTATAAATAAAGAGATAAGGAGAATATGTATACCCGTCACAACATCGAGTGTTGCACATGCCTCCTCTACGGTGAACTAGAAGGCTCTGCTCTTTTTCACTGGCGCCTCTGCACGGCCCTAACGGCCATTAGTAATCCTCAATATAGCCTCAGCGGGTGCTGCCACCTGTCCTGCTGCTGCTAAACTCGGACATTGGGACTTCTTGTGGCACCTCTGATTGTACTGAAAGCAAATAAGATTAGATACTATCATGGTGGTGGTGGTAGCAGTATAATCCCTGCTAACATTACCAGTTCAGCCGCACTTGAAGCAGCCCGAACTACCCGCCCTACACGTCCCCTCGTGCGTCCTACCACACTTGCCGTAGTGGCCTTGACCCTACTGGCCCTTCCCTTTCGAATTTAACTTGGGCTTCTTGCCTAAACCCTCCACACCAGACGCCGCATCTAGTTTTCTCTTCCACTCAATCATTAAATCAATATCTTCTCTCTCTCTCTCTCTCTCTCTCTCTCTTTCTCTCTCTCTCTCTCTCGCCATCGCAATCATATCCACCAGTGTCTTGCAGTTGGATCGGCTCACAAATTGTCGAATATCACTCGTCAACATCTCATGATACCGAGTATTTTTCATCACCTCGTCTTCCACATACTACGGAACAAGAAGAGCTCTATCCCTGAACATAGTGGTGATCTCTGTCATGGTCTCAGTCATCTGACGGAGATCCTGAACCTCCCTTGCAAACTGTTTTAGCTCAATCACAGGTGAAAACTCGGCTCTGAACCTGGCCAAGAAATCACTCCAAGTCAACATATCAAGATCGGCATAATCTCCAATAGCATGTCCAACCTCTTCCCACCAATCACGCGCCCTATCCTTCAGAAGGCAGGAACCAAGTCAGACCTTGTACACTCGGGACAACGGCTGGCATGAAAGGCATTGGCGACATCAGCCAACCACCTGATGCTAGCAATGGGGTCCCGAGCCCCATGATAGTCTAGAGCTCTACAAGCTCGAAACTCCCTGAATTTCATCGTGTGCGCCCCTATCATAGCCGCCATCTCGGTGCGGAATGCACCCAACCTCTCGTCAAGAATCTCCAGAATGCCTCCTTGACCACGCCAAAGATCAGAGGAGCCTGAACAATGATACTACTCATAATCTTAGATTATATGAACTCCGTCATCTGATCATTGAGCTGCCCGAATCCAGAGCTCAAGCCTGATCTCTCACTAGCACCAGAGCTGCCAACTGGTCTAGTGTGTAGCGTCACCATACTGAAAATACACCATAGCAAACATCAAAATACTCATCATAACTCGAGGGATCTCACATACTACAAGTTCCATGGGTTCATCTCACCCTTCCTTGATTTGAGTACGAATCCTGTGCTTTCAGTACTACGGGCCCATACTACCTTACACATCTATCCATACTTTCTTCGAGAATTGCTTTGACTCCACCATGTCCCCTTCACTACAACTGATTTCCGCGCTAATGTCATCCTAGGCTTGCCCAAGGGTAACCTTCGACCCACTCTCTGTTGGGTTTTGAGCAAACTAACACTCCTAAGGTGTTCACGCAACCCTAAAACCTTGGATCTATGTTTTACTATGAATACATGCAACTTGATTTTTCCCATGTTCATAACCTATCTAGCATGGCATGGGGAACATTAAACATAATGGCTAGAAGAATTACATACCTTTCAATTTGTGAGTTGATTCCTTGAAGTTTGAGAACTTAGCACCAATAATATGGATGCCTAAAATGGAAATCACAAATCCCCACAAACTTGGAAAAACCTTATGAGAGAGTATGCTTGCTTATAGAAATCGTCCACCACTTTCCACACACACAACTAGTCCATTAGAAGCGTCACAAGCTCCTTTATATAGTGTGGAGGATTAGGGTTACATCCATGTAAACCCTAATACCCATGACTCTTCCTTTCCAAGGATCCATTGGTTAAAAGCTCCATGGACTCCCATGCATGCCTAGCCCATTCCAAATGAGTATTAACCCACACTTATATAGATACAAGAGCCCATATTTAATTAGTCACCTTTTGTATCACCAAATTAATTCTAAATTAATTTGTGATCATTACTAATTAAATAATATGATTTAATATTAATGAATTATAAATTATAATATATTAACAAATCATAAACATACAATTCTCAAAGGTTTGACCATTAATAGTTCGGGTGAAGTGCAACCCAAATGGACCATGCCGGGTCGGGTCAAGTATATACTAAATAAAGTTATGGACTTAGACACCTCTTCCAACAGTCTCCCACTTGGATAAGTCTAATAACTATATTTGCCTATATTACTCTAGGAACCAACTGACAATTGTAGTTCTCAAAACTTTGTTGAACTATGAAGCACCATTTTAGACAAGTGATCATATAATCCTCTGTTCTAGATATCATCCGGACAAATACATGAAGCAATGTCTTACTTATTGTCCAACAGTTTGTTTCTCGATTTCCCGATTTGTGTGACATAGAACTTAATTGAACACATCAACTTAGTTCTGACCGGGCCTAGTACACGGGTCAACACAAAATCATCAAGGGCCCATATATCGCTTCTAATCCAAGAAGGAACAGATAAACTTCGACTCATATGCTTGTTCTACTACTTGTCGAATTATACATAAAGGTACGTTTTATAACATCGAGTTACCAATGCGTTTACATACAATCAGTGTATAAACAACTCATAGGCAACAAGTCATATCTCTAGGTTTGAAGACTTATATGATATTACCGTCTCACGATCACTCGAGATAAATTCCATGAAGTGATGCCAGTGAGCATGGTTTTAATCCAATGTTCAAAACTTATGAGCACTCAGGAATGTTGTAGCAACCATTGCTATGGCTAAACACCTTTAGTCATCTACAAGCCCAATTCATGACAGTCTTAGTTCATACCTACTTCCGACGTATAACCGACTGTATAAGTTTGAATAAAGTAATTTATTCTGGAAGTCAAAAGATGCAAAACTGAAACAATAGTAAATAATTGACAATAGATAGTAACACCTTACTCATAAATAAACACACCTTTTATTCATCATCAAATGTTGATTACATGTTACAAGTTTCAGAAATAGCGATCTAATCTGTAAAACTAATATCATCCTTCAGCCCAATGCACCTCGCATGCTGTAAGTACCTAACCCTCGTCAGTCCCTTCGTGAGGGGATCTGTAGGATTATCCTCTGATGATACCCTCTTTTCCAGTAGGAGTCCTTCTTCTATCTTGTGTCTTATGAAGTGATACTTTCTATCAATGTGTCTGGATCTGCCATGATCTCTCGGTTCCTTGGCTAAGGCAACCACACTATTGCTGTCACAGAAAATCTCCATAGGCTCCTTCATAGCTGGTACAACTCCAAGATCTCCGATGAAGTTCTTCAACCATATCGCCTCCTTTTCCGCTTCACACGCTGCTATGTACTCTAATTCACAGGGAGAATCAGCTACCGACTCCTGCTTGGAACTCTTCCAAGTGATTGCCCCTCCGTTTAGGGTAAAGATCCAGCCCGACTGAGAGCGGAAGTTATCCCTATCAGTCTGAAAGCTAGCATCACTATACCCTACTACTCTCAAGTCATCACTCCTACCAAGGGTAAGAATCCAATCCTTAGTCCTTCGTAAGTACTTGAGAATATTCTTTACCGCAGTCCAATGAGCCTTGTCAGGGTTCCCATCATATCTACTGACCATGCTTAATGCAAAGGCCACATCAGGACGAGTACAAGTCATATCAAACATGACCGAGCCTATAGCAGAAGCATACGGTACTCGAATTATTTCTGCTATCTCAGCCTCTATACTCGGACTCTGAGTCTTACTCAGTCTGGCATTACTCTGGATCGATAACTCTCCTTTCTTGGAATTCTGCATGCTGAATCTATTTAGAACCTTCTCCAAGTAGGTACTCCGACTAAGTCCAATTAGTCTTTTACTCATGTCTCTCAAAATCCTCATCCCTAGGATATAGGCAGCTTCTCCAAGGTCCTTCATAGCGAAAATACTTCCCAAGCCAGGACTTAACCTCCTGCAAGGTTGGGATGTCATTTCCTATGAGCAATATGTCATCCACATACAACACCAAGAAGCTAACTATACTCCCACTAGCTCTGACATCAACACAAGACTCATTTTCACTTCTTGAAAAACCAAACTCTTTGACTTTCTCATTTAAACAAAGATTCCATTTGCGAGGTGCTTGTTTCAATCCATAGATGAATTTCTCAAGCTTACACACTCTATTCGGGTGCTCTGTACTGACATAACCCCCTGGCTGACTCATGTCAACATCCTCGGCCAACTTCCCATTAAGGAAAGAGGTTTTGACATCTATTTTCCATATTTCATAGTCATGAAATACAGCAATGGCTAACATAACCCTAATAGACTTAATCTTTGCTACCGGTGAAAAGGTCTCATCATAATCAACTCCCAGAGTTTGAGAAAAACCCTTTGCAACCAGTCGCGCCTTATAAGTGTGTACATTACCATCCACGTCAGTCTTCTTTTTGAAGATCCACTTGCACCCAACTGTCTTACAACCTAGTACATTGTCAACCAAGTTTAAAACTTGATTGTCATACGTGGACTGTATCTCCTTATCCATAGCATCTTTCCATTTAGCAGCCTTAGGGATTGCCATGGATTCCGTATATCTGTTAGGCTCATCTAGATTTACCAGTGTACTATCACTGATAAGTGTATCACCTTCCTCAGTTATATGGAAACCATTGTAATGCTCAGGTGCATTCCAAACTCTCGTGGAATGCCTCATAGGTACAGACTCGTCAGTTAGATCAACAAGAGTTTCCTCCTTAGTTTGATTGCTAGGATTAGAGGTTCCTTCACCACTCGACTCTTGAAGTTCTTCAAGGCCAATTTGTCTCCCATTGTTTCCTTGGCTCATGAACTCTTGTTCACGAAAGAGTCCTTTCCCTGCCATAAAGACCACATTCTCACTGGGTCTGTAGAAGAGATAACCAAAGGATTTATGTGGGTAACCGATGAAAATACACCTCTCACTTTGAGGTTCGAGCTTATCATGAGTCTCGCGTCTCACAAAAGTCTCGCAACCCCAAATCTTGATATGGTCCAAGTATGCAACTTTCCCAGTCCACATCTCATGAGGTGTTTTGGCAACCTTCTTTGTAGGGACCAGATTAAGGATATGGGCGACAATCTCTAAGGCATACCCCCAAAAAGAGACTGGTAGCGAAGCTCGATTCATCATGGAATGAACCATATCCAACAAGGTTCGATTGAGCCTCTCAGCCACACCCTTAAGTTGTGGTGTCCTTGGAGGTGTCAATTGTGAGATAATTCCACATTCCTTAAGATAGTCAAGGAACTCTGTACTAAGATACTCACCACCTCGATCGGATCAAAGCATCTTAATGTTCCTGCCCAACTGATTCTCCACATCCTGCTTGAAGTCTTTGAATCTATCAAAGGTTTTTGACTTATGATTGATTAAGTAGACATATCCATATCTACTAAAAACATCAGTAAAGTCACATAGAAGTGGTTAGCATCTCTTGTGGTTGTTCAAAAGGGTCCACACAGATCAGTGTGTATGAGGTTCAACTAACCCTTACCCCTAGCACAAGTGCCAGTGAAGGGTGACTTTGTTATTTTCCCAAGAAAACAAGATTCACAACTATCATCTGACTTTAGGTCAAACGACTACAAGACTCCATCCTTTTGGAGTTGTCCTATGTGTTTCTTACTTAGATGTCCAAGACAACAATGCCATAAAGATGCTTTATCTAAGCTAGTGGAAGACTCGATACACAATACATTATTTCCTAGGTTATCAATAACCGACATAGTTTCATATACACCATCACAAGGTAATGCTTTAAAATAAAAGACATTATTATAGAAAGCATTAACAACACCACTATCATTATCAAATGAAAAGGTAAAACCTTGTTTGTACAAACCATGAAAGGAAATAATATTTCTTGCCATTTCAGATGAGTAACAACACTTATTTAAATCTAACACTAATCCACTACTTAGCAACAAAAGAATACACTCTAATCTTGGTGACATGTGAAGCTTTCCTATTCCCTATGATCAAGTTTATCTTCCAATGCTACACATTCTCACTTCTTCTTAGTCCCTACAAATCAATACATATGTGAATACCAAAACCTGTATCAAGGACCCAAGAATTAGAATGGGGTGAATTATTAGACAATATAGTGTATCTACCTGCATGGTTGGGTTTAACTTTCCCATCTTTCACATCTTGTTGGTACTTTTGGCAGTTTTGCTTCCAGTGTGACTTTTCATGACAATAGAAGCATTCTGCCTCTTTAGGGTTAGCAGAAGGATTGACGAAACCTTTCTTGGTTCCACTTGAAGGGGAGCCATCAAGAGACTTTCCCTTGGTATCCTTCGAAGGGCTCTTCCTCTTCTTTCCGTTGCCTTGCCCGATTGCCATGACAGGGGCCTCGGTAGGAGTAGGAGTGGTAACAATCGATTTACTCTTAAGTCCAGTTTCTGCGGTCTTCAAGAGTCCTTGAAGTTTTTTGAGTGTAACTTCCTCCTTGTTCATATGGTATGTCATACGGAATTGATCATAACACGAAGGTAAGGAGTGCAAAATGATGTCTATTGCTAACTCCTCAGGGAAGTTCACATTCAGTTTTAGCAAACGGTCCACATACCTTTGCATTTTCTACATGTGTCCCTTGATGGGTTCACCATCTTTCATTCGGGTTGTTATCATAGAAGAGATGATCTCATATCGCTCTTGACGAGCACTCTGATGGTAGCGGTCCATCAAATCCTGGTGCATTTCAAAAGGATAGTAGTCCTCATAGGACTTTTGGAGTTCGGCTGTCATAGTGGCCAACATGATGCATGCCACCTTGGTAGCATCTCTTTCATGTGCCTCATATTCATTGATCTCTTCAAGAGTAGCAGATGAATCAAGTTGCTTAAGCTCCTTATTGAGAACATATTCTTTGTTCTCATACCAAGTGACCATCCTGATGATCCTGATGCAATCCATAAAGGTGGATCCATCAAAGATGACTCTCCCCCAAAGGTTCATGAGAGAGAAGGAACCGGTAGGGTTTGAGCCAAAAGCAACATTGTCGGAAGGCATCTGAAAGAAAAAGAGACAAGTTTTGATTAGATATAAAGATAGTCCTTAATAAAACACCCAAATGTAATATTAAGGCTAGGAGACAACACAATATTTTAAAACTCAGAAGAGGGATACCGTAATCCAAGCTATAAAATATTTGAAGGTAGGGGAATGACCATTCACCAATTTCCACCAGAAAAACGAAATAATTTATTAGGTTTTAATTGGTTTTTGAAACTCATAGATTCTTTGAGATTCATTGAACTTTTCAATGGCATGTTTCAATCTCGAGTGTGCCCTTCAGGTTTTGTGACTGGGATGTCAAGGATCACAAAACAAGGTGTGAAGTAACCATGTAAATTATTTGGTACCCTTAATATTTACCCTCAATCGATGTGCCGGTTAACCTGTGACAACCCAAAAATTTCCATTCGGTAAAACCATCCACTACAATTGAAGTCAAATCAGTATCAACTAACTATCAAACTTTTGGGATAAGTTTGAGTGTTTTAAGGTTAGTGCTCAAGAGGATATCAGGAGATAGGATACATTAGGGTTTAATATTTTGCAATAAGTGCCCAAACCTTCAAGAATTTGGAATATTAAAGTCCAAAAATGGTATTTGGACCAAAAACCCTCAAGGCTATATAAAGAAAATTTAGCCATTTTGGATTCATTTGTTACATTTCTAGCTAGAGAAAAGTCGATTTTCTCTCTCAAGGTGTGACATCCCCAAAATCACGGCCAGAAAAGACCGGTTTCATTTATGCTTTTTAAAATAATTTCGGAGTAAATCCTTTTGATTTAAAAGAGTTGCGGAATTTGTTCCCAAAACAAAATATGATAAAATAATATTTATCAAAGCATTTCATCAAGAGATGCATTTTCATTATATAATCAAAACTCGGGATGTCATGTTCCGATACAGACCATAAAGCATAAACGATAACATTACAAGTCATTCAACAAATATATACATATACAAACTTGTAAACAAAACAACTCGATGATTCATCCATCTTATGACCTTGCGCCACTTCCTGTAATACAAATAAAACTGAGTGGGTCAGGCTTGGGAGCCTTGTAAGCATATAGGGTTTTCAACCCACAATAAATAAATTCTATTTAATTTCACCAACCGACGATATCCAGATTATCCATTCCCATTATCCTCACTTTACGTCCCTAAAACAACGTCTATCTCAAGGGACCTAATCTAGGATTTTCATCGGGACAGACATTACTGCTAAGGGGTTTCCTCAACAATAGATATCCTAAAGGCAACCATGAGGGGATAGAGTACACCAGTAAGCACATCGTTCACAACACCTACAGGTTATGAACCTACTAGCGTTCCACTGGACTGTCTAGAAAGAGTCCGTGGTCGTTATCCATACTCCGCTAAATAACTAGATCAACAACTACAACATCGAGGCCTCTCATCTAATTATCACACATCAACTATCTACCCATGTTCTACCCAACATATTAGTAGATAAAAATATATATATTTATACATAGTTTAAAACCTGTATAGCATTTTCATTCAATACATATTCCACATAACAGATGAGGCACACCCACATAACACATATTTCATAGAAAATAAATCAGATCTATGAGATAGAAGAGAGTGAATATACATTCACGCATATAACAACAAAATATACACCTAACACGTATTTCATATAGAATACTTCATAATTATGTGTTAGAAGAAGGTAACTACACACTCACTTGATCAGAAGATGATCGGACAGCACTACGACTTGCAGAAGTAGTATTCTTCGGTAGATCTGGAAGATCTTCACAAAAATCGAACTTCTCGCGGGCAGAGCTTCGGCTCGGGAATCGCACTTCTCGGGATCTCAGGAGCGTGAAACTTCCTTCTTAACTTGGATATGAGATTCGGGGTGTCAGGATGGCTTCGGGGGTTTACACGCAGAGCTTCGGCACAAAAAGGAGGAGAAATGAGCAAATAAGCCCGGAACCCTTGCTGGGCGTACATCCGTACGCGGGGCGTATGCCTCGGATCATCACTACATGCGTCATCGAAGCACTCGAGTCCGAGGCGGTGAATGCATTGGGGTAGGCTGGGTGTATGCTAGTACGCTGGGCGTACTTCGGATCAGATTGCTGACTCCTTCGGATATACATCCGAATTAATGATTAAATTTATATATTTTAATTATGTAATAAACTTCAAAAATTCATATCTTCTTCATACGAACTCCGTTTTCGACGTTCTTTATATCCACGCGTAGGTGACACTACGCTCTACAAATTTCGTTTAGACTCCGTTGGCTAATTTTGAATTTATTTTTATTATTTATTTTTAGTAGGCCGGGACAGGAAAACTTCATTATAAATTCATAACTTCTTCATCCGGCGTCCGTTCTCGCCTAACTTTTCATTGTTTCTGTTGGGCTGAAGTTTTATTTTGATGTTGCGTCTTTTGGGCTCGTTAGTTTAGCCATGTATACTCCGGTTTGGGCCTGTCCAACCGAGAGCCTTTTATGTATTGTATATAAGTTATTGCTTGCATGCATATTAGGTTAACAGCGAGATAGAGGTTTACGATTATAGAGATTTACAAATAGCGATTCATCTAGAGTACAGCAGGTTTCTTAATCATTTTTGTAACCTATCAATCCTCTACAGTTGATGTTCTTAATCGAGCTCTTCTGAGGATTTTGTTTTAATCATTCGACTCGTTTGATTCAATCTTGTCTTGTTCTTTTTATTGCGTTCTTACTGTTTTTATATTCATATACTTGTTCAAGATCTAATCGATCTTCATAGATTAAAGGTTGTTTTAATCTCATCAATTGGTATCAGAGCAGGAGGCTGTGTAATCGATACACATCTTTTCTGTGAAAAAGATTTCCATTAGGGTTTTCCGCAATCATCGATATTTATTGAGCCGTCATCTTAATTGGCGTATCTTAATATTTATTGTTTTGCCCTAATCTGCTTTATTACAAGTCTGATCTTAATTGACGTATCTTAATATTTGGATCCAAAGTCAACTTCGAGACTATGGACTCAATATGAAGAAGATCCCACTATATTGTGACTCTGAAAGTGCAATTAGGATCTGTCATAACCCAGTGCAACACTCTAAAACCAAACACATAACACTGAGGTATCACTTCATCAAAGATCATGTGGAAGATGGAAATGTCGAAGTTCACTTCGTAAGAACCACTGATCAACTGGCTGACGTCTTTACCAATGCTCTTCCAGAAGCATCATTCAATAAAATATTGCAAGGGCTAGGTATGATGGAATCAGAGTCAGTACCTCACACTACCTCTCAACCTCAAACGTAAGAAGCGAAACCAACCGAACGTTCGGGTTCGGTTCAACCATCTGACTCGCTCATTACTTCAAAGGTAGTTTTTCTGTGTTGTATATTTCTTGTACAATTTTGTTTTTCTTTGTCTTAAAAGTATTTATCTCTTGTATATCTAAATTCCTTAGTTTCTCAAAATTTTCCAAAACCGAAACCTACCGAAGGTTCGGGTTCGGTTTTTCAAAATTTTGTGGAACCGAAACCAACCGAAGGTTCGGGTTCGGTTTTTCAAAATTTTCCTAAACCGAAACCAACCGAAGGTTCGGGTTCGGTTTTTCAAAATTTTCTAGAACCGAAACCAACCGAACTCTCGGGTTCGGTTTTTCAACTTTTTCCCAACCGAAACCAACCGAACGTTCGGGTTCGGTTTTTCATTTTTTTTTTCTTCTCTCCAAAGTTTTTTTTAAGTCTTATTTTTTTCTTCTAATTTTTTTTATTTATTATTTTTTTATTTTTATTATAAATTTCAAAAACTCCAAATTTTTTTTTTTGTGTGCTCATTCGTTTATGGGGATATATTTGATGACTTACTTAAGTGTCCCTAGAAGCATGCTGCTGTATGTGTCCCAAGCCTCATAAGATTTTGAATAATAGCCTTCATGACCTGGTATACGCAAACCTTGTCTTCCCAATAAGGCTAACACATTTATTCACATCGTGAGCTACCTCACTCTTTTCTCACATGAGTTAAGAGTTTCCTGCTTGGTCCTTATTTTCGCAGCAGAGGTACTATATTTTCTTACACCATCTCCATAACTCTTCTCCACTACATTCGTTTCATTATCGTAACTCTTGAGACTCTCAGAAACTACCACTGAGGTTTATGGTTACACAACATCTGTGTTTATGATCTTAATTTCGTGCCACTACGAGCCGAGTGAAACCCAAAATTCAACACCAACGAATTAACGGTGACCAATTAATTTGCTCAAGTTTTCACCAATGAATTGACGAATGTACCTTCATGAAATCTCAATTTTTCTTGTGCGTGATTCCCATGAAATTGTTACACACCATAACATTTCTTCCCAAGGGATCCAGTTTTAAATTTTTATCTGAGATTTTATATTAATCCAAGCCAATACAAAATCAATTCCTACCTACTTGTTCAACAGACTACACTGGTCTCACAAGTACTTTGTTCACTTTCTTTCTTATATCAAGAATAGAATTGATGAATCAAAGCGAAACCACCCTTACTTAGCCTAATTAAAAGAAGCCTTTCAACATTTATTAACAAATGTTTGATCTTAATTCAACGGGATTCCACACTAACACTTTGAGGTCTCTCTTGACCTTGAAGGAAGAGATTCGTGCCCGGGATCATCAGTTTCGTGTCATTATTGACATCACAGAATATCCTTAAAAGAGTTGCTTTATTTCTTTTTCTTTTACACTCTTTGCACGAAAATCCTAGATTTTCCAAAATTCCGTTACTAATTATTTACAGGCTGGATTATTACTGGATGGTTAATAATGAAGTTGTGGTCAAAAACTATCCACGTGGGTCATTAATTCAAAACTGCCGTTTAAAAGGGATAAGACGAAAAGTTGCTGACTCAGCGGGAGTTAAAGGGATAAAAATTCAAACGACGGTAAAAAGGAGGCGCGCGTGAATTTGAACCGGCCGCGCTTTTCCTGACACTTATGGACGCGTGTGCGATATCGAAGCGTCATCACTCTGGCATTAAAGGCGCGTGTGGAAATGGAAACGGTTCCTCTCTCTGAACCGACGCTCATTGGGCGGCGTAATCCTAGGAAACTGACACTCTCTCTCCTACGTGATCATCGCACGACCCAACTGTCACCAATCAGTCACTCAAAAAACCCGCTTTGTATTTCCATAAGAGATTTGAAACGATTTTTCTCTCTCCTATCACCCACTATAAAAAGCCGTCTACACCACCTTTTACCTCTTTACTGCCTCCATAATTTCCAAAGCACAAATACTCCCAAACACTCTCCCGTTCATCTTCTTCTCCAAACCTGCAACAATGGCTGAATCTTCTTCTGTTCATGCAACTTCACAGATTCTTCCCATCCGACCCCAACAATGTCTAGTCATTGATCTTAACCCACTGGCGTATGATTCCTACATGTCGCCGGTCATAGAATGCCTAAAGTACTCCCAGCTTGCACCTGCACTGTCCGGAATTGAAACTGTGCCTATGGTGGCTCTATCGCAGGTCTACGCGACGGCTTCCTATGACAAGGCCGTCGACCGGGTATTTTTCGAGCTTGCAGAACACAAGACCTCCGTTTCACGACAAAGGTTCTGCACTATGCTAGAGTTTGCCGTTGACCCTTCAAGAGTTCATCCGGATACGATTCCGATCGGCCATTTGTATAACATGTTTTACAACATGGGATACACAGAGGTTCTCACCTCCGTCGCCAAGTTTAGGAAGTCTTGTCTGCCGCCCCAGTGGAATGGTCTATTTACAGTTCTGACGGTGCAAGTCGTCTTTTCCTATCGATAATGTATGGGGTGTACAACGGGATAAACCTGGACTATGGGTTTGTCCTATGGCAACAGCTGATTCAGAGCCTCTCTTCCTCATCCCGACACTCTGAGGTGTCGTTGGCCCGGTTCTGGATCTTGATAACAAGATGGGCCATGGACAAGTTTGATGTTCCAACTGCTGATGGTGCATCGATGTCTTCTATTGGTACGTTCCATACCAAGAAGATCATCATCTCAGATGCATCAAAATTTTCCTTCATTGGCTCCATCCCGGAGACAATGTATGGTAATGTGCCCTCCGACAGCAGACTGATCCGGACGATCAAGGAGTTTAGGCCAACTGGTCCGAGGGAACTGACACCGGACATGCTAAGGTCGATTCATGATGCCGACAAACCGGTGGGCAGGGGCAAAAAGGCAGAGAAGGGGAAGCAAGTGTCCAAAGCTCCAAAGGGACCTTCTCCCAAAAAGAGGAAACAACCGAAGGCTGCTTCATCCCCACAGCCGAAGAGAAGGAAGACCCAACAGAAGCGAAAGCTAGTTATTCCCTCCTCTTCAAGCGAATCTGAGGGTGGAAGTTCGGACTCTGAAGGATCTCAAGGAGACGAATCTCCTCAACGAGGCCACACACCACCTCGGTCCCCAACCCCAGAGATGGAACTTCATCAATCCCCAGTTCCTTCATCTCCACCAACTATTCCTATTTCCATTCCCACCATAAACCCCACTATTCCCCCAACCTCTTTCCCTATTCCTCCACCCATATTCACCACATCAACCGAAACACCACCAGTTACCGAAACCCCTCCAGTAACCGAACCACCACAAACCGAAACCCATACCACCCAGACTACCCATACTCAACCACCACCCAAATTTAACCCCCCACCCACTCAACCTGAACCAACCAAACCCACAACACCCCCAGCTTCACCACCCCCTCCATCTCCAGAAGACGCCTCCGATGGCGACAACCAATACCTTGGTGGTGATCACATGAACTTCGATTCGGTCTACTATAGTCCGTTTCAAGTTCAAAGTGACGAGGAGGATGATGCTCCAGTGAAAAAGAAGCATCTCCGAGAGCTAAACGAGAAGGTTGATCTACTTCTCGCCTCCTCCACCAACCAACAGTCATCTCTTTCTGAAGCTGCCCTTCAGAAGATTGTTGACGCCTTCTCAAGGGCTCAACATGATTCGGTGGCCTCAGCAACTGCTGCAATCGATGCCTCCACCCGAGCCTGTGAGGCTGCGACCGAAAAAGTCGATAAACTATTCACCGACGCTTCTGTCCTGTTGAAGTCCTTGCAGGAGAGCGCCGACGCCACCAAGACAACTCTGGAACCGATTGTTCAACAATTGGCCAAGTTTGTCTCGACGGAGCTGTCTTCGTTCGCTACCTTACGCCATAATATAAGCGACGACAACTCGGCACTTCGTGCCTCCATCGATGCCCGCCTAGCTAAGCTACAAGAGGATCTTGCAGCTGGAAATTCTCTGATGGACGTCTTGGCGAGTAAAACAACCACCCTTAAGGTCAAGAGCACGCAGCTTTCCAACTCCCAGCAACAATTGGAAGCTCTTCGATCCGAAAGGGAGGTAATAAAGACGTGTGTTTCGGATGTCCACGCAGCGTTATCAAACATCCTGGAAGCTCACGACCCCATCCTAAACCATTCGGTGAGGCGTACCCTCGCTGAAAAACTCTCTCCGGCCATGGACCTTTTAAGCAAAATTGAAGGCCTACCGAGTTTCGTGTCCATTCCCAAACAAGGGGGAGATGAGAAGAAAGGATCGAAACCACCTCCTTCCTCCAACGCTACTCACACAACCGAACCACCCTCTGCTGATCATGCTTCGGGTTCGGGTGTGAAGAACAAGGGTAAAAACATAGCTGAGGAAGATGAAGATGAAGATGAAGACAAGGAGACCATTGCCGACATGTTAAAAAGAAAGAACAGTCACAATGCTGAAGACGATGCCAGTCGTGTGGCGCGTGAGGCTGAAGAAGCCGAACGCAAGCAAAAAGAAGCCCACGATCTCCTTGAGAGCCAAAAGATGCTCTTCCCTTCCTGGACCAGGGATCGTATGATAAAAGAGGCCATAGAAACTCCAAGCATATTATGGCTCGAGCCGGTTATATCATTCGACTGCAACAACACTGTCGATTCGCAGTTTGATATGCCGCTGACTCGAAAGGCGTTCATCTTCCACGCCTTCTCTAACATTTTTGAAGTCCCGCATCCGAACGATGAGCTTGACAGGGAGCTCATTGACTTCTACCTGGAGGCTGCTCGTCCTCAATATCTTACCTGGAGCGCCCAGAAGATTGTAAACGTTCGGGTGCTGAAGCCTTATGCCATGGGGAGATTCACAAACTTTAAGTTCAAGCTCATTCGAGGATCTGCAAGAACTGCTCACACTATCTCCCTGGCGGATCTGCCCAATCTAAATCCTCATGATTGGATTGTCTTATACAATATCCTTTTAACTGATGAAACCGAATATGGTCCCATCATAGACCATGTCAAAAGGATGTTGGCCTGCTATATCATGGAGGTTGCCCTAATGGATCAGGAGGTCGCCACTGTTTTCAAAAAGAAACCGAAGATCGCACCTGTGGGATCGGCCAGTGATCTAAACCAAATGCAAATGGGAAAGATTGATCCGAGGCGTAACTCAGTGATGTTCACTAGAGCCGAAGGATATAAATGTCTCTTCGCTTTAGCTGACAAACACCTTTACACCACAGCTTGCTTGGAGCACGTCTTATCAATTATCAAGCGGTTTCAAGAGAATTCGGCTGATGACATCAAGTACTTCAATGATATGATCAATTGGTACATCCGGTTTAGATAGACCATCCTCTCCATAACCAAGTGTCTGTTTAGCACCGTGAAGAAGAAGGTACCAGCTTCAGCTGCCGGCCCAAGTAAGAAGTGAATGTCTCGCTCGAAATTGACGCAAAGGGGGAGATTGTTGGGCTGAAGTTTTATTTTGATGTTGCGTCTTTTAGGCTCGTTAGTTTAGCCATGTATACTCCGGTTTTGGCCTGTCCAACCGAGAGCCTTTTATGTATTGTATATAAGTTATTGCTTGCATGCATATTAGGTTAACAGCGAGATAGAGGTTTACGATTATAGAGATTTACGAATAGCGATTCATCTAGAGTACAGCAGGTTTCTTAATCGTTTTTGTAACCTATCAATCCTCTACAGTTGATGTTCTTAGTCGAGCTCTTCTGAGGATTTTGTTTTAATCATTCGACTCGTTTGATTCAATCTTGTCTTGTTCTTTTTATTGCGTTCTTACTGTTTTTATATTCATATACTTGTTCAAGATCTAATCGATCTTCATAGATTAAAGGTTGTTTTAATCTCATCAGTTTCGCTACTAACAACGACATCTTCGATTCTCATTTATATTGTTTCGGCTAAAAACCTCTCGATCTCAAATTGAGTATTCAGGCTGCATACCGCGAAGTCGAAACTTCAGAAAATCATAACTTCCTCATACGAAGTCAGATTTGGGCGTTCTATATATATTCGGAAACCTCGTTTCGGCCATTACAACTTTATGTAAAGATATCAAGTTTATTTTACACTTAAATCTTGACGCTTATTTTTATTCTTGATTAATCAAATCACATAATTAAGCAATTAAGCACAAAACACATAATACTCAAATAATACAGTTCTATTATTTCAAAACGGGTTACAAAGGTCAACCTAGACTAATATATCAACATTAATGACAAGCCCAGAAACACAGGCGTTACAATTCTCTCCTCATTAGAATGATTCCGTCCCCAGAATCACACATCAACAAACAAATGCGGATAGCGACCCATCATGTCACTCTCCGTCTCCCAGGTGAGATTCGGCCCATTCGTGTGTTTCCATCGGACAAGAACTAACTCGACCATCTTGCGTCGCAACTTCTTAGTCTTTCGATCAACGACTGCCTCTGGTTCTTCTATCAACCTTTTGTTCTCATCGATTCTCAATTCCGAAAGTGGAATCATGTCAGGAACTTCTTCCGTGAACTTCCTCAAATAACACACATGAAAAGTGTTATGAATTCCATTCAGTTCTTCTGGTAGTTCGAGCTTGTAAGCTTGGTTCCCTATCCTCTGAAGAACTTTAAACAGTCCAATAAACCTTGGACTTAATTTTTCCCTTTTACCAAATCTTATAAGTCCCTTCCACGGCGAGACTTTAAGAAAAACCGAATCTCCAACATCAAAAGTCATCGGTCTTCGCTTGTTGTCAGCATAGCTCTTTTGACGATCCTGAGCTGCTAACATTCTTTCGCTAATTATTTTCAACTTTTCAGTAGTTTGATGGACTATCTCCTGTCCCATAAACTGCTTTTCCCCAACCTCAAACCAACAAGATGGCGTACGACACTTCTGTCCATACAAATCTTGATAAGGTGCCATCTTAATGCTCGAGTGGAAACTATTATTGTAGGAAAATTCCACCAAAAGTAAATGTTCATCCCAATTACCTTGGAATTGCAGGGTACATGCTCTCAGCATATCTTCAAGTGTTTGTATCGTTCATTCGCTCTGACCATCAGTATGCGGATGGTAAGCTGTACTTAAACACAACTTTGTACCCAATTCCTCTTGTAGACTTTTCCAAAACCTCGAGGTGAAACGGCTATCACGATCCGATACAATCGTTAACGGAACACCGTGAAGCCTCACAATTTCCTTCACGTAAGAATTCACAAGCTTATCCATAGACCATTTCTCCTTGGCCGCTATGAAATGCGCAGTCTTAGTGAATCGATCAACGACCACCGAAATCATGTCGTGACCATTCTTTGTTCTGGGCAGTTTAGTGACAAAATCAGCAATGTCTTCCCACTTACCCATAGGCATAGGCAATAGTTCTAAACCCCCGTATGGTTTCTGATGTTGTGTCTTGACTCTCGCACAAGTCACACACTCGGCCACATACTTTGCATTATCAAGTTTCATGTAGACCCACAACCGAGGAAGAAAAGAGGGTGCGAAGCCCTGATATTTTCCGTAAGTCGTTCAAGGCTATCGTGAATGCGAAGGGCCCTTAGCCTGACTTGCATTTGGTGAATTCTCGAATTTACTAGCAGCACCAGAGGGCCCTTGGGGTCCAACAGCACAAAGCTTGTAAAAGTCCTTTTACACGAAACTAGGTCATATAAGACCCAACTACATGTAAGCGAGTTTCCTTCGGGCCTAAAGATCATGTCATTGGGCTAGCTAGGCCCAACAAACACGATTTGAAACTTTTGGTCCCAAAGACGGTGTATCGACGTCTGGTGTATTCTCACGTGTGTATTGACTACCCAAAATTTCCGCGTGTGTATTGAAGTTTCGCCGTGTTAGTAATTTTGGATTTATTATTGATTCGAGACCGAATCAATTCGTTTGAATACGATTTTTGGTGTTGAAGGTGTATTATAATTTGCCGATAGTCGAGGTGCTAGTATTTCATCATGACGGATTTATTGTTTAAAACATTAGGATGTTTCATTATTGCAACCCCTTTCTTTTGGATAATTTACACATTTAACCCTGTGTATAAAATAAATTTCTATTTTAGTCCTCAAACCATTTTTCTTGACACTTTAGTATCAAAACTTGTAGAAAAGTTATTTTTCAGCTCAAAGTTATTTGAAAAACAGTTTTAGTCCACCAAATGAAATTTTTCTCGGATGAAACCCTTATGTTCGCAGTTTTTACACTTTTGGCGCAAAATAGAATTTTTTTGCATTTTTGGTCCCTTTTAAATATGAAAAGCATTTTTAACCCTTGAAATGGACTTGGGCCGAAAAGTTCATTTTTGGCCCATTATGCTTAAAAATTTCACATTTAATCCTTCAAAGAGAATATTTCCAGAAAAATACCTTATTGAAACTGTTTTGACTCATTTCATCCATCAGAATTTGTATTTTGTCATTTTGGGCCCTTTAACCTTATATTTTCAACATTTTGAGTCCAAAAATGGAATTTTTAGCCCAATGAGTTCATATTAACTAACTTGGTTATTTTTCTAGAAATGATTTGTGTGTAATAATATGTTTAACACTTGTTTCATACATCCTAATGCAAATCTCGATTTTAAGGACTTTTTGACTAGTTTCAACACCATAATCACATAAGAACATGTAAACAAACATAGAAATCATACAAAGCATACATATACTCATAGATCTACACATTTGCTTGTATCCCCCCCCCCCCACAAAACTTATAAAAACCGAAAAATAGGGGGTATGAAGCTCACCTTTGGGTGTGGTGTTGGTTTTGGACGAGAATGGAAGAAGTTTGATGTTGTTTTCGGCCCTAGCAACTTCTTGAGGAGATTTTCAGACATAGATGGTTCTAGGGAGTTAGACCATAAATTTTTTATGAGTTAAGATGAGTGGTTTGATAAATCAAGGAACCTAGATCATATATTTAAGTATAAACTTACCTTGGATGGTAGTCCTTGTGAAAAATCTTCTTGGAATGACCTTAAATCTCGAAAATTTAGAAGAAGGAGGGAGGAGATGTTCTTCAAAACTTAAAGAGGATGAAATGAATTTTGTGAGTGTATGTGTGTGTGTTCGGCCGAGAATGAGAGAGAGGAAGAAGAAGAGAGATCTTGAAGTGATGTATGCATGGATATATGGGACAAGATGCATGGAAGACCCTTGAATAATCGTGAGGTGGCAACAAAGGTCAACTCTTCCTTTTCTTTGGGCTTGGGCCGAGATTGGAGAGGGGAGAAGAGATTTTTGGGCTTTATTGCCCCTAAGCCCATATAGGAGTTAAGTTGAATTATTGTTGGTCCTATAAAATATAAGTGTGATTTTTATACTTTGTTGGGTTAGTTTAGGTTAATTATGGTTCATAATATTTAATTTATTTCATTCTAGGCCCAATATGGCCCAAAATGTTGAAATAAATGAATGTGGATCCAATTAGAGCCCATTTAAAGGTTCTAATCCCATGATAGTCAAATTGGAAGCTTATTGGTCCATTGAGTCCAATAAGGAAGTCCTAGCCCAAAATGGACCTAACAAGAACTTCTAGGGTTTCCAATTGCTTGTTGATTATTTGTAGTACTTGTATGCTGTATTGGATTGATGTTTTGTTGTCATAGAGTAAGCATCATACATGCTCTTAAGTTTTTGATTCTACATTTTACTTGAGTGTAGTGATTACAAGACACAAAATTTCTAGTTGTGACATGGTATGACTCGTCGAGCATAGGGAGGGACTTGGCGTGCTAAGTGGGACAAAGTGTTAGAGAACATGTGTGAACTCGCCGAGTCACCAGGGTGCACTCGGCGAGTATGGTCAAAGTGTGACTGTTGACTTTTATTGACTTTTAGGGTTTGGTCAACAATGGAGTACCTGTGTCGAGAGGGGGGTAAAATAGTCTTTTACCCTTCTGAGGGTGCCAATGGCAGGTTGAGTCTAGTCTCGAGAGTTATATTTATAAGAGTATTTACTTTATGTGAATAGGCGGAGACTAGGCAATATTTCTACCGAGTCAGAGATTTACCGAGACGCCTGAGGTGAGTCTTCTCACTATACTTTACCTAGTGTGGTAACAGAGTTATGTGACAGTGTATTTTAGAGTTATGTGCTAGTGTATCTGCATGTTATTTATGTGTTATGATTTATTGTATGTGATATGCAAGATTCAGTGCTTATAGAGTAGGACCAGTGGATCCATAGAGTTAGGACCTTCGGGTCCATAGAGTTAGGGCCAGAGGGCCCACAAAGAGTTTGGGATGGAGGGTCCCACTGAGACACATTGACCAGAGGGTCAACAGAGTTATAGCCTCGAGTGGCTAATATATGTTAGAGTGGTATTTTGGGTAACTCACTAAGCTTATGCTTACAGTGTTACGTGTTATGTGTTTCAGGTACAAGTGATGACCGCGGGAAGGCGTCGGCTTGATTCGTACACACACATGGGATTTTATGTATTTCGATCTTGGGAGGTGTTTTGTGAAACAAATACATGATACTATGGCATTTTATGAATGAATGAGGTTGTAAAAATGTGTTTAAAAATGTAAAAAATTGTTTTAAATTTGTACGGTGTTGCACCTAGATGAACATGATCAATCTTGCCCAATTTCATCGTATTCAAATCACTTGGCTTCCCGATGTTCTTCACAATTGGATTTTTTCTCAAAACTTTTGCAATCTCCTAATCCATCTTAGCAACCTCATGGATGTAGGAAGCTAACATCCTCTTAATATAATCAAGGATAGGGCCATACTGTTCTTGATTAGTAGGCAAAATGTTGAACAACAGAATCCAATCATGTGGTGTGACAACCCGAAATATCCATTCTGTACAAACTATATCACTTCAATAGAAGTTATAGCAGTCACAGTTAATTTTCAGACTTTTTCGCGTAAGTTTGAGTAATTCAGGGTTTACACTTCAGGAAATATCTGCACAGTGGGTGCTCTAGGGTTTTGTGCAATATTATTATTCCAACACTCTATTATATTAGAGACCATTTCAAGAATAAAAATATTTTCTGCCAAAATATCTCAGGACTATAAATAGAATTTTGAACCAAATTCATTCATTATTCACATTTCCAACTAGAGAAAAGCCATTTTCTCTCTCACGGATCTTCGGGTTTTTATACCAAAACATGAGTAAGTCTTCCTAGTAGTGTTAGAATGCTTCTTATGTGTTTAAACCATGATTTAGAAGGCTAAATCACTAGATCTAGGAGTTTACTCCCCAAGGTGTTCTTGGGCGGTAAACTCCCGAAACAAAGCCGAAACCGACCCTTGTGTTATACAACTGCGTTAGACTCATATGTACGTGTGTTAGGGACAAGCAAACAATCATAAATCACCCATGTTTGGGAGTTCACGGCCCAAGAGTTGCTTAGGCCGTAAACTCCCTTTTCAAACTCAAAATGGTGTTTTAAGGCCACTAAAGCTTTAAGACTTTTACCAAGACTAGTTCCCATATAATCTAAGGCCTTAAGCACATCAAAACCACTTATCAAAGTGAGTTTACGGCCTAGACTTTGTTCTTGGGCCGTAAACATGAAAGAATGGCACCAAAGTGTGCCTAATGCCTTCATATGCTTGGAATAAAAGCCTAGAACTTATACCACTAATGCTTAAGGCTTGAAAACAACAAGAACACCAATCCAATGGAGTTTACGGCTGTAAACTCCAAAGGAAATGGCCTTAGGGCCGTAAACTCCTAAATGGAGTGTTTCAATGCCTTAAACCCCTTCAAGGATGGAACCACAGAGTTGGAATAATTCTAGAAATCATTTGGGACTTCAAAACACACAAATACCCCATGGTTGGGAGTTTACGGCCGTAAACTCAAGAGTTTACAACCATAAACTCCATGTGTGATGGTATATGGGGAGTAAACTCATATATGGGGTCCTTTGGAACCCTAAACACAAGTACCTTGTCCCACAATAGCTTAGATGCAATCCTTAGGGCTTAAAACACTTATATAAAGTGTTTATTATGTCTAGGATGTCTTAGCATTATCAATTAGTAACTTAAGACTAATTGAGTGCATATATGTGTGATTATATGTTCATTAGGATCGTAGTGTGTGTACAAGTCCTCGCTTGACACCTAGCAATCCTATACCATTCAGTTCATCCCAATCACCAACTATAGGTGAGTTCATACCCCTTAATCAATGTTTTAAATAATTTTAAATGCTTTAATGGGGGGAGGGGGGGGGGAATACAAGTAGAAAACAATATGTTATTAAATCAATCTTATGTATTTTATAACTATGTTTTCACTCAACAGATTTCACATATTTAAAAAGGTGACACATGAAGTGGTTTTCTATCTTAAAATACCTTGATAACAAAAGTATTAGTTTTGAAATGTTTATTAAAATGACATCAAGTCATTCTTAATTATTGTTCAAAACTCCAATATATATTGCAAAACCATTATTTTACCTTCTTAAATCAAACTATACTTATGCGCATATGTTCATTTATATGTTAGAGATTATAGTTTTCATCCTTCGTTCAGTTTCCCACACCCTGATGTATCGAGGGTGCATAAATCTACTTGAACAACCACTTACTTTCCAGTTAATTATCATAGGGATAGTTAGAAGAAACAGAACATTATTCCTATTACAAGGAATCACACAAGAGTCAGTTCATTCATGAGTCTATACCAATGCCTTACATGATACATGAGTACATGTACTTAGGATTACATGATACATGAATATGTTTACATATACTTACTTGTTACATGACCACACTTACATGAATACCATACAGGAACACTTCTACATAGGTGCATTATCCTGTATTTACTTACCTTGGATACTTGTACTTAGAACTATGAGGATGATTTATTAGTACTTACTGTGTAAATTGTCTTTCCTATCCCGGTTGAATGGGATATTTCGGCGGGACATACCATTCCGAACCCCACTGATTAGCACCAGTGGTCGATGAATGTCTATGGATATCTAAGGTTGTCACTTATTTAGTAGTCAGTGACGGGACAAACCATCCCTCTGTCCAACTATTGCAACAGTGGATGAGATGTGAATCTTCAAAGGATCATTAGGTTAACACTGTTACGGGACTAACCCTCCCTCCACCCTGTGGCCGCTACTGAGGATGAGGGGACACTCTTCGAATGTCCATTGGGTCTATCTTTCGCTTCGGCGATGTCGTGTTAATTCTGGTCACTCAGGGATAACACTTGCATGATTATATTTTTCCTACTTTACTTTATTTTGTGATATATTCACATAAACGATGAGTTAGACTAAGCACTTTTAGTACTAGTCAATAGAAAGGAAAAACTATCATTTTACATAGTCATAAACAAAGTATTCGGGTCTTGGTAGAAGACTGCATAGTCATAAACAAAACATTCAGGTCTTGGTAGAAGACTACATTATCATAAACAAAACATTCGGGTCTTGGTAGAAGACTACATAGTCATAAACAATACATTCGGGTCTTGGTAGAAGACTACATTGTCATAAACAAAAGATTCGGGTCTTGGTAGAAGACTACATTGTCATAACAAAACATCGGGTCTTGGTAGAAGACTACATTTCATACGTATAGAAAATAAGGGTTTTTCTGGGGATTTCATACTTACATCAACATTTTCATTTAAAGGCTTACATGGCCTTCACAACAGATTTTCATAAGCAAGACAACGACACTTAATTTCTTATGAATTCACCAGCTATAAAGCTGATACTCGCTTTCAAAATAACTTGTATTCTGAGGTCAGCAGTAGACACGTACGATGGCCAGGTTTTGAGAAGACGGAGCACACAAGTCTCGCCTTTTATTTTGATTGTATATTTTTGGTGTCTTATTACAATGAAAGAACACACATGTATTAAAACTTTACTTATAATGCAATGGATGATGGTGTTGCTTGTTTATTATATTACACTGTTGTGACACTGTACATGACGTCCTCCACCCCTGAACGTTTCCGCCATTCGTGGTTTTGGGGTGTGACAGATTGGTATCAGAGCATTGTTTATAGTGAATAAAGTATATCAACCCATAAAAGATATACTAACTATAAATACATCGGGATTAAAACACTCTGCCTAAGAGTTATACTTTTAAATAATAAAATATTTAACAAAGTATACGTGCCTGCATTCATACTAAAATCAGTGTCACAACGACAAGAACAAAAGTATTACAGTTGTTGAATATCACAAGTAAGCATGGGGCTTGGGAATGGCATAGCCTGACCAACTATGCTGGTCCGAGGAGTCAGTAGAATATGCCCAAGAATGGTTGTGATATGGCAACAAGTCTAAAAACTTACCAACACAACCATAAAGGAATACCATAGGGGTATTTGGTCTTACTGTAATTATCTTAGTTAGTTCGTCTATTTTAGCTATTTCTTATATCCCTTTTCTCGCGTAGATTAAAATGGCTGGATTTCACCATGGCGATGCGTACTTCCCAAACGAAGGCAATGCTGGTTGGCTAGAGGCAGAACCAGAGGATGATCACCCAATCCCTTTAGATGATCGCCATGCTGAGGGTTTTTCCGATAGTTCTGACTCGGAGCCAGAAGTCAACAACCTACCGCCAGGTTCTCAAAACCCAAACCTGAACCCCCGCCCTGTGTTTCAAGGACCCATACCTCTGTTGGCCACTAACTTGATTACATGGAGTCATGAACAGGGTCAGCCCATTCCCTACAATGGAGACCGAAGTTTCTACAACCTCACTGAAGGAGGTTCTGCTGATAGAGTCCTACCCATCATGGTGCGTAGGATTTCTCAGAACTTGATAATGGCTCAGGCGACTATCAATCAAGTCTTGGAAGTTGACGCCAACTATGGTGTTAACACTGTCCACATTCGCCAACTAGAGTCTGTCACACCCCAAAACCAAGAACGACGGAAACGTTCTGGGGCGGAGGACGTCATGTTTAATATCAACAACAATGTAAAGTAGTAAACAAGCAACAACATCATCCATTGCATGAATAAAATAATTATTATACAATTATATTCTGTCAAATTTTGATAAACACTAAAGCATAAATCAAAATGAAAGATAAGTCTTGAATAAGCTTCATCTTCCTTTTTCCCTGCATCGGTACCTGTCTATGATGACCTGAGGATACAAGTAATTTTGAAAACGAGTATCAGCTTTAAAGATGGTGAGATCATAAGAATTTAGTGTCTTAATTTGTATGTAACTATTTGTAAGTCTATGTATTGTAAGAATTTGTAAATGTATATGAATTGTAATTGTTTGAAAAACCCTAGAATCCCTATGATTCCTTCTAGTATGTGGAGGTGTCTTCTACCACGACCTAACTGTTCTGTGTGTGTGTGTCTCTTGTAAGAGTATGTGTTTTTCCAAAGTATAACTATCATTACTCAAAAATATAGTTTGTACATTTATGTTTAAGTGAGGTTATCACTGAACTATGTACTGGAAAAATTAACGTAGTACTAAATCGTAGCTCTAAAAGGGCTACTATTTATCAACATGTAGTAACTACATTACCGTGCTTCCTATGAAAAATTCACGAAGTGAATGTAATGGGAAAGAGATGGTACTATGGTGTAGTGTCGAACTACAACCGTACCTATTACCTTAAATCTAGGGTAATACTTCCAAGTACCATAGTATTTGGATATATATATATATATATATATATATATATATATATATATATATATATATATATATATATATATATATATATATATCAATACATCGATACTCAACTTGCCTTATTTGAGGGATAAGGTATAATGTGATGTCTAGATCCCAGACTGTTTCGCTCCCCTATCAAAGGGATTTTAGGACCTACCCACGACCCCTGCATGAATGCAAGCCGTGAGCATCCACATTACTATGATCATGTATACTCGATATAAAAATCACAATTGTAGTGTGATTTATCAGTATAGTTAGATCCTGAACTGGTTCTGAGCTATAGCCCCTAGTGACGTCTATTCTATGTATAGGTAAGCATACTCATGTAAGTGTGATCATGTAATTGTACTTATGTAAGTGTGATCATGTAATTGTATAATGGTGTACTGAAATGTTCCACGTGTGCTACTGTAATGTGTGTTCTCTCTATCTAGCAAGTATTGTAATGTAAGCCTTCTAGTATAATTGTATATGTTCTCGTCCTAGTATAGATGTATATGTAATGTACCGTTATGTTCTAGAAAGTATTGACTAATGAATGAACTGACTCATTGTATGATATCGCGTTCTAGTAATGGTTCTAGTATCTTCCTGAACTACCCATATGGTAGCTTACTAGTAATCTAAGTTGTACGTATGGACGTGGATGTACACCCTTGCTATCCAAGGGCATAAGATTAACTGGAAGGACCCTTTTATGACTTTATATGTACACATGATATATAACTAATATTTAAACGACCTTCGGACGAGTATCCGATATCCCACCAGACCACATCTCAAGCGCGAAAAGGAAATAGGGTGGATAGCCTTCCTAAGTCTTTTAAACATTTCTTATATAACTATACATATAGAGGCATGCAGTTTATAATATCAAAGCATAAATAAGTTTTGTAACATTTGAAATATAAATATTAGTCTAAGGAAAGATCGACTTGATGTCAATCTGTAAAACAATTTGAAGGCATAAGTCTGATAAAACAATATAAGTACAAGGAACATTTGTTTGATAAAACAATATAAGTACAAGGAACATTTGTTTGAAATCACAGTTGTAAATAAGTTTGAAATATGATGACAGAGTAAGAAGTACAGTGTAATAAGTAGTTTGAAAACATATAAAATGTTTATAAAAATCATTTGAAGGAAACTGTTTGGTAAAACGGCTAATGAGTAGCCAAATCTTTTGAATGCTGTATATTAATCACATGTGATTGATGTAATAAGTAATATAATCCTGCTTACTAATCACATGTGATTGACATAATAAGTAGCATGATTCTACTTGTATCCCCCCATAAAACATTTAAAATAGTTTAAAACATTAGTTAAGGGGTATGAACTCACCTGCAGTATGTGACTGGAAATGAACGGGCTGTTATCGTACGGAAGGATCCGACAAGTGCTTGGTGTCAAGTGATGACTTAGACACACACAATGATCCTAATTACATATGAAGACATATGTATATAAATAATTAGAGATTTAATCACTAACTATACAAGTATAAACATTTACGCGCGAGGTCAACACTTTTGGTCAAGTGCTAGGAGGCTAATGGGTTGCAACAAAGGAGTGCAATGCCCCTAATGGAAGTTTAAGGTCAAAAGACCATATTCATTAGAGTTTACGGCCCAGGGGAGTAAGCTCCTGGCCGTAAACTCTCAAACAAGTCATGAAATGGAGTTTAGAAGTACTACAACTTTAGAGGGGAATTGCTTCAAGGCTAGACAAGAGTTTAAGGTACCATATTGACTCCTAAGGGGAGTTTACGGCCCAAAGACCCTTTTCCCTTGGAGTTTACGGCCATAAACTCCCTTGGGAGGGTTCTTATTGTCAATTCAAGTGTCTAACAAATCTAGGAACAAGTCTAGGCTTCAACCATTTGCTTAAGGAAGGTTTAAGGCACTAAATGGGACCATTTGATGGAGTTTACGGCCATAGAACTCTTTGGGCCGTAAACTCCCTCACACATGAGGTCCTAAGAATTTTAACTAGTCCATATCTCATCTAAGTACTTGCCCTAAAAGTTTCTTGGCCTAAGGAAGTGTCTAGGGTGTTCTTTGACCCCATTAAAGGACTTTACGGCCCAAGAAATACTCTTGGTCGTAAACTCTTCACCACTTATGCTTTTCATGTGTTATCTAGGTCCTAAACACATTAAGGTACATGCCAAAAATGAATACTAAGCCTTAGGAAGAGTTTGAAGGCACTTTGGAACCTAAAACTTGGAGTTTACGGCCCAAGGAGTTTCTTGGTCGTAAACCCCCTTATAGAAATGGTTTCTAAGGGTTTTGATGGCATAACTCATGAGTTTAAAGCTTCTAGGTTTTTGTTCTAAGGCTAGGGATCACAAGGCACTCATTTGTGCCCTTTACTTGGAGTTTACGGCCCAAGAGGTGGTTCCTTGGCCGTAAACTCCTCAAACTACTTGCTTTTGATTTGTTTCTAGCCTCTAATGATCATACACTAAGTCCTTAGTTAGATGCCTAACACGGAAATGGGACTATGTGGCCTTTAGGCTTGATTTTGGAGTTTACACCCCAAGAATGTTCTTGGGCGGAAAACTCCCGGATCTTGTGTTTTGGACATGTAATCAATGTTATAAAGCATATAACAAGTATTAAAACACATTTAGGGAAGTAGACTCACAATCTGGGATGAAAACCCGAAGATCCGTGAGAGAGTATTTGGCTTTTCTCTAATTGGAAATCAACTAATGAACCAATTTGGTTCAAAATTCTATTTATAGTCCAGAGATTTTTGGCAGAAAATATTACTATTCTCGGAATGGATTCTAATGACCTAGAGTAATAGATTTACAGTGTTGCACAAAATCCTAGTGCAACCACTCTCCTAATAACTCCTTAGGTGTAAAACCCTAAAACTGCCAAACTTATTCCAAAAGTTTGAATTTTCGCTGTAACTGCTTTACTACTATTGGATTGCAATGGTTTGATTTAGAACAGAAATTTCGGGTTGTCACATCATCCCCCTGTTAAAGGGAATTTCGTCCCGAAATTAGAATTTAGGCAAGGAAGTATGCACGAATGATCGAGACGTGAGGAGGAAACTTCCTAATCGATTGGTTCTAGCGCACTTAAGTGAAATCGGGCTCTCGGTTGGTATCCCAACGAACCTTCACTAATTGGCGACGGCGTTGCTTCTTCCACTTGACCTCTCGGTCGAGGGTCACTACGGTTCTGATACGAAGGCAAAGATCTCGACGAATGGACTTGGAAGAGCCCAAACAGAAAGGTATGGTTTCGCGATCGAGATGCGAAGAGTAGAAAGTACATTACTGAGTTCGCGGAGTAGGTCTAGTTTGTGCGAGGCACAGGAAAGATTCTGATAAGAATCTCGGAGGTCCTGTTAAATTTGGATTTAGCTTTTCACGCTTTACGAAGCGTATTAAGCCATTCTCAGAGTGAGTTATCCTAAAGAACTTGGTCACTCACTCGGAATCTCGAAGGTTCCTTTTCATACGTAATTTTCCAGTCAAAGGCCACCCCTCGCTGGGTCAAATTCGTACGAGTTTCTGAAGCTTGCGAGGAGTTCTGAATGAACTAAGGCGGTAGGTCGGTAAGACCTAGAATTTGGCGAAAAACTGTCGGCGTCTCTGGTGTCGATAGATGCTCAAATGTTTTGGCAAATTGAAAGAGTACTCAAAATTTCCCACATTACTAACAGTGTGTCCTAGAAATTTGACTCTTCAATTTCCAAATCTCGTGCCTAGAGAACTTTGTTAAAAGTTCCTCTGTAGGAATTGTTTTCATGGGCTTTCTTCTTACTACGAGGGTAGATAAGTAAGTCATTTCATGGAGAAATGACAAATTGATCCAAGTAAGAAAGACGTATCTCTTTTCATTTTAGCTCCTGAAAACCATGGGCGTACTAGTCCTATCCGAAAGGTATCACTACGGACTCGAAGCGTCCGCATCGAATTCGGAAGATAGTCTTCCAGACATCCTTCCCTAACACCTCGAACTGGTGATATTCGGATCTCAAGTCCATTCCTGAAAGTAGATTCTTTCCTTACGTGTGCTCAACCATTTCGTCTATGTGAGGCAGAGATAACGATTTCTATAAAAATCTTGACGGATTCCTCGATATCCGAGGCACATACAATGCGATCCATCGATCTCTGGAGGAATCTGACCGGGGTTCTCTAGGGTGAGAAACCTAGTCTTCTAATTCCATTTCTGTGTGGTTCGCCAAGTTGCTCGTGCTGTTCTTGTATCTCCGTGGGTGTTTAAACTATAGGGTGATCTGTCTTCGGGAGTCGTACTGGGTTCTAAGTTTATTCACATGATGATGTGATTACCCGTATACTTAGGCAGTTTCTCCGTCCTGAAGTCCATTTTAGAATTTATACAGGGATTCACGATCACAATTTCGTGTATACGAGTCGTATGTAATTAAGATTGAAAAGGTAGTCAAATAACTGATTCTTCCTTACCTTCACATCTCAAGGAGGAAAAGAGTTCAGGCGGAATCATCAATTCTAAACCTGTAGAACCTTGAGTATATAACACTCTTATGTATAGCTTCCTCAGTGATAGATCATCCGCATGAATCCCTGGATTGAACTTTGACGTACTACACGAGTGGTACTTCGGGGATTTCTTCGGGAAGAAATTAACTAAGAGGTACTCCGGGAATGAGTACTTCGGCGTTCTGATATGACGGCTTTGCTGTAAAAGTGATCTAGAAGATAGGGATGTACGTATGAAGCTGTTTTCGTGAGGATCAATTTTTTATCGAGTCGTATGATAATGTCGAAATCATACAAAAACTTTTAAAGACATTAGAATTAACATAAGACGGTTACAGACAAAACACAACTATGCAACCATGAACAGAGTTACAGTACTTTAAGTTTACCACAAGACTATTGCTGCGAATAAGATATACTACAAAAGACAAGTATACGCAGCACGAGAATTCCTATACAGACAGGATCTCGCAAAAGGTAAGACTCTAGTTGCACTAGTTCTAGATAGTTTATAAGTCTGTTACAACGAAACGCCTTAAATACATTAACGCGGTTCCTGAGCAGGCTCTCCTGCAGCTGTGATCCTGAGAATTTTCCCATCTGCGCCAGAATTCTGCCTTATCGGGCAATCCTTCTGGAGGTGTCCAATTTCACCGCATTGGTGACCTATCTGGACAGTACCCACATTGGTGGTGGAAGTGAAACGTCGGGTAGGAGTTATGGGAACGTAGGTTCTTTCCTTTTTCGGGCAATCTCTTTTATAGTGCCCATACTCACCACAGTGATAGCAAATCGGATTTCCATCGGCGTTGGGCGAGTTGTTGATCGGTTTTGATAGACTCTTGCAGTAACATTTGGTGTGCCTCTTTTTGTTGCAGTTTGAGCACTGCTTCCCCCGACACGGTCCAAGGTGGTGATAATTACATTTGACCCAATTTGGGAGATTTCTAGCATATTGTCGGGCTGGGTTAGGGACAACCGGTGTTTCCGAAGGGATGGTAGTAGGAGGTATAGATGTCGTAGTTGTGAAGGTCGTTACCCGTGGTTGTTTCTTGTTCGTCCCTTTACGCGATTTGTCCTTTATTCTATCCCAAAACTTCCATTTGTTACTCTTTGTCTTGGAAATCGGGGTGTCATGGTAGTTTGCCGCTCGTTGCGGTATTTGATTGTTACTCGGATTGGAATTGTTGTTAATAATCCCGCTGACATTCGCATTGTTAGCGTTAAGGTGCGTCAGAAAAACTGACACGGCAGCCGAGACTGCAGCTTGAATGGTAGTCCTTGTGAAAAATCAAGGAACCTAGATCATATATTTAAGTATAAACTTACCTTGGATGGTAGTCCTTGTGAAAAATCTTCTTGGAATGACCTTAAATCTCGAAAATTTAGAAGAAGGAGGGAGGAGATGTTCTTCAAAACTTAGAGAGGATGAAATGAATTTTGTGAGTGTATGTGTGTGTGTGTTCGGCCGAGAATGAGAGAGAGGGAGAAGAAGAGAGATCTTGAAGTGATGTATGCATGGATATATGGGACAAGATGCATGGAAGACCCTTGAATAATCGTGAGGTAGCAACAAAGGTCAACTCTTCCTTTTCTTTGGGCTTGGGCCGAGATTGGAGAGGGGAGAAGAGATTTTTGGGCTTTATTACCCCTAAGCCCATATAGGAGTTAAGTTGAATGATTGTTGGTCCTATAAAATATAAGTGTGATTTTTATACTTTGTTGGGTTGGTTTAGGTTAATTATGGTTCATAATATTTAATTTATTTCATTCTAGGCCCAATATGGCCCAAAATGGTGAAATAAATGAATGTGGATCCAATTAGAGCCCATTTAAAGGTTCTAATCCCATGATAGTCAAATTGGAAGCTTATTGGTCCATTGAGTCCAATAAGGAAGTCCTAGCCCAAAATGGACCTAAGAAGAACTTCTAGGGTTTCCAATTGCTTGTTGACTATTTGTAGTACTTGTATGGTGTATTGGATTGATGTTTTGTTGTCATAGAGTAAGAATCATACATGCTCTTAAGTTTTTGATTCTACATTTTACTTGAGTGTAGTGATTACAAGACACAAAATTTCTAGTTGTGACATGGTATGACTCGTCGAGCATAGGGAGGGACTTGGCGTGCTAAGTGGGACAAAGTGTTAGAGAACATGTGTGAACTCGCCGAGTCACCAGGGTGCACTCGGCGAGTAGGGTCAAAGTGTGACCGTTGACTTTTATTGACTTTTAGGGTTTGGTCAACAATGGAGTACCTGTGTCGAGAGGGGGGTAAAATAGTCTTTTACCCTTCTGAGGGTGCCAATGGCAGGTTGAGTCTAGTCTCGAGAGTTATATTTATAAGAGTATTTACTTTATGTGAATAGGCGGAGACTAGGCAATATTTCTACCGAGTCAGAGATTTACCGAGACGCCTGAGGTGAGTCTTCTCACTATACTTTACCTAGTGTGGTAACAGAGTTATGTGACAGTGTATTTTAGAGTTATGTGCTAGTGTATCTGCATGTTATTTATGTGTTATGATTTATTGTATGTGATATGCAAGATTCAGTGTTTATAGAGTAGGACCAGTGGATCCATAGAGTTAGGACCTTCGGGTCCATAGAGTTAGGGCCAGAGGGCCCACAGAGAGTTGGGGATGGAGGGTCCCACTGAGACACATTGACCAGAGGGTCAACAGAGTTATAGCCTCGAGTGGCTAATATATGTTAGAGTGGTATTTTGGGGAACTCACTAAGCTTATGCTTACAGTGTTACGTGTTATGTGTTTCAGGTACAAGTGATGACCGCGGGAAGGCGTCGGCTTGATTCGTACACACACATGGGATTTTATGTATTTCGATCTTGGGAGGTGTTTTGTGAAACAAATACATGATACTATGGCATTTTATGAATGAATGAGGTTGTAAAAATGTGTTTAAAAATGTAAAAAATTGTTTTAAATTTGTACGGTGTTGCACCTAGATGAACAGGATCAATCTTGCCCAATTTCATCGTATTCAAATCACTTTGCTTCCCGATGTTCTTCACAATTGGATTTTTTCTCAAAACTTTTGCAATCTCCTAATCCATCTTAGCAACCTCATGGATGTAGGAAGCTAACATCCTCTTAATATGATCGAGGATAGGGCCATACTGTTCTTGATTAGTAGGCAGAATGTTGAACAACAGAATCCAATCATGTGGTGTGACAACCCGAAATATCCATTCTGTACAAACTATATCACTTCAATAGAAGTTATAGCAGTCACAGTTAATTTTCATACTTTTTTCGCGTAAGTTTGAGTAATTCAAGGTTTACACTTCAGGAAATATCTGGACAGTGGGTGCACTAGGGTTTTGTGCAATATTATTATTCCAGCACTCTATTATATTAGAGACCATTTAAGGAATAAAAATATTTTCTGCCAAAATATCTCAGGACTATAAATAGAATTTTGAACCAAATTCATTCATTATTCACATTTCCAACTAGAGAAAAGCCATTTTCTCTCTCACGGATCTTCGGGTTTTTATACCAAAACATGAGTAAGTCTTCCTAGTAGTGTTAGAATGCTTCTTATGTGTTTAAACCATGATTTAGAAGGCTAAATCACTAGATCTAGGAGTTTACTCCCCAAGGTGTTCTTGGGCGGTAAACTCCCGAAACAAAGCCGAAACCGACCCTTGCGTTATACAACTGCCTGAGACTCATATGTATGTGTGTTAGGGACAAGAAAACAACCATAAATCACCCATGTTTGGGAGTTCACGGCCCAAGAGTTGCTTAGGCCGTAAACTCCCTTTTCAAACTCAAAATGGTGTTTTAAGGCCACTAAAGCTTTATGACTTTTATCAAGACTAGTTCCCATATAATGTAAGGCCTTAGGCACATCAAAACCACTTATCAAAGTGAGTTTACGGCCTAGACTTTGTTCTTGGGCCGTAAACATGAAAGAATGGCACCAAAGTGTGCCTAATGCCTTCATATGCTTGGAATAAAAGCCTAGAACTTATACCACTTATGCTTAAGGCTTGAAAACAACAAGAACACCAATCCAATGGAGTTTACGGCTGTAAACTCCAAAGGAAATGGCCTTAGGGCTGTAAACTCCTAAATGGAGTGTTTCAATGCCTTAAACCCCTTCAAGGATGGAACCACCAAGTTGGAATAATTCTAGAAATCATTTGGGACTTCAAAACACACAAATACCCCATGGTTGGGAGTTTACGGCCGTAAACTCAAGAGTCTACAACCATAAACTCCATGTGTGATGGTATATGGGGAGTAAACTCATATATGGGGTCCTTTGGAACCCTAAACACAAGTACCTTGTCCCACAATAGCTTAGATGCAATCCTTAGGGCTTAAAACACTTATATAATGTGTTTATTATGTCTAGGGTGTCTTAGCATTATCAATTAGTAACTTAAGACTAATTGAGTGCATATATGTGTGATTATATGTTCATTAGGATCGTAGTGTGTGTACAAGTCCTCGCTTGACACCTAGCAATCCTATACCGTTCAGTTCATCCCAATCACCAACTATAGGTGAGTTCATACCCCTTAATCAATGTTTTAAATAATTTTAAATGCTTTAATGGGGAGGGGGGGGGGGGGGTGGGAATACAAGTAGAAAACAATATGTTATTAAATCAATCTTATGTATTTTATAACTATGTTTTCACTCAATAGATTTCACATATTTAAAAAGGTAACACATGAAGTGGTTTTCTATCTTAAAATACCTTGATAACAAAAGTATTAGTTTTGAAATTTTTATTAAAATGACATGAAGTCATTCTTAATTATTGTTCAAAACTCCAATATATATTGCAAAACCATTATTTTACCTTCTTAAATTAAACTATACTTATGCGCATATGTTCATTTATATGTTAGAGATTATAGTTTTCATCCTTCGTTCAGTTTCCCACACCCTGGTGTATCGAGGGTGCATAAATCTACTTGAACAACCACTTACTTTCCAGTTAATTATCATATGGATAGTTAGAAGAAACAGAACATTATTCCTATTACAAGAAATCACACAAGAATCAGTTCATTCATGAGTCTATACCAATGCCTTACATGATACATGAGTACACGTACTTAGGATTACATGATACATGAATATGTTTACATATACTTACCTGTTACATGAACACACTTAAATGAATACCATACAGGAACACTTCTACATAGGTGCATTATCCTGTATTTACTTACCTTGGATACTTGTACTTAGAAATATGAGGATGATTTATTAGTACTTACTGTGTAAATTGTCTTTCCTATCCCGGTTGAATGGGATATTTCGGCGGGACATACCATTCCGAATCCCACTGATAAGCACCAGTGGTCGATGAATGTCTATGGATGTCTAAGGTTGTCACTTATTTAGTAGTCAGTGACGGGACAAACCATCCCTCTGTCCAACTATTGCAACAGTGGATGAGATGTGAATCTTCAAAGGATCATTAGGTTAACACTGTTACGGGACTAACCCTCCCTCCACCCTGTGGCCGCTACTGAGGATGAGGGGACACTCTTCCGATGTCCATTGGTTCTATCTTTCGCTTCGGCGATGTCGTGTTAATTCTGGTCACTACGGGATAACACTTGCATGATTATATTTTTCCTACTTTACTTTATTTTGTGATATATTCACATAAACGATGAGTTAGACTAAGCACTTTTAGTACTAGTCAATAGAAAGGAAAAACTATCATTTTACATAGTCATAAACAAAGTATTCGGGTCTTGGTAGAAGACTACATAGTCATAAACAAAACATTCAGCTCTTGGTAGAACACTACATTATCATAAACAAAACATTCGGGTCTTGGTAGAAGACTACATAGTCATAAACAATACATTCGGGTCTTGGTAGAAGACTACATTGTCATAAACAAAAGATTCGGGTCTTGGTAGAAGACTACATTGTCATAACAAAACATTCGGGCCTTGGTAGAAGACTACATTTCATACTTATAGAAAATAAGGGTTTTTCTAGGGATTTCATACTTACATCAACATTTTCATTTAAAGGCTTACATGGCCTTCATAACAGATTTTCATAAGCAAGACAACGACACTTAATTTCTTTTGAATTCACCAGCTATAAAGCTGATACTCGCTTTCAAAATAACTTGTATTCTGAGGTCAGCAGTAGACAGGTACGATGGCCAGGTTTTGAGAAGACGGATCAGACAAGTCTCGTCTTTTATTTTGATTGTATATTTTTGGTGTCTTATTACAATGAAAGAACACACATGTATTAAAACTTTACTTATAATGCAATGGATGATGGTGTTGCTTGTTTATTATATTACACTGTTGTGACACTATACATGACGTCCTCCACCCCTGAACGTTTCCGCCATTCGTGGTTTTGGGGTGTGACAGATTGGTATCAGAGCATTGTTTATAGTGAATAAAGTATACCAACCCATAAAAGATATACTAACTATAAATACATCGGGATTAAAACACTCTGCCTAAGAGTTATACTTTTAAATAATAAAATATTTAACAAAGTATACGTGCCTGCATTCATACTAAACTCAGTGTCACAACGACAAGAACAAAAGTATTACGGTTGTTGAATATCACAAGTAAGCATGGGGCTTGGGAATGGCATAGCCTGACCAACTATGCTGGTCCGAGGAGTGAGTAGAATATGCCCAAGAATGGTTGTGATATGGCAACAAGTCTAAAAACTTACCAACACAACCATAAAGGAATACCATAGGGGTATTTGGTCTTACTGTAATTATCTTAGTTAGTTCGTCTATTTTAGCTATTTCTTATATCCCTTTTCTCGCGTAGATTAAAATGGCTGGATTTCACCATGGCGATGCGTACTTCCCAAACGAAGGCAATGCTGGTTGGCTAGAGGTAGAACCAGAGGATGATCACCCAATCCCTTTGGATGATCGCCATGCTGAGGGTTTTTCCGATAGTTCTGACTCGGAGCCAGAAGTCAACAACCTACTGCCAGGTTCTCAAAACCCAAACCTGAACCCCCGCCCTGTGTTTCAAGGACCCATACCTCTGTTGGCCACTAACTTGATTACATGGAGTCATGAACAGGGTCAGCCCATTCCCTACAATGGAGACCGAAGGTTCTACAACCTCACTGAAGGAGGTTCTGCTGATAGAGTCCTACCCATCATGGTGCGTAGGATTTCTTAGAACTCAATAATGGCTCAGGCGACTATCAATCAAGTCTTGGAAGTTGACGCCAACTATGGTGTTAACACTGTCCACATTCGCCAACTAGAGTCTGTCACACCCCAAAACCAAGAACGGCGGAAACGTTCTGGGGCGGAGGACGTCATGTTTAATATCAACAACAATGTAAAGTAGTAAACAAGCAACAACATCATCCATTGCATTAATAAAATAATTATTATACAATTGTATTCTGTCAAATTTTGATAAACACTAAAGCATAAATCAAAATGAAAGATAAGTCGTGAATAAGCTTCATCTTCCTTTTTCCCTGCATCGGTACCTGTCTATGATGACCTGAGGATACAAGTAATTTTGAAAACGAGTATCAGCTTGAAAGATGGTGAGATCATAAGCATTTAGTGTCTTAATTTGTATGTAACTATTTGTAAGTCTATGTATTGTAAGAATTTGTAAATGTATATGAATTGTACTTGTTTGAAAAACCCTAGAATCCCTATGATTCCTTCTAGTATGTGGAGGTGTCTTCTACCACGACGTAACTGTTCTGTGTGTGTGTCTCTTGTAAGAGTATGTGTTTTTCCAAAGTATAACTATCATTACTCAAAAATATAGTTTGTACATTTATGTTTAAGTGAGGTTATCACTGAACTATGTACTGGAAAAATTAACGTAGTACTAAATCGTAGCTCTAAAAGGGCTACTATTTATCAACATGTAGTAACTACATTACCGTGCTTCCTATGAAAAATTCACGAAGTGAATGTAATGGGAAAGAGATGGTACTATGGTGTAGTGTCGAACTACAACCGTACCTATTACCTTAAATCTAGGGTAATACTTCCAAGTACCATAGTATTTGGATATATTTATATATATATATATATATATATATATATATATATATATATCAATACATCGATACTCAACTTGCCTTATTTGAGGGATAAGGTATAATGTGATGTCTAGATCCCAGACTGTTTCGCTCCCCTATCAAAGGGATTTTAGGACCTACCCACGACCCCTGCATGAATGCAAGCCTTGAGCATCCACATTACTATGATCATCTATACTCGATATAACAATCACAATTGTAGTGTGATTTATCAGTATAGTTAGATCCTGAACTGGTTCTGAGCTATAGCCCCTAGTGACGTCTATTGTGTGTATATGTAAGCGTACTCATGTAAGTGTGATCATGTAATTGTACTTATGTAAGTGTGATCATGTAATTGTACTTATGTAAGTGTGATCATGTAATTGTATAATGGTGTACTGAAATGTTCCACGTGTGCTACTGTAATGTGTGTTCTCTCTATCTAGCAAGTATTGTAATGTAAGCCTTCTAGTATAATTGTATATGTTCTCGTCCTAGTATAGATGTATATGTAATGTACCGTTATGTTCTAGAAAGTATTGACTCATGAATGAACTGACTCATTGTATGATATCGCGTTCTAGTAATGGTTCTAGTATCTTCCTGAACTACCCATATGGTAGCTTACTAGTAATCTAAGTGGTACGTATGGACGTGGATGTACACCCTTGCTATCCAAGGGCATAAGATGAACTGGAAGGACCCTTTTATGACTTTATATGTACACATGATATATAACTAATATTTAAACGACCTTCGGACGAGTATCCGATATCCCACCAGACCACATCTCAAGCGCGAAAAGGAAATAGGGTGGATAGCCTTCCTAAGTCTTTTAAACATTTCTTATATAACTATACATATAGAGGCATGCAAATTATAATATCAAAGCATAAATAAGTTTTGTAACATTTGAAATATAAATATTAGTCTAAGGAAAGATCGACTTGATGTCAATCTGTAAAACAATTTGAAGGCATAAGTCTGATAAAACAATATAAGTACAAGGAACATTTGTTTGATAAAACAATATAAGTACAAGGAACATTTGTTTGAAAACACAGTTGTAAATAAGTTTGAAATATGATGACAGAGTAAGAAGTACAGTGTAATAAGTAGTTTGAAAACATATAAAATGTTTATAAAAATCATTTGAAAGAACCTGTTTGGTAAAACGGCTAATGAGTAGCCCAAGCTTTTGAATGCTGTATATTAATCACATGTGATTGATGTAATAAGTAATATAATCCTACTTACTAATCACATGTGATTGACATAATAAGTAGCATGATTCTACTTGTATCCCCCCATAAAACATTTAAAATAGTTTAAAACATTAGTTAAGGGGTATGAACTCACCTGCAGTATGTGACTGGAAATGAACGGGCTGTTATCGTACGGAAGGATCAGACAAGTGCTTGGTGTCAAGTGATGACTTAGACACACACAATGATCCTAATTACATATGAAGACATATGTATATAAATAATTAGAGATTTAATCACTAACTATACAAGTATAAACATTTACGCGCGAGGTCAACACTTTTGGTCAAGTGCTAGGAGGCTAATGGGTTGCAACAAAGGAGTGCAATGCCCCTAATGGAAGTTTAAGGTCAAAAGACCATATTCATTAGAGTTTACGGCCCAGGGGAGTAAGCTCCTGGCCGTAAACTCTCAAACAAGTCATGAAATGGAGTTTAGAAGTACTACAACTTTAGAGGGGAATTGCTTCAAGGCTAGACAAGAGTTTAAGGTACCATATTGACTCCTAAGGGGAGTTTACAGCCCAAAGACCCTTTTCCCTTGGAGTTTACGGGCGTAAACTCCCTTGGGAGGGTTCTTATTGTCCTTTCAAGTGTCTAACAAATCTAGGAACAAGTCTAGGTTTCAACCATTTGCTTAAGGAAGGTTTAAGGCACTAAATGGGACCATTTGATGGAGTTTATGGCCATAGAACTCTTTGGGCCGTAAACTCCCTCACACATGAGGTCCTAAGAATTTTAACTAGTCCATATCTCATCTAAGTACTTGCCCTAAAAGTTTCTTGGCCTAAGGAAATGTCTAGGGTGTTCTTTGACCCCATTAAAGGAGTTTACGGCCCAAGAAATACTCTTGGCCGTAAACTATTCACCACTTATGCTTTTCATGTGTTATCTAGGTCCTAAACACATTAAGGTACATGCCAAAAATGAATACTAAGCCTTAGGAAGAGTATGAAGGCACTTTGGAACCTAAAACTTGGAGTTTACGGCCCAAGGAGTTTCTTGGCCGTAAACTCCCTTATAGAAATGGTTTCTAAGGGTTTTGATGGCATAAATCATGAGTTTAAAGCTTCTAGGTTTTTGTTCTAAGGCTAGGGATCACAAGGCACTCATTTGTGCCCTTTACTTGGAGTTTACGGCCCAAGAGGTGGTTCCTTGGCCGTAAACTCCTCAAACTACTTGCTTTTGATTTGTTTCTAGCCTCTAATGATCATACACTAAGTCCTTAGTTAGATGCCTAACACGGAAATGGGACTATGTGGCCTTTAGGCTTGATTTTGGAGTTTACTCCCCAAGAACGTTCTTGGGCGGTAAACTCCTGGATCTTGTGTTTTGGACATGTAATCAATGTTATAAAGCATATAACAAGTATTAAAACACATTTAGGGAAGTAGACTCACAATCTGGGATGAAAACCCGAAGATCCGTGAGAGAGTATTTGGCTTTTCTCTAATTGGAAATCAACTAATGAACCAATTTGGTTTAGAATTCTATTTATAGTCCAGAGATTTTTGGCAGAAAATATTACTATTCTCGGAATGGATTCTAATGACCTAGAGTAATGGATTTACAGTGTTGCACAAAATCCTAGTGCAACCACTCTCCTAATAACTCCTTAGGTGTAAAACCCTAAAACTGCCAAACTTATTCCAAAAGTTTGAATTTTCACTGTAACTGCTCTACTACTATTGGATTGCAATGGTTTGATTTAGAACAGAAATTTCGGGTTGTCACAGAGTCTGCTCATGAAAGGACTCTGGTCCGCAATGCAAATCTGCAGAGGGAACTTGCTGAAACCCAAGCTGAAGTTAGAGAACTTCGAGCTTAGCAAGCAAGGTCGGACAGGCGTATAAGGGACATTGAACATCTACTGTCGGGATCGAGGACTCATACTAGCAGTTCTCATCGCCAATAGAATCTCGTCGACTCATCTTTTGGATATAACCTAGTTTATGTAAAACTTTGGTCTAATTACCTATCTGTATAAATCTTAGACCTGTTAGGTCTTGATCTAGTCTTAATTCTGTCAAAATTTTCCATCTTGGTTGATGTAAGACCTACTTTTAGGCCATTTTTCCCGAACTTATTACATCTGTAATTCCAGTATAATTGGCAGATATCTAATCTTATGGAAATTATTATACAAATGCTATCTTCTTCATTTAGTCATACTATTCCTTCTATTGTTCGGCTATGGGGATTTAGTCCATGGGACACATTCATTAATCATTTATTCGTATCCATTTCGCCATCTTTTGAAACGTATAGTTAAAGATGCCACCACGCAGGAATCCAAGGCGAAACCCAAACAACGAAGCACCGATACCACCACCTCCACCACCACCTGTACCTCTTCAACCACCTAATCCTTTTGATGCCAACATGTTCCAGGCAGCTTTCACAGCGGCAGTTGCAGCTGCTGTGTCAGCAATCAACACTCCTGCCCCTAGTGAATCAGGAACAGGTGCACCACCCTCGAACCACGGCGAAAGCCATGGACACCCTCGGGAATGCACTTACAAGGACTTCACAAATGCCAAACCCCGCTGCTTCAATGGAACTGGGGGTGTTATGGTGTTGAGACAATGGATTGAAAAGATGGAATATGTCTTTGAAATCTGTGCTTGTCAAGAGGGCAACAAGGTCAAGTTTGCAGCTTGTACCTTCTCTAATAGAGCACTAACATGGTGGGATAGCCATGTTAACTATCTAACTTTGGTGGTGGCGTATTCCATCAGCTGGGAAAAGTTAAAGGACATGCTGATGAAAGAGTACTGTCCTCGAGGCGAAGTACAAAAACTCGAGCAGGAATTCTGGGGTCTACAAATGGTTGGATCCGACATCACGACCTACACAAATAGGTTCTGTGATCTGGCAAACTTATGCCCTGACATGGTTGCTCTCCAAAGGAAAAAGATAGAGAGATATATCTGGGGACTGTCGCCCCAGATCCAGTCAAGTGTTATCGCTTCCAGGCCTATTACCTTCGATAGCGCCAAGGAACTGGCACAATCTATCATCGATCACCAGAAACCTCAGAACACATCAACCCCTACACCCGTACCACAAAAGTCCAACCCCGAACACATCAAGAAGGGGGGGAATAAGAGGAAAAGAGGGGCTTTGCAAGGGTCCTCCAAGAAACAACAACTTGTGGTGATCAATGCTGCCACAGTTACTCCCATTGCCCCTGCGAACCCCTTACCAGCAAAAACCTATGTTGGGACTCTCCCAAAGTGCACCAAGTGCAACTTCCACCATCATGGACCTTGCAAGGAGATGCAGTGCTCTAACTGCAATAGGAAGGGACACACAGTCCGTTTCTGCAAGACTCCAACAACTCAGGCCGCCCAGGTCCCTAACGCCGGTATGAACCAAACTTGCTACGGTTGTGTCGAAGTGGGCCACTACAAGAGGAACTGCCCTAAAGCAGGAATGGCTGGAGGGGTAGGAAGAGTTATGGCCCTAGGCCATGAGGAAGTAGTAGCTGATCCTACGATAGTTACTGGTATGTTCCTCCTCGATAACTCATATGCTTGCATACTTTTAGATAGTGGAGCCGAGAAAAGTTTTGTAAGTCACAAATTTGCACACCTGCTTAAACAAAAACCATATGCATTAGATAATTCATTCACAGTAGAAATGGCTAACGGGAAAACATAGAGTACAAACTGCATATACATAGGTTGTACCTTAACTTTAGATGGCCATACTTTAAAGATAGATCTCATGCCAGTCCCAATTAAATGTTTCGAAGTTATCATCGGTATGGATTGGTTGAGTCTTCTTCGCGCCGACATTATGTTCTTCGAAAAAGCAGTTCGTCTTAACCTACCTAACAACGAAACTTTAATTATCTACGGCGATAAACCTAGTACGAGCCTTCGCATCATTTCGTGCATTCAAGCCCAGAAGTGCTTGCGGAGGAGTACCATGCATTTCTCGCACACATCGTCGATACCAGTCAAAAACTGAAAGACATCTAGAAAATCCCAGAAGTACGCGACTTTCCCGACATATTCACAGAAGAACTTCCCGGTTTACCACCACAACGCCAAGTCGAGTTCAGAATCGACTTAGTGCCAGGGGCTACCCCCGTAGCCAAATCTCCTTATCTTCTGGCACCGGCTGAAATGCAGGAACTTTCCGGTCAACTTAACGAGCTTCTCAAGAAGGGATTCATTCGACCAAGCTTTTCAACATGGGGAGCACCGATCTTGTTCGTCAAGAAGAAAGATGGATCGTTTCACATGTGCATCGACTATAGAGAACTCAACAAACTTACCATTAAAAATCGTTATCCCTTGCCCCACATTGACGATTTATTTGATCAACTTCAAGGAGCCAACTACTTCTCAAGGATAGATCTGCGTTCCGGATATCACCAACGACGAGTGTTAGAGGAGGATGTTCCCAAGACAGCCTTCCGAACTCATTATGGGCACTACGAGTTTGTAGTGACGCCATTCGGATTAACTAACTAGCCCGCAGTATTCACGGATCTGATGAATAGGGTGTGTCGTCCTTACTTGGATCAGTTCGTCGTCGTCTTCATTGATGACATACTCATCTACTCTCGAAGTAAGGAAGAACATAGTCAACATCTCCGTAAAATCTTAGAAACATTGCAATCGGAGAAGCTCTATGCAAAGTTCTCCTAGTGCGAATTTTGGATTCGGCGAGTCGAATTTTTGGGCCATGTGGTTAGCGAAGAAGGTATACACGTGGACCCTTCCAAAATTAAGGCCATCGAGAACTGGTCAGCACCAAAGACACCTACTGAAATTCGTCAATTTCTAGGTCTAGCTGGCTACTATCGCAGGTTCATTCAGAACTTCTCCAGCATAGCGAAACCTCTTACAACCCTGACCCAAAAAGGCGTGGCCTTTGACTGGGAAGAGAAACAAGAAAGAGCGTTCCAAATGCTCAAATGAGCCTTGTGCACCGCCCCGATACTATCCCTTCCCGAAGGGATAGAAGACTTCATTGTCTATTGCGATGCATCCAATCAAGGACTCGGATGTGTTCTAATGCAGCGAGGTAAAGTCATCGCCTATGCCTCGAGACAGCTGTAGACACATGAGGTTAATTACACAACCCACGATCTTGAACTAGGAGCAGTTGTGTTTGCTCTGAAGATCTGGCGACATTACATGTACGGTACAAAAAGCACGATCTTTACAGACCATAAGAGTCTACAACACATTTTCGACCAGAAAGAGCTCGACATGAGACAATGACGGTGGGTCAAGCTACTTAGTGATTACGAGTGTGAAATTCGTTATCATCCGGGTAAAGCCAATGTAGTAGCCGACACCCTAAGTCGGAAAGAATATACTAGTCGTAGAGTCAAATCTTTGACTCTAACTATCCATTCACACTTGTCCACGAAAATAAAGGAGGCTCAGCTCGACGCTTTGAAACCTGAAAACGTGGTGGGTGAATCCCTTAGAGGGATGGATAAGAACTTGGAAGTTAAGGGTGGCGGAGCCTTATACCTCATGGATCGGATCTGGACACCGAAACACGGTGGCTTCAGAGACTTGGTCATGATCGAAGGTCACAACACTCGTTATTCCGTCCACCCGGGTTCAGATAAGATGTATATGGATCTTAAAAAGTTATACTGCTGGCCTAACATGAAAGCAGATATTGCTACCTTCGTGAGTAAATGCCTTACTTGTGCAAAGGTCAAGGTCGAATACCAGAAACCCTCCGGTCTCCTACAACAACCGGAGATACCAGAATGGAAGTGGGAGCGGATCACTATGGACTTCATAACCAAGTTGCCCAAGATGACGGGTGGACTTGATTCCATATGGGTCATTGTCGATAGACTGACCAAGTCTGCACACTTCCTACCGATCAAAGAAACAGACAAGATGGAGAAACTTACCAGAACTTACATTAGGGAGATTGTAAGGCTGCATGGTGTTCCTTTATCTATCATCTCAGACCGAGATATTAGATTCACTTCGAGGTTCTGGCAGTCATTACAAAGTTCCCTAGGAACTAGGCTGGACATGAGTACAGCCTACCATCCACAGACCGACTGGCAAAGTGAGAGAACTATCCAAACCTTAGAAGATATGTTGCATGCCTGTGTGATTGACTTTGGAAAAGCTTGGGATACTCATTTACCCCTTGTTGAATTTTCCTACAACAACAGTTATCACACGAGCATAAAGGTAGCTCCATTCGAGGCCCTCTATGGCCGAAAGTGCAGATCCCCTCTGTGCTGGGCTGAAGTGGGTGATACACAGTTAGCTAAGGGACGAGTTCCCGGAAGCACTCTCACGGGTCCGGAAATCATTTGGGAAACGACAAAGAAGATCGTTCAAATTCGTGAACGATTGAAAGCCTCTAGAGACCGACATAAAAGGTACGCTGACAAGCGTAGGAAACCATTGGAGTTCCAGGTGGGCGACCGAGTCCTATTGAAGGTCTCACCCTGGAAGGGCTTGATACGCTTTGGAAAGCGTGGGAAGCTCAATCCAAGATACATAGGGCCTTTCGAGATTCTCGTGAGAATCGACCCTGTAGCTTACAAGCTCAATCTACCGTACGAACTCAGTAACGTACATCCTACCTTCCACGTGTCAAACATGAAATAGTGTCTATCCGACGAGACTCTTGTTATTCCACTCGATGAGATCGATATCAACGAGAGCCTCAACTTCGTGGAGCAACCAGTAAAGATCATGGACCGAGAGGTCAAGCAAACAAAGCAGAGCCATATCCTGATAGTGAAGGTACGCTGGAATGCAAAGCGTAGACCGGAATTCACTTGGGAACGTGAGGATCAGATGAAACTGAAATACCCTCACCTTTTTGCTTAGTTATTTGTAATTTCTTATTTGCTTAAATTTTAATTTCGGGACGAAATTCCTTCTAATGGGGGGATGATGTGACAACCCGAAATTTCCATTCTGTACAAACTATATCACTTCAATAGAAGTTATAGCAGTCACAGTTAATTTTCAGACTTTTTCGCGTAAGTTTGAGTAATTCAGGGTTTACACTTCAGGAAATATTAGGAGAGTGGGTGCACTAGGGTTTTGTGCAACACTATTATTCCAACACTCTATTATATTAGAGACCATTTCAGGAATAAAAATATTTTCTGCCAAAATATCTCAGGACTATAAATAGAATTATGAACCAAATTCATTCATTATTCACATTTCCAACTAGAGAAAAGACATTTTCTCTCTCACGGGTCTTCGGGTTTTTATACCAAAACGTGAGTAACTCTTTCTAGTAGTGTTAGAATGCTTCTTATGTGTTTAAAACATGATTTAGAAGGCTAAATCACTAGATCTAGGAGTTTACTCCCCAAGGTGTTCTTGGGCGGTAAACTCCTGAAAGAAAGCCGAAACCGAACCATGTGTGATTCAACTGCCTTAGACTCATATGTATGTGTGTTAGGGACAAGAAAACAACCATAAATCACCCAAGTTTGGGAGTTCACGGCCCAAGAGTTGCTTAGGCCGTAAACTCCCTTTTCAAACTCAAAATGGTGTTTTAAGGTCACTAAAGCTTTAAGACTTTAATCAGGACTAGTTCCCATTTAATCTAAGGCCCTAAGCACATCAAAATCACTTATCAAAGTGAATTTACGGCCAATACTTTGTTCTTGGGCCGTAAACATGAAAGAATGGCACCAAAGTGTGCCTAATGCCTTCATATGCTTGGAATAAATGCCTAGAACTTATACCACTTATGCTTGAGGCTTGAAAACAACAAGAACACCATTCCAACGGAGTTTATGGCTGTAAACTCCAAAGGAAATGTCCTTAGGGCCGTAAACTCCTAAATGGAGTGTTTCTATGCCTTAAACCCCTTCAAGGATGGAACCACCAAGTTGGAATAATTCTAGAAATCCTTTGGGACTTCAAAACACACAAATACCCCATGGTTGGGAGTTTACGGCTGTAAACTCAAGAGTTTACAACCGTAAACTCCTTGTGTGATGGTATATGGGGAGTGAACTCATATATGGGATCCTTTGGAACCCTAAATACAAGTACCTTGTCCCACAATAGCTTAGATGCAATCCTTAGGGCTTAAAACACTTATATAAAGTGTTTATTATGTCTAGGACGTCTTAGCATTATCAGTTAGTAACTTAAGACTAATTGAGTGCATATATGTTTGATTATATGTTCATTAGGATCATAGTGTGTGTACAAGTCCTCGCTTGACACCTAGCAATCCTATACCGTTCAGTTCATCCTAATCACCAACTATAGGTGAGTTCATACCCCTTAATCAACGTTTTAAATAATTTTAAATGCTTTAATGGGGGGGGGGGGAATACAAGTTGAAAACAATATGTTATTAAATCAATCTTTTGTATTTTATAACTATGTTTTCACTCAATAGATTTCACATATTTGAAAAGGTGACACATGAAGTGGTTTTCTATCTTAAAATACCTTGATAACAAAAGTATTAGTTTTGAGATGTTTATTAAAATGACATGAAGTCATTCTTAATTATTGTTCAAAACTCCTAGATATCTTGCAAAACCATTATTTTACCTTCTTAAATCAAACTATACTTATGCGCATATGTTCATTTATATGTTAGAGATTATAGTTTTCATCCTTCATCCAGTTTCCCACACCCTGGTGTATCGAGGGTGCATAAATCTACTTGAACAACCAGTTACTTTCCAGTTAATTATCATAGGGGTAGTTAGAAGAAACATAACATTATTCCTATTACAAGGAATCATGCAAGAGTCAGTTCATTCATGAGTCTATACCAATGCCTTACATGATACATGAGTACACGTACTTAGGATTACATGATACATGAATATGTTTACATATACTTACCTGTTACATGAACACACTTACATGAATATCATACAGGAACACTTCTACATAGGTGCATTATCCTGTATTTACATACCTTGGATACTTGTACTTAGAACTATGAGGATGATTTATTAGTACTTACTGTGTAAATTGTCTTTCCTATCCTGGTTTAATGGGATATTTCGGCGAGACTTACCATTCCGAACCCCACTGATTAGCATCAGTGGTCGATGAACGTCTATGGATATCTAAGGTTTTCACTTATTTAGTAGTCAGTGACGGGACTAACTATCCCTCTGTCCAACTGTTGCAACAGTGGATGAGATGTGAATCTTCGGAGGATCATTAGGTTAACGCTGTTATGGGACTAACCCTCCCTCCACCCTGCTGCGGCTACAGAGGATGAGGGGACACTCTTCGGATGTCCATTGGGTCTATCTTTCTCTTCGGCGATGTCGTGTTAATTATGGTCACTAAGGGATAACACTTGCATGATTATATTTTTCCTACTTTACTTTATTTTGTGATATATTCACATAAACGATGAGTTAGACTAAGCAGTTTTAGTACTAGTCAATAGAATGGAAAAACTATCATTTTACATAGTCATAAACAAAACATTCGGGTCTTGGTAGAAGACTACATAGTCATAAACAAAACATTCGGGTCTTGGTAGAAGACTACACTGTCATAAACAAAACATTCGGGTCTTGGTAGAGGACTACATAGTCATAAACAAAACATTCGGGTCTTGGTAGAAGACTACATTGTCATAAACAAAACATTCGGGTCTTGGTAGAAGACTACATTGTCATAACAAAACATTCGGGTCTTGGTAGAAGACTACATTTATTACTTATAGAAAATAAGGGTTTTTCTAGGGATTTCATACTTACATCAACATTTTCATTTAAAGGCTTACATGGCCTTCATAACAGATTTTCATAAGCAAGACAACGTAACTTAATTTCTTATGAATTCACCAGCTTTAAAGTTGATACTCGCTTTCAAAATAACTTGTATTCTCAGGTCAGCAGTAGACAGGTATGATGGCCAGGTTTTAAGAAGACGGAGCAGACAAGTCTCATCTTTTATTTTGATTGTATATTTTTGGTGTCTTATTACAATGAAAGAACACACATGTATTAAAACTTTACTTATAATGCAATTGATGATGTTGTTGCTTGTTTATTATATTACACTGTTGTGATACTGTACATGACGTCCTCCACCCCTGAACGTTTCCGTTGTTCATGGTTTTGAGGTGTGACATGTGGGTTCAGGTTCGGAAGATCAGCTAATGAAATCATGTGAACCGAGTTATCAGAACCTTGGGTCACCCTGAACTTCACATTGATGAATTTGCGAGCAGCATACGGCTTCAATACCTTGAAAGTGGTTATTTTATGAACACTCCATGTCAAGTATTGGGGTTGAGCAAATTCAAAATAAAAATCTATCAAATCACAATCAATCTGTGGTTGAGGCGAAGGGACTTCAACCATTAAGTCAAAACAGTGGAACACAAATGCCCTAAAAGTGATAGGCCTGTCAAACTAAGAATCCCTTGTCTTTTTGCATTCAAAAGATGTCACAGGTTCCAACCTGTGAGTACTAGGAGACTCAATCGCTTCTTTAATTAATCTTTCCCGAGTCCAAGTGGGAAAGAGAGCCTGCTTGCAAAGGAGATCATCTTGATCTGCTTTCTGCTTTCGCTCAGTCTCTTGTTTTTCTCTAGCTATCTACAAATTAACATCAACCTCTTTTTCCCTTTTCTTTCGCTTTAAGGCATCATCTATAGTTTCTTTTTCTTCATCATCACTATCTTCCACAACACGCTTTGGTTTTTCCTATCCACCAGAACCCGAAACTACATTAACCTTCGTTTAGGTTTTGATAGTGACTTTTTGGTAGGATTTTGATCAGCTTGTTCCCCTTGTTGCGGAGTGACCACAACCTCCGTAACACCTTGAATCTGACTTAAAATATGAATAGAAGGAAGAAATTTATCCGTCAAATGATTCCGGATGGTGAGGGTTAGAGCAGGATCATGAGCATTGACAATATGACTGAGCATTGCAGACTTTGATTTGAGTGGTATTGAGAGCAAGTTCGTCTATTATCCTGTTTTCCATGGCCAGATCAGCCTGAAGCTTATCGAGTCGAGAAGTGACCGAAGTAAGAAGAGAAGTATGATCAGCCTGAAGCGTAGTTCGAACAGAATCAAACTTTTCCGTCTCTTCTTGTAGGGACTTCATGAGAGAATCAACCAAAGCAGTAACCTTCGCAACATTGGTGTCGGCATGCCCTTTGAATGAGTCCAATTAAATCTTCGAATCATGAACTAGATTAGTGACTTCAGTAGCTGCTTTCTTGCAAGTAGATGTGGAAGCAACCACAACCTTTTTGGAGTTGTCGATTGAGACCGTGTATTGCTGAAGAGCAGTGTCAAGAAACGCTTTTAACACAAAATCAGAATAAGATGCTGAGGAAGTAAGGAAATTATCAAGTTTATCATTAATATCTTTTAAATGTTGCTTGGTCACAGGGGCAACATCATCATCTTCACTTGGAATGCGATATGGACTGTAATAAGTTGAATCAAAGTCAAAGTTTTTGCCTCCCAGAATAGGCTCACAGTCTGTGGAAGGTGATGGTGAGAGAGGTTTAGTAGTAACAAGGGTGTCAATGCCAACGATATGTGCCCCTGTATCAGATACGTTGACACTCACCAAAGGGCAAGTGGTTATGGTTGTGGTAGCTACAGAAAAGAGAGGTGGTGGTATTGGAGCAGTAGTAGTGGGTTGAGAAGCGACAGGAGGTGGAATGGGAGCAACAGAGATTTGTATAGTGGTTCGTTTTGGAGAAGGAGGAGGAGTAGGAACGTGAATCTGTACATCAAGAATTGGAGATCGTGGAGGAGTGTTTCCCCTTGGTGAGCCTTCATGCTGAACATCCTCTTCATCATTGGTAGGTTACTCCTTTTCATCAGAATCAGAAGGCGTTGGACCCTTCGGTCATTTTGCCATCTTCTTGACCTTTATCTTTTTGGGAGCCGAAGGTGCAGCGGTGTCATCCTTTCGCTTTTTAGGAGATGAGAGACCTTTGTTTTCATCTTTCTTAGATTCCGATTTCTTCCCCCTCTTTGCAGGTTTGTCAGCAGCCTCCAAATCACTCTTCATCTCAGGAGTGAGTTGTCTTGGACCCGAAGGAGGAAATTTCCTATAATCTGCCATGACTCTACTTTCACTCGTGACACATCGACTCATTGTTTTAGGAATCGAACCAATGTAATGGAACTTTGTAGGGCCAGTCATTATAATTTTGAACTTGTGAAATGTAGCAATAGAAGATTTCAAAGCATCCGCCATGATAGGAACCTGAAAAGTATCAATGGCTTTGTGAGTGACTAGTGTCCAGAAACAAGCACATGAAATCCCAGAATGTTAGGTCGAGGAGTTGAGACTCTACACCAGCTATGACCAGAGTAGTGAACCATAATCCAAATTGATTCCCTGGTATAGACCATAAAGAATAGTAAAAAATCCTTTACTTGCCCCATCTGACCCTGCAACTCGTTATGCTAACCCATTGTAGAGAAGTGTGAGCAGACCATTCTATTGGGGTGGTAAACACGACTTCTTGAACTTTGTCATTGTAGTTAGAACGTCTGTATATCCCATGTCATAGAACATTAAGAACAACTGAGTGGGTGTTACGAAATCCAGAGAGATGACAGAAGCATCAACAGCAAGCCCTTGCAGTGAACAGAAGCGTGCTTTGGATACCGATGTGTTGTGATTAAAGATTTCGAAAAAGATCCGTTCTTTGTGTTTGTCATATGAAGAAGTGAAATAAACCTGGACAGGAGGGACATTGGAGGTGATTCGACTTGTGTTAGAGTGATCACCAAGGGAGAATACTTGAGACACTCTACAACGTGAAGCATGTATGAATCATACGGAAAAGGATCCAACTGAATGATGAGATTCTAATTCGATTTTATCTTGAGCAAGGTTGAAGAAGCCATTTGATCTTGAATAGAGGATGATTTCACCATTGTTGAAGCACTCAAGAAGATGAACAGTTGAATATCTCCTGATGTATTTGAGAGAGAAGTTGAAGAAGGTAAGAAGGTACAATAGGTGTGAGAACTTCCTTTTATACCGTTCTCAGGAGAGAGAAAATATCGGTTGGGATGATACGATTTCTGAAACATCGCTTGTAAAAGCGGGATTTGACAGCTTGGGTTCCCTAGAAACACGTCATGAGGCGTGGGTGTAGAAACCATTTCAAATTCACGCACCCAAAAATGAATTCTTGTCCTTATCCAAATATCGTCTCTTCAATTCTAAGAAAGGTTCATGTTAATCCATCTTCGCACCACTATTAGAAAGTGAACCACCATATCTGTTAGAACCCAATGTACACATCTGAAAAGTGCCATTAGTACCATAATT